>NC_137278.1:1340000-1917500 GCF_054371585.1 Giraffa tippelskirchi | reverse complement strand
TTCCCTCAGTCCCCCAGACCTCCCTGGGAACTGGGCATAAACCCATTTCGCAGATGAGCAACTGAGGCCGGGGCGGGGGCATGGCTGACTCTGACCCACCCAGTGTGAAAGCTGGGAGCAGAACCAGTGGCAGAGTGAGAGCGTGGGGCTCCTCCTTCGAGACAGACTGGGATCCTCAAGAGGGCAAGCGCAGATCACTCCTCCTGAGCGTGGCCCGTGGGGGCCTAGGTGCCCCTGCCTGCGCTCTCCCTGCTGCATGGCCGCGGGGAGCAGGGGCTGCGGGGTTACGGTCCCTTCACAGGCCTCCTGCCCCACTGACCCCAGTGGCCCTGCAGCTTCGGACACTAGGGAGCAGAGGAAGCCCCCCAAGCGGGGCCTGCTGTAAGTAGCTGGGAGATCACAGGGATGTCTGGGGGCGTGGGGGCTCCTTCCTCAGTGCCACCTTGGGCTCCGGGTCTGCAGGGACCATCGGAGTCTCAGCGTCTGGCCTCCAGGCTCCAGGAACTGGAGGGTCAGCCCACCTCACGCTGGGGCCTCAGGCCGGGCAGGTCACCAGGGCAGCTCACCCCCCTCCCTGGTCCCCAGCAGCCACGTGGGGGCCCCGGCCCTGAGCCCGGCGGGCGGTCTGAGAACCGTTCTCTTCCCGCGTGGCCATTCGCACGCCAGGGGCCGGGCCCGCTTCTCCCTTGTCCTAGGTCCGGACGGAGTCCATTCGCCAGTGGGGCCCTGGGCTGGCACGTCTCTGGGGGGAACTGGGGACCCTTTGGGGACCCTCGGCTCCACCTACCAGGTCCCCAGCTGGAGTGGGAGCCCCTGGGCCCGGCCTGTGCCCGGCCTGGCCCCGTTGTCAGCGTTTCCCGGGGGAGGGCTGGCGGCTGAGCTGGGGGCTTCTCTGGCTTGAGGGTACAGACAGCATCTGAGGGCCCGCAGGGATCTGGACCCGAAGGGCCGTGGCTTGCCTTTCCCGAGGCCCCAGCCGGGCTGGAGGGCCGTTGGGCCTTCCCCACTCATGGCGCCTCCGGGGGAGCGCCCGACCCCACCCCCGCTAGTCCTCCCGTCCGCAGGGCACACCGCGCCGCTCGGGGTGTCTGCTCAGGAGGTGAGGGGTGCTGGCCTGGGCTGAGCCCTGAGCCCGGCTCCTGCACCCAGGAGCCACCTGGCTGGGGAGGGGAACTGCGAGCCCCTGGCTGTCCGTCCATGTCAGGGGTGGCGTCCTCCCCGCCCGGGCTGTTGGGAGACCACGTGCATTCTGAGCCTGGGCCCCAGCCAGGCCCCCGTCAGCACAGCCCTTCCGGCTTCTGCCTTTCCTTCTGGGAGTCTGCAAGGAGGTGGGTGGCGAGGGTGTGGAGGGGGCGCAGGCAGGGGCCGGGCGGGCCCACGTTTCCTCCTGTGAGTCTGCAGGCCCTGAGCGCCCACCAGCAGCCCCCACTGCCCTCGGGATGAGGCCAGGCCCTGCCGACCACCCTCCCACAGACCCCTTCCTTCCCCTGACTTCCCCCAGGGAGCTGCCCAAATCCTGACCCCGCAAGCACTTGCAGACCCCTCGGGATGGGGGTGATGTACTGGGCAAACTCTCAGAACCTTCCAGAACTGCCTCCTGGTGTCCTGGCATCGCGGGCTTCCCCTGGAGGGCTGCAAGCCGCGGGGTCTGGAGGGGGCCAGCCCGCCCCTGCCTGCCCCATGTGAGGCTTGCCTTCCACGCTGCCTTGGACGATGTGTCCCCCTGGTCCTCAGGGCGGGACTCTCCAGGGAGGATTTCCCATGGCCTGGAGAGGGCGCCCAACGTCCAGCTGGGAGACACTTGAGGCACCGACGTGGTGGGGCTCGGTGTGGGTTTAGGGAGAGACTGAGGACCCTCGCTTTCCTCCCCCCAGGCATCGGGTGTCTGCCCATGGACAAGGGGCAGAGGCAGCCCATCGGACCCTGGGGTGCTGCTTGGGCCTGTCTGCTCGCCCCCACGGTGGCTTCCTGGGAGCCCCTCCCACCTCAGGGCCTTTGCACTTGCTGTGCCCTCTGCCCAGAGCCCTCGCCCTGGGCCCCGGCCTCTCTCTGCTGCCCTGTGCTCACTTGGTGTCCACTCCTGAGGGTCTGTTGGGGCGCCCTGCCCCCTCCCTGCCCTCTGCGCGGTCCCTGCATCTCCTGTCTGCAGGCCGGGAGGCGCCCTGTGGGCTGGCATGTTTGTTCTCCCTACGGGACCCGAGTGGAGACACGTGTCTTGTCTTGGGCTGTGACCTGGTGCCCAGGGCAGACCTCGCACGCGGAGGCATGGTTCCAGCCCTGAGGAAAAGCCTGGTCCTGGCCCTGGGGGCCAGGGGAGCCTAACTCCTGCTGGCGGGAGACCCCTGCGTGTCACCCCGCTGGCTCCTGGGCCCTGTCCCTGCTGGCCTAGGGCGGGGGCGGGGCAGCAGCCAGCTCTGCAGGGTGGGGAGGGCCGAGTGTGAGGAGGGTGGGAAGGGGACCCGCGGGGGGCCGGCAGGGACGAGGGCACCGAGGGTGCTGCAGGGACGCCCCTGCCCCGGAGCCGCTGAGGCCAGGCTGCGGGCCCCGCAGGCGCTTGGGACTGCCACGTGGATGTGGCCTGCACTCTTCCCTTTTTTGCACGCATGTTCAGGAAATGAAGCTTTTTTCTCCTCCTCTTCTGGACGGCTTCCCGGGAGGCCGGGCTTGTGGGAGGGGAGGCGGCCTGGGGCGAGAAATGCTCTTGAGCTCCCCTCCCTGCCCAGGGCTGTCCCCTCTCCCAACTAGCGCCAAGCCACACCCCAACCCCACCCGCGCCCCCAGGGCCCAGAAACCCGGGGGCAGGGGGCGGTGTGGGTTTGCTGGGATGTACCCAGAGTCAGCTGTGCCCCAGCCCTGATGCAGTACAGAGGCGGGGGGGGGGGGCAGCTGGAAGCTTTCAGAGCCCCTGGAGGGTCTCAGCACAAGTCAGTGAGCACCCTCGGGACCCGCGTGCACCGCCGGCCGTGGCCGCGGCCTGCTCCCCGTGGGCCTGGCTTTGCCCCCGAGTGCTGGCCTGAGCGTGGTGAGGTGTGGGTGGCCCGACGGGAGGGTTCGTGGTGCACAGGCTGGGCCCAGCCAGTTCAGCTCTGCAGCCTGGAGAGAGGGGCGTCCGCTGCCTGGGCCTTAACTTCGCTGCCTCTGAAATGGTGTTTCACAAACGCTCAGCCGGTGGGAAGCATTGTGGCCCCCGTGGCCTCTGCTCCAGCCCCCGGAGCTGGCGGGCAGCCTTGAGGGACCAAGCAGGCCGGAGCCCCGGGAAGGAGGCAGGAGTGGGGGGGATGGGCGCAGGGGGCTGCCTGCCTGCCGCCTCCCACGCCACTGTTCTGGTGTCAGCCCCGAGACAGGCCCGCTCCCCAGCCCTGCCATCAGCAAGTCTGAGGCTGTGGCCTGCACGCCACCGCTGCTTCTCTGCCACGACTGACTCAGCCTGTGGGGCGCCCGGGGGAGGCGGCTGGGGAGGGCGGCCTGGAGCTGCTGAAGGGGCCCCCTCCGGGCAAGACTCCAGCCGTGTCCCCAAGCCGGGTCCGGGGCGGGGGCGCGCTGATGAGATCAGACTGGCGGGCCTGCAGCTTTGGCCCCTGAGCTTAGACACAGGCTAGCCCCCTCCCCGCTCTGCCCCCCCCGCCCCCACCGCCATGCCCTCTGCCTGGACCCTCTCACCCACCCTGTGACTGCTCCCCAGTGCGCTTTGGGACGGGAAGGGATTTTAGGGTCTTTGTGAAGTTTTATTTGGGAAATACAGAAACCAGGTGGACAAAGTTAGCTGTGTGGAGGTTTTACGACACTCGTGACATCGATGGAGAATTCTTCAAGTACACTTTCTGATGCTCCTTTCAAGGGAAGTGGAAAAAGCGTTTTGAATTTAGTATTTGAGGAAAATTCGAGTCCTTCAGGATGCAGTTCTAAGCGAGCTTTTATTTCTTCTTCTACAATTTCAGGAGGAGCTGCTGCGAGCATGAGGGAGGCCTGCCTCCTGCCTGGGCTCAGGGCAAGGCCCGCGGGAGGACCGGAGGCCGTCAGGGTGGCTCTGGGCTCAGGCTGGGGCCTGCTCCCCGGGGCTGTGCAGCTGAGCAGGGCAGGCGATGAGCCTGCTCTCAGTGGTTCTCAGCTTGCCCCCCAAACACAGCGGCCCCTCCGTGCCCCAGCTTGGGGCTTCCTCCTCCTCCAGCTCGAGGGACGGGGCCCCAGACCATTGAGGAGCAAGCTGGGCGGTGGCTGTGCTGCGCCGGGGGTGGTTCCAGGCCACGTGACCCTGCCGTGGAGGGTCCGGGGTCCCCCGATCCGGCCCTCAGGCCCTGGGAGGCCCCTTCCAGAAGGTGAGCGAGTCTCCGCTGACAGACGCCCTGCTGCAGCCCAGGCCTCTCTGTTTCCCCCACTGAGGCTTGTCGGCTTCCCCGGCCAGGGGACCAGCTCGAGGCGGCTCCTTCCCTGATGACTCCACGGCCCGGCCTCTGCTCTAGCGCCCTCAGATGGAGTTGCGTGTCTGGGCCCCATCCCTCCACTGCTGGGGAGCTGCCCCCTACCCGCCTGTCCCTAATCGGGCTGTGACCTAGCCCCAATTATGGGGCTGTGTTACCTACCGGCCAGGGTGCTTGACCTCCTTAATCGATACAAGTTGATGACGCCAGATGAGAAATTCAGCCAAGGCTTTACCGGGCGCCCCCCTTGCTCGCTCTCTGGCAGGGCCGGAGCGAGCTGGTTCCTTACCGGGGGGGTGGCTTAGGTGGCTGGCCCACCCCTCAGGTGTGTGCGGGGGTCATGTGCAGCACCCCGACCCTCTGCTTTTGCTCCTGGTTGTTCAGAAGTGGTGACTGGGTTCCTGGTCACTGTATCTTGTCCCTGTTTTACCCCAACCGCGCGTGCACGCGTCTCTTTTCAGTCCCTTTTAGTTTCTTTGGGCTTCCCTGGTGGCTCAGCTGGTAAAGAATCCGCCTGCAGTGTGGGAGCCCTGGGTTAGACCCCTGGGTTGGGAAGATCCCCCTGGAGAAGGGAAAGGCTACCCAGTCCAGTGTTCTGGCCTGGAGAATTCATGGACTGTGTAGTCCATGGGGTCGCAAAGGGTTGGACACGACTGAGCCACTTTCACTTTCACTTTAGTTTCTTTGTGTTGTCCATTTGCAAGCAGTGATGCTGCGGGTCCCGGGTCCCGGGCCCAGCCTGTCTCATGGGGGAGGGCCTCCCCTGCATGGGCTCCATCTGCGCTCAGAAGGCTCCGGGGACCCGGGGAGGGCGTAGCTTCAGGTATTTCATCCCACGTGCTGTGGGTCCAGCTTTCCTCAACCAGGCCCTTGGCCCAGCAGGCCCACCTGACCGGACACCTGGCTTTCTGCAGCGTCCAGCCACTCTGACTATCCTGGCCCTCTGGGTTCTCCTGGGTGTTCTCAGCCACCCCCTCCCTGCAGGCCCCCTGGCTTTCACCCCTGGGCTCTGACGGCCTGACCCGCCCCCAGGGGTCCCTTGTTTTTCTCTCGGGCATTGGTGGGCTTGGCAGTGACCATCCAGTCCTTGGTTCTTGGTTCTTTCATCTGGTCCTGCCAGCAGCAACACCGACCCGGTTGCTCCTGGCCTGGGGTGTGACACCCAGACCCTGCCCCGCTTGAGCCTCGCCACCAGCAGGGATAGAGTCAGCGAGCATTTTGTCCCCTCAGGGCCTGCCTTCTCGGACTGCTCTGGAACCACTGCCTTGGGCTGCGTGTTCTGGAAGCAGAAGCTGTGCCCAAGTTTGGGGTATGAGTGGTCCACACTGGGCAGGGCAGGGGGAGCTAGACTGGGTGTAAAAAGTGACTGCTGGTGCTACAGGCATGTGAGGCATTGCCCAGCCCCGGGGGTTGCCCTGAGTAACTTCTCCGACAGAGCGCCCAGCCCCGGGGGAGCCCCGAGTAACTTCCCCGACAGAGCATCCAGCCTTGGGGGAGCCCCAAGTAACTGCCCTGACGGAGCGCCCAGCTCTGGGGGAGCCCTGAGTAACTGCCCCGACAGAGCGTCCAGCATTAGGCTGAGTGGCTAGCCCTCCGGGGCCCTCTCGCCAACCCTGAATGTGGGGTGCAAGGAGGAGCTGACCTTGAGGGAGGAGGACGCTGGAGGCTGGAGGCTGAGCTGACCGCTCCCCAGGCTGGGCAGTGGGACCCTGATGGAGACGCTGTGCCAACCCAGGTCCCGTGGGGACATCAGGGCTCAGCCACGCTTGAGAGGCCTGCTGCCCTCCCGGTTTGGCAGCGATGCCAGGAGAGGGCTGGCGCAGCCTGGGAAGTGGGGTGCAGCCGTGGAGGAGGGGGAGCTCCGCCTCCAGAGCCCCAAACGCCTCTGGTCTTTGCCATCTTCCTGGTGGGCTGACGGCTCTGTGGGGCAGCCGTGGGGGCTGTGGTTTGCCGCTGCAGCCACCTGGGCGTGGCTCAGCTGCATCTATTTTGAGCACCAACTGTGTGCCAGGCTCCAATCATTTCCCAGCAGAGTGCTGGTGCACGGCGTGGCTGCCTTTGGGTGCCTCCTGTGGGGTCCCCCACTTGTCAGGACCCAGGGCTTTGATCCTACTCCTTCTGTGCCAGCCCCTGCCATCCATGGGCTTCCCAGGCAGTGCTAGTGGTAAAGAACCCTCCTGCTGATGCAGGAGATATAAGAAACATAGGTTTGATTCCTGGGTCGGGAAGATCCCCTGGAGGATGGAATGGTGGCCCCCTCCACTGTTCTTGCCTGGAGAATCCCATGGACAGAGGGGCCTAGCGGGTTACAGTCTGTGGGGTAGCAGAGAGTCGGACACGACTGAAGTGACTTAGCACGCACGCACTCCACCAGCAGTGTGGTTAAAGGTCCCTCCCCGGGCGCTGCCTGGGGTGATGAGTCTGAGTAAGGAGCCTGGAGTAGCTAGCTGGCAGGACTTGATGCTCTTTCAAACATTTGAAGGAAGGAAAAGGGAGGGAAAGCTTCTTGTTTTAGTTTGTTCATGGGTTGGCAGAAAAGGGACCTTTGAAGCGGCTTATGAAACGGCAGTAAACTGTGACTGAGGCAGGAACTGGGTCAGGACGTGTCAGCAAGTGGGTGGGAGCCGGTGGTCCAGCCATGACACTGGCTCCTCTGGGGCTCATCTGTCTGCTGGATGAGGCGGGTCTCCTCCGTGGGCTCTGACTCACCTTGGGGCGCTGTGACCGGATTCACCCGCTGGACTCAGAAGGATGGGTGGCCATGTGGTGTCTGGACTGGAGGCGTTGCAGCTCACCCGTCCATCCGAGGAGACCCTTCACCCCTGTCCGAGAGGCCTGTCACACTCGATGTGACCCTATCACCTCTAACCTGTTTAACTGCAGAATCGCATTTTTCACAAAACACCTGGTACTCTTGCATGCACACTAGGGTTTGATGGAAAACATTTTGGGAAGTTTTTTGGCAAGTCTCTTCATTGTCAGAGGAAGTAAGAGAAGGTCCTGGGGAGACACCCTTGTCTGTGGTTGAGGAAGAGACAAATAAGCTGCTCTTTGCAGGCGGCCGTGGGGGTCCCTTATGGACTGAAAGTGCCATCCCCTCAGCCAACCCCCAAATACAATGCAGCTTGGAGATGGGGCCATTATGAAGGTAATTAAGGGCAAATGAGGTCATAGGGGTGGAGCCCTGATCCTATATAATTAGTGTCCCTATAAGGAGAGATGAGATCGCCCCGTCCCAGTTTCTCTCCCTGGCATTTGGGAACGGTAGGAAGGTGGCCATCTAACGGGAGCTCTCGCTCGAGACCAAACTGTCGCGGCCTTGATCTTGGACGTCTCATCCTCGGGAGCTGTGAGGAGCGCTGTGCTGCTCAAGCCCCCCGTCTTTGGCATTTTGTTACGGCCGCCTGAGGGGACTAAGTCAGGGTCCGAGTGCCCAGATGGTCAGCAGAGCCAAGGCAGCAGGACTGGTGGCTCTGGCTAAGCAGACACAGCGGTGGCACCAGTGGGGGCGGCCAGAGGGCATGGGCTTGAGGATCCTTTGGTGACCTGGAGACCCAGGAGGGAAGGGGGGCAGCCAGAGGGCACGGGTGTGAGGGTCCTTCGGTGACCTGGAGACCCAGGAGGGAAGGGGGGCAGCCAGAGGGCATGGGCTTGAGGATCCTCTGGTGACCTGGAGACCTAGGAGGGAAGGGGGGCAGCCAGAGGACATGGGCGTGAGGATCCTTTGGTGACCTGGAGACTCAGGAGGGAAGGGGGGCAGCCAGAGGGCATGGGTGTGAGGATCCTTTGGTGACCTGGAGACTCAGGAGGGAAGGGGCGACAGGACTCCCCGAGTGGAGGCAGGGCGCCCAAACCACAGACGGCTTAGACACCCGGCGCCCGAGTCTGACCTTCTTTCTAGTTGTGGGTTTGGGAGGCCAGAGTGCTCGTCAGGAGCTGAAGATTACTTCGTGCATTTTGCCATGATTGTTGAAGTTGAGAGAAGGTTTTATTCAAAACGTTCAGCAGAGTAAATCCTCTGTGTGGTGTGGCCACCACTTTGAGCATCTCAGGCCCCCCGCCGGCAGGAAACAACGCACCTTGGCCTTCTCACAGTCGGGGGGGCAGGAGGCTGGGCTGTGTCTGGAGGCTCAGCCGTGGAAGGAGCAAGTTCCTGTGGTGGTTTGAAGGATCCAGGCCCTTGCAGGTCGTCACAGGAGGGCCTCCGTTTCCTGCTGGCCGTCTCCGGGAAGCTGTCCTCGGCTCCTCGCGGGCTGTGGGGATGGTCTCTGGCAGCAATGAGGACCAGGCCCTCTGAGATGCTGCAGCAAGGGGAGCGGCCCGCCCAGCACGGGTGACTTGGCTTCTGCACGGAATTTCATCCTTGGGGTTGTCGGGCATGGAGATGTGCACCCTGAATTTACATCGAGTTCCTTTTACACACCAGCCAGGGCCATACAGCCCTCAGAGCTTCCTGCCTCCCCCGAGGGCCCTCCTGAGGCCCTGCTGGCTCTGCTTGGCCTGGTCCTGGGCTCGCAGGGAAAGCAGACCCCGCCCTCCAGTGCAGGGCATGATGAGGACCCAGCCGGCTCCCGACCTTGAGGGCCTGACCTTGGGTTCGCCAGGATAGACTCCCGGGCACGTCCACTTCCTCTCAGAGCCCAGCCTGGTCAGTGGAGGGACAGTAGGAAATGGCCCGCTTCCGACCTGCCAGGAGCCTGATCCGCCCAACGAGACCAGTGACCCAGCTCCGTGAGCCTCACTGGGAGGTAATGAGCGTCAGGTGGGAGGTTGGTGTCTTAAGGCGCTGTGAGGCCAGGGGACACACCCCTACAGGCGGGGTTTCCTAGGGCCCTGGCCCTCGTGCCTTCCTGGGGGAGCTGGGCAGCGAGACAGCCCCTCCGAACATGCCTGGCCTCGTCGGTTGAAGCCCAGCCTGCCGCACGCTCTGACTCAAAGCTCTTCCGCTCAGGAAATGCACACACATGGGCCCCGAGAGATGTGTACAAACAGATTCACGACAGCGCCACGTGCCAGCCAAAAGTGAGAGACAGCCCAACTGTCCCCCCATAGGAAACAGGTAAATAAACCATGGTGTGTATAGACAAACAGCACTCAGCAAGGAAAACAGAGGATCTTTAGTGATGTCGATACACGATGAACGTCAGACTTAACGTGCAGAAGGGGCTGAGTCTCAGGAGAAGCCAAGCGGCAAGGTGCCACTGACTCAAAGCTGGGCAGGCAGGCAGCACTGGGCTCTGGGAGCAAAGAGGTGGGGGAATGAAAGGAAATGGGGCCGGAGGCCAAGCAAGGCTGGTTCTGGGGAGAAGAGGATACGGGGCTGGGTCCAGACGACGGCAAAGTCTGCCCTCTCAATCCGGGTGGTGGGTGTGGGATGCCGATTTCATTTTTATTGCCTTTAAAATAAAATATCCTCATGTTATAATCTCCCCTCTGTCTGACACCTGGGATAACATACAGAATGGCTTCCCAGGGGCCATCACGGCCTTTGCACACATTATCCCCACTTAATCCTCCCCATCGATATGGAACCACTTTCCCTGTTGCCCCCGTGAAAGATGGTCCCCTGGGTGGCTGCCAGAGGACCAGGTTCCAGGTCAGTGACGATATTTCCTTGCACCCCTGTTGCACCCGGGTGGAGCTATGTGGTCAAGGTCAGGCCAGTGGAACGTGGGGCCCATAAACCCTTCACACACCCCCACATTCCCTTCCTGTGCTAACTGGGTGTTGACACAGGGTCCCTGCACGGCTCCCTGGCCTGGAAAAGCAGGCCCCCCACCCCCATGATCATTAGAAGTTACTGAACAAGAACAGGAAGTAAACTCTCATTGTCTCGAGCCACTGAGATCTGGCCTTCGTGTGTAACAGCAGGGGTCAGCAGACTCTGGCCAGGAGCCCCATCTGTTTCCTGCTTTCACGTGGACCTGAGCTGAGAATGGCTTCTCCGCGTAAGGCTGGGGTGACTTCCGCCGTGCCGAAGCTGGGCTGGCCTCCCATCTCCACACACCTCCTCCTGGTTCTGGGATTAATTTCTTAGTTCATGGTCCTGTGGGCCAGACAGCACACCCAGGGGTAATAACTATGGGCTCGTGAAGTCATAGGATTCCTGGGGCTGGGTGGGATCACAGAGAGTCCTTGCTCCATCGCCTTGTTGGACGCAGGGCAAGACTGGCCAGGGTGAGCTGGGTGGGCCAGCCTCGAAGCGACTTCATGATGGGAGGTCAGGAAGCTGAGCCCTGGCATCCTCTGGAGGCCTGGCCACCTCTCTCCACCCTGAGTCTGAGGCGCTGGTCTCTGCCCTGGATTCAGGAGGGTTAGCTGGAGGGTGGGAGGCCTCCCGGTTTGGGTTTGCAGGTCAAGAAGGTCAAGGGCCCCACCTGCTGGGCTGGGGCTCTGGGTCCTCCGCGTCAGATGGTGTGGGACAAAAGCCCAGGTCAAAGGAAGCCACGTCCACTGACCCTCTGCTCTTTTACCCGGGGTGTCCCTTCCTCTGCCGGGAGGGTGAAGGGCAGGCCTGACCGTAGGCACCCCTGGATGTCCAGTGACAGCCGCCCCACCACGAACATGCTCCCCGTGGCCCCGGCACGCCAGGCCCTCTTCCCATTTTCTGCTGGAGCCACCGACGGGATTCCCCTCGCTTTGTTGGTGCAAGGACGTCTCCACAAACTTCCTGGTCTGTCTCACTATCTTCCCTGGTGAAGGCTGCTAATGACGCGTGAAGGCCTTTTCTGATACTGACTTCTTGACAAACTTAGCCTGTGGAAAAATGACCCAGCCTTCAGCTTTCCATCTGGCGGCCAGAGTTGTCCATCTCTGCACGCTTGGATGCAGGAGTTTGTTTTCCTCATTTTGTTGGACAGGGGGAGGCCTACTCCGCTTGTCCAGATGCCTCGTTCCTTCCTTAATCCTGCGGACAATGCTGGTGGTTGGGCTGCATCCCCAAACCATGGTGCCCACTCAGTAGATCAGGCTACCTCTGAGCGGTTCCTTTCAAACTCAGCCTCCTCACAGAGCTCCTAGAAGCCTGTGCAGAGAGAACATGGCAGCATGCATGCCTGCGACCACTTTGACCTGGAAGTGCTTTGTGTCACTTCCTCTTGCCTCCCATTGGTGAGAACTGATCTTGTGGTTCCACGCAGCTGCAAGGGAGGCTGGGAACAATCCCTGGTTGGGCATCAGCTCCTGACATGACCCTACATTGAGCTGCCTTTCCTGCAGGTTGATCTGCAACACTGTTGGGATCATGGAGACAGAAGGTGGGTGTTTGCATGGAGTCATCTTTCTGGCTGAAGCAAGAGGCTTCTACGAGAAGTGGCAGGTTCTTAGCATCTCTGCCACAGCCCACAGGCCACTGTCAGTTGGTCACTGAGCCCAGAAGAAGCCTCAGAATCCTTCTTAACATAGTGTCTTAAGGGAAAATAAATGAGGGCCAATGAAACTCAAAAAGCAAAGACTATTTATTCAGAGCTTATTATAGCAAGGGAGTTGGGGATTTCCTTTTGGCAGAGACTCAGAGGCAGGCAGAGGAGTGGGTAAGTTTCATAGTGGGAAAAAGGGAATAGATATGCCCTGATTGGAGGTTGCTGGTCTGGGGAAGCTGTAGAGGGCTAACCAGAAGCAGGTAACCTGTGTGATTGGTTAGGGTGCATAGAGTGGATGCTGGAGTCAGTTCTTTATTCCCGATAACTGGTTTTCCTCTGGAGGCACTGGAAACTTGGCTGTAGCAGGGAAGAAGGGTCTACTCCCTGCAGACAGACACTGATGCCTGACACTTCCCAGAAGGAAGCATGTTTTTCTCCCTTGGGATTTTGGGGGGCAATGAACGTTGCAAATGGCTGAGTCCATAATTTTGGGAGGACATGCTGAAGTCGACTCAGACATGGGTATGTCCAACATCTAGAAGAGGCAGGCAGTGGACACATGATGTGAAACGTCCAGCTCCTTCTCACTGGAGAGTTTTGGGCTTCACCCACCAATACTGTGGAGGACAGGCCTCTGCCCTGGTCTGGTTCCTGCTCTTCTGGAGGGGTGGTCCTGAGAGAGCAGTTCTGGGGTCAGTGGCCTCTGTTCAAGCCTGGCTTCACCATGTGGGGTCCTGGGCAGGTTAATGACTGTTCAGAACCTTCCCATTGTAAAATGAGATTGATTCTGGTGCCTGCCAGGCTGGGCTGTTGGGGGATCCGTGAGATAAAGGGGCAGGAGCACTTTGCCTGGGACCTGGCCGAGTAACCTCTCTGCGAAGATACCCAAGGGTGATATCACTGTGTTTCTTGCCTGACCCTCGCTGCCCCCACCTGGTCTGTGTGCACCCAGGGGGCTGCGCTCTCACCTTCCCTGGAGGCACCGTCCAACACCGTCCGGCAGGGCCTTTGTGTCTCTCTGTTGCTGCTGTTCAGCCACTAAGTTGTGTTCGACTCTCTGCAACCCCAGGACTGCAGCACGCCAGGATCCTCGGCCCTCCATTATCTCCCAGAGTTTGCTCAAATTCGTGTCCATCGAGTCGGTGATGCCATCCAACCATCTCATCCTCTGCCGCCTCCTTCTCCTTTTGCCGTCAATTTTTCCCAGCATCAGAGTCTTTCCCAATGAGCAGAAAGAGTTGTCTGTTTCCAGGAGGGCTCTGCTTGCCCTGTGTGGCTGCACGATCCTCCCCATCTTGTTCTCTCACTTGCATGCTTGTTACCCTGGGTCTGTGTTCTCTCCGTAGTTGAAGAAGAGGCTTCATTATAATCAGAGCCCCAGACAGGATCCTCCTGTGGCCAGAAATGTGGCCCCAGGCCTGTGATCATATGGGTAGTCTCACTGAGCCTGCATCCTGGGATACGGTAGTTATGTAACAAAGTCATTCACAAGCATCAGGTGCCTTTTATGTGCCAAGCGTGGTGTAAATGTTTGTTGCTTCCGTGGAAGAAGAATGGTTTTGTCCTCCTATTTATGGACAAGACTCTGGGGTAAGTGATTGGCCATGGGCCTTTCCCAGGCCGAAGGCCGGGTGCCATGGTCTGAAGGCCCGTCCAGCTCCAGGGTCGCCCACGTAACTGTTCCCATTGCCTGACCTCGTCTGTGGCAATGATTTCACTGCTTCCCTCGCCCCGCCCGCTGGCCTCCCAGCCCTTCCGGCAGCAGCTCAGTAAGTGTGGGTGAATACTTGCTGAGCAGTGGAGCTGGAGCTCAGACCATTGCTAACTTGTATAAAATTCTGTACGCGCCCTCGGGGTTGGGGAAATGGGTGTTGGGGAAGGTTTTGGAGAAGACGGGACCTGGATTTTATCCAAGGCTGGTAATGGTGCCCCCCATCAGGCCACGTCAGCCCCCAGAAGGGCTGCGGGGAGCCTCCTGCAGGCGGCCTATGCCTCTGAAGGTCTTCAGCACTGGCACGAAGATGCAGTCGTGGGTTTCAGAAGAGACCGCTCGGCCCTGCCCAGCATCTGCTAGAGATTACAAAGTCGCCCCCCTCCCCCATCAAGTGTTCCTGGCATGCGTGTTCTCTGAACGGACAGGGAGGATTAAAGTGAGTTCCAGGGTTTTGTGCAATCTTTGAAGATAAGGAGTCCAGTTGGTGTTTGGAGCAGAATTCTTTGTGCTGCCAAGGCATTCCAAAGAGTCCAGAGGCGCAGAGAGCCCCAGCTTGCCGTGGGGGCGGGAGCCCAGGGGTCCAGAGTGGATGAAGTTTCATTCACACATTCATTCATCCCCCCGGCAGAGAGTTGCTGGATTCCTCCTGGGGGCTGGTATCTTGCCCAGGACTGAGAATACAGTGGTGAGAGAGGAAGAAAGAAGAAGAAGAAAAAAAATCCAAACAAAAATCCCAGCTTGTTTCTGCTCCAGAGCGGCCAGCCCTGTAGAGAAGAGAGATTTAACCACGTATCTGAGAACTGAGGGCAAGCACCTGGGTGAGAGGTGCTGGGAGGGCCGGACCATGGAAGAAGCGACAGGACCAGAAATCGTCTCAGGGGCCGGAGGAGGGGCTTCCTGGAGGAAGCGGCATTTGAGTCAGATTTTAACGAAAGGTTCCC
Source organism: Giraffa tippelskirchi (assembly GCF_054371585.1). Lineage (NCBI taxonomy): Eukaryota > Metazoa > Chordata > Mammalia > Artiodactyla > Giraffidae > Giraffa > Giraffa tippelskirchi. The sequence goes on along the minus strand of NC_137278.1, from coordinate 1,903,066 downwards.
TTCCCTGGTGGCTCAGAGGGCCAAGACTCTGCCTGCAGTGCAGGAGACCCGGGTTCAGTCCCTGGGTTGGGAAGATCCCCTGGAGGAGAGCATGGCAACCCACTCCAGTGTTCCTGCCTGGAGAGCTCCGTGGACAGAGGAGCCTGGCGGGCTGCAGTCCATGGGGTTGCAGAGTTGGACATGCCTGAGGGGCTGACACAGTTGACGGATGAGTAGGAGTTCGGGAGTGGAGGGACAGGCTGTGTTCCATGGCGGGAGTGTGGCTGGTGCCAGGGCCCCAAGGAGGTGGGTGAGCCTGAAACACAGGAGCAGACGGTAACGGGGAGGAGGCGGGACAGGCTGACAAGAGCGGGGGGGCTGGAGCGAGGTCCTGGAATGAACTGCTTCGTTTCTGAGCGATCGCGGCCTTGGAGAAGGCGAGGGGAGCGTGGAAATCCACTGTTTGCTGACTGACGAGGCCGTGTTTCAGCGTTCTCTCTCTCGGCTTTCGGCTCAGCTGCCAAGAAGAACCGAGAACCCGGTGGCAGCTGTCATGTCAGGTTCACAGGGACCCTGTGGCCTTCCTGGAAGGGGGGGTTTCATCCCTGGGGACCAGGACCGTTCATCCTACAGATCGTGAAGGGGTGGAGTCAGGAAGCGCAGATTCCCCGGTTGAACAAATCGGCAGCATTTAGGGTCTTCTGAGAGTTGGGGGACCATCACCCCTATCTAGCTCTCAAACGCTATTAACGCCCCAGAAGAACACCCCACACCCATGAGATAATCCCACCCTCCCCTCCTCTAGTCTCCTGGCCCATCTGCTTCCTGTCTCCGTAGACCTGCCTATTCTGGATATTTCATGTGCATAGGGTCCAATGATATGTGGTCTTCACGCCTAACGCTTTCACGGAGTACAGCGTTCTCACGGTTCATCCACCAGTCATTTCCTGGACCTTTTTTGTGATTGAATAATACTCCACTGCACAGCTAGACCACATTTATTTATCCATTTTTCTGTTTCTGTCAAAGCCCATCAGACCTTCCGCCCTGGAGGCAGCTTGCCTTCCTGCAGTGATCCGTGTTCCAGGAGTGGGTTCACCTTCCCCATCCACATGGCCTCTGCCAACCTCACAGGGCCTCTCACTCGCTAACACAGGACACATGGGCTGTCTCTAGGCTTTGGCTGTTATGCCCTGAGTCTCGAAGGACAGTGTCCCAGCTCCGCAGGGATCGTTGTCAAGCTGACGCAGTAGATAAGCCGTTAAGGAGCCTTTTCTTCTTCTATTTATTTGTTTTTGGCTGCGCTGGGTCTGCGTTGCTGTGCGGGCTTTCTCTAGTTGTGGCGAGTAGGGGCTACTCTCCAGTTAATGGTGCGCCGGCTTTTCATTTCAGCGGCTTCTCTCGTGGAGCACAGACTAGGGCAAGCAGCTTCAGTACCTGCGGTGCTCAGGCTTAGTCGTCCCACGGAGTGTGGAAGCTTCCCGGGCCTGGGATAGAACCCGTGTCCCCTGTATCGGCAGGCAGATTCTTAACCACTGGACCAACAGGGAGCCCCAGGAGCTTTTGTATGTTCCAGCAGCCTGGTAGGTTCTGGGTGACAGGAAGGAAGACAGGACCAGTGGGTCGCGGGGTCGTGGTCCCATTGTCCTGCCGCCTGCACCACGTCACCCGGGCACATCCTCCCAGACCTTGTGTTGGTGAGTGAGATGCCCTGTGAGGTCTTGGCGAGTGGGGTTGGCAGAGGCCATGTGGACGGGAGAGGTGAACTCACTCCTGGAACACGGATCAATGCAGGAAGGCACGTTGCCTCCGGGGCGGAAGGTGTGATGGGATTTGACAGACTCGCCTTGACACAGGGGTGCTGGGCGGTTGTGTGCCATCAATTGCACACTCAGCAGCGGCAGAGGCTACAGCAGCGTCAATGGGAGGAGCCACAGGTGGCCGGGCTGGCGCAGTCTCCAAACCCGTGAGCACACTGCTCGGGTCTTGCCCTCACTGTTCGAGCACTGGGTGGTGGGCAGAGAGGCTGGCTAACCCCCTGTGGGCGGGCAGCCTGACCCCCCCACCACCCTGGGTGTGGTCACACCAGCGCCCCCCAGAGGCCATTGCCTGCAGACCAGCCCACCTGCTTCTCCCCCCAAACCTCCGGGTCTCTGACCCTCCAGTCCTCTCCTAACATGCTGCTTGCCCCTGCCCTGGAAGCATCGTAGACTCTAATCTCCTGCCGCTTGTCAGCCATGCAAAGCTGGTGGCAAACATTCTGCTCGAAGGTCTGTCTATCTGGGGGACCCCCCCAAATGGAGGTGGGGCTGGATCAGATCACGGCAGGGTGGGGGGAAGCACTGTGGTCCTGACATGCGGGAGTCACCAGGCAGCCGGTGGATGGGGTGGGTGGAATTTACACCTTTAGGAACCTGTGATGGGCACAGCGAGAAGGAAGGCTGAGTGGTTGTGCCCTGGAGGAGCGGCAGGGAAAGCTTCACCCCCCTGGTGGTTTCATCAGGTGCTGAATGGTGCAAATCCGCAGCTACTTTTTATTGTTTGGTGTGATCACTCACCTAGAGCCAGACATCCTGGAATGTGAAGTCAAGTGGGCCTTAGAAAGCATCACTACGAACAAAGCTAGTGGAGGTGATGGAATTCCAGTTGACCTATTTCAAATCCTCAAAGATGTTGCTGTGAAAGTGCTGCACTCGATATGCCAGCAAATCTGGAAAACTCCTCAGTGGCCACAGGACTGGAAGAGATCAGTTTTCATTCCAATCCCAAAGAAAGGCAATGCCAAAGAATGCTCAAACTACCGCACAATTGCACTCATCTCACATGCTAGTAAAGTAATGCTCAAAATTCTCCAAGCCAGGCTTCAGCAATACGTGAACCGTGAACTTCCAGATGTTCAAGCTGGTTTTAGAAAAGGCAGAGGAACCAGAGATCAAATGGCCAACATCCACTGGATCATTGAAAAAGAAAGAGAGTTCCAGAAAAACATCTATTTCTGCTTTATTGACTATGCCAAAGCCTTTGACTGTGTGAATCACAGCAAACTGTGGAAAATTCTGAAAGAGATGGGAATACCAGACCATCTGACCTGTCTCTTGAGAAACCTGTATGCAGGTCAGGAAGCAACAGTTAGAACTGGACATGGAACAACAGACCGGTTCCTAATAGGAAAAGGAGTACATCAAGGCTGTATATTGTCACCCTGCTTATTTAACTTATGTGCAGAGTGCATCATGAGAAACGCTGGGCTGGAAGAAACACAAGCTGGAATCAAGATTGGTGGGAGAAATATCAATAACCTCAGATATGCGGATGACACCACCCTTATGGCATAAAGTGAAGAAGAACTAAAGAGCCTCTTGATGAAAGTGAAAGAGGAGAGTAAATAAGTTGGCTTAAAGCTCATCGTTCAGAAAACTAAGATCATGGCATCTGGTCCCATCACTTCATGGGAAATAGATGGGGAAACAGTGGAAACAGTGTCAGACTTTATTTTTTTGGGCTCCAAAATCACTGCTGATGGTGATTGCAGCCATGAAATTAAAAGACGCTTCCTCCTTGGAAGGAAGGTTATGACCAACCTAGATGGCATATTTAAAAGCAGAAACATTACTTTGCTAACAAAGGTCCGTCTAGTCAAGGCTATTGTTTTTCCAGTGGTCATGTATGGATGTGAGAGTTGGATGGTGAAGAAAGCTGAGCGCCGAAGAATTGATGCTTTTGAAGTGTGGTGTTGGAGAAGACTCTTGAGAGTCCCTTGGACTGCAAGGAGATCCAACCAGTCCATCCTAAAGGTGATCAGTCCTGGGTGTTCATTGGAGGGACTGATGTTGAAGCTGAAACTTCAATACTTTGGCCACCTGATGTGAAGAGTTGACTCATTGGAAAAGACCCTAATGCTGGGAAGGATTAGGGGCAGGAGGAGAAGGGGACGACAGAGGATGAGATGGTTGGATGGCATCACCAACTCGATGGACATGGGTTTGGGTAAACTCCGGGAGTTGGTGATGGGCAGGGAGGCCTGGCGTGCTGCGATTCATGGGGTTGCAAAGAGTCAGACATGACTGAGCGACTGAACTGCACTGAATACTTTTAAAATTTTGCAACAAATCCATTCAGCGGGCAACCAGCAGATACATGAAAATCACGCTTGACAAAACGATGAATTTTAATTTCCTTTTCTCAAGAGAGTGGAGCATTTAACTTGGATGAAATAGGTATGGATATTGAACTCCAGTGGGGCTGTGGCTACAGCACTGAGTGGGCAGGAAGCAGAGGGCATGACCGTGGGCATGGCGCCTGCTGGTCGTCAGGGGGTGGTCTCCAGGGGGCGGTCACCAGTGGGCGGTCTCCAGGGGGCGGTCTCCAGGGAGAGGTCTCCAGGGGGCAGTCTCCAGCGGGCGGTCACCAGGGGTTGGTCTCCAGGGGGCGGTCACCAGGGGGCGGTCTCCAGGGAGAGGTCACCAGTGGGCAGTCTCCAGCGGGCGGTCACCAGGGGTTGGTCTCCAGGGGGCGGTCACCAGTGGGCGGTCTCCAGGGGGCGGTCTCCAGGGAGAGGTCACCAGTGGGCAGTCTCCAGCGGGCGGTCACCAGGGGGCGGTCACCAATGGGTGGTCTCCAGTGGGTGGTCTCCAGGGGGCGGTCACCAGGGGCAGTCACCAGGGAGCAGTCCCCTGGAGACTGAAGGCAACAGCGTAGGTGCAGCTGCAGCTCAGGGACACACAACTCCAAAGCTGGTCATTTTCTTCCGAGAGGACGTCTGTTCTTCAAATTTAATTTTGCTGTTTTTTTTTCATCCCAAGTCTTGTGCACACATCCTCAGAAGAAATTTCCAAACCATTGAGTGATGCCTGTTTAGATCGGCTCCATCAGTTATCTGAAGCAAGAAATCAGTTAAATTAATTCCAAAAATGTTTTGATTTTTTTAAATCCAGTGGATAGACTATAGGTAAAGCATCTGGAAGTTCATTGGAACAAATGTGAAACATCTGATGTACTGCCAATCCTGGTGTAAATTCAGTGAAAACAAAACAGACTTCTCAACACTGAAGTTTTGTTCATTTTGAAAGTGATTACAAGAAGATGAATTTGGGAGGATCACAGCACTCTACTAAAAACATGCAATATTTTGACTAAATTAAGCCAAAACTATGGTTTTTCCAGTAGACATGTACGGATGTGAGAGCTGGACAATAAAGAAAATTGAGCCCTGAAAAAATGATGCTTTTGAATTTTGGTGTTGGAAAAGACTCTTGAGAGTCTCTTGGACAGCAAGGAGATCAAACCAGTCAATCCTAAAGGAAATCAACCCTGAATATTCATTGGAAGTACTGATGCTGAAGCTGAAACTCCAGTACTTTGGCCACTTGATGTAAAGAGCCACTCAATGGAAAAGACCCTGATGCTGGGAAAGATTGAAGGAGGAGAAGGGGGTGACAGAGGATGAGATGGTCGGATGGCATCACCGACTCAATTGATATGAATGTGAGCAAACTCCAGGAGAGAGTGAATAATAGGGGAGCCTGGTATGCTGCAGTCCACAGGGTCACAAAGAGTCGGACACAACTTAGCAACTTTACAGCAACAACAAAGAAACCAATTATTACTGGGGCCTGGTTGTGGTTTGCACAAAAGTCCTCACTGCATTTAAGCCAGCTTGATGTGCGGCCAATAAATATAGAAGGTGGAGTCCTTCAAATATGTAGATATTTATATATTTTTATATATACACACAAATATGCATATTTATATATACACACAAATACACAGAATAAACTGAATCAAAGGCAACGTGCAGTTAAAGAAAAAACCCTTCAGAAAATCAGTGTGTACTTTCTCAGTCTGCTGCTTGTCATCTGAGTTCAGGTATGTTGGGGCCACTGAAGAGTTATCTGGGATGGTATTGGATGTTTTGGAAAAGGAGTCTTCTGCGATTGATTGAAATTTGCTTGGAGAGCTTTAAACAAAGATTTTGACAAACGGAGCCAAAGCATGTGAGCTTTTGAATCTTTTAAGAATTGTGACGATTGAAAACAAAGTTTACAGAGTTGAGGGTGCTGATGCTTGTTGCTATGAAAGCAAAGGCGGCAACAGACATGTTTAACTTGAGGGCTCAGACAGTGCGTGAGATCTAATTTCAAATTGTACAACTGTGCTTTTAAAAATGGTACTTGTGGGAAGAATGTTTAGAGGGTGCTTTTAGGTTTAATTGGATAAATTTATATCCTGAAGCTAAGTGGAACAAAATGGAGAGAATTGTGCAAAAGAGTCATATGTGGAGACAACCCACTTGAATTTGCCTATAAATACATCTGCTGACAAAAGGCATTCTGAACAGAGCACCTGAGAGAATATTTGAGCAGAAAATGTGCACATTTCAGCAGAACAGACTCAAACTAATAAAACCCGAGACTGTGAAAATCCTCCATCCCGCAGAAACGGCACTGAACTTACCAAGTATCTCAGCATTTCTCAAGGATGTATTTTCTCAAATAAAAATACTAGGGCTTCCCTGTTGGCTCAGATGGTAAAGAACCTGCCTGCCTGCAAGGCAGGAGACCTGGGTTTGATCCCTGAGTTGGAAAGATCCCCTAGAGAAGGGGATGGCCACCCACTCCAGCATTCCTGCCTGGAGAATCCCATGGACAGAGGAGCCTGGCGGGCCACAGTCCGTGGGGTTGCACATGCTCCTGAGAGAGGCTGGGCTGGGGTGCCCCGTGCGGGGCACGGATCCGCGTCCCCACGACTGGACTCAGGGAGACAGGTGGTATTGGCCTCGCCACCCTCTGCATCGTCTGGGGAGCATCTCCATGTAAGCGCCATCTCTGGACCGTGGCCCCGGGGGAACAGGCCCCTTCAGGTCAGACAGGCTTCTCCACATGTTCCTGTAGCCAGGACCCATGTCCTCCGAACATCCTTGAATGAATGAATGAATGATTAGCCTCCCGCCTCAGGGGCTCTTGCTGACACCCTCTCCCTCCTCTGTCCCTTGACTCAGCCCCAACACACCCCCCCAGGTCCTCTGCAGAGGCTCCTCGTCTGGGGGCCGAGTGGGCTCCCGTCCCGGCTGCTAGAGACCTCCACCCCAGGAAGACAACTCCATGAGGGGCCCCCCAATGCTCCCTCCAGGTGCAGATCCTTACACTCCCAGAGTAGGTTCCCATCACCCCCTCCCAGAGGCCTCTGTCTGCAGGGCTGCCACAGGTCCCACACAGAGCCTGCGCGCCCAGGGCGGTCACCGCGGCCTCTGGTTTCTGGGCTCTGGCCTGACTCAGCCTCTGCTCTTGTGCCTCCTTCTTCTTGCAAGAATTAGGCTCTGGCCCTTTCCTCTACGCCCATGTGCAGGGCAGAGGGGGCCGCCAATCTTAGGTTTGGGGGGAACAAAGGCCTGTGGTGTTGGAGAAGACTCTTGAGAGCCCCTTGGACTGCAAGGAGATCCAACCAGTCCATCCTAAAGGAAATCAACCCTGAATATTCACTGGAAGGACTGATGCTGAAGCTGAAGCTCCAATCCTTTGGCCACCTGATTCAAAGAGCTGACTCATTGGAAAAGACCCTGATGCTGGGAAAGATTGAAGGCGGGAGGAGAAGGGGACGACAGAGGATGAGATGGTTGGATGGCATCACCGACTCAATGGACATGAGTTTGAGCAAGCTCAGGGAGTTGGTGATGGACAGGGACGCCTGGCGTGCTGCAGTCCATGGGGTTGCAAAGAGTCAGATACGACTGAGTGACTGAACTGAACTGAACTGAAATGAGGGCTGGTTGCTTGGGGCCAGCTGCCTGACTTGCTCTGAGCTTCTGGCTGTAGACGATGGAGTCGGCTTCAGGGCAAAGGGGCCTCAGGGTGGGAGGGGGTCCAGAGGGCGGGCGGGCCCGGATCTCAGATGGGAGTGCTGGGGGAGGACTGCACTCCTTGGTGCGGGGCCAGTGGGCCGGGCCCCCAAGAGGATGGAGCAGGCGGGTGTTCAGCTGGTGTGGCTGTGGGGCCTGCACCCAGCCTGGCTCTTTCCTGCTCTCAGAGCCCCGAGTTCACCCAGGCTCCTGCTGCTGCTGCAGAGGGCAGGGCCTGAGCTGGGGAGACCATCTCCGGGAGGTGGAGGGCGGAGGTGGGGACGTGGCGTCTTACAGCCCTTGCCGGCCGGCCTGCTGGTCTGTGGGAGGCCTGGTGGGGTGACTCATCGGAGCTTGGAGCTGAGAGGCATGGGGCCCAGCTGTTCCCGGAGCCGCCAGGAGGCCCCTGTGCTGTTGCAAGCTGAGCAGGGAGGAGCCAAGCCGGCATTCCCACCTGCCTAGGAAAGGCTGCCGCAGGCCCCAGACCGGGGATCCAGCCTGCACCACCCGGCCCTGCGAACCTGAGCCTTTGGGTGCCGGAGCCAGGAGGTCCTGGGCGCACAGCACGGCTAGGCCCCTGGTCGGGTCTGAGGAGCTGGACCACGTTGGCTGTCCCTCCTCATATGGGGGCCTGCGATGAAGAAACCCAGGCGCCCAGAAATCAAGTAACAGGCCCAAGGCCCCAAGGTCACTGGGGCTGGAGCCCAGAGTTTTCTGACCCACCACTGCTGTCTGTTCTGGGAGCTGCGGTCCAGCCCAGGTGGCAAATGCCTGGGAGGGGCTGGTGCCCCCTCCAGACACACGAAGGAGGGTGCTTCTACCCCTAGCAGGAGGCTGCCTCTGGGAGCTTCTGTCTCCAGCCCCGGAAGACCTCCCACCTGATCAGCATCGATGGGTCGTGTGACGTTCGAGTCTCCAGTCCCCCAGGGCTGCAGGAGCCCACACCCCATCGCGAGCCGTGGACGCCCAGTCTGGACACTGGGTCCCAGACGTCCCTGTTGCACACCGGAGCTCACGCTCGGGAGTGCGCCCACCCCCACAGGGTCCTGGCCCGCTCCCCTTCCCTGTGAAGGCCCCGGGGACTCTGCGCTCGCAGCCGCCGTTCTCACACCTTCACCTCCATCTGCCGTGGCTGCTCCTCTGTGTCTGCATCTCCTCTTCTTACGAGGACGCCGGTCACCGGGTTGAGGGCCCTCCTAACCCAGGAAGATTGTGTCTCCAGCCTTAACTCATTATGTCTGCACAGACCCTGTTTCCCAGAGTCGCAGTCTGAGGTTCTGGGTGGTCGCCCGTTTGAGGGGACGCCAGTCTATCTACTTTCTTACAAGAAGCAGAGTTAGTCAGAGGACGCAGGAAGCAAGGCTCCCTCGGCTTCCTGGTTGCGGGCCCCTGGCTGACAGGTGTGTTAATATTACCTGGCTGGATCCTTGTGACACGCGAGGCATCATTGTTGGCATACATCCAGGGCCCATTTAGGCTTTCCACGTGTTTCCACCCGACTGTCTATGCTTGCCATCTCTCCTTACAAACATCCTTCCCCTGGAACCACGTCGGGCATGCCTGGAATCCACCCTATAGGATTTCCTGCAGAGACAGTCTGATGCTGGTAACTTTCTCCACTTTCATTGTCCTTAAAGTGTGTTTATTTTGCCCTCATTCTTGGAAAGCATTTTCACTGGGTATTTTCTTTCAGGTCATGAAGGTGGCCTTTCACGGGCTTCTGGTTTTCATTCTTGCGTTGGACAAGTCAACAGTCAGCGTCACTCTCCAGAAAGCAATCTGTCTCTTTCTTTGGCTGCTTTTCAAATACGTTTGACCTTTGAACACCACAGGGGTTAGGAGTACCGATCCCCGCACTGTCAAAAATTCGAGTAACTTTTGACCTCCCCAAAGCTTGACTACTAATAGCTTCCTGTTGACCGAATCATATGATAACTTAGTTACGTGCATTTTGTATATTACATACGGTACTTTTTTTTTAAATAAAGTAAGCTCAGAAAAGAAAATGTCATTCAGAAACTTGTAAGGAAAAGAAGATACATCTAGAGTACCGGGCCGTGTTTGTCCAGCCTGCAAGTTTACGCCATCTGTTTACAGGATGAATTGTCTGCCGGTACTGACACCGACGTTGTCTTATATGATACAAAGCACAGTGCATGTCATACGTATTACTAGACTTGGACATCGGAAACGAAAAGATAATGTGAAAAAATCATATTTTTCTAGGTGTAACGATCCATGCGTCGATAACAGAGAAGCAGCAGTGTGTTCCTCTGTGGTCACCTCGTGTCATTAACACTTCGCGGTGGCCTAACCTGACACTAATGGAGGTTTTTGCTTGTTTTTGTTTAGTTGCTAAGTTGTGTCCAACTCTTCTGCCATCCCAGGGACTGCAGCCCGCGAGACTCTTTCCGATATCTGAGCTCCGTGGTCTGTTTCCTCCTCTGCTCCTTGCTCTTTGGGTTTCGTGCCTTTCTGCCCTTGTACCGAGACCTGCTTGTCATCCTTAGTAAACAGTTTATAGCGTTCCTTTGAGGTCGAGGATGAGCGGGGAAGGTCTGTACTTGGTCCTTCTGGGCTCTGGGCCAACACAGAGCCAGGGTCACTTGGATCTCAAAACATTGTTGAGTCACCAGGAGGTGTGGGTCTGTACCACAGTCCCAGTTTCCAGTGACAGCTCCGCCTCCACGTCCAGCCACACGCTCTGCCCTGAGGCAGCTACCCCATGGCCCTCGGGGTGGGCCTTTCGTGGGTCTGTTGCTGGCTCACTTGTGCCCCGGGAGTGGGGTTCTTTGTGCTCCAAGCTCTATGAGGAGGGTCTCCTGTGGGCCCCTGTGTCAGTGCGGGCCTGGGCAGGGGTCTCCGTGTCTTGCGTGAGGCTAATGAAACCCAAGGTCCATTTGTTCATTGGTCACCTTTGATGTGGACAATTTTTAAAGTCTTTATTGAATTTGTTACAATATTGCTTCTGTTTTATATTTTGATTTTTTATCCCCAAGGCATTTGGGAATCTTAGTTCCCTGACCAAGGATTGATCCTGTACCCCTTGCATTGGAAAGCCAAGTCTTAGCCACTTGACCACCAGCGAAGTCCCCGTCCATTTGGTTTAGCCACAAGTTCTCGATTAAAAGCCCTTTCAGACTCCATTCACGTCTGCGAGCCTGCCTCCCACCCTTAGATTGTGGCCTCTTTATTCCTTACTATCTTGTTACCTCTTGGCTTCAAAACGTTTTTTTAAGCACTTTTGTTCCTCAGTGAGAGATTGGCCTGTTTAGCCTGTCCTTTTACCAGAAATGTAAGTGAAGGAAGCCTCCCACATCCCTGCATCTTCTCATCTACCTATCCATCTGCCCATTCATGTATCCATCCATCCATCCACCCACCCATTCATCCATCCACCTATCCATCCACCTATCCATCCATCCATCTGTCATCCACCTACCCATCCACCTATCTATCCATCCATCCATCCATCCACCCATCCATCCATCCATCCATCCATCCATCTTTCCATCTACCCATCCATCCATCTATCCATCCATCCATCTTTCCATCTGTCATCCACCTACCCATCCACCTATCCATCCATCCATCCATCCATCCATCCATCCACCCATTCATCCATCCACCCATTAATCCATCCACCCGTTAATCCATCCACCCATTCATTAGAATTTCTGGATCATATTTAAGCTCTATTTTTAATTTTTTGAGACCTGCTATACTATTTTTCATAGTGACAATGTAAATTGCCACCAACAAAGAGTTCCCTTTTCTCAAAGTCCTGGCCAGCATTTGTTATTTCTTATTTTTTGGGTAATAGTCATTCTAACAGGTGTGAGGTAAAATCTCATTGTGGTTTTGATTTGCATTTCTCTGATGATTAGTGATGTTGAACATCTCTTCATGTACTTGTTGGTTATTTGTATATATCTTCTTTGGGAAAATGTCTGTTCAGTTACTCTGCCAATTTTTAAATCAAATTATTGATTTTTGTTACTGAGTTGGATGTCTTCTTAATATAATTTAGCTATTAGCCCTTTATCAGATACATAATTTGCAAGCATTTTTTCCCATTCTGTGTGTTGCCATTCCATTTTGTTGGTCCCTTTTGTTGTGCGTGAGATTGTAGTTTGATGTAGTTCTACTTGCCTATTGTTACTTTTGCTGCCTTTGCTTTTAGTGTCAAATCCAAAATCTTTCTTCAACTTCTTCCAGAGTCCTGTTACTGTTGATATTCTGACATCTTACCATGAATTACGAATATTTTTAATGGCAGCTAGAAAGGTGAATCCTTCCCGGAATACTTTTAATTAACTTGGCTCAGATCCATCAAAGGAACCAGTACCTATGACAGTTGTAGCCTTACAAAATTTATTTCTTAACTAACGAGACTTGAAATGACTCCGTGATCCATGGGCTGCAGAATGGATGCGGCGTTAGCAGCCATGGAAACAACGTTGACCTCAGACCTCACTGTACATCATCAACCCCGTGAGGGCTCTTGGGTGACCAGAAACATTGTCAAAGAGCAGCTATATTTGGAAAGGAATCTTTTTTATTTTCTGAGTAGTTGTTCCCAATAATGAGCTTAAAATGTTCCGCAAACCATACTGTAAACAGATGTGTGGTCATCCAGGCTTTGTTTTTTCATGTACAGAGCGCAGGCAGAGGAGAGCTAGCATCATTCGTAAGGGCCCCAGGATCTTCAGATGGTGCGTGAGCACTGGCTTCAGCTTCAAGCCCCCCAGCTGCGTTAGCCCCTAACGAGAGAGTCAGCCTGTCCTTTGAAGCTTTGAAGCCAGGCATTGACTTCTCCTCTCTGGCTATGAAAGGCCTGGATGGCATCTTCTTCCGGGGGAGGCTGTCTCCTCTACACTGAGCGTCTGCTCTTTAGCGCAGCCTCCCCCGTGAATGATCTGAGCGGGGTCTTCTCGATGACTTGCTGCAGCTCCTGCGTCAGCATTTGCCACTTCACGCGCGCTTATCCGTTATGAGACAGCTTCTCTCCCAGCCCTCACGAGCCAACCCTGCTAAGTTCAGAATTTTCTTCTGCAGCCTCCTCACCCTGCTCAGCCTCCACAGAACTGAAGAGATTAGGGTCTTGCTCTGGATGAGGCTTTGGCTTCAGGGAATGTTGGGCTGGCTTGATCTTCTACCCGGACCACCCGAACTTTCTCTGTACCAGCAGGAAGGCTGTCTCTTATCATTCGCGTGATCCCTGCAGCAGCACTTTTAATTTCCTTCAAGAACTCTCTTTGCCTTCACACCTTGGTTAACTGTTTGGCGCAAGAGGCCTAGCTCTAGGCCTGCCTCAGCTTCTGACACGCCTTCCTCACTGAGCTCCATCATTTCTAGCTTTGATTTAAAGTGAGAGACGAGCGACTCTTCCCTTGAACACTTGGAGGTCAGGGAAGGTTCTTAATCAGCCAAATGTCACTATTGTTGCGTCTCAGGGAGAAGGGAGGCTGGATGAGAGGGAGAGAGGAGGGGGAACGGCCAGCTGGTGCGGCTGTCAGAACACGCACGTCTGTCCGTCCAGTTCGCTGGCTTACGTGGGTGCAGCTCACGCTTTCTCAAATAATGACAACAGGAACACCGAAGGTCACAGGTCAGCAGAACAGACCGAACAATAATGAAAGTGTTTGCAACACTGGGAAAATGCCTAAAACGCAACTCAGAGACAGAAAATGCGCAGACACTCTTGGGAAAACAGAACCAACAGACTTGCTTGATACAAAACTTTAATTTGTAAGAAATGAAATATCTACGGAGTACAGTAAAATGAGCTTTGTCTGTATTGAAAGGCTATCCTTTCTCTACTGTATATTTTTGGCTCCTTGGCTGTAAGTGGGTAGATCATATACGTATGGGTTTATTTTGGGATTCTCAATTCTGTTCCCTTGGTTTATGTGCCTGTTTTTTATACCAGTACCATACTGTTTTGATTATGATAGTTTTCTAATGTAATTTGAAAGCAGGAAGTGTGATGCTTCCAGCTTTTTTTCTTTCTTAAGATTGCTTTGGGCACTTCCTTTGTGGTCCAGTGGTTAAGAGCCTGCCTTCCAATGCAGAGGACACAGGTTTAATCCCTGGTCCAGGAAGGTTTCACATGCTGAGGAGCAGCTTAGCCGTGATTACTGAGCCCGCATGCTGCAACTACAGAAGCCCATCAGCCTTAGAGCCATGCACCACAAGAAGAGAGACGCCACGAGGATGAGGAGCTCCTGCCCCACGCCCAGCAAATAAGCCCCTCTTGCTACAGCTAGAGAAAGCCCAGGAGCAGCAACAAAGACCCAGCACCGCTGAAAAAAAAACAAAGATTGCTTTGGTTATTTGGTTTCATAAAAATTAGGGTTGCTATTTTATTTTGTTTTATTTTTGATCTGTGCCACAAGACTTGTGGGATGTTGCCTGCCCAGGGATTGGATCTGGGCCATGGCTGTGAAAGCCTGGAACCCTAACCACTAGTCTACCAGGGAACTACCCTGGTGTTTTGTGTTTTTTTAAATAAGTGATTGCTGTTTTATTTTATTTTCAAATGTACCATTTTATTTTAATTTTTTTAGACCATTGTGCACAGCATGTGGGATCTTAGTTCCCTGTTCAGGGATGGAATCCGTGCCCTTGCAGTGGTGGCACAGTCTTAACCACTGGACCATCAGGGCAGTCCCCATTGGTTCTATTTCTATGGAAAATGCCATTGCAATTGTACTGAATCTGCAGATTGTTTTGGGTAGTATGGACATTTTAACCACACGAATTCTTCCAATCCATGAGCATGGAATATCTTTCCATTTATTTGTATCTTCTTCAATGTCAAGGACAATTATTTAAAGGTTGAAAAAAACAAAAAAAGCTATCCTTTCTAAGTCGTCTTGGGGCATTATTGAAGGGCGCACAAGGAATGTTCTTACCTAGAGGATGTGCCCGTGCACTTTGCTCTTGACTGTTGATTAAGAGTCTGGACTTTGAGACGTTATGTTAACTTGTAGGTTTGCACGTGGCAGAAGGTGACCACCAAGGGTCACAGTTCTCTTGCTTGTGGGACTCCAGCCTGTGTCACCTCCAACTCACTTGTCCTGATCCTCAGACTATTTCACTCTCTCTTCAGTTCCTGTATTAATGAGCTCATAAATCATTGATACAAATTCACTCTATATTTGTGTGACAGCCTTGCTTCCGGTCTGAAAGTCAGACTTAGACAGCCTCAAAGAATGCTGAGCCACCCGCAGCGTGTCCTCTGTACAGACCACACACTTGTGTCGGGGGTCTCCAGCCAGACCAGAGCCCCCAGTCCGTGGCTCCCCTGCACCCAGCTCCCCTGTCCCTCGGGGCCCATTTCCCCACTGGGCCAAGGTTCTCCTAAGGACCAGATGAGACCCCGCTAAGCTCTGGAGGAACAATTATAATAGCCAAACTAGGAGCAAGCCTCGGTCTCTGTGACCTCCACAGACTACAGGGAGGGCTTCATTTAAAACCGGGGGGAGGGGGTCAAAGAGACACCCCCTGGCCCCCACCTCGTGGACCTTACCCATGGGAGCTCCTCAGAGTTGAGCTCCCAGACCTGCGGCCCTGGGCCTCTGGCTTTTCAGGAACTGGCGCCCTGAGTGCTGTTGAAATGGCTTTATGAGACGGAATTCACAAGCCGCGCCAGTCTCCCACTGAAGGGGTCTGTCGTGGCATGCGTGCGGTCGCAGCCGTCACCACACTCCGTTTTAGGCCAGCTTCTTCAGCTGGAAGAGAACCCGCACTTTTTAGCTGGGACCCTCTAATCCCCCCACACCCATCTGCTTTCTGTCTGGATGGATTCGCCTCTCCTGGACATACCGTGTAGATGCAGTCATCTAATCTAGGGGCTTTGTTGGCTCCTGGGAGCGGGGAAGCTGCAAACACCACTGCAGAGGCCCCTGGTGACCCTGCTGGGGGGGGACCTCAGACCCCCAGCCATGGCTCCGGGGTAGCCGTACCCGCCATCCTGTGCCCCGTGGGCGTTTGCTGAGTACCAGCCCCGTGCTTGGCTCCATGTCAGGGTTGGGAGATGCCCGTGAACAAGGCACATGCGTGCCTGCCTGCCTTCAAGGCCCAGCGCAGAGGGGGAGTAGTGACCGCTCGCTTGGGGCGGGGGGGCTGTGACAGGGCGGCGGTCCTTCACCTCCAGTCACCGTGGGCCCCTGGCAGAGGGCCGCTCGCGAGGTGCCCCCTGAGGTGGACCCTGGCCTGGACAGGGAGCCGCCTGTTTGCACTCAGCCTCCGCCCCGGCCAGGGTGACGTCACCAGAGCTCTTGGCCTGGCGGGTGCTGGCGGCCGGCCCCGGGACAGCCCCCCTGCGGTCATCCAGGCCCGGGGTGGGGGGTGGACCCAGGCCTGGCCTGCTGGGCAGGGTTGAGGGCTGTACACCCTCCTGCAGCCCTGTGCTGCCTTCTTGTTGCTCAAGGGCCATCAGCACACCAGACTGGCCGGGCTCTGTGAACTGAGGCTGGGGCCCAGCCATGTGGGGAGGCCGCCGCGTTCCTTAGGGACTGACCCCCTCCTGTGGCTGGGCCGAGCAGGGCGGGGCCCCTGGGGCCGCTGGGCCCAGAGTCCGGGACTCGAGGGGCTCGGGCCAGGCTCCGCCGCGTCCTGAGATCCCTGGCTCCAGCCCCGACGCTGGGGTTCTGACAGTTACTGACCACCCCCACCCCCACCCTGTGCCAGCCCAGGAAAGCAGCTGGTCACCTTCAGCCCTCCCGGCATTCCCGTCCCCCCCACTGTCCAGGTGAGGAAACTGGCCCAGAGGCCTCAGTGGGACCGGAGGCCGAGACGAACATCCCGCCACCCTGAAGACCGCGCTCTTGGCTCTGCCCACGGGCCGGCAGCTACTGCCTCAGGTCAAGGGGCCTGGACACGGGTCCTGAGCCCGTGGCCGGTCTGCAGGTGAGGCCTGGGGGCCCAGCAGCTCAGAGCTGCCGTCTCCTCCCCTTGCAGAGAGTGTACATGTTGCGGGAGGGTGACACCTCCCTGGAGGCTCGCTGGAGGGCCGGGTGAGATGACAGGCGTCCCGGGGCCTGGGTTTGAAGAGCCGGGGGAAGACAGTGGGGAAGGGCCGGGCCCCCACAGGTCACGGCGTCTCCAGATGGGCGCCAGGGCTGGGAGCGGTGCTCGGAGGCTGTCAGGGCCCAGCCGGAGGGGCAGGTGAAGTTGGGGCAGGTGGGTAGACAGAACCAACCTCCCAGGCCTGCTGCCCAGGGCCTTCCCCTGGGAAATCCTGACCCCACCCGCCGGCGACTCCTCCCTGACTGGCCGGACGTTAACAGACGTGTCTGCTCAAGGTAGGGGCATCTCCCCGGCGCCCAGAGGAATCTCTGAGGGCCTTCTGGGGAGAGTGCCTTAACACAGCGTGGTCACAGCGGAGGTGGGGTCCTGAGCACCCGTGGTCAGGTCCCCAGCGTCCCCGCCACGTCCCCCTGCCCACCGCGCCTCTGTGGGCTCTTTCCACCGACGGATGTTTTTGTTCCGACAATGATCTGTGCTGCCCCGCGCAGAGGCCTTTTCTGTATTTGTCACCGTGGATGTGGGGGTCGTGCCTGACACGTGTCATCCCTCTCCTGTCAGCCCGCAAGGTGGCCCCCAGGCTGGTTAAATGTCTGTGGGTTGTCGCAGGGACGGACATACTTGGAACTCTTCTTTTTTAAAAGTATTTATTTATTTAGCTGTGCTGAGTCTTAGTTGCCGCATGCTGGATCTTCCAGCTTAGTCGCAGCACGCGGGATCCTGGTCTTTGTTGCAAAACTCGTCTAGATCCTGGCTCGTCCCTTCCCTCTTGGGAGCAGAGTCTCAGAGCCGTCCGTCTGAGAGGCTCCCTCCTGGGCTTGACTCCTCTGTGTCGTCCACCGAATAAAGCCCATCTCTCAACTTTCAGGTTGTGCGTTATTTCAGGTGACAGCTTCAAGTGTAGTGGGTTGAGTAGTTCAGTTTAGTTCAGTCAGTCAGTCGTGTCCAACTCTTTGCGACCCCATGGACTGCAGCACGCCAGCCCTCCCTGTCCATCACCAACTCCTGGAATTTACCCAAACTCATGTCCAGTGAGTCAGTGATGCCATCCAACCATCTCATCCTCCGTCGTCCCCTTCTCCTCCCGCCTTCAATCTTTCCCAGCATCAGGGTCTTTTCCAATGAGTCAGCTCTTCGAATCAGGTGGCCAAAGTATTGGAGTTTCAGCTTCAGCATCAGTCCTTCCAATGAATATTCAGGACTGATCTCCTTTAGGATGGACTGGTTGGATCTCCTTGCAGTCCAAGGGACTCTCAAGAGTCTTCTCCAACACCACAGTTCAAAAGCATCAATTCTTCGGCGCTCAGCCTTCTTTATTGTCCAACTCTCACATCCATATGTGACCGTTGGAGAAACCACAGCCTTGACTAGATGGATCTTTGTTGGCAAAGCGACATCTCTGCTCCATCGTCTAGGTTGGTCATAAAGTGGTCCCCATCAAAAAATCTTTACAAAGTCGGTAAAAGCCTCCCCACCAGCTGCTCCCCAGGGTCTTTGGCCATGGGTGCTCTCATTAAGCCCTTCACAGAGCAGCAGTCTCAGAGACACTGGGAAGAGGATGCTGAGTCCCAGCCTGCATCTGTTTGGCCTCAGGCGACGAGCTCAGCCTGTTTTGCGCATGGATTTCACAGGGGCTCAGGGCTGGATGCTGTGGGTCCCTCTGCTCTCTCCCTGCATTCACAGGGTTCCTCCTGGTGCCTCCACTGGCTTGTCCCTTGCCTCCCCCCAGGACCTGGTTGGGTGAGGCTTTGTCCCTTCTCTATGCTGAAGATGGCACCACTCCTGGCGCTAAGCAACCAAGGCCCAAACCTGAACTGTGGCCCCTGCCGTGGGTTGGGCAGCACCGGCCTGCCTGGGAGGAGGGCCTCTGGGGCCTGGACCCAGCTGGAGGGCCAGGTAGTCACTCCGGGCCCTGGGTTGGCCAGTCCTCCTGGTCTTTGAGTGACGGCCGCAGGGCTGGCCCCAGTCTCCAGGGACCCCGTCCTAGCAGATCTGGGGGCTTCCCAAGCCCTCTGCCCACATGAAGGCGGCACTAGCCCATTAAGCAAGCGTGAGCATGTCTGATGGAGTTTGGTTTTGCCCAAAGTGTTGTTCATTCCCCCAGAAACTCCTGTTACTCACACCTTGCCCATTGGTTTTGAGGGGTCCAGGCAGGTGCCTGCTCTGCCTCCCAGGAGCGGGGGCCTCATCTCCCCCGAGCTGACAGCCCGCCTGCCCCCCTCTGCCCGGCCCCGGGCCCGTGGGATCTCCCCGAGGTGGACGGAACGAGCTGCTGGCTCCCTCTTCTGCCTGCAGATGGGCTGTTGTGGCCCTTTCCCCCTGGGGCCGCGTCCACCCTCTTCTCTCTGCTTCTTTCTTCTCCTCCCCACCCCTTGTTTTTTTATTATTATGAGAGGTTTCAAACATTCAACATTTCAAACAAAAAGGGAAAGAAAAGAGACCCGTGCCGGCCCACACGGCCGCCACCTGGACTCAGCAATGACGCTCCCGCCTCGTGGGTGGGAAGGGCCCCTCAGGCACCCCCTGCTCTGGTGATGGGGTAACAACTGCCCTCGGCCCTTTCTTCCCAGTCTGCCCCTCCTGGCTCAGACATCTGTAAGCGGTCCCTCTGCATGAGGGCCCCAGCCCCCCAGCTGAGTGCTCGCCTGTCCAGACCCCAGCGGACAGATGGACAGACGGCCTGCAGCCTCCTGCTCCTCCTCCCTCTTCGCTCTCCTCCTTCCTCTCCCTCCTCCACTCTTCCCCCTCCTCTCTGGCCTAATAACCTTTGGAAAGAGAACTGCAGACACCCTGACGCTTCCCCTTCAAACCTTGGCCCGCCTGTCCTGAAAGCAAGGCCAGGCTCCAGCGTGAGCCCGAAGCCGTCCTGGCGCCCGAGAACCCAGCCATCTCCGCGCTCCATCAACCCTTGGGTCCGTGTGTCGTTCCCGCCGTTGTGCAAAGAGGCACCTTACGGCTTTGGGGGTTGGGGTTGTGGACCATGATTTCAGGTCTCCCGTGGGCTCCGCCCCTGGTCTGTTTCACTGGAGAACACGCCCCGCCCCTTCATGTTTTCCCAGGACACTGACTCACGGACGCTTTGGAGAGCAAGCTGGTTGCCTTGCAGACCGTCCCAGTCTGGAGGTCCTGGGGCGTCTTCTCCTTGGTTCCCATCACCTGCACTTCAGCTGCAAAGGCTGGATGGCGGACAAGTGGATGTGTTGATAAGAGCACTTCCTGTCTGACCGGCATTGCATCCCGGGCCTTTTTAAAGCCGGCAGTTGCCTTCAGGGGACCCTCGCCAGGCCCCTCTGCTGTGCCAGGAGCATCAGGACCCGGCTCGTGCCTCCCTGCTGCGGGGCGGGGCCTGGAGCTGCCCTGTCTCAGCCCAGCTGCACCCCAGGGCCCAGGCCCAGGACCCCAGCCCTCAGGGGCGCCGACGCCCCTCCGATTCTCCCAAGCCGTCCAACTGCTTCCAGCCCACTGGACCTTGCGCAGAGAGAGGCTGGACCAGGTCTGAGGGCGGTGGGCTGGGGGCTCTTCTGTCTCATGCTTCACGTGGCCCCATGGGCTCGCTCTGCTGGACGGCATGCGGCAGAGTGACGGTGAGGGTCAGGAGCCATCGCCACTCCACGGCCTCTACTGTGCCCTCTCCTCCAGGGAGCCGGCTTGGGTTCAGACATGCTGCAGGAGAAGGCAGGGCTGGGGCCTCTTGCCCGAGCTCTCGCCGCCAAGCTGCAGAGATGCACACCCTGACGTGCACTGACTAGCTGGCAGTCCTGAGCCCTGTGAGAATCCAGGCCGTGAGACGCAGCCAGAGCCACTCAGATGTTTCCACTCAGCATTTGGCACAGATGCCTGGGCTGGGAACAGCAGCGAGGAAGGGCAGGGGCCTGGGGGTCAGTGCAGGGAAAGGCTGCTGCCCTCTGGGTGTTTGCAGTCGGGCCTCCCGGGGCTGCTCCTCCGACGGTACAGCGGGCAGGGGGCGCAGGCAGGGGGCAGCCCTCCGACCCCCCAGGATGCCAGCTCTGGCTGTCCCCTCTGGCGTTGTGTACATTTTGTACACAGAGCCACCCGCAGAGCCAAGGGGACAAAACTTTTGTGTGTAACCCAGGGAGACGGAGGCTCCACGGCCTGGGCAGCTCTGGGGTGTTGGCCGCCAGTGAGGGGCCCCAGAGACCAGGAGCTGAGCGTCGGTGGTGCCGTGGAAAGAGGCACTTGGTTGCCAAAACCCAGAAAGAGCTGGAAGACCCGACTGATGCTAACCCAAGAGCCCTCAGCACTCTACCATCAACTGTGACTTCTCAGGACTCTGTGGAGTTTCAAAGAGCCTGGACTTCATCCTTCCAGTTCAGGTACTGATGGAAATCTCACCTCCTCATCCCAGGCAGCTCTCAGGAAATACGTAGAATGAAGTATTACAGTGTGGACCCAGGAGGACCACCCGGGGCCAAGGTCTGGAACCAGAGGAGGTGATGGTTGCGCAACGCCGAGAACCTTCTAAATGCCCTTGGAGTTTCCTCTTCAAAGTGGTGGCAGTGGTGAATTTTATGTTCTGTGTATTCTCCCACAATTAAAAAAAAACTCTTACAACCAAACAAAAATCGGGGCCAGGGAGGATTGTAACTGGAACGGGGAGGAGCAGAGGAGGGCTTTGCGCCACAGGCCATCCCAGCTGAAGGGGCAGAGCGGGGTCTGCCCCCGGCTCTTCCGTCGGCAACCAAGCGCAAGGGAAACACAGTCAGATCATCCGGAAAACAGAGGGCGAGCCCCTGCGGTGTTCGGGGACACTCTGCCGATAATGACGGGACCAAAATATTCCAGTCCTGGGGGGCCCCTTGGCGGTAGGAGGCCCCTGAGAGAGCGGCCCCTCGTCCTGGGAACGGCCATGTGAGTTCCACGGCAGGGGAGTCTTGTGGACTCTCCAAGAAACCTGGCCCAGTCTCCCATGGGGTGACAGGGAGTTTTCAGATCATGAAAGGCCCATGAGAACCGGGCATCACGAGGGAGACAAGGAAAGAGATGCTGAGAATCTGGCTAAAACCAGAAACCCGAGTGGAAGGAATGCTGGACTCCTGACCCAGTGGTTCGTGCCCTGAAAGTGACAGGCTGGGGCTTCCCCGGAGGTCCGGTGGTTGAGATGCCGCCCTTTCAGTGCAGGGGACGCGGTCAGGGACAATCCCGCCTGCCCCGTGGAGCAGCCAAGCTAACACAAAAGTGACAGGCCTGAAAGAGGGCCAGGTACCCAGGGAGGGGAGATCAAGGGCTGCTGGTGCTCCAGGACCTTCCGAGGTGGAGGCTCGGGGCCGAGGGAGGGAGGTCTGTGTGAGCAGGGGCTCCGCTCTACACGGGGATGCGGAGGCTCAGAGAGGCACAGTGACTTATCGAGGGGGCAGAGCCGCCTGTGTCAGAGCCTTTGCTCCCGCATGTTCCTCGGGAAGTCTCGGTGGACATCACCGGTGGACGCCAGCCCGAGACCTGGCTCGTTACCCCACAGGACATTTGAGTCCCCTCCCCACTTCAGAAGACTCAGAAGCTCTGGAGACACCATGAGAAACATCCCTTCGAAGGCATGAAGGAGCGCAGGAGAGAAGGAAGGAAAAGTGGAACTCGCTCTAGAGTGGGTGGTGGGGGAGGCGCTGCTGGCGTGGCTGAGCCTGATCCGGGGTCCCGGGGGGTCCTGCAGGGAGATGTGATGGGGCCTCCGTTCCCCCCTCCCACCGCCCAAGTCTCCTTGCGGGCTGCCTGGGTGTTCTCACAGGGCAGGGGGCGTGGTGGCGCGGCCCCAGAGAGCCTGGGGAGGCTGCAGTGACCTTTGAGACCCGGTCTCGGAAGTCACGCAGGCCAGCCTGCTTCCAGGCGGGAGGGGATCACCATCCCGGGGGCAAGAGGAGGGATGCAGAACATGGACGATCGGGAGCTCGTGGCTGAGAACGGAGCTCGTGGCTCAGAGTCAGGCAGCTGGGTGGCTGGAAGCAAGCCACCTCAGACTCAGGCTGGGATCTGGGGGCTCGGGGCCGAGAGAGGGTCCTGAGGGGTCGGACAGACAGGAAAGACCGATTCCTCATCAGAGACACCCATGCTGACGGCAAGCTCTCAAAGGATAACAACGGGAAGCCGAAAGGAGCAGAAAATATCTCCAAAGTGCTCCCCAAGTGACTCTGCCGGTATATCCACCGTGTACCCATGAAATGTTGTTTAAAAGTGGATGAAGGCAACGTCAGACACACAAGATCCGAGCTGGAGCAACCCCTCAGACCCTCAGGAGAAGAGCGCAGAAAGAACGTGATGCAGGTGGAAGGGACGGTCCAGAGGGAGGAGGAGGCGCCGGCAGGAGGGGTTTGCCAGGCCTTGTTTAGAGACGCTCACATGTTTACCAAACACACAGCGAGGCCGTGCTGGGAGGCCGGGCTGGGGGGTGCCCGGGCGCAGCCCTCGTCCCCTGCAGGCCGAGGCCCCCACTGTGGAGGAGTCCAGCATTCCTCCACGCCTGCAGAGGCACACACGTGCACACACACGCACGCACACGTGCAGCCCGACTGGTACTGCTGTTGGCAGAAACGGAAGGAAGAAGAGACCCTGCCTGACACCAGCCTGGTCCACTGTGACTGTAGAAGACAGCTCTCCAGGGAGGGATGCAGAGGTAGAACTCAGATGCCAGCCGAGGGGAGTGAGAAAGCTGGGACAGGTTTATAGGGGTACAAGGGTTTTAGATTTCTCTTCTGGTTCAGAGAAGGGTAGAGTAATCAATGCTCAGCTTAGGTATGCCCGTCAAACCTACAAAGTGAAGTGAAAGTGTTAGTCGTTCAATTATGTCTGACTCTTTGCGACCCCACAGACCACAGCCTGCCAGGCTCCTCTGTCCATGGAATTCTCCAGGCAAGAATACTGGAGTGGGTTGCCATTCCCTTCTCTGGGCGATCTTTCTGACCCAGGGTTCAAACCTGGGTCTCCTGCATTGTAGGTAGATTCTTAACAATCTGAGCCACTGTTAAATAAAATGGAAAAAGCAGCAGAGGGGAAACATTGAAATTGAAGAGAACCTCTGTCGATAGAAAGGCAGGACAGGGGTGTCTGAGACCTTGGAGGGTCAGAGGGAAGAGCAAGCACAAAGAAGACAGAGTGATTCCAAATAGACCCGTGAGTGAACTGAAGTCGCTCAGTCTTGTCCGACTCTTTGCCACCCCACGGACTGTAGCCGGCCAGGCTCCTCCGTCCATGGGATTTTCCAGGTGAGAATACTGGAGTAGGTTGCCATTTCCTTCTCCAGGGAATCTTCCCAACCCAGGGGTTGAACCCGGGTCTCCCACATTGTAGGCAGACGCTTTTACCGTCTAAGCCACAATACCTGTGAACTTACCAGTTAAAAGACATTGATGGATTGGAGAAACATAATAAACCCAGGCTGTGCTGTTTACGTAAGAAGTCCCTCCTAAGGGAAGGCAACAAACGGGGCCACCGAGGACCTGGATCTTCTTGAGTCATCCTACCAGGGGCCACCGAGGACCTGGATCTTCTTGAGTCATCCTACCAGCAGAGGTCGTGCCGAGGTCAAGGGGCAGCGGACCGTGAGGTGGCAGAAAGCCCACCTTGTTCCTGCCCCCCGCCCCTTTCCGCTCGCCCTTTGGGAAGAGGGCTCGGTGCAGCTGGCTGTACGTCTCGGGGGAGCGCGTCCTGCAGTCGCGCCTGCGATGAAATGGAGCAGTTTCCGTTCTCTGTGTTGGGACGTGACTCTTCTACCAGAGGGAGGACAGGACTGGATGCACTTTGAAGGGCAGACGGGTGGAACGTGTCTGATTTTTTTGTTTTAAGAAAACAACTTTATTGAGATATAACTCACATACCAAAACATCCCCCCATTTTGATGCACGAATCGGTGGCATTAATCCCATTGATGATGTCGTGCCGTCGTCAGCACTCCCTGTTCTCATCACCTCAACAGAAGCACTGCCAACTGGCAACCCCGCCGGCGCCCCAGACCCTGGACCCCTCCCATCGAGTTCTGTCTCTGTGAGTTTGCCTGTTCTCCGTGTTTCATGCACAGTATCTGTGCTCACGTCTGGTTCCTTCTTTAGCATCACATTTTCGAGTTCGTCCCTGTGGTCATTCCTCACGGCTGAGTAACATTCCACGGCAGGGATGGACTGTGTTTTATTGGTCCTTGGTCTGCACTTTAGCTGCGGTGGAAGTGCTGCTGTGGGCCTCTGTGTCCCTGGGTCTGGGTCCCCGCTTCCGGTTCCTTTGGGTCTGTACCCAGGGGTGGAATCGCTGGGTCATCTGGAAACCCTACATGGAGTTTGAAGACTCCGTGGCGGCTGCACCGTTTTACATTAGTTGGTGTTTCGCTTGCCCCTCTGCGCCCACAGTCTGTCTTTCTCCCCTCTACTATCTGCCCGGAGGATGGCCCTGGGGGGACTGCATCCGAGGGCCCCTTGCCCCTCTGACTTCCTGGTGGGCCCAGCTGCTAGGTGATGGGAGAAGGGTGGGGGGAGGCAGGCTGTGGGACACCACCACCCATGAGGTCATCTCGGCGGACCGCGTCTCCTCTCAAGCCGGCTTCTCCACGTGGGGTCTGGAAAAGGCTTCCCTTCCTCCCTGGGGTCTCAGACGACAGCCCCCAGGCCCCGTGCCGTCCGTAGGGCGCCCACTGCAGTCGCTGCTTTGAATCCAATCTCTGCCGTTCCCTCGTCGCGGCTTTGGGAATACACCCTCCCTGAACTACCTCTCCATCCTGCAAGTGAACAGCCTGCCTTCCAACCCCCGTCTCCAGCTCTGTTTCTGGAGAAACCAGACTTGGCAGAAACCCCATAAACGTTGGTATCTGTGGCGTCTGGGTCATATTCTCTGAGCCCTTGCTGTCCCGCGTGGCTCATCCTACAGGCCCCCAGGCCGGGGTGGGGGTGTCGTGCGTCCAGCGGTCCAGGCCCGTGTGTCTGTCCAGTGGCTGCCAAGCTGCATGGGCAGGGGCCAGCCGCCCGCCCCCCCTCGCTGCCCCATTACAGAAAGGTCCACTGGACGGCCCTGCTCTGTACTTGGTGAGGCTTTTGAAATATTTTGCACCTAAAACTGTACATCTTTTCACTTAAAAGTAAGCCATGTTTGGGGCCCGAAGGGAGCAGGTGATGGGGGTGGGTGTGTGTAGAGCTGGCTGGTAGGGCTGGTGCTCTGGGGGGAGCTGCCCTGGGAAACTGGGCCTTGGTCTCGAAGCCTGGAACAGGGCCCAGCGAGCCGGGCGGGTCTGGGAACATGGGTGGGCCACCCTGGGGTGGGGGTGCTGCTTTAGCGCCCTGATTATTGGAGCAGGGACCCCTTCTGAGGTCCAAAACCAGGACCTGCAGGCCAGGACGTACCTGGGCTGTGGGGAAGCGGCACAGATGTCTGTGTAGCAATCACCCCTGCGGGGCTGCCCCAGGCAGAGAGAGCAGGCGCTGTGACCTCGGCAGCAGACCCAGGCCCTCTCTCTCCTTCCTGGAGAGTCTGGTTCAAGGCCACGCCTGCCCGCTCGCTGGGCCCTGGGGCTCTGACACCTCGGTTCCTAGTCTGGGAGACAAGGTCCCCTGGCTTCCGGGACATCCTCCTTCTCCCCAGTCTAGCCTCCTCGCTTACGCATTTTCTTAATTTAACCAGCACTTCTGAAGAACTTGCCACCTGCCCTGACTGCTTTTAAACATCCTGCAAATTTAGCTCATTGAGTACGTGACAGCCCCACGAGACAGGCGCCCTTACGAATTCCGTTTTATGAACGAGGAACCCGCTGCAGGCAGAACACGGGCACGAATCATCCCACTGTCAGGGTGGCTGAGTCTGGCTCAGGGTTCCCCTCCCTTCCGAGTGGGGTGCAGGCACTGTCTTCTCATGACGTTTTAAACTGCCCAGGAGTGAGAGACGGGGGGCCCTGGGCTGCCGTGGCCGCCCCCCCTGTGCTGGGGCTGGACGGAGGAGCTTCCGGCCAATGAGGGACCCGGCAGCTGCAACCTGTTGGCCGGGAGGCTGCGGCCTCGGCCTTTCCACTCCCGTGGGGCTGGTCCGGGCGGCTCCTCCGTGTCTGGGGTCCCAGCAGCCCAGTACATGAGCTCATCCCGCCCACGCCCTGGCCTCTCACCAAACATGACCCCTGTGTCCTGTCCTGTGTGAGCGATTTCAGGGGAGCCTCAAGGAAACGGAACTCTCCAAACTGTGCTGGGCTGGACTCATCTCCACCCAGCCAGGCGCCTTTGCTGCACATTTTGAGTCTTCTTTCCCGAGCCTCCTGGACCGCGGCGGTCCCCTCCCTGGAATGGATGTTTGGGGACTGCTCAAAGAACATTCTAGAGGAATGACATGACATCCAGCCATCGGAGGGGCCTTTACAGGGTCTCAACACAACCCCCCTTTGAGCTGCTTGCAAGTTCAAGTTTCTTGGGGGGATCCTCCCTCAACAAAGCACATGGGGGCTTTCCTCCTGCCCCCCTCCCTTCCCCTAGGAGCCGGAGCGTTGGGCCCAGACTGGAGATGATCAAACACGCAATATAGGGATAAAGTACAAACAAGGGTGCCAGAGACCACGGGGGCCAGCTCGGTGCGGGTCCTCCTTCCCTGGGTCTCCCAAGACCGATCATGTGGAAATTAAAGCTCCATCTTCCAGGAAATTAATGAAAACCGCGTTTATGAGCAGCTGTTCTCGGGTGTGATCTCTGTTAAGGGGCCGGTGGGTCCAGGGGTGAACTGTGGAGGCCTTGTCCATGTTGCATTTGTAAAGGGACCTGGGGAAAGCAGCGCGGGGTGGGGTGTGGGGTGGGCGGGGGGCTCCTTGCTTAGGGCAGCTGCAGGCACGCGGTGACTGGATTCAGTCTCACGGGGAGACACCCGAGAAGCTGATCTTCTTTTGATGCATTTGGGGTGCAAAGTAGAAGAGTGGAGTTTACTCTGGGGCTCAGTGCACACCCCTAATGCGTCAGCAGCCACGGGGGTACCCAGCAGCTGTTACCGTAATTAGCAACCCAGTCATGTTTTCGTTCCCTGAAGGGGTGGACGACATTTCTAAGATTCCATATTTCTGGCCGCTTCTGTTGCAACAGCCCAAGCAGTGTGCTAAGCATTTGACAAGCATCACTCGATTCTGTGCTTGCAACAAACTGTGAAGAGGGTTCCCTCTCACCTCCAGTTTACAGAGGGGAAAGCAAGGAGCAGAGAGGGGAAGCGACCTCCCCAGGGTAGCTCAGCTGGGAAGTGGTTCCCCATGTCTACAGTGGGGACCCCTGTGCTTCACCCAGTGGAAGGGTCTTAGGGAGCTGTGTCCCAACCGTGGGCCACTGATGGGGCTGAAACAGCAACTCAGACGCTCCCTGCTTCCTTCCCCCGGTGGTGCCACCTGCCAGCCCCAGGGCGGGGAGGGGGCGATTCCCTGGGCTTATCCCGGTCCAGATGAAGGCAGGGTGTTTTGCCAAAAGCTTGCCCTCTGGCTGCTCACCTCTCTCACCTTCTCAACTCCCAGACTCCTGCGTTGGATCGAGGGGCAAAAGGTCTTTTCCATGTTGTGTTCGAGTCGTCTGCATGGGAGGCTCACAGATGATGCAAATAAAATATTTACCATTTGGAGCAAAAAGCCCTGGAAGCAAAGGGGGTGCGATGAGCGGAAGAGGGCTCAGCCGCAAACAGCTGCTGCCCAGCTGTGGCCATGGGGGCAGGCACTGGGCCCCAAGGTTGGGCCAGGTTCGCTCTGTCCCTCCGGCCGTTCAGGGCTCCCCGGGGCACACCTGGGGTGTGTCTGCTGGCCCCCTCAGGCCCAGGCCTCCTCCCCGGCGCTGCAAGCCTCGGGCCTGCAAAGCGTGTCCTTGGAGGCCGCTCGAGCCCCTCCGCCGTCCCCCTCCCCGCCCCCGCCCCGGCTCCATCAGCTCCCGCCGCTCACTGACCAGCCGTGCTCTCCCGTCCCCGTGGACCCTGCAACCCCATGGAGATGCCCAGAGAGGCCCTGGGGGCCCAGGGGATGGGTCCAGCTGAGAGGACCTCTGAGGACTCTCACCCAGGCTGCGCCTCACTCAGGGAAACGGAGGGCCAGGCGGGAAGGGCTTGCCCAGACCACTGGCTCCTGGAGTGCGAGGCTGTGTCCAGCCCCCTCCCCAGCCCAAGCTGTCTGTCCCCGCCCCTCCACCTCTGCCGTCCTCGGCTCTGGTTTCTGGAGGAACGTCACTCATGGTGCACAGGGTGATGTGTGCTGTCTCTTCAGTGTCCGACTCTCGTGACCCCGCGGACCGAGGCCCGACTCTCGTGACCCCGCGGACCGAGGCCCGACTCTCGTGACCCCGCGGACCGAGGCCCGACTCTCGTGACCCCGCGGACCGAGGCCCGACTCTCGTGACCCCGCGGACCGCGGCCCGACTCTCGTGACCCCGCGGACCGTGGCCCGACTCTCGTGACCCCGTGGACTGTGGCCCGCAGAAGTGAGGCTGAGGCTGGAGAATTACTCCCTTATCAATGAAGTGCACACTCTAATCTGCTCTCAGTTCCCAGCGGGGCAGTCTCAGACACGACTGAGCGACTAACACCGTCACATTTCACTTTCCCTGGGCAGGGTGGACGCCAAGCCCGAGCAGCTCTTGGGCACTCTCTCTGCAGAGGACGGGGCTTGGATGGGGCGTCCACGCTCCAGAGGAAGGGAGGGCATTTGAAATTGGAGGAGGGCTCATTTTTTGAACCCTAGACCAGTTCTCTGCCTCCTATCATCAAACAACAGAGAGACTGGGGGCAGGGAAAGGAGAGGATCACCCACGCTGGACCATCTGCTGGGAGGCGCTTGTAATTAGCACAGCCTTTAATAGCTGAGATTCCGCAGCCTGCAAATACCAGCGGCGTGACTCACACTCGGGTGCCACCGATGGAGGATGGGCAGGAGAGCCAAAGGGGGTCACTGTCCCGCCAAGGGGCCGCCCCAGGCTGGTCCTCCCACCCAGAGCTCCTCCCCACCACCCCGGGCCGGTTTCCCCTTCAAGTAACAAGCTAACTTTCTTTCCTTCTAAGTAAGGGGCTCAATGCGGTTACACAGCAAAGGGAACAGGAGTGGCCCCAGCCGCACAGATGGTCTCTCTTAAGGCAGCGGTGGGGGCGGCTCTGGGGTCCGGTGAGGGACACAGCTGGGAGGGGCTCTGGGCTCCCGGCAAGAAGCTTGGCTCCGTAGCGGCCACCGCCCGAGCGTCACACCTGGCACCACCCCGTGATCGTTCATGAGGCCACACTTTGCCGATTTCTGCACTTTTCCGTCATGCTCATCCCATTAAAAAGAAAGTTCCAGAGAAGTTCCAGGGGGCATTTTACTAAAATCCATTGTTGTGAGCAGTGAAGTCTAAACCCGGGAACATCTGGATTTCCAGGTCGCAGGAAATTACAGGCCACGCTTGGAATACCAACGACACGGCGGCCACGTCCATCAGAGACGGACAGAGAGCGGAGGCTTCTCTCCCAAGGAGGCCCAAGGGTGCGCTGATTCTTTTCCTCGAAAAGTCCCTAAGGATTTTTTGTTAGCATCTGAAACTCATCTTTCCCTCCTCAATTTGAACATCATGTGGCAAGGAAGCTAGCGTGTGTGCCTCCCAGAGAATGAGGCCTCAGCTGAAGACACAGCAGCGTCTGTGGCCTCAGCCAGCGAGCGTGTGTGCCTCCCAGAGAATGAGGCCTCAGCTGAAGACGCAGCAGCGTCTGTGGCCTCAGCCAGCGAGAAGCCAAACTCCTGTGCTTCAGCGGGTGGAGATTTCATTCTGACGAACCAGTGCCTCGGTGGTTTGGCCCAATTACAGGCTCCAGGAGGTTTTCAGGTGGGGAGCCCCCGCGCTTTGACCTGTGCGGACCCTCCTGGGCGGTGGGTCCTTGTCAGGTTGCAGGCCGCGTGGTGGAGCCCCATCCATCATATCCCCAAGGCCCGGGAAGAGGTTTGGTTGACTGGGACAAGCGCAACATGAGCTCCTTCTGGTGGGTTCTGCATTCCTTCCTAGTGAAGTACTGTGCATGGAAAACCAGAATATATGGTCAGCATTCTTCCTATAAACAGAGCAATTGTACATTGTGGACGAATTACTTAGCGATGACTGGGGGGAGGTTGCCATGGTTACCCTTCCCCCACCCACGTGGTCCCGGCGGCTGCCTACGTGGAAGCCTGCAGCGCGGTGCCTGACTGGCACTCGGCCACAGAGGCTGTCCTGCTTCTCCGTTTCTGCCGGGACCTCGCGAGAGCCGGGCAGTCGTTCTGGGCCAGCACGGTTCTGAGTTTGCTTGGCGTCTGTCACAGGAAGTCCTGAAGAAGCCCAGGAGGTGAAACGGACTAAAGTGGGACGCTCTTGTCGCCCCCCGGGGGGAGCAGCCCCCTCCCGCCTCGGGCAGCCTCTTCCGCACCAGTGGACCCCACGGGGCTCCCAAAGACACCGTTGGAAAACTACTGGTTTCTTCGCTGTCTGCCCTGAGGTCCTGCTTCTCATCCCCGGCTACACTGCATTTGACAAAGTTTGTCTTCAATCTGTATAGATGCAGGCGGGCCTGAGGTCTTTCCAGCTTGAGGCTGCCTGGTGTGGACATAGAATTCTTTCCTCGCTGTTTTTCAGTAGAATCTCAAGATGTTTTCCTAGAGGAATCTAAGCCTGGCTCCCGCCCGTGTGTTGCAAATCCCAGTCAAGAATTCCACGTGCGCACACAGCAGAACCAGGGCTTTCTTCCACGCCTAGTTTACTACGTGCAGCAATTTTTCCAGCAGCCCCTAGAAAGGCAGTCAATGGACACTCAATCCCCATGGCTTTCTTATACAGCTAATCAAAAACATGCTCGCCCTGGGACGAGGCTCCTGGTACTGTCCTGACCCTTGCCTGCCAGAGGGAGGCTCTGGGGACCATCAGGGATGCCGCCTCTTGAGCCCCTAGCCCCCTTCCCCTCCCACCCTGCCTCCTCCCCACCCATGCAGGGTGCGACCCCGGCCCCTCCCTCTGCACCTGGTCTGGCCCTGCAGGGCTGGGGAGATGGACTCTCTGGAGGCCTTGCAAATGCAGAGTGGTCTGGGGGACGGTGCTCCAGGCACCAAGGCCTGAGAGAGTGAGGGCCCTAGCCTGGACAGAGGGAGAGCCGAGCTGACCAGCTGTGGTGCCAGGGCCTCAGCCCACCCAGCAGGGAGGCTGGAGCAGATGGCAGCCTCGGGGAAAGGGGCCGGGAATCTGTGCCCGGCCCAACGAGTTGCTGGAGGCGTTGGCCCGTGGAGGGGAGACCTTGTGCAGCAGGCTCCTCTGGTCCAGAGCAGGGGCCCGAGAGACGGAGCCGCCAGTGGGCCGAGAGCCCCGGGCGTGCGCTCCTGCTGCGGGGTCTTGGTCCAGTCACCGGGCACACCCCGACCTGGGAAAACAGCTCCTCCGGGGCTGCGGTCGAGCCCTTTCCGGGGGATCCTTCACAGGACAGGCAGGGGGCGAACACAGCATGCCTCCCCGCTGGCCCCAGTGCTGCCCGTGTCAGAGGGGAAGCCAGGTTGGGGTCTGCAGGGAGCCAGGCCCCTGGCGCCGAGGGCTCACGTGCTAGGGGTGTGCGTGGAGCTGCTCCCCGCCTCCCCCCTCCCCCGCCACGCGGCCATGCACACCCTCACCCAGCGGGCCCTGTCACCAGGAGGCCATGGTGGGGGTGGCTGGAGGGGCCCTTACAGCCTCTGGTAAAAGCGTTTCTCTCTGGGAGCCTGGAGTTATGTGGACAGACGGACAGGACAGACTGGCTCTCACTTAGTCGCCAGCAGCGCCGGAGAGCAGGCCCACCTCCCCCTCCCTCCCCGGGGCTCTGAGACCCCTCCTTGTGTTGACCCTCTTGGGGACGGGCTGTGGATTTAAGGTGGACGCCGTGTCCTGGAGGGGCCCCCGGCCTCATGCTCACAGGGTGTCGTCTCCGAGCTGGTCTCAGCTGCATCTTCAGAGGCCCGTCCATGGCCCTGTCAAGCCTCACTCCTGGGGGTGAAGTGCCCCAGCCGGGGCGGCCAGAGCTGACCCTGCGTGTCTCTCCTCAGCTCTGGGTCAGAGACATCGCGATGGGAGCGTGGAGTCCGGTGAGGTGGGAATATTAATGCCACGGAGACCAGCAAGTGGTGCTGATACCCACCAGGGCGCTTGGCCTCCTTAATCAACAGAAGCTGACTACAGGCCTGCCAGCGCAAGAGCTGTAAGAGACGTGGGTTCGATCCCGGGTTGGGAAGATCCCCCAGAGAAGGCAATGGCAACCCACTCCAGTATTCTTGCCTGGAGAATCCTGTCGACAGAGGAGCCTGACGGGCTCCAGTCCACGAGATCGCAAAGAGCCGGACACGACTGAGCAACTGACAGTAACCGAGGCCAGATGAGAGACCGAGGCCAGGCTTTATCGGGGCCCCTGCCGCCCAGGGGGTGCGAGAGCCGTAACTGGCTCCTCGCTCGCTTGCCCCCGACAGGTCCGCGGGGGGCTGCCGGTCCCAGCCCCGGAGCCGGCCGTTAAACGTTTCCTGGCACAAAGCTGGAGCGCCCACGGCCACGCTTCCCCACAGCAGTGTGTGCACGCGCGCGTGCCTCTGTGTGCTACACGCCTGAACGTCACTTCGCTCGCCCTCACTGCCACCCCGATGGTACAGGCGTCGTCTCCACTTCCCTGGTGGGGAAGTTGGTGCAGAGCCGTCAGACGGCTTCCCAGATTCACACCGAGCCCAGCTCCGACTCTAGACCCCACCTGCTTAAAAGCCTTCACTGTTTCTTGTACTCCCCGGGTGGCACTGCTGGCATAGAATCCGCCTGCCATTGAGGCAGGCACAGGAGATGCAGGTTCGCTCCTGGGTCAAGAAGACCCCCCTGGCACCCCACTCTAGTGCTCTAGCCTGGGAAATCCCGTGGACAGAGGAGCCCAGCGGGCCGCAGTCCAGGGGTCACAGACGAGTCGGGCATGACTGTGCACACACGAGTGTGACCAGGAGCCCCTGCGTGTGTCTGGATGTTTCCCGTCCAGCTGAAACTCACTCTGCTGCTGCGCCCGAGCGACTTCTGCCCACAGAGCTCAAGAGGTGCTTCTTCCCTAAGATCCTCCTGGTCTGGACAATGACTTTGGCTGCTCGGAGGGTGAGCGGCTGGGCAAAGCGGAGCGTCAGAGCATCTCAGGTTCTTGCTGGCTTGCCCTGAATCTGTGGAATCCCCGTGTGTCCCAGGCCAGCCTTGTTAGGAGGCAGCCCTGGAGCTGACCAAGCATTTCGGTCTGGCGGTTCTGCTGGCCCAGAGGGGGCTGTGTGCCAGCCTGGGGCAGGGTGGGGGCAGTAGTCTGAAGGGGGGGCAGACAGCCTGGGATTGGCGTAGGGATGCCACCCAGGGGAAGGACGCTGGTCCCCTGGAGGAGTTGAGGGTCCCGGCCTACCACTTGCCCCCAGAGTGTTGGGTGTGGTTTATGGAAAACCCAGAAAAAGAAAGCCAGACTTCCCGGCCCCATGTGGGGGTGAAATCAAGCAAAATTTGTAGTACGCATGCTGAGCAAGCCAGAGACTTGAAAACTAATTGAATATTTTGTGTTAAAATATTTTGTAAAAAGCTTTAAGGTAGTCATTTGGGAGAAAACAAAGTTTTCATTAGGCTTCTTTCCCCTTATTTTAGGGTTGTTTTACACGGTTGTTTTTGGTTTACAACTGCGTCCCAGGGAGTGGAGGTGGGTGGGAACCGCCCCGGGCCACCTGGGGTCCTCTGAAGGCCTTCCCTGGACGTAGGGACCTCTCCTGAGCCACTGGAGCTGGGGGCTTGCTCCAACTCTCCCTGGGGGAGTCGTGGGGGCCTCCCTGAGCTGACCGTGAGACAAGAGGCTCTTGGTATCCTGACTGAGTCTCCTCCTCTGTCTCTTGCTGCCTGTAGGACCTTCAGTCAGTTCAGTCGCTCAGTCGTGTCCGACTCTTTGCGACCCCATGGACCGCAGCACGCCAGGCCTCCCTGTCCATCACCAACTCCCAGAGCTTACTCAAACTCATGTCCGTCGAGTCGGTGATGTCATCCAACCATCTCATCCTCTGTCGTCCCCTTCTCCTCCCGCCTTCGATCTTTCCAGCATCAGGGTCTTTTCAATAGAGTCAGTTCTTCCCATCAGGTGGCCAAAGTATAGGAGTTGCAGCTTCAGCATCAGTAGAATATTCATTTTAAGTGTCTGGGTCAAGTTCACACTCTTTCCCTACCGTTAAAAAAAGAATTTCTGTCTAATGGCAATGATAACTTTCTCTGACCCTCGTCTCTGGGTGGTTTCGGGACCCTGCTCCAGGGCGGGTCCCGGTGGCCTGAGACGGTGACCTCACTCCTTCTCAGCTTCTGATCCCTGACAGCTTCCCGGGTCTGGCCGAGCCTCAGGAACCCACCGTCGGCATCACGCGTTCAGCAAGCACCACCCAGTGGCTCCGGGTCAGCCTGGCTCAGGCACAGGCCACCGGGAGGGCTTAGCCACGGCCCCTACTCCGCACTGGGGAGCTGGGGTGGACACATAAGCAGACCTGAGGGAAATGCGGGCTGCAGCTGTCGCTCGTGGGGGACCCTCACTCCCAGGCCCTGGGGCTCCGCTGAGCCTGAGAGGGGACGGGGGACGCGCCCGGGACTTGCACTCACGTGTCCCCACCCAAGCTGGCCTCCTTCTCTGCGGCCCTGTGGCCGCTGGCCTGACCGCTCCGGCCCTGGGACCCGAGGCCCGGCCTTCTCTGTGCTCATCCATCCCTCCTCCCAGGACCAGGGGCGTCTTTACGTCCAGAGCAGCGTGACTGGGGAGGGGAGGGTGCGGGGGTGGGGACAAGCCCCTGGTGACAGGCCCAGTGCCCCACCCGGGAGCATCCTCCACCTCCGCGGTGGCCGCCGCTGCCCGTCGGGTCCTGTGTCGCTCCGAAGGGGGGCCTCCCACCTTCCTGCCCCCCCAAACCTGCCCTCCGCTTCCTCTCCTCCCAGACGTCCTGGACCACTGTGGCTTGGGTCCCCTCCAGCGCCGACTCTGGGGGCTCAGGCAGGACCTTGCTCCTCTGCCTTTCCTGGGCTTCCCTTCCATCTCTACCTAGAGCAGCTTTTTTCATCGACCACCCCGATCAGTTGCCAGAGGTGGCCTCGGGCCGTGCGGAGGATTCAGAGGTGGACTGGGAGAGCCGTGGGGGACAAGCCGCGCCTGCTGTGGGACTGAGATGCAAGGGGGCCCAGACTGCTGGGCAATCCGGACAGATGGGGGCCTGTCCTTTGCTCTCCTGGGGTGGACAGCCCCACCCTCCTACCGCCTGTGTGAGGGAAACGCACGGTGACCCTGCTTCCGGAGCTGATGGAACTGAGGCCGGAGACGCTGGGTCCCCAGGTGCACAGCCGGGGGCACAACGTGCTGTCAGTTTACATGCAAAGGTGGACTTGAGGCTCCAACATCCCGGAAGATGAAAAAGCAGGGTCACGAGCTCTCTGGTCTCGGCTCCCCACCAAGTGGGCACTGCGGAGGTCCCACGAGCTGCCCTGTCGGAGCCCCCGCGGCCAGGGGGCGACCTGCTCGGGGGAGGGAGGCAGACTCGGCAGGGAGGGAGGGGGCAGCTGGAGCGCGCGCCTGGCTCTTGCATCATCCTCCTCGGCCCCGCCCGAGGCTGTGATCACCATGTAGGGAGTGATGCTGGGCGGCCCCGAGGTCCTGAGACTCGGAACAGCCTAACCTGACGGGTCCCTCTCTCCTGCAGCCCCTGCTCTACAGGCTCGGAGGGGACATGGCCACCATGGTTTAGTTGTTTAGACCTGGAACGTTCTTTTCCCCACAAGCTGTCTGCTTAAGAGGTTTGTCTTATTCATCCCTCCATGCCCAAGGACTTGGCACAGGCTGCGGACGCAGAAAAGCCGTTCTCGCGACTGATTTATGTCCCCTCGTAGTGAGAAATTGGGGTCACTGTGATAACAAGCTGGTGTCAGAGCCGATGGAGGCTCCGTCCGAGCCTTCCCTGGGGAGCACGCCTCCTCGTGGAGATGGGCCAGGAGGTCTGTACACCAGTCCCCCCAACCCCCGCCGCTGGTGGTTGGTCTGGGGGCCCCCGGGCCCCTGCCTCCACCCAAGCCACTTTGAAAGCCCCTCCCTGACGACTCAGCCCCAGCACAGAAGAACTGTAAATCAGCCTTCCTTCTGTGATGATTAAAAATTCACTCTATTAGCAGTTGACTCACAGTCTAAAAATGTGCTTCATGGCGTATCTGCGGCCACCGCGCACGGTGTGGCGGGATGAGCCCCGAGCCGCGCTCCGCGGCCCTTCTGCAGGGAACGGCCTTTCCCAGCGAGCGCGGCCGCCTGCCCACCCGCCACCCTCCGCGGGGCCCTCCCCACCCCCAGCCCTGGGGTTTGGCCCGAGACCCTGGTGGAGGGAGACGGGGAGGAAGCCATCTGGAGAGGAATCAGTGCTCAGACGAGAGAGGAAATTGCCCTGAGATGATTGAAATGGCAAGCAGAGGGGAAACCTGGATGGCTGAACGGAGTGAAAGGGGGCGAGGGGAGGGGCTGGGGGCCACGTGCTGCCCTGCTCTGCTGACCCGGGGACTGGTGGCGGGGCCTGGATACGCGTCCCTGGGGCAGCGGGCTGGGCAGGCAGGGCCAGGACCCCTGGAGAGGCGGAGGGTCTTTCAGGCACTGAGGGGTGGGAGGTCAAGAACGCCGCCAGGGTGTTCCCCCGGGGAACCTGCTTGCAGTGGCCGCGAAGGGCCCACCAGCTGCCGGCTGGGGGCCACTGCCAGCCTTTCACACACCTTCTCCCACCGGGTCTGCAGGGCCTGCCCTGTTTGTCCTGTAAGCAGGCAAGAAAGTGGAGGGTTTGACCCACCCGCACCCGCGTTCCTGCAGCCAGGCTTCCCGGACCGCGCCGTCCAGAAAGGCAGGGCCGCGCGTTTCCGGGGGCCTTGCCTCAGGCTCTTGACAAACGTCCCGAAGGAGGAAGGCAGCAGCACGGGCAGGTTCTGGGCCTGCAGGGCTGCTGACCGGACACACGGGCCTCGTCCGGGCCAGCCTGCGGTGGTTTCCTTTCAGGAAGCCGGAAGTGACTGGGCAGGGGCTGGAGGGACCGGATGCCACCCCCGAGCCTGGTGGCTTCCGCCAGCGGGGACAGTGGCCACACCGACTGAGGTCAGCGACCCGGCCGTCAGTGGCTTCCTGGGCCCCAGAAGAGCCTAGAGCCTGGACGGCAGTGGGGTTCGGGATCGGGGCCCTGGACACCTCCGCTGGTTCCTAGGGGCTTCACTGCGGCTCAGAAGCACAGATGGGCAGACGACACAGCAGGGCTCTGCCCGAGGACACCCCAGTGGCCTCCCCTGCTGTGGCTTTCACCCCCAGACCTGCGCAAAACAGGCACTTCAAGAACGCCCACTGTGTGCCAGGCACAGGGCCAGCCTGGCAGACCAGCAAGAGTGTGCCAGGCCTCCTCCGGGTCAGGTCTGCAGACGGGAGGCAGGGACTGCGGTGTCCCTCTGCACTTTCTTCCTGTTCTCCTGGGTTCCGTGTTTCCTGGGGGCTGGAGCAGAGGGCGGGGGGGGGGGGTGGTGGAGGGCAGAGGCAGGACCCCTCATCCCAACCTTGCTCTCAGAGCTCCTGTGAGGCCCCCGGGGAGCCGGGCTGTGATGATGCAGGGAGCTGCTCCTCCCAGCCCCCGGGACTCGACGGACTCACCGAGGGGTCGCGTCGGTGTGGGGTCGGTGTGGGCATCTCCCTCCCCCTCTGGGCTCCTTCCCCTCTTGTAGCCCCTGGAACCCAGCTCCCCCAGCTGCACTGCCAGAGCCTCAGGGAGCTTCCCAGGAACCCGGAAGGCTCTGGGTCCCTCCACCTTCGCAGAAAAGCATGCAAACGCCCCTGGGGACGGGGTGACATTTTGCTGTCTCTGACACTGTGATGAGCCCCCAGGCCGAGGTTTCTGCCTCCTCATCTGTTTTCTTGCCGAAAGCCATTCCAACAGAGGGGACAGGGACGGTCCAGGAGGGGCGTTGCATTTTCCCGTGAATACACGGAATGCTGCGGCCACAGAGGACGTCCACCCACTCGGAGGATCTTGAGGGGCACGTGGGGTGGGCTGGGTCTGCAGCCTGGGGGGGGGGGCGACAACACCCTGGTGTCCTGTCTGCATAGACCCAGGGGTCTGCCCTGGGTGGGGGGCGTCTGTGAGTGAGGAGCCCCACCCACGAGGCAGGGAGCAGCAGCAGACTCTGGGAGCGGGCTCAGGTGAGCCTCCATCCAAGGCAGGACGCGGACCTCCCCGATCCGTCCCGCTCTTGCCTGCCCCGTGGGAGATGGCCGTACCCTGCTGGCCCGTCGGCCCTGTGGGGTCACCGCAGCGGCGCACAGTGGCCGGGGGTCCAGTGCGGTCCCTGGGAGGAGCTGACAGAGTGCGAGCACACGTGATGTGTGACCTTTGTCTTCTGAGGACACACCGTGGAATGTATGCTCGGGGCAGGGATCAGAGGAGGCCTGGGACGGGGCATCTGGAGCACAGACGCGCAGGCTGAGCTCATTCTCGTGCTAGGCCATCCTGGGCTGGGGTGTGGACACGGCGGGGTCCAGGGGCCTGGGCTGGTGTGGGGACCTGGTGGGGTCCAGGGGGCCCGGGCTGGGTGTGGACATGGCGGGGTCCAGGGGGCCCGGGCTGGGGTGTGGACATGGCGGGGTCCAGGGGGACTGGGCTGGGGTGTGGACACGGCAGGGTCCAGGGGGCCCGGGCTGGGGTGTGGACATGGCGGGGTCCAGGGGCCTCAGCTGGGGTGTGGACACGGCGGGGTCCAGGGGCCCGGGCTGGTGTGGGGACCTGGTGGGGACCTGGTGGGGTCCAGGGGGCCCGGGCTGGGGTGTGGACACAGCGGGGTCCAGGGGGCCCGGGCTGGGGTGTGGATATGGCAGGGTCCAGGGGCCTGGGCTGATGTGGGGACCTGGTGGGGTCCAGGGGGACCAGGCTGGGGTGTGGACATGGTGGGGTCGAGGGGCCTGGGCTGGGGTGCGGACCTGGTGGGGTCCAGTTTTCCAGGGAAGCCTGGAGACTCAGGGGCCCCCAAGTGATGAGCCGTCATGGGGAATGTCCAGTGGCCACAGGGATTTCTGGATGGTCTGGGTTGGAGAAAACTACGTCTTTGGGAGGGTGCCTGAGGGATGCCGTGTAGAGAGGACGACTCAGGCCTGGTGTCCAGCCCACTCACCACGACCCTGCCGAGTGGCTGGGGCAGGCGGTGTACCCTCTCTGGGCCACCGTTTCCCTGTGTTGAATCTGCTGTGTCCCTTGGTCACTGTGCTGTGGGTGATGCTCTCTAGGCCAACGGTTGTAAAGGCTGCACAGATGAAGGCACAGTGGGGGGAGTGTGGGACCCCGATGTGGCAACGCCTTGGAACGTATTCAAGAGGATGGCTGAAGGTCACCGGAATTTTCTCTCTCGACTACAGAACTGGTCGGAGTGGGAGGACATTTCGAAGCCTTTGAGACATTGCTACCGGTTCTGGCAGGCAGGCACTCAGGGCCAGCTGGGAAGGCAGATGAAACCAACCCTTGGTTTTCAGGTGGCCAAGTGAGGCCCAGAGCAGCCGGGGCCTTCCCTGGGGCCCCAGGTGCTCCCAGTGGGGCAGCTCCAACTGCAAAGAAATAGGGAGTCAGAGGTCTCCCCAGCCAGGCTGCCGTCTTGTTGGGTGATTCCAGGACAGGCTCCTTCCTCGGAGAGCTTCGGGTCTCATGAGGGAAAGCCCTATGTCTGGGCGAGCAGCATGGGTGGGCCAGTGGGGGCATTTTGGGGGCACCTGCTGAGAGTGGGTCCTGAGGACATGACAGTGTCAGGCTCCAGGGGCAGGGCCCGGGACGTGGGCAGGGAACCGGGCGGCCTCTCCAGAGGCAGGGTCACTGCGTCCTCCCAGCAGGGCTGAGTGCCCCGCGTTACACGTGGAAACATGGGGCCAGTGGCCTCTACCCGGGATTGGATGGCGAGCGGGCGGAGAGCAGGGTTGAGTCCCGGCTTGCTGAGGCCGCAGCCCCCTCTTCACCGCTGGGCTCCGTGCCCGCGTGGATTCCTGCCAAGCTCTCCGGAATGCCTCGGGGCGGGAGCTGGGGAGCGATCGGTCTCTCCCCGACGGGGGCTGGACGGTGCCTCAGAGAGCAAGCGCCAGCCTGGCCGGGGGTGGGGCCGCCCGGACCACGTCAGCCCCGCGCCCGCGAAGCCTCTGGCCCAGATGGCCTGGCTGCTCTGCTCCTATATGCTGTGTGTCTGCCGGCAATGTGCAGTCTGCACGGAAACAGATTGACACCAGAATGCTGGGGGCTCAGGAATCCCCCAGGGGGGAGATGTTCTCATCGGCAGGAAGTGAGCTGGAGCTGGGCTGCGTGCCTCACGCACCGTGATTCAGAGCCCCTGCCGGCCAATCGGCGTCCTGGAGCAGCCACTTGGCCGGCAGATGTGTGTGGAGGTCAGGGGCCCACATGAGGGAGCGAGGAGTCTGTCAAAGGACAGAGTCGCCTCCCCCATCGAATCCCCGAAGCCCACCTGCGCCCAGTGGTCACAGGGCCAGTCTCCACCTGCCACCTGCACCCAGCGGTCACAGGGCCAGTCTCCACCCGCCACCTGTGCCCAGCGGTCACAGGGCCGGTCTCCACCCTCCATGTACCATCGGGTCCCCTCACATTTCTGTCTGTGCAGCTCTCCTGGGGCAGGGGGATGATTTCAAGGCCTGTGGACAATTAGAGGAATGTGTTGGAAAAGGTGATGGGTTAGAAAGGTTTGCAGGGTCCCCTGTAACGTGGTTCCTCTGTCCTCCTCAACTTGCTTCCCAGCCAAGGTCTTCCGGTGAAGAGCTGGCCCCTGGGTGCCGATGAGTAAGACAGCCACAGGCGACAACGGCCCAGCCCAGAGAGTAAGGACCCAGCGACGGCATCGGACCCCTTGGGTCCAAATCCTCACTCGCTGCTAGAGCTGTGCGACCCTGGTGGCCACGGGGCCTCTGAACTTAGACTCCCTGGTCAAGACAACACAGGAATGCTGGCTTCAGGCGGAGTCCACCTTCACGGGATGTCCCACCTCTGCCCAGATCCCAACATGGCCTCAGTAGGATCCAGGCACTGGGTTGCAGCTTTGGGTCAAGTCCTACAGGGGACTCCAGGCTGGAGGCAGATCACTGAGATCCAGGGACAGAGCCCAGCCAAAACACGGAAGGATCCGTGGAGATCCTAGGGCAGGGCTTCTCGCAGAGAGGGGCAGGGCTGTGGGTGCGGGAGCCTCTAGGGTGGATTAGGTTGCTGTGGCCTCCGCAGTAGAGCAGAAGGCCTTCGGCTTCAGTGTGCAGCAGACGTTGTTCTAGGGCATCTTGTGCTTTAGCTCGTGGACTCCCTGTGACAACCTACCAGGCAGCTGTATTATTATTATTTTTTAATATGTATTTATTTAGCTGCTGTGGTACATGGGCTTGCTTGCTCAGCAGCATGTGGGATCTTGGTTCCCTTACCAGGGATTGAGCCCTCATCCGCTACATGGCAAGGCAGACTCTTTACCACTGGACCCCCCGGGAAGTCTGGCAGCTATGTTATAATCCTCACTTTGCAGTTGGGGAAACTGAGATACAGAGGCACTGAAACCACTCACCCCAGTCTCAAGTCTAGGAAATGGCAGAGCTTGGATTCAAACCTTAGCCACTGGCTGCTATGCCAGCTGGGTCCCTGGCAGCAGAGGCCAAGGGGAGAGCTGGTTTGTGTGCAATTTCGATCCTCCTCCCTTTGTTTTGTTTAGTCAGAGGTGGGTATTGAAGTTGTTTTAAGTTTTGGTATGGATGACCAATAGTTACAGCAACAATTGTTACTGAAAAAGGAAGACTCTTCTTTCTCTATCGCACTGTCTTTTCATTACTGTCAGAAATCAGTTGCACGGTGCCAAAGAACAATGAATTCCATAGGCATAAGCTTAATAAAATACGTGTAGGCTCTACACATGGAAAAGTAAAATTATTGTTGGAAAAAAAAC
Source organism: Giraffa tippelskirchi (assembly GCF_054371585.1). NCBI lineage: Eukaryota > Metazoa > Chordata > Mammalia > Artiodactyla > Giraffidae > Giraffa > Giraffa tippelskirchi. The sequence continues at coordinate 1,860,316 of NC_137278.1, read as the reverse complement.
AAGCTCTGACTATCTGGAGAAAAGACAAACCACAGATGGCGATAAGTATTTGCAAATCTTATATCAATAAAGGACCTGTGTTTAGAATATGTTAAGAACCCTCCAAGCTCAATGATAAGAAAATACCCCAGTGAAAAAATGAGTAAAAATCTGAACAAATACTTCAGCAAAGAAGGTCTGTGGCAAAGCAGCGCACGGCAAGGTGTGGGGCAGCAGGAGGAGCCCCTTTGTGGCTGGTGGGGCGGCCGGCCGGCCACTTCGGAAGATGGTTTGGCAGTTTCTCCTGAAATTAAACAAAGACCTACCACGGGGTTTATAATGACACCCTATGTGGTTTCCCACGCGAGTTGAAAACTCACGCTCACAGAAAAGCCTCATAACTTTGAAGCAGCGTGATTCAGAATCACCCAAAACTGGAGACAACAGTGACATCCCTCAACAGGTAAATAAGCAAACAGCAGTGCTTCTGGCGGATGGCACGCCATAGACAAAGAAGGAGGAAAGCACTGCTAATTCCTGCGGCATCTCCGTGAAGCTGAAATGCATTCTGCTAAGTGAAAGAAGCCAGACCAGAAAGCCTACATATGGTAGGATTCCATTGATATGACGTTCTGGAAAAGGCAAGACTGTAAAGATAGGAAACAGACCAGTGGTGGCCAGGGGCTGGGGGTGGGGGAGAGACAGGGAGGAATTTTGGGGGGGAGTCGCTCTGCGTGGCACTGGCTGGTGAACACAGGGTGCTATGTGCTTGTCAGAACTCACACAGCTCGTCAGCACAAGGCACCAACTTTAATACATAAAATTAAAAAGAAATCAACCAAGAGGTGAGGGGACCCCAGGCTAAAAGGCAGACTTGAACAGCAGACTCCACCGGCATGACACACGCGGGATACGACATCTCTAGAGGGGACGCAGAGGAGAAGCTGACCTCAGTGACTACGGAAAATCAGAAACTGTGAAAGGTGAAAGGAACTGTGCGGTGATGCTGGAGTACTACTTTGGTCATACTGTTCCTTGCAGGGACCTGGGTTAACAGCTCTGAAGCTGGTGCCGTGCAGCCGCACCGGGAGGGAACAAGCAAGTGAATGTCAGGGAGCAGTGGAATCTGGGTTTCTCACCGCTACACGGGGAGGTTACGCCCGAGCAAACAGGGAGAGCTAGCACGGGCTGGACTCCGGTCTGGACTAAAGTCAGAGAGGTGAGAATGGACTCGAGTTAGCTTAACGTAGACAGAGACGGGCAGACATGGAAATAACGACAGGTGTGTTTGTGTCTGCAGGTGGGTGCGCACAGGGACTCCCAGCTCCGTCAGCTGAGATGAGCGGAAGCAACGATGCGCCGGCAGCGATGAGCACGCTCGGTGCCCGGGTCTTGGTTTCCAACACCATCCTCCCGTGAAAGGGAGCAGGACTCCTTGGAGAAGCGCTGAGTCTAAGGCTGGGGCAGCAGAGACACGCCGCGCCCGGAACGTGCTGCGAGGACAGAGGGTGCGGATGTGCTCAGAACACAAAGGAGGCGCGGGCGGCGGCCGGGAAGAGCTGCCGGGGTGGGACGGCTGCAGCAACGAGAATGGCCGAAAGGTACATGGGGCTGGAGTCTAAAACCGCCATGACACAAACACCCACGACTCACGCAGACGCAAATAAACAGTAAGTGGGACAAGAGACCCGTTTCGTCACAGAATTCCAAATAGTTCCTGCAGACCCTTCTCTCTTCCTCGCCAGCCCTGGGAAGGGGCTGCACTCTTGAGCTCCTTGCAAAGAGGGCAGCGTGGGAGGGAAAAGAGGAGCCTCGTGGGGGAGAAGCCAGGCAAGCGTGACCTCAGCCAGGGCTCAAGGTCAGCTTCAAGAGTGATGAGTCATGTGGCGACCTTCTCCTCTGAGAGGACGCGGTGAGGAGGACACCTCACCGTGGGGTCTCCCCTCCCCCAAACCAGCACCATCACGAGAAAAACCCGAAACAAATCTCAACCGAGGAGCCTCCCCCCCACATTACCTGCCCAGTCCTCCTCAAAACTGCCAAGTTCATCAAAAACAAGGAAAGTCTGAGAAACTGTCACAGCCCAGAGGAAGTTAAGGAGACATGACTAAACGCAATTGATGTCCTGGATGAGATCCTGGAACAAAAAAGGACATGAGGGAAAAACTGGTGGACTCTGAATAAAATGGAGTTTCGCTAGAGAGTCCAGACCAATGTAGTTACAAATGTTCCAATGTTGCTTCTTAGTTTTGACAAATGTACTAACAAAGTAACGTAAGATGCTGACGGGAGGCGGGGGGGCGGGAGCTGGGGGTATAGTTGGGTGGGAACTCTGGACAAGTGAATTCAGAACTATTCTAAATTTTTTTTTTCTTATAAAATTCTCATTTAATCAATTTACAGGGTCTTTAAAATAAATGTATCTTGAAGAAAGCAAAAACTCTGGTCTCCGTATTAATCTTTTTTTGCAAGTATGTTAGTTTAGATGATAATTTCTAATATCCTGGATATAATTGTTTTTGTGTCTTATTTATATTGCACCATTTAGTTATTAGCCTTTTTTCTCCTTGCTTTTTTTGCGCAAAGCAGTCAGGGATATTCATGCCTCTCTTTCTGGGCTCTCTGTCTTACTCCATGGATCCCTGTGTTTATCCTCTTTTCTATCACGTGGTTTGTGGCTCTGGAAAGTGTCTTGAAATTGCGCAGCGTGCATCCTTCCGGGGGGTGGGGACTGGAGTCATTTCCGGGCACCCTGAGCCCAGGGTGGGTGGAAGGGCACAGGTCTGGGACACACAGAGAAGCTGGGCGTGATCCCAGCTCTGCCGTCTGTTTGCTGTGTGACCTGGCGGAACTCACTGAACCTCTCCGTGCGGATGCTTTCGCCTGTCCAAAGGGAAGATTGCTGTTCCTCACTCACTGTGCTGCCTAAGGGTGAAGTGAGCTCACAGGCTGAGGACGTACCTCCGTAGGGCAGGTGTCTGGCGGGAAGGTTTTGATTGCCTGGGCATCCACTTCAGAGACATGCAGGCCCACCTTCTTGGCTGTGCAACTAGATAACCAGCTGGGCTGCCCCACTCATGATGTTCCACATAGGAAATCCAGGGTGACCTACATATCTGACCTTTGAACGACACTGCCTTTCCCTTCCTGATCCTTAATTCCCGCTGCTGCTGCTGCTAAGTCACTTCAGTCGTGTCCGACTCTGTGCGACCCCACAGACGGCAGCCCACCAGGCTTCCCCGTCCCTGAGATTCTCCAGGCAAGAACACTGGAGTGGGTTACCGTTTCCTTCTCCAATGCATGAAAGTGAAAAGTGAAAGTGAAGTCGCTTAGTCGTGTCCGAATCTCAGCGACCCCATGGACTGCAGCCCACCCGGCTCCTCCGTCCATGGAATTTTCCAGGCAAGAGTACTGGAGTGGGGTGCCATTGCCTTCTCCGTTAATTCCCACACCTATATTTAAAATTCACCAATAACAACTCATTGGAAAAGACCCTGATGCTGGGAAAGATTGAGAGCAGGAGGAGAAGGGGACGACAGAGGATGAGATGGTTGGATGGCATCACTGACTCAATGGACATGAGTTTGAACAAACTCCGGGAGATGGGGAAGGACAAGGGAGCCTGGTGAGCTGCAGTCCCTGGGGTCACAAAGAGTCAGACACGACTGACGACTGAACAACAAATGAAGGGTGACCTAAGAAGCCCCAGGCACTCCACCCTGGGCTCCCCGAGAGGCAGAACCCCAGTCCGTGCGCTCTCTACCTGGGACCTTGCTGTGGCCCCGGGCCTGCTGCAGACCCTCCAGAACTCGTGAGTCACAGCCCTGTCTCCCGGGTTCCCTGGAGGATGCTGCTGAGAAGCATGCTACCGTCAGAAGAGCCCCGAGGGCAGCCCCACGTTGGCTCTGGGGGGGGAAGTGCATGGGGGAGCTGCTGCAGGTGGGAGAGTCCACATGAGTGTCCGTGGGCTGGCCAGTCTCCCCTTCCCAGCATCGCCGCGGAGAGGTGGAGACACGCAGCACAGCCTGGCGGGCGGTCAGTCAGTCAGTCACCCTCATCTGACGGATGGCACAGGATAAAGTGGATGGAAGGGGTGAATGAACGGAGGGCCGCCTCTGACTCCCGCTTCATCAGAGCCGCTCACCAAAGCCCCGGCTGTCGAGCAGAGACCTGGGCGAAGGGGTCAGGTTGTCAACTAGGCGCACAGGACCCCGGACGCAGCTCCCGTCCCCGCCTCCGTCGTGGGTGGTCTGGCGCACCCACCCTGCTCAGCTTGCAGGACTGTGGGAGGCACTGGGCAAGGGAACAAACCTTGGGGCTGCAATTGGATGACCCTGGGGTGTACTTGTGGCCTCTGCAGGCTTTGCAACCTCATCATCCAAGATAGCAGGGGCTGTTACACCCTGGCTTTGCTGCTATTGTTGCAATAAAAATAATAGGAATGAAAGCAGAAGACTCTGGGGAAGGAGCCCTGGAGCGCCACGTGCTTCTAGAAGCGAGGGCTGGGGGTGTCATCGTCCTTCTTCAGTGCTGTCACTCAGCCATTATGCCCGCGGGCTTTACAATGCTGCGGAGTATGGATCACACCCAAGTATCTCAAGGTCCTGCCAGACAGAGGAAAATGAGAACACCAGCTCTGTAAATACCAGGTGTTGGGAAGAATGCAAACTCCGGGAAGCGTAACCTGTGCCAGAGGGAGTGGAATGGGAGAATAGGTGGGTGTGACCCGGTAGACCTGGAGGGGTGCCCGCCCTTGAGCCAGGAGTCCCATCCCTGGAAAAGCGTCTCGATGGAGCCCGGGCTTCTGTGCTCACTCATCAAGAGGGAGATGGTAACGTGTGGCATCTTCATGCAGGGAAATCTCGTACAGCGCAGGAAGCCAGCGACAGCAAAATCGGGACCCACAAAACCCACACACATCCACACACGAATAAACCGAGCTCTATGAGACAACACGGATAAACCTAAAAACATAGTTTTGGGGGAGGAAAAACCCAGACATGAAAGAATACTTACCGTATGATTCCATTTATATAACGTTAAAACACAGACAAAACTCAACTATATTGTTAGGGAGGCATAATTAGATAGTAGAACTAAAAAGGAAAAGAAGGAAGCCGTTGCCATAAAAGTCAGGGTGGTGGTTATCTCCGAAGAGCCAGGGGGCAGGGAAGCTCAAGAAGGTCACGGGGGAGGCACCTGGCTGGTGGCAGCCGCCTGTGTCCTGACCTGGGTGGTGGATACATGGCCGTTTGCTTTGTAATAATGTCTATACTCGTTTATATCTTTCAAAATTAGAATAATTTAAGACATTAAAGTCTATAGCGCTGAAAAAATTCGAATGCCCTTAAAAAAATATCCTAGAAAACAATTAAAGGAAGCCCCCAGTGGCTTTTTTCCACAAAGCTTCCTGGTTTGGTAGAAAGAGTAAGATCTTGAGAACAAGATGGAAGATGGTTTGAATCTGGTCTGCTACTCATTAGATATAAGGAACCTCAATTTACCATTCCATGAAATGGGAACAAAATATGTACCTGGAAGGGTAGTTGCCCAATGGCTGGTGCAGAGTCAACCCTGGCAATGCCCTCCGTTACGGGTGACACTGATGTCGCAACCAGGGTCTGGGGTGGCCACCGTCCCTCTCTTTGGCACATTGATGCCACTTCCCTGTCAAGAGGTAGAGTTCCTTTACCCTCCCCTGAATCCAGGCTCGTCCCGTGAGCATGCTGACTGATGAAACGTGGCAGAGATGGTACCCAAGAACGTCTGTGTTCTGGCTGAAGGTCAAGCTGGTGGGGGAAGCTTCTTGGGGGGTAGGTTATCCCTGGGGCACAAAGTCAGCTCCCAGGGGAGGGTTATCCCTGGTTAATGGAGGTCGGATATCCGCAGGTGCCTCTGGGAGGTGGGAGAAGGTACACACAGGACGTGATCGGGGTGCAGCCTGCTAACAGGAGCAGGGGCGTCTCTGCCAAGTGGCATAGAGATGGAACGGTGGTCACAGCAGGAACTGTCCATAACCTAATTAGTTTCCGCGTGTTTCCTGGTCCCAGGCACTGCCATAGCCCTGGGCGATGCAGTGTGAACTGTCGGCCTCCTCGCTCTCCCTTGCAGAGTTCACACCATGGACTCGCTCAGATGAGCTCCACAGACTCTGGCTTGGGGGGGACCTCGCTCAGGCTCTGCGGAGAGGCTGAAGGAGGAGACCCCCCCACCAGCCACTGTCCTCTGAGCCCCGGTCAGTGAGACGAGCTGAGGGGCCACAGAGCGTGGGGTCTTGCTGCTGCTATGGACTCATGGCCGGGCACCTCCACCCTTGCCAGCCTGTGAACAGGGTCAGGATGAACCTAATCCCACACCCCTGAGCCCGCTACGCACCCGTGAGGACTGGTCCCTCCCCATGGAAACTGGTGCCACCTTTCCAGAAGGAAACCTGGCATCCATTCCCATGCCAGGAGCCCCTTATGGCCTGGCAAGCCCACCTCCAGGCTGTGTCCCAGCCCCGCCCTCTCGCGCCTGGAACCTCTCACGGCGGCATTGTTTACAGTAGGAAACCCTGAACCCCAGCTGAGCACTCATCAGGGAAGGATTGCTTAAATAACTTTTGGTGCAGCCCCAGATGAAGTTCTGGGAAAACAGCTGGGGAAGGGACCGAGGCAGTGACCCAGGCCCGGGGGGATCTGCAGTGTCCTCCAGATGTCATTTGTCCTCGGTTCATGGTTTGATTCCTCGGAATTCCAGCGCAATCTCAACAAGGCCTGTGTACATTTGTTTTAATGACGTTTGATAAGCTGGTTCGGCCATGGGCGTTGCTGAGTAAGGACCAGGGTTGGAATATAACCAAACGAGTCTGAAGAAGGAGGTGGTGTTATTTGCATTTTCAACTGGTGAGTCTTATAAAGTGACCGCTGGATAAGGGAGACTGAGGCCGGTGGGACAGATCCGGAAGCCCAAGCCAGGTCCGCGCCCCCAGGGAGGCTCACCCGGCCACAGGGGGGTGGGTGGTCTTCAGGGGAACCCAGACAACAAATGGGGCTGAGATAACTGTCACTGGGGCGGAAAAGAGAGAGAATTGGATTGTGACATCGCATTGCTCACAAACAAGATACTCCAGTGTGGAATCTAGATAAAACGGAAGAGATGAACTCGTTTACAAGCAATACCACAAGCAGAGTGAACAGGCAAGCCTCAGAACAGCTGAAGTGTTTCCATCAGACATGCAATAACGCATGCATATCCAGAATGCATAAATGCATAAACCCACACATCCATAGATCAGTAGGGATGAGACCCCCTTCCTTATAAAAGCAGGGCAATTGGCAAACTATGTGAACAAGAGATTCACAGCAGAGGAAATCAATGTGGACAAAACAGAGAGATAAGTGAACTCACTCTGTAAAAGGAAGTTCGATCTTCCCGTGAGGTCGAACCCTTTGAAATGACAAGTTCAATAGGTCAGCACAGCTGCGTGCTGGTGCTTTCCCATGGCTCTGGCCTGGGAATCAGGGAATCTGGGAAGTCAGCTCAGTTGGTAAAGAAGCTGCCTGCAATGTAGGAGTGTCCGGTTTGATTCCTGGGTCAGGAAGATCCGCCGGAGAAGGGAAAGCGTACCCACTCCAGTATTCTGGCCTGGAGAATTCCACGGACTCTATAGTCCATGGGGTCGCAAAGAGGCGGACACGGCTGCGCGATTTTCACTTTCACTTTCAAGTCCAACGTAGTAAGTGACCGCTGCCCACCCGTGTGGAGGTCAGAAGTTCACGCCTGATGATGCCACTTCACAGTGAGGCTGTGATACTCTCTCCCTCTGCCCTGTCAGCGGGGCTGACCTTGGGGGTGCCGCAGTGACCTTGTGAACAATTTGGGGTCTCTAGTGGACTTAAAGAAGCAGATATCCAGTCCTGCTTTACTGCTGAGAGGAGGTAAAATGGGGCAGCTGCTCTGGGAAATGGTCTGGTGGCCTCTCAGTTAAACCCAGAGCTCACAAGACCCAGCAATTCCACTCCTGACATGAAGACTCAGCTTCACAGAAACACTGGTGTGAGCATTCTGAATTACCTGTAACAGCCAGACCGAGGGAACAGCCCAAGGATCCATCAGGTGATGAATGCTTGAATCAAACGCGCTGTTTCCATACAACGGAATATTATGTGGCCATAGAAAGGAACAAAGAAGCCGCCACACCCTACAACCTGGGTGAGCCTGGAAAAGATGCTGACGGGGAAAGCAGCTGGTCGTATATGATATGATTCCATTTTTAAGAATGTCCAGAATGGGGAAATCCACAGGGACAGAGAGTAGGTTAGCAGTTGCTCAGGGCAGGGGACTGGGGGCCTGGGGGGAATTACCCAGACTTCTTTCTGAGGTGATGAGAACGGTATACGATTGTCTGTGGTGATGGGTGCACATGTCTGTAACTGCACTAAAAACCACTGAACTGAACATTTTGAATGAGTGATTTGTATGGTATGTGAATTATACCTCAATGAAGATTTAAGGAAAATAAAACAAACCAGGCTGCAGGCACATCACCAGGAAAAAGGGGAAATAAATAAAAGTGGAATCCACTCAGTGGGGAAGTCTTGGGTGGTGAAATTCAGTGAGTAAAAAGTTCCAGGCATTGAAAAAAAAGCTTTTGAAAAAAATGCGACTTATTAATACATTCATGGAAAAAACTTCCAACAAAGTAGGTATTGAGGGAATACGTTGTTGCTGAGTCATTAAGCTGTGTCAGACTCTTTGTGACTCCGTGGATTGTAGCCCACCAGGCTCCTCTGTCCATAGACCTTCCCAGGCCAGAATACTGGAGGGGGTTGCCATGCCCTCCTCCAGGGGGTCTTCCCGACCCAGGGGACAAACCCGCATCTTTTATGTCTCCTACATTGCAAGCAGGTTCTCTACCACTGAGCCACCTGGGAAGCCCTGAGGGAATATACCGAAATGTAATAAAAGCCAAACAGGACAAGTCCTTCTGCCCTTCCTCTCTCCCTCCCTTCTATTTATGTTTCCATAAGTGAAAGTGAGAGTTGCCGCTCAGCCGTGTCTGACTCTTTGCGGCCCAAGGACTATACAGTCCATGGGATTCTCCAGGCCAGAACACTGGAGTGGGTCGCCTTGCCCTCCTCCAGGGGGTCTTCCCAACCCAGGGAATGAACCCAGGTCTCCCACATTGCGGGCAGATTCTTTAGCAGCTGAGTCACCAGGAAAGCCGCATCTTTCTATAGTGATATGTCATTTTCCATTTCACCTCCCCTCATCTCCTCCATCAAAAGATTAAAAAGAATAGATTTTCAAGAACCTCCTGTTGGATTCTGTCAAGAAATATCAAAGGAAACACTAGTGTGACTTTTAAAATCAAGGCTCTGTAGTCATGATGCCGCTGGTGGTTCTGGCTGAAGCTGTCTGAACCCTGGCAGCTCTGGAGTGACCCGATGGGGCCCCGGATGATGGGGGAGTCGGGGAGCCTCAGGAGCCCTCGTTCTCCCCCTTTCTCTCCACTGGCGGGTTTTGCCCTGCTCTCCCTTCCTCCACACCTGTCTTCCTACCGCCGACTTGTCCCTGTGGGGTTTCTTGCCTGGAATGGGGCTTCAGAGCCTGTTCCAGCCATTGTCCACCTCCCTCCGGGCAGGGCACCTCTGAGCAGCTCCTGCCCCATGCCCTCAGCAGTCCCTCGAGTCAAAAGCCTGTTGTGCAGAGGAGAGAGCTCTGGGTGCGGGAGGCAGGGTGCCAGGGGCCAGCCAGGCTGGGTGACCTGACTGTCAGCCTGTGGCCTCAGGCAGAGCCTTCCCAAGGGCCCCATGTCCTGAGGCTCAGGGAGGATCTGGCCAGAGGATCTCGGGGTCTGCACTGACAGCTCCCACAGGCCACAGCTGTGCTCTTTGGGGCCACATGGTGCCCCAGCTAGCTTCCTTAGCCCCCAGAGACAACCCCTCCTCCGTCTACCCTCAGATATCTGGGGCGCTGGGCCGCAGGACCGTTGTCCTGGGTTTGATGTGAGGTGGGCACCAACCTACCTCCAAGGAAAGGAGTGAAGATGGAGCAAGTGCCAGGGTCCTGGCGGCCCTGGACAGTCTGTCTCCAAAACCCCGCATTTTCTTACATTCTGTGACGTTATTAGCATCCTAGAGCACCCGAGGGCCACGGGGATTACCCGGCCAACCCTAAGCCCAGGGACTGTGTTCAGTCTGTCTGACTGAAGTTTAGAAAAAAATTCCCTCTCTCTTCAAGGTCTTATTTGCAGCTGCTGAGTTCAGCTATTTAATCTATGGCTCTGTTTCTTTTGTGGTCCTGTTGTTCAGGAGCTAAGTCATCACGACTGTCCGTTGAGTCGGTGATGCTATCTGACTATCTCATTCTCTGCCACCCTCTTCTCTTTCTGCCTTCAATCTTTCTCAGCATCAGGGAAAGATATTTCTTTTGTGGAACCCTAAATAAAGATCAACTTTAGAAGCCAAAGCTGACCCTGGTCAGTTGAGGTTGATATGTTAAACATCTACCCTAAAGCAACAGTTGATGGTCACCAGACTAATTTGCTGTAATGCATTCATTGATTCTGCGCCTGACTTTTACACAGACACATGGGTCATGGACTATTTGAAGGCTTCACAAAGGATCGCATGCTTTTCAAGAAAAAAGATTTTGAAATGTTAGAATGTAGGAAACTCATAAAGCATTTTGGCAAAAGACAAAACAAAATGAACAAACAACCATCTGGAGGGCTTTATTCATGCAAAGGAAGTCCAGGAGGAGAGGCAAAGATGATCAAGAAACAGAAGCGTCCCTGGGATGACTGTCACAGTGCCATTGTCTAGGTGCAAGGTCAAGGTGACCGAGATAACCGTGTTTTTAGGTTAAAAGGTAAGTTTGGAAGGAGGTGAAGCTGATGCTGCAATACTTTGGCCACCTGGTGCCAAGAGCTGACTCATGGCCAAAGATCCTGATGCTGGGAAAGATGGAAGGAAAAAGGAGATGGGGCGGCAGCAGAGGATGAGATGGTCGGACAGCATCACTGACACAATGGACGTGAATTTGAGCAAACTTTGGGCGACAGTGGAGGACAGGGGAGCCCGGGGTGCTGCAGTGCGTGGGGTCGCAAAGAGTCAGACACAATCTAGCGACTGAGCACCAGCAATAATGAAAAACAGGTAAATGCTCACCAAAAGTGAAATATGAGAGTCCGTAAAAAAAGACCCCACTGAAAGTGACAGATCACATTTTCCAAAAGACAAACAGAAAGAACTAGACTATTCCTGTAAGAGGAAACAGGAGTGAAGGGGCCCTTCAGCCAGGCGTGTGCTGGTGGCACTCTGCACCCTGCCTGGCACGCGGGTGTTTACTCAACAAGCCGGCATCAGCAGCAAGGAGGGATGCTCAGAGTGTGAGGGTCCACACTGTGGTCCTCCAGAGCTTCTGCGAGGCGAGATGCCGAGGAGACCTGTCGGTGGCCTCCGCCTGGCCTGGATTTCCTGTGACTTAGAGCCTCGGAGCTGCCAGGCGTCTGCAGCCACCTAGTCCCTGTGTCCCCAGTGTGGGTGACATTCCCACAGGCCCACGGGCAGCGCCCCGAACGAAGACAGCAAGCCCAGGTTTTCACGGAGCTCCGCTCATCCTGTGTTCAGCAGAGCCCTTTACTCTGTGGTCATGAGATACAGGTGACATTAAATCCTGTTTAAAGGTGGGCAACTGCTGGGTTCTGAACTTTTTAAAACGTTGCTGGTTGATGCCATTCCGACACCTGGCAGTCCCTAACCTGAGCATGGGCATCGTGAGGCTGCAGAAGGGCGAGGGGAGCCCCAGGGACAAGAGGATGCTGAGGACAGAGCCGGGACACTGGGCATCTCTGGGCAGAGCCGGGACGCTGGGCATCTCTGGGCAGAGCCGGGATGCTGGGCATCTCTGAGCACAGCCCTGACCCCTCCTTGGCTCCTCACTCTTCCCTGAGAAGTGGGGCCCAGGAGCCCCAGAAGCAGTTAGGGCTCCAGTGGTGCCTCGTACCCCTTGAGGCAGTCAGCACAGCTGACCGGCGGGGGCACCCCTGAGAGGAGCCCCAGGCCAGGCCCCCCTCACGCGCTGGCTTCTCTCTCGCAGCTTCCACTGCCGAGGACGAGCTCTGTGGCCTCGGGCTCCGCAGCACTTAGGATGGAGGCCAGCAGTTTAAGAGGCTGGCCGGAGAGGTGGCCGGCGGTGGACAGATGGGTGCCACTCCCCCGAATTAATTAGATGGGCCAGTCTGGCTTGTGGAGACGTCTGAATAAACCGGCCAGTGTCAGAGCAGCTTTCTGGCGGGGGATGCAGGCTGGGGGTTTTGGAAAGGTGTGTGTCGGTTATTGGAAATCGTCTCCTGGAGATCCTTAAAGGACCAGGCAACCCAAACAGGGTGGGCTGGTTTCCTGCTTCTGTGCAAACAATCTAGAGAGGTTTTGAGAGAGTGTCAATGTTTTCTCAGACTCGCCAAGGGCTGCTTGGCAGCGGTGCCGCTGACATGATTTGCCCGTGAGGAAACGGTTTGTTAGAAAAGGCCCCAGGTTTGCAAAGCAGAATCAGCGTCGCCCGAATGAGGGAGCCTTTGTGGTTTGGTTTTACTTAAAAGATAGAGGCTCTAGGTTAATTCGGCTTTGAATTTATCTTTCTTCTGCTTATAAGAATTTAAGTCATACCTTTCTCTCAGAGCTTCACTGCATTACAAAACCTTCATATAAAAATTTTCATTGTTGTTAAACGTACTCAGTGCTCAGTCACGTCTGACTCCTGTGACCCTGTGAACCGTAGCCCGCCAGGCTCCTCTGACCACGGGATTCCCAGGCGAGAATCCTGGAGTGGGTTTGCCATTTTCTACTCCAGGGGATCTCCCGGACCCAGGGTTTGAGCCAGCATTTCTTGCATCTCCTGCAATGGCAAGCAGATTCTTTACCACTGCGCCACCACTAAATACCTATTTAGTGTTTTTAAAATTTTTACTGGAGTATAGTTACTTTAGAATGCTGTGTTATTTTCTTATTATATACATTGTGATATTTTATTTGACTCAAGATGTTTATATGTTTATAATTCTCAGTGGAAGAGATATTTTATCTTCTCATTTTGATTAAAAACTAAGTTGCTATTTTGTAGCTCTCTGTGTGAATTCAATGGTAATTTCTTTTGTTATATCCTCCAACTCATTTATTTTTCTTCCAGCATGGTTTATTTAGTTATTAAATCAATCCTTCAGCAAAAAAAGAAAGAATGAAGGCTGTAGGTGATTAGAATCAGTGGAGCATCAGGATTAAAGGCGGTGGCTTTGGAAGGAGAGGTAGGCCCTCGGGAGGGGAGGATGGGGAGTTTGGGGTTAAGAGATGAAACTAGTGTACACAGGATGGGTACACATCACGGTCCCACTGTGTAGCACACGGGCCTCTATTCAATGCCTTGTGACAAACCACAGTGGCACGTGGAAAAGAATGCATGTGTGTAACTGAGGCACTTTGCTGCACAGCAGAAATGAACACAACACTGCAAATCAACAATGCTTTGATGAAATAATAATAATAAAATAGAAACACACCCTTAGAGGTGGGGGCTCGCCTGTGACATAGCAGCAAGCCGTCGAGAGGGGGTCGCTAGGAGCCTCCGTGAGGCTCATAATGGGACCTGGGGCCCGTAAGTGGGAGCGGCTATCACGGGTCCTGCTGGTGTGACTGTTCTCTTCTGCATGAGCGAGTGATAGTTCATTAAATACCGGAGTTCTTGGGCCTCTGCTTAGATTCCAAGGCCTGAGATGAGGCAGCTGGGGGAGTGAATTTAGACATCAGGATGCTTGGAATCATGGTCGAAGGATCCCCGAGAGTCCAGGTGAAACCGTCTTTTCCGCTGCTTGCCCCAGCTGGGAGCTCGCGCCCGTGTCCTGGGGGAGCCTGTTAAGATGTATCTTCCGTACCAGGTGTTGAAATCCACACCCGCCCTCCCGAGCATCTTCCCTGCCTCCCTGCAGCCCCCGTCCTGCCCCCTCTCCCTCCTCCCTCCTCCCTCCTGAGGCTGCTGTAACAGATGATACGCAGAGGGGCTTAAAATAACACACATTTACCCTTTCACGGTCCTGGAGGCCCAAAGCCGAAAATTGTCTCCCTGAGCTAAGATCCAGACGGCACAGAAGAACTGGCTCCTGGAGGCTCTGGGCTAACGGCTTCCTTGCTCTTCCGCCTTCCTTGGCTCGTGGCCCCTCCTCCATCTTTAAAGCCCTCCCTCCAACCTCTGCTCCTAGACTGAGTCTCCTTCTCTGACCTCCTGCCTCCTTCTTATAGGAATTCTTGTGATGGCACTGGGCCCGCCTGGATCATCCGGGTGATCCCCCACAGTCTTAGTCAGATCTGCACCATCAGGTGACCTTCCCTGCTCTGGGCACATATGGATGTGAGAGCTGGGCCATGAAGAAGGCTGAGCGCCAAAGAACTGATGCTTTCAAACTGTTGTGCTGGAGAAGACTCTTGAGAGCCCCTTGGACTGCAAGGAGATCCACCCAGTCAATCCTAAAGGAGATCAACCCTGAATATTCATTGGAAGGACTGATGCTGAAGCTCCAATACTTTGGCCACCTGATGCGAAGAGCTGACTCACTGGAAAAGAGCCTGATGCTGGGAAAGATTGAAGGTGGGAGGAGAAGGGGATGACAGAGGATGAGACGGTTGGATGGCATCACTGACTCAGCAGACGTGAATTTCAGCAAGCTCCGGGAGATGGTGAAGGACAGAGGAGCCGGGTGTGCTGCAGTCCATGGGGTCGCAAAGAGTTGGACACGACTGAGCAACTGAACAACAGCAACAGCTGATGCACGGGACCACGTGGGTAAATCTGAAAAATGTTGCGCTAAGTGAGAGAAGCCAGGCCCCAGAAGTCAGCCACTGTGTGATTCTGCTTCCACGAACTCTCTAGAATAGACAAACTACAGGGATAGAACACACATTGGTGGGTTCCGGGGGGAAAGAAGGGTGGGCTTAATAGATGAGAGTTTGCTCAGGAGCAGTGGCGACATCTGGGAACCAGACAGAGGTGGTGTTTGCACAACTCTGTGGACGGACTAGCTGCCCTGGAATTGTTCACTGTGAAATGCTTAATTTTATGATGTGTGCGATCAATTACTTTGGTAAAAACCACAGTCGTGTACCTGCCAAGATGGCTCAAAACAGACAAACCATATGTTGATGAAAGCATGGAGCAACTGGAATGCTCAGGCATGAAAACATGCAAACCCGGCGATTTAGCGATTCTGCTCCTTAGTACCTGCCCAGTGGAAATGTGCACACAGGCGTGACCAAATGCCTGTGTAAGGGTGTCCACCCTAGCTGCTTTGTGGTGGCTCCAAGCTGGAAAACCCACATCCATCAGTAGTAGGACAGGTCCATGTATTCCACCAGAGAACACTGTGCAAAAACGTGGACCCATTTAGCCGAAACTCTCGAGTAGAATGCAGAGGGAAAGAACTGTAGGCAGAGATAAAAACAAACATGGACTTCCCTGGTGGCTGAGTGGTAAAGACTCTGCCTGCCAAGCAGGAGACCCGGGTTTGATCCCTGGGTCAGGAAGATCCCCTGGAGAAGGGAATGGCAACTCACTCCAGTATTCCTGCCTGGAGAATCCCCATGGACAGAGGAGCCTGGTGGGCTATGGCCCATGGGATTGCAAAGAGTCAAACATGACTTAGTGACTGAACAATAACAACAAGGAAAAACAAACACACGTGTATCGTGTGATCCGCTCATCTGTAGCTTGATGTAGGTACATTTTATCCTATTGTATTTTCAGTTGGGACAGTGGGACCCCATGGGTGAGGGTGAGGGACGATTTTGGGGGGTGGGGGAGGGTGCTGAGACCCTCACAATGCTTTTTGTGGTAGGGCCAGTAGAAGCAAGGAGATAATCACAGGATACCCTTCAGTGAGAGCAGAAGCAGGGCGAGAATTGAGAGCTTAGGGCAGAACCAGCTCCTGACCATTCAGCTCATTCACTGGTTTAGCAAACACCCTCAGAGTGACCAGGACCCATCAGATCTTATCAGGTACCCGGGAAAGACAAACGAAGCCGGACGACCCTGTTCTCCCGAAGACACTTGTCTGGTGGGCAGGTATCCGGGCAGGTGATGACAACATGTGTGAGGACCATCTTCAAGCAAACAGTACAAGAGCACGCAGCCAGGGCAGAAAGCACCAGGTCGTCTCCAACTCCCACTGGCTGGGTGCTTCACAGGACCTTGCCTCCCCACGAGGGCCCTCTGGGGTGGGGTCCTGGCATCCCCTGACCAGGAGAGGACAGGAGAGAGGGCACACCTCTCTGGAGGGGTGGGTGGGGCCTGGCCAGTGGGTCTTAGGCGCTCCTCCGTGCTTCAGGCCCAAGGCCACGTTGAGTCTCCTGCTTGTGGGCCCCCAATACCCCTCGGGTGTCCTCCCCTCCTTTGCTGGGGACGTACACCGGCCTCGTCCTGGGCAGTGAGGTCAGGCAGAATCCAGGCCAGCTGGAATCTTGCCTGGAGCTGCCCTGGGGGTGGTCTCCAACAGCTGCTTCTGGGTCGTGGCCATGCTTGGCCCCAGAGGCACCAACCCCCTCCGACCTGTCTTCCTGACCTCAGGAAGACAATGATGGGGCTGGCGTGGGTGGACTGTCAGCTGAGCGGAGCTTGGGTGAGCGGGGCAGAGGTGGGCAGCCCTGCCCGGCCCTGCGTGAATGCCATCATGCAGCACCAGGGGACCGGGCCCCCGGTCACCATCGGGGAGCGGGGGCTGGGAGGCCTGCTGTGGAAGGGCTGCCTGGGCCGGAGCTCAGACATGGCGCCTTACTTCACCGGGAACCCAAGAGGCCCTGTGCGGTGACTTCTGATGGGCTGTCGTCTTGCTTCCTGCGTGGGCTCCTGGCATGTGCAGCTCCCCTGGGAAGTGAGGGGTCAGGAGGTCAGGACGCCAGGCCACTCACCGCCTGCCGATGGGACAGCCAGGAGCAGCACGTGGGGTCTCGGGGGTGCAGGGTGGGCCTCCGAGGGCCGGAGAGCCAGTGGTGTGGGAGCATTGACGTAGGTGGCATTTTTCTGGGGGGTTGGTCCCAAGCGCTCACTGTCAGGTCAGGACCCCCAGTTGGGTGCCCCCTCTTTTCAGGGCTGTTCTGAGCTGCAGGTCCTCCCTGCCAAGCTAACATGATTGAGGACAGGGTCCCTGGAGTCTGGGAGGTGGGCGGGGGCCGGGGGGCTCACCTGAATGGCGTGGCCCAGGAGGTGAGGGGACATGACCCTGCCTCCCAGCTTGCAGGCCGACTCACCTCCACATGAGACTCTAGTTTTCTCCACTCCCTGCTTAAAAGCCACCTGGGGCCGCAGGCCTGTGGGATAAGGGGCTCAGGCCCTGCCGGGCTGTGCCTCCCGCCTCTCTTTCTGCACACCCTCGCTGGGTGCCCCTAGGCTCCGGGGAGAGCCCCCTTGTCCCCCTTCCTAGCCCACCTGCCCTGCTCACACTCCTGGCACAAGGCCCCTCCCGAGATGCCCCAGGCTGTGCCCCCGCTGCCCTGAGTGGGTCTTGCCCTTGGCTCTGCTCTGCTACGGCCGCCTTGAGAACGTCCTCAGTTGCTGAACAAGGGCCCCGCATTAGCGATTTGCACTGGACCCCGCGAGTTCCACAGCTGGCTCTGTGGGGCGGACAGCTTTCCTCCTGACCTGGACGTCCCCGACATCGCGGGGCACAGAGGATGCCTGCAGATGGTGCCCCCTCACCCGAGACCCAGGACAGCGCCTCCCTGTGTCCAAGGGGAGGGGGCGGGGCCAGCCCCCAGACGGATGCGGTGTCCTTCCAGGGCTTCTCCTGCGGCCCCAAGCCGGGCCTGACGGCCGCCCGCCCCTGGGTGGCCTGTGCTGCGCACACATCCAGGGCGCCGTCCGCAGGACCCCGGTGGGTGCTGCAGGGCCCTTGAGTCGATTCCTCACCACCCGTCCCTGCCCCCTGGCTGGACTCTGGGCTTCCAGGGAACTGAAAGGATGCACACAGTAGGTGTGCAATCAAGATCCCTCTACTTGGTCACAACCCTTCGCTAACTGGAAGCCCCAGTGAGGGCACTGGCCAACCCCCCTGACCTCTGACCCTATATGTCCCTCTGGCCACGCTGGCCTTGCTGCCACCCCCAGGGTCTCGCTGGGCCCAGCAGTGGGGTCGAGGAGACACCCAGCTGGACTCTAAGGGCCAAGTGCCAGGCCTGGTCCCTCCACCAACTCATCAGCTCTTCCCACACGGCCTCCTCTTTCTGGACCTCGGTTTTCCTCCCTGAAAAACGGGGGCTCAGACAGTGTGCTCTCTCTAACAGCTGTCTTTCCCAGGAAAAGAGAGCTGAGCTGCCTGGCAGCCTTCCTGGTGAAGAGACCTGGCCCCAGACGGGCCCTGAGGCCTTGGAGGTGCCTTTGGTCTCCCTGTCTCTTCCACTAGATGCTCTTTGCCAATTTTTGGGGTGCTGGGCACTCCCTAGGTTTCTGGGCACCTGGGAGGGGAGAGAGACAAGCAGATACAATGGACAACACAGGAGGGGGCTGGGGGGGAGGGGAGGAGCGGGGGGGTAGGGGGGTGGGACCTGGAGCAGGGGAGGGTTGGGCTGTGGGGCCCAGAGGGGTGTCCCCTGCGAAGCCCCGGAGGCCAGAAAAGGCAGGATGAGCCACAGGAGCCAGGAGAGGCTCTGTGTGTGGGGGACAGGGTAGGGGCAGCTGAGGGCCAGATTGGCCAGGCTGGAGTGCGGCTGGGCTCCTGGGAGCAGGGACCGCCGGGGCACACGTCTGCGGGGTCTGGGTCTAGGGCCTGGGGGGCGAGGCCAAAGGAGACACGTGCTCTCCGAGTGCTGCGAGGGCCTTGGGTTCGGGCAGGGGCGGCTCTGGGGCTGGCTGGAGGGAGGGCCAGGCGGTCAGGCCCACAGCTGGGAGGCAGGCGGGCTTGGAACCAGAATCCAGGACTGACGCGGTTGTCAGAGGGCAGGTGGGGGCCGTGGAGGCCTCTGGGGGTAGTGCGGATGGGGGCGGTGGGGATGGAGCTGACCCTGAGGCTTGGGTGATGAAGAAGGCAGGGCTGGTTCACAGAGACGGAGCCGCAGGAGAAGAGACTCGGGCCCGGACACGGCCTGGGAGGCGGGGCATGTGGAGCAGCGGGCAGGGCTCGGGAGACGGGCTGGAGGCGAGTGGAGGTGGGCACCTGGCATCTGTGCTGCCCTCGGGGGGTCAAAGCAGAAGACCACCCAGGACCAGCACCTGAGTGTGTCCCGGGAGACTCCAGGAGCAGAAGAGGCCCCCGAGCTCCAGGGGAGGCCATGCCAAGGCCTGGGAGAGGCCAGCTGTGTTGAGTGTTCTGGAAAAGACCACAAACCCCTGACCAGAGATGCGTCCGTCTGTCTGTATCAATCACCTGTAAAAGTCTCTGGATCCTATGATGCTTTGACATCTTGGGGGCCTTGCTGGCTTGGGAGAGACCGTCTGTCCCGCCCCAGAGGGAAGCATATTCCTAGAGACAGCAAACAAGTCCTGCAAACAGGCCTTTCACATCCAGACCAACAGTCCAGAGTCCACCCCCAACGACCAGCTGCTTCTTCAACCCTCACACAAGCCAGGGTCCCCAGGCCCTGAGTCCCCAGCCAGATACTCAACAACCAGGGGTGCCTGGGCTCCAGAGCCCACTGAAATTACGCAAATCCGCTAGAGCTGAGCCTACCTCACCAGATCCCTGCTCCGAAACCACAGTGCAGCTTCCAGGCCAAGCTCTCCCCTCAGCCCGGGTGCCGGCCGACCCTGGGGCTTCCCCATGCAGCCCTGTGTGGCCTCGCATGGCTCCTCCCCTTGAAGACTGCACGGCATAAAGTCTTCTTCAATGTCTCTGATACCCGGCGTTCTGACTCGGTCACCTCTATACGTGAAGTCCAGGGTACCAGGGTGAAACGCAGCCCACTTCACCCCTCCTGGGTGGGTAAGCTGCATCCCTCCCTGCCTCGGTTCTCATGGATGCCCAGTCCAGAGCTTCCAGCCGGGTGAGCGCTTTAAGGAAGCGGTGATGCCCTCGGTGCGAACACGTTGTCTCTCCAGCCTCTCTGTCTCCCTCCTCCACCTCTGTGGGGGGCCAGACACTTACTGAATCTTTTCTGGTTTTTCCCTTAGTCTTTTGGCCAAAATATGCCCCAGGATAATGAAGAAATCTATTTACAGTAGCCTTATTCAGTCTGGTGGCTTCTGGAATGAATTAGCCACAGGAGAATTTCTGAGCATTTTTTTTCCGATGTGGGACAAGGCGCGGGCGGGACCAAGGACCCTGAGCCATCCTCGGAGCCCACCCCACCGCACACGGGGCCGTGGAGTAACCAGCCCCTGCAGAGCCGCTGTGACCCCGGGCGGCAGGGAGCCGGCCCAGGGTGCCACGTTCCCGTCCCCGTAACTGTGTCCCTTCACCCGCTGAAGGATCCAGGACCTGGGAGCGAGTCATTTACATCTGCACCTCAATCAGGCCCCGCAAGACGCCGGGCTGGCGGTGGCCCCGGCCACTAATCTGTGGACGCCTGTTCGAACAGACTTGGGTTCTTAGAACAAAACAGAACTTCCTTCATTTCAGATGTTCCCTAATTTAAGCTGGCCCCCGGCCATGGCGTCCCGCCTTTGTCTGCGGCCGCCTCCCTGCCCCCACCCGGGCCCCTTTGGCAGGAGGAGCGGTGGCTCCGGCCCCGTGGACCCGAGGGTAACGAGAGCCCACAGCTGGTCTGACTCACTGTGCAAACATCCTCTGCCTGCAGGCCCGCCGCCCCCTCCCGCCCGGCCAGCGGGGCCCGCGGGCTCCCAGGCCTGGACCTCAGGGTCCCCCGACGGGGGCCACCGACCACCCTGTGGACCGTGCTGGCCGAGGCACCAGGCCAGCTGGGCCCCGGCTCTGGAGTGGAAGCCCCTCCTGGACAGCCTGATGCCTGCCCCGGGGAGACCCTTTCTGCCAGGGGTTCTTGGGAAAGCGATGGGTTCGTTCTATCTGCCCTCAGGGCCGGGAGAGGCCTGGCGCGGGTGGGCGTCCCCGTTCAAGTCAAGTCGCCTCTGCTGCCTGCTCTGCTCAGGCCCTGGGGCTGTGCCCCCTCCCCTCCTCCAGGCTGGCCCCTGCTCGGGGCTCCACCACCCGAGACCCCCAGCCTGCAGTCCTGCTTCTCCTCCGCGCTGACCCGCGCCAGCGCTGTGATCCCTGCCGGCCGTCTGCTGTCCACGGCCGAGCTCAGGCCCCGCCCTCCACCCACGCCCACAGCATGGCGGGCCCTGGTCGCTGTCGGAGGAATAACAGGGCCAGACCCCCGGCATCTCTCCCGCTCCTGTTTCCTCCGCCCCCGCTCGAGGGGAGGGGGTGTCCTGGGCAGGGACCCTCCCTCTCTCCTTCCTTCCTTCCTTCCTCCCCTCGTCCCTTCCGTTGTCCCTCCTCTCTGACCACCTCTCTCTTCTTGTGCTGGTTTCCCGGGGGCTCAGCATCACGTCTGACACATAAAACAGGCTCCGTCAGCAGGTGTAAACGGCCATATGAGTGAAGGGGCCTTGCAAGAGCCCCTGCGGGGACACAGTCCTGCCTTCAGCAGATAGACGAGCATCTCCTGAGCGCCAGGCACACCAGTGCTGGGCTGGAGCCCACGCCGGGGGCGCCCTGTCCCGTCTGTCCGGGCACCCCCGGGTTTGTCCTGGGAGGGCCGGTCAGGGCGGAGGGCCCACGCGGACCCTCACAGCTGGATCTGCCCTGTGAGCTGCTCTCCGGGGCCATCCTCCAGGCCAAGCACTGATTGCAGGCTCGTTCTGTGGTTGGGGCAGGTGCTCGGTATGAGGGCTCTGGAGCCGGGGCAAGTGCCTACACGCGTGGAGGGCCGCAGTGCAGGAGGCTGTGCCCACCCCTCTGCCCCAAGCCAGCACTTCAGAAGGATGCTCCCCACACAGGGCTGGGCACAGAGGGACATTTTCCCCTCCACAGGAGGGTTGGAGGGGTCACCCACCTTGTCCAGCCAGGTGGTGGCCACAGAGACCTCATTGCAGGGACCCTGGGGAGTTCCTGCAAGGGCTGGTAAGACTTCGGGGCATAGAGGAGCCGGAGGAGCTCGAGGCCCGACTTCAACCCTCCAGTCGCCCGGCGTGGCCATCGGCAGTCACAGGGACGCCTGCCGTGGATGGGAGGCAGTTGGGAGAGGACAGGCAAGGTTGCTCTGTGCAGGACCCCGGCACCCGTCACCCCCGCCTTCCTGTGAGGGCCCTGCCCGCCCCCCGGAAACACCTACTTCAGCCGACGCTCCCAGGAAGGACGGGTCTCATGGATCAGTTCATCAAGGCCTTGCCCCTGGCCACCAAACACTGCGCATGCCCAGGGCACACGCCTGAGCCCCTGTTACCCCCGACCTAGCCACAGACACTCTCGGAAGGGGAGACACGTTCCTCCCAGAACACTGCAGACTCTGGAGTGAGAGCAGGCTCCCAGCTCTCCTCCCCGGGGAGCCCGTTTACTCTCTCTTGTCATCCTGAGCTCAGCTTCAACGCTGCTTTCCAAGAAGCCTTTCCTCAGCCCCGCCAGTGGGGTCCCCCTTGTTGCACACCCTGGGGAACCTCACCTCCGGGGCGTGAACCACTGCTCCGTCTAGAGCCTGCTGGGCGCCCGGCACGGAGGGCCCCAAGGACTGCCTTCGTGCGGAGGGAGGACCTGTCGAGGTGTCTGTCCCCGCAGAGGGGATCCCGGGGGCCTGGCCCTAAGTGAGGTCACCTGGGGGCTGCAGGGGAGGAGGAGCAGGTGGGGATGGAACCCACCCCGCCCCCACGGCCCCAGGCTGGCCCCTTGACCCCGGCCGAGCTGCAGGTCCTCTCCGGGTCTCACGCCACCCTCCATCAGCAGGGTGACTTCAGGCCCACCAGTCCTGGGTCCACTTGAGGAGGTGCCGGGGCCCAGCGATCAGTCACATGGTGGCCTCAGTGTTTGGTTGAGGTGATGATGATTCAGAATCGGTTGACTCTGGTGAGGACCAGCATCCTTGATAACCCAGGAGGGGAGGGCCTGACCCACCAGGGCAGAGGCTTCCCTGAGGGGCGGAGACCTTGCCCCTGAGCGTCCAGCCCCGCCGTGCCCCCCCACCCCGGGAGTCTGCCTTGTGGGTTTCCCACCTGCCCAGCCAGTCCTCAAAGCCCATGGGCCAATGTCTGCAGGTAAGTCCATTCCCATCTCCTGCTAGTCTGCGTCTCTTCTTGACGCTGACTGATACGAGGTTTAAGGAGCCCACGGGTCTAAGCATCCAGCTCCCACCCTGCCTTTGGAGGGCACTGGCTGAGAGCCGGCCCCAGTGACTGGTTGGGTCTGCATCGCAGGCGGCCATTGGTAGGGAGCTCAGGACCGCGAGCAGTGACTGGCCCACGGAGTCACCCGGGGCGTGTCACTGTGAAGTGGCCTCGTTCTCTGGCACCTCAGGCCCCAGCTCTCAGCCCTCAGAGGCTGCAGAGCCCAGGGCCAGCCTCTGGCCTTGGAGCCAGACACGCCTGGAGCTCTGAATTTGAGGGTCTAACTGTGGTCTGGCCTCAGCCCAGTGCTGCCCACCTGCAACTTGAGGACAGCAAAGCCTACTGAAGGCCTCGCAGAGAGGACAAAGTCAGATCCTCACCCGAAGAGCAGGCGGAGTCATTCCAGGCCCACGTCCCGGGGCAGGTGGGTCTTCTCCAGGGCTGCTGGGCTCCTGCTGCTCTTCACTGCTTGAGCATCCTCCTGCATCACCTGTTTGTTAGAGGAGGCCCCACTAGCAGGGGGAGAACCGCAAAGGCAGGGCTCACAGTGACCAGTGGATGCCAGGCTCAGGTTCATCGTGGATGGTTGTGCAGGTTGCACACTGCGCAAGCTCAGGGATCCGTCCACAGACCAGGATGTGACCTGTGCCCCGGGAGTTGTGCAGTGGCAGTCTGCGCCGCCGACACCATTTCCATCCGGGGAACCGGGAATCATGGGCTGAACATTCACGTCCCTCCGATTCTACAGGCTGAAGCCCTAACCCCCACCCCACAGAGATGGTATTGGGTGTGGGGTCTTTGGGAGGTGATGAGACTTAGCTGAGGTCCTTGGGAGTGGGGCCCCCAGGCTGAGACGGTGTCCTCACAAGAAGAGGAGGAGAGACCGGAGCTGGCCCTCCGCTTCGTCTGAGCGATAAGTGACCCAGGGAGACGGTGGCCGTCCACAAGCCAGGAGCAGAGTCCTCACCAGGAGACAAGTCTGCGAGCATCTCGAGCCCAGACGCCCAGCCTCCAGATGCAGGCGAGACAGATGTCTGTTGCTGGAACCGCCCAGGCTGCGGTTTTTGTTACAGCAGCCAAGCTGGCTGACAGGATGGTTATGAGTGACCCCTGTGCTGCCTACTCCTCGTCTCCACCTCCACGGCTGAAAGAAGCTGCAGGCTGAACGGTGGGCTTGTCCCTTCCCCCAGGTGAGATGGGACAGACCGGGGCTGCGCCCCAGTCACTCCCCACGCGCGCCTCGGTTTCCCCTGGAGAGTCTCACCCACGGCCTCTCCTGGGGCCAAAGCTCCATCTGTGGCGCTGGAGCAGCCGGGAGACAGCCTCCAGCTGGCACGTAGCCCAGCGTGGCTCCCGCTGCTCCGTGACTTCCCGGGCATCCCGGGCCCTCAGCCTCTCATGCTGGTCTCCCTCGGGGGTGGGGGGGCAGACCACGGACATACTCCCTACGCCCGCCCACCGCGAGGACCCAGCCTGGCCTCGGAGCCCCGAGACTTCTTCCCCTTTCTTGTCCTTTGCCTATCTCACCTGAAATTTCTTTGTGCCTCTGTCGAGATAAAAACCTGGAGTCATTTCCCCTCCCTTCTTTCTCCCATCTTCAGACTTTTCTGCCTTGAAAACCTATTCAAACAAAACTGAGATTGAAAGGCATAGATGCTTTTCTATGCTTCAATCCCATTTGAGCCCGGCCTCCCTGAACCCGCCCTCTTGTGACGAGCAAACACGCTGCGCATGGCTCTCAACCCCCAAGCGCTGGGGGTTCCCGACAGCCCCGTGGGGCTCTGAGGATTCGCTGGTTAGGAAAGCCGCGTCTAGGGCTAGACACTTGCATTCACACCGCGTAGGGACACGTAGGCTCTCTGCTTCTTCCTGCCAAAGGCGCTCCCTGAGCCCAGGAATGGCCAGTGCGCGCGCACGGGTCCAGCACCGCCTCTCGGAGTCACGGCCCACGCAGGGGGTGAGCGCCGCGAGTCCCCACCAGGCCCACCTGGAGTGCAGCGCTTGAACACGGGGGCCTGGAAGGGGAAGGTGGTTCCGTCCGCCTGTGCCAGGCCGGCCGCTGAGCCGGGTCTGCGATTGTCATTAGTGTACTGTCGCCAGCGGCCACGGCCAGCTTGTTAGCAGGGCTGCTGGACGGAAGAGACTGGCTGTCCTGGAGCGAGGAGGGTGTGGGGCTCCCGGGGTGCACATCCCCAGCTCATCCTAGCGGGTCTGGGGGCCCTTCTCCATGGGGAGGGGCGGCCCCAGGTGCGTCTCGTCCTGTCCTGTTCCCGTGAGAAAGGGGGTAATTCTTCTCCAAATCACCTGAAACACGTGGATTGTTCAGCTACAACAAGCTGGCTGCTTAGGATCCAAGTTACATCATCTGGGGCTGTCTGGCTTGAGATAGAAGAGGAGACAGACAGAGAGAGTGACAGACAGACGGAGGGAGACGCAGAGATACAGAGAAAGAGAGAGAGATACAGAGATCGATGCAGAGATAGAGAGATGCAGAGATAGACGCAGAGACACAGAGAGAGACAGAGACGAGGAGATGCAGAAAGACATGGATACAGAGACAAGGACTCGCAGACACAGGCGCAGAGTGAGGGGCAGAGGCAGACAGACCAGCGGAGACGCAGCGGGAACAGGGGCCTCAGGGCCGGCAGCCCCCGCCAGGCTGGCCGAGACGCGTATTCCTTCCTGGGTTTTCACTGGAAACCAAGCTCTCCAACAGGAGCTCCGTCACATCTTGAGCTTCAGCTAAAAACAAGTTGATTCTGAATGATCAAGCGGAACCAGGGCTTTAGAAAATTAGACAACTCCGTCTTTGCCAGGCGGGAGCAGTCTTCCTTTCCAGAGGCGAGCCCGCTGGAGATCCCCGCGCAGAGCAGCGTCTCCGACCCACGTGGGCTGGAGGGAGACGGGAGGATGGAGCTCAAGCGGTCACTAAGAGCCGCCACGGGGCTGGCCCAGCCTCACTGTCCGCGTCCTACCTGCCCAGGATGCCCTCAAGCCCACCTGCCCCAGATGCCCCGTCCATCTCCTCCTGGCCTCCAGGTCCTGCGGTGGGGGAAGCCCCACCCCCATCACCAGGCTTTCCCAGGTTCTGACCAGTGTTAACTGGGGCGGACTCCGCCGGGAACTCTGGGCTCCACCTGGGAATCTGGACTTGCTTGCCATCTCTGGACAGGCGTGGCAGTTGTTTCCAATTTTCACCAGCATCCAGCCCCCTCCAGGCCTGGGTGGGGGGAAGGCTGGTCATTTCTGCACAGAACAGGTAAGGGGCCAGTGCCTGGGCTGCTGAATGTGCGTGTCAAGAGGTACACGTTGCCTGAGGGAGAAACACTCCCTTGTTCTTTTAAACCATGAAGATAGTGGGAGATGTTTGTTACTCAGTGAAACCAAGCCCGTGCTAACACATACAGGAAGGAAAGGTTCCCTCCTCACTGAAAAGGAGTGAGGTGTCCTTAGAAAGCTGACATGCCTGCTCAGCTAGCGGCAGAACAAAGTCAAGACCCAAGTCTGGCCTTTGCCCCGAAGTGGGAACCTGCGAGCTGAGCAGAGGGGCATCTGGGCTGATCGGCCTCTCATTTCTCCTGGGAATTACTTGCATTCCCTTCTTATGATTTTGTCCTCATAGGATGAGGAAAAAGGTTTATGTACGAAACACCAGAAGCCAAGACGGTCTTAAGTTTTTTCTGCAACATGAAATGCCAACTGAACCACCATCCTAGTGAACTTGAAAGACCCTGGATTTCACGCCCAGCCATGGTGACCCCGTGCAGGGGCAACAGGAAGGCGTCCTCCTGGAGGCAGCAGGTCCTTCTTGAAGATCTTCCTTAAGGGTGCCCTCCAGCTGTGCTTGGGGGCCAGATGTGCAGCCCCACTGCGGGGAGGTCATGGGGTGGGCGGGGGAGGTGAAAGGTTCCTTCCGGGTAAATCCTTGCACATTTGGCTACAAAGCTGAAACATGCATACCTGTCTCTGGAAGGTCTTTAAGGAACAAACTGGAGAGTGTACGTTTCTACAGCAGAGGCATGTATTTGCGGGGGGTGGGAGGTGGGGTGAGTCTCTTCCTTTGTTTGGGCCTCAGTTTTCTGTTTCTAGAAAAAAAATATGAAATTCATCTCTCGAGGGCTACCTTAGTCCACGGCTAGATTACTGGACATAGTTGGTGGCTTGTTAAGGAGATGCTCCCATCCCCCATCCTGGTCTCTCACCAACATTCCAAAAGTTTTGGGTGATAATTCACTTTGGGGGTTTTGTGTGATTGCTTAAGGAATGTCCTTATCCATGGAGTTCCAGGACACTCCGAGACATCATTTGAGGCTCCCCAGAGAATCGTAGAACCCGGGGTCAACAGCTACGCTTATGGTCTGAGATAGTGAAAGGGCTGAATCCAGTTTCTGGGAAGGTTGACCTGTGACTAAGGCCTGTCCAGAGTTTACCAGCCCCCGTCGCCACCCCCAGATGGAGCAGAGACTCGGCTCCGGGAGCCTCCGGAACAGCCCCCCACAGCCCGCCCCCGCGGTGGGCAAGCCCCGAGCCTCCGTTGGTTTTGGTTCTGCGGCTTTTTCCAAACCCAAAGCATGATTCATGCCCCAGAGCAACTCGTGGAATTTCTGAGAGCGGAGCGCTGAAGAGTCTGCTTCCGAGAGGCTCCCCCGCTCCCACCTTCGGAGGCAGCTGGAGAAGGAAGCTGGGAAACCAGGCACCGCATTCTTCCTGCATGAAGCACCGTCCGCATCGGGAGGACGTGACGGCTGAGAACCTGGGTGACTCCCGGCATTTCCACTGGCGCTTTGTAAATGCGCTCAGGCTGATTTTATTTGACAAGCCCAGTAGTTATCTGAACCCACAGGACAGCTCACAGTCCATAACATTGCCATTTGCTGGCAAAGCCCGTGGATTATCTCTTCTTCCCATCGCTGTCGCTTTCCTTCTCAGAGCAAGAGGATGCCAGCCAGGGTGGAGGTGGGAGGTCCATCCCCTGTCCTAACCAAGGCCCACGGCCATCCCCCAGCCAGGCGGTCTCCCGGGAGGACCCTTCGTGCTGACTCCACGTACAGCAGAGCTGGCGGAGAGATGAATAAGCCTGTCTAGTTAGTTGCTGTTTGATTTCCCCACCCCGATGAAAACAGGCTATTTTCTGCTGAGGTTTTATCTGGAGTGGTTCTCACTCCTGCCCTGGACCAGAGCGATGAGAGATAAAAGCCTCAGAGGAGCAGTGGTCTCTGGGCATCTGAGCCATCGGGGGAGCAACAAGGCAGCCATTGTGCAGCCCACAAATGGGCGCAGGAGAGGGACCTGCAGGAGGAGGTGGTAGCCCCTGGGAACTCGTGCAGACCTGGGATCTGCCGTGCGGGACACGCTCGGGGGGTGTGGGCGTGTTCCCTACACCTAAGTAGTCCCTCGGGCTTCCCAGGTGGCTCGGTGGTGAAGAATCTGCCTGACGGTGCAGGAGACTCAGGAGATGCAGGTTCCATCTCTGGGTCAGGAAGAGCCTTGGAGAAGGAAATGGCAACGCACTCCAGTATTCTTTCTTGGGAAATCCCACAGACAGAGGAGCCTGGCGGGCTATAGTCCATCGGGTCTCAAAGAGTCGCCTGAGTACACTGAGAACAAATAGTTCCCCAACTTTCTTCCATTTATTCATTCATTCATTCATTTATAGGCTTTATTTTTTAATTTCGAAAAGATGTTTACTTACTTGGCTGCACCAGGTCTTCCTTGGCATTCAGGATCTTCGATCTTCACTGCGGCAGGAGGGATCTTTATCTGTGCCACGAGAACTCTTAGTTGCAGGATGTGGGATCTAATTCCCTGACCAGGGATCGAACCCAGGCCTTCTCCATTGGGAGTATGGAGTCTTAGCCACCGGACCACCAGGGAAGTCCCTAAGCTTCATTTTTAAAAGCAGTTTTATGTTCACTGCAAAGTTAAGTCGGAAGCACAGAGGTTTGTCATACACCCTCTGCTTCCTCCCACTCCAGTTACAACCCTCGCCCACCCTCAGCATCTCCCACCAGAGCTGTGACAAAGGATGAGCCTCCCTGACGTGTCCTTATCACTGAAAGTCCATAGTTTCCACTGAAGTCACTCTTGCTGTTGGAGATCCATGGATTTGGGCAAATAGACACTGACATGTATTCATCCTTATGGTTTCATACAGAGTAATTTCACTATATGAATTTACTCTGAGAATTCTGAGAATCCTCTGGGCTCTATCTTTTGTCTCTTCTTCACCCCCTGATTTTTTTTTTTTACTGTCTCCATAGTTTTGTCTTTTCCAAAATGTCATGTAGTCAGAATCACACAGTCTGTAGTCTTCTCAGATTCACCTTCTTTCACTAGTAATGTGCACTTAAGTTTCCTGATTGTCTTTTTATGACTTGAGAGCTCATTCCTTTTTAGTGTTGAATATTATTCCATTGTCTGGATGGACCACCATTGATTTATCCATTCACCTTGTGAAGAACATCTTGGTTGCCCCTAACTTTCAGTAATTATGAATAAAGCTGCTGTAAAGGTCTGTAAAGTTTTTACATACTGCTGCACCAAATATGTCAGCAAATTTGGAAAACTCAGCAGTGGCCACAGGACTGAAAAAGATCAGTTTTCATTCCAATCCCAAAGAAAGGCAATGCCAAAGAATGCTCAAACTACTGCACAATTGCACTCATCTCACACGCTAATAAAGTAATGCTCAAAATTCTCCAAGCAAGGCTTCAGCAATACATGAACCGTAAACTTCCAGATGTTCAAGCTGGTTTTAGAAAAGGCAGAGGAACCAGAGATCAAATTGCCAACATCCACTGGATCATCGAAAAAGCAAGAGAGTTCCAGAAAAACATCTATTTCTGCTTTATTGACTACGCCAAAGGCTTTGACTGTGTGGATCACAATAAACTGTGGAAAATTCTGAAAGAGATGGGAATACCAGACCACCTGACCTGCCTCTTGAGAAACCTGTATGCAGGTCAGGAAGCAACAGTTAGAACTGGACATGGACCAACATACTGGTTCCAAATAGGAAAAGCAGTACGTCAAGGTTGTATATTGTCACCCTGTTTATTTAACTGATATGCAGAGTACATCATGAGAAATGTTGGGCTGGAAGAAACACAAGCTGGAATCAAAATTGCCAGGAGAAATATCCATAACCTCAGATATGCAGATGACACCACCCTTATGGCAGAAAGGGAAGAAGAACTAAAGAGCCTCTTGATGAAGGTGAAAGAGGAGAGTGAAAAAGTTGGCTTAAAGCTCAACATTCAGAAAACTAACATCATGGCATCCGGTCCCATCACTTCATGGCAAATAGATGGGGAAACAGTGGAAATGGCGGCTGACTTTGTTTTTTTGGGCTCCAAAATCACTGCAGATGATGACTGCAGCCATGAAATTAAAAGACGCTTACTTCTTGGAAGGAAAGTTATGACCAACATAGATAGCATATTAAAAAGCAGAGACATTACTTTGCCAACAAAGGTCCGTCTAGTCAAGGCTATGGTTTTTCCAGTGGTCATGTATGAATGTGAGAGTTGGACTATAAAGAAGGCTGAGCGCTGAAGAATTGATGCTTTTCAACTGTGGTGTTGGAGAAGACTCTTGAGAGTCCCGTGGACTGCAAGGAGATCCAACCAGTCCATCCTAAAGGATATCAGTCCTGAATATTCATTGGAAGGACTGATGCTGAAGCTGAAAGTCCAATACTTTGGCCACCTGATGCGAAGTACTGACTTATTTGAAAAGATCCTGATGTTGGGAAAGATTGAAGGCAGGAAGAGAAGGGGATGACAGAGGAAGAGATGGTTGGATGGCATCATCGACTCAATGGACATGAGTTTGGGTAAACTCCGGGAGCTGGTGATGGACAGGGAGGCCTGGTGTGCTGCAGTCCATGGGGTCACAGAGTCAGACACAACTGAGCGACTGAACTGAACTGGCCCCTGGAAGGCCATGAACACAGAAGCTGATGTTCACCTAAGATCATTGTGGTGAAGGCCCATTCTGGTGCATCAATGCCCACTTGTACTGAATCATTTTGACTCAGAGAATCCCTTTGTTCTTGCCAGGAGAGCATTTTGACAAAGTGATTCTAAAATTAATCTCAAATAAATGAGTGAGAATAGTAGCCAAGGCCTTTGGGGAAAAATAATAGTGAGTCATGACGTGAACTTTCCCACATGTTGAAGGTTAATTGTATGCGCCAACCTGGTAACTATATGTGTCTAAGGGAAGCCCAGATAGCTATTACGAGGTTATTTACAGGAGTGTCTGGTGTTTCTGAAAGAGATTAGCATTTAAACTGGTAGACTGAGAAAAGAAGATGGCCCTCCCCAATGCAGGGAGGCATCATCCAACCTACTGAATGCCTGAATGGAACAAAAGTGGAGAAAGAGAGAATTTGCCCTCTGCTTGAGCTGGGAGGTCAGTCTTCCGTCCTCAGGCATCAGCATTTCATACCCCTCCTCACCCAGTTCTCGGCCCTTGGACTCGGGCTGAATCACACCGTCAGCTTTCCTGGTTCTCCAGCTTGAAGGCATCCTGAAACCCCATCGTCTAGATCATGTGAACCAGTTACTATAATGAAGTGTGCGTGTGTGTACATACACAGATCCTCAGTCCTTTTAAGCGTATGGTACCAGCTCACGTCACAATAGTAAGAGTCAGTAAGAAGGAACAAAAGGTCTAGAAACAGACCGTGTCAGAGTGGATTTTCGAATAAGTGGAGATGCAAAAGATTCTTCACCAAAGAGAGCTGAGGGACTCCCCTGGTATCCAGCGGCTGAGAGTCTGCCGTCCAAGGCAGGAGACTTGGGTTCAGTCCTTGGTCCTGAAGATCCCACAGGAGCAGCTAAGCCTAGGGCCACAGCCACTGCGCCCAGGCTCCAGGGCCCTCAAGGCCCGACTGCTGAGCCCACGAGCCACAGCGACCAAAGCCCAGGTGCCCTGGAGCCTGCGTGCCACAGTGGGAGATGCCACCCCCCCCGAGACACTGGAGCGCTGCAGCGAAGACTCAGAAGAGCCAAAAATAAATAAGCAAAATAAAATTCAAAACTTAGCCAAGAGTTGGATAATCGATTCATCATTTAGAAAAACAGTCAGCTAAAGTTCCATCTTATGCCAAAACAGAGTCCAAATGAATCAGAGTCAAATGTAAAAAGTGAAAACATAAAGCAACATTAAAAGCAAAGGACAATATTTACACAAATTGCAGGTAGGAAAGACATAGGTAAGCATAAAAAGCAGATGGAAAAAACATAAAAAGTACATTTAAACCTCCATTAGTGAAAAAGCAAAAAAACACGATGAATCATAGTAAAAGGCCAAGGCAAACTGGAGAAATATGTGGAAATACATGAGACAAAGATTCATGCCCCTTGCCTTGGAAAAACTATTACAGATTCACAAAGCAAAGCTTTAAAATGATGTGAACAGAAAATTAACACACAAAAATTCTCAATAAACTTTTGACTAAACATTCAAGTTAACTAGTAACCGAAGGAGGATACATTGAAACAGTATAGCTTCCAACTCATCAAGGTTTTTTCAGGGATAATCCTCAGAGTTGGCAAGTTTGCGGTGGATGAACATTTCCTACCTTGATGGCAAATTGAATTGCGATTTCTGAGGACAATGTATCAGGGGCTACAAAAGTACTCCAAGACTTTGACTTAGCAAAGACCCTAGGTTAAATACATGATAAAATGACAGTTACTAGCAAAATGATACAAAAACACAAAATCAATATCCAACATAGAAACTGGATAAATACACAATGGTAGGTCCAAAGAATATGATGCATGATGAATCAAATATTAAAAATAAGGCTTTGTTTCAAGACACAAAGGCAATAGAGTAGGCAAAGGTAGCCTTTCAATAAACGGCGCTGGAGTAACTAGACAGCCACGTGCAAAAAAAAAAAAAAAGAATCTAAATAGAGACCTTCACAAAAATGAACTCAAATGGATTACAGACTAAAATGTAAAATGCAAAATTACAAAACCCATGGAAGAGACCGTAAGAGAAAACCTAGATGACCTTCGTGATGACTTTTTATTGTTGTTGCTCAGTCACTAATTCATGTCTGAATCCTTGTGATTTCATGAACAGCAGCATGCCAGCCTCTTCTGACATTTTAGTTCAGTCGCTCAGTCATGTCCGACTCTTTGCAACCCCATGAACCCCAGCACGCCAGGCCTCCCTGTCCATAACCAACTCCTGGAGTTTACCCGAACTGATGTCCATTGAGTCAGTGATGCCATCCAACCATCTCATCCTCTGTCGTCCCCTTCTCCTCCTGCCCTCAATCTTTCCCAGCATCAGGGTCTTTTCCAATGAGTCAGCTCTTCGCATCAGGTGGCCAAAGTATTGGACTTTCAGCTTCAGCATCAGTCCTTCCAATGAACACCCAGGATTGATTTTCTTTAGGATGGACTGGTTGGATCTCCTTGCAGTCCAAGGAACTCTCAAGAGTCTTCTCCAACGCCACACTTCAAAAGCATCAATTCTTCCATGCTCAGCTTTGTTTATAGTCCAACTCTCACATCCATACATGACTACTGGAAAAAACCATAGCCTTGACTAGATGGACCTTTGTTGACAAAGTAATGTCTCTGCTTTTTAATATGCTGTCTAGGTTGGTCATAACTTTCCTTCCAAGGAGTAAGCGTCTTTTAATTTCATGGCTGCAGTCACCATCTGCAGTGATTTTGGAGCCCCCAAAAACAAAGTCAGCCGCCATTTCCACTGTTTCCCCATCTACCTGCCATGAAGTGATGGGACCGGATGCCACGATCTTAGTTTTCTGAACGTTGAGCTTTAAGCCAGCTTCTTCCCTCTTCTCTGTGCTCTGCAGCAAGAGAAGCCACGGGAAACCTGGCTAGAGAGCACCCGGCTCTCCACAACTGGAGAAAGCCCTCGCCCAGCAGCGAGGGTCCAGCACAGCCAAAAACACAAATATACACACACACACATACATGTCTAAGTCAGGAAGGGATGTTTGAGCCAAAGTGTTTATAGTTTGGGAGTAGGGCAAAATAGCGATTGACTTTAAATTCTCATAAGTTCAATATATATGTTAAAAAGTCTAAGGTAGCCATTTACAATATAAATAGTGTGTTTAACTATATAAAGGGAAAATTGGAATTAAAGATTCAATCAAACAAAAGAGAGAAGAAAAGCAAAGAAGTCAAGATAAATATATGTAAGATAAATGATGCAAATAAATCCACATATCATTGATTAAAATGAATGCAAACAGACTAAAAACTCCCTTGCAGATAAAAAGAAAACCCAAACTCCTAACACACATAGTGACACTGATGGATTTTAGAACTATCCCGAGTGAAAGAAGTCCGACACAAAAGAGTAAATACTGTGTAATCTTGTTTATTTGAAATTTACAAAAAAGGTGGGGCTAATCTTCAGTGATCAAACTGATAACATGGTTACCTCTGGAGGTGGGTGTGGACCAGAAAGTCAGGACAGAACATTTCTGTTCTGCAAGGAACAGGAAATGATGGGAAAGCCCAATATTTGATCAGGATAGTGGTCATACAGGTGTAGACATGTACAATTCATTGAGATGTACACCAAAGATGTTTTGTATTTTACCCCATTTAACTATATGTTAATAAAATGCTGTTAAAATTTACAATTAATGATAATAAATTTAAAATAGAAAATACTTGGAAATGAATCTAATAAACTGTGTGCAATACTTTTGGGGAAGGAAATTACAAATTGTTTTAAAAGTTGTGGAAAAATTTAAGTAAGTGGAAAGGCATTGTGTTTGGGAATGATAGAGTACCACGTCAATCCTTCCCGAACCGTCCGTTGATACTGCGATTCCAACAAAACTCCCAAAGGGTGAGTGTGTGTGAGTGTTTGTGTGTGTGTGTGCATGCGTTTACGAGTACATGAGTGTAACTTGAAAAATTTCATATTTGAATATAAAGAATGTGAATAGAAGATCAAGGATTCATAAGTAATAGAGATGCTCCTGAAAAAGAACAACCCCGTGGGAGGATTTAGCCTTCCGGATCTCAAGGACTGTTACAGAGCTAGAGGAATTAGGGCTCAGGATGCCGCAGGAACACACGGACGCCCGACGGCACCGAACAGGGTGCTCGTAAAGAGACGTGTTCCCAACCGCACTGCAGGCCAAGAGGGGGGGAACGGACTTCTAAACGAGTCGTTAAAGGGCAGCTGGTTGTCCATGCAAAACCGAATAAGTAAAATAAACTGGACCCCAGCCATCTCACAGTATTTTGAAAAATTAATTACAGGTTGATTAAAGACCTTAACTAAAAGGCAAAATGGTGCAACTCTTAGAAGATAATATATGGTGATATATTTATGACTTCTGGGTAGGAAAAGATTTCGTAAGCCTTACCACAGCTCATACCAAAAGCATAAGGCTGGATTTCACTGCCTGCATTAAAATTCAGGACTTTTGTTCATTAAACAGAACACGGGTGGAGAAACTACTTGTAACCCTTCTAACCAAAACAAGTGCTCGTGACCAAAATTTAAAAAGACTTTCTGTAAATCAAAACATAGAAACATGGTCAAAAGACTTCAAATATGCACTTTCCAAGCAGGACGCTTGAACGGTCCATAAACAGAAAAAGATATTCAATACGACCAATAAAGAGGCAATGCAAACTGAACCCAAAATGTTACACACTCGCACATATACCATACTAGTAAAAATTAAAAATTATAAAAATAACATGTTTGGAGAGGGTATAAAAGAGTAAGCATTCTTATTATTGTTTCTTGGAATAGAAACTGCTTTTCTAAGTGCTCTGGAACAAAGTTAAGCGTTGTCAGGTCAAGCTGAACAGGTGCTGCTGTGTGACCCAGACGGCTGTACCAGGTGTGCCCTGAAGGGTGGACTGGCGGTGCTGTTTCAGGACGCTGTGTGCTCTGGGAATGATGTTTATCATGATTAATAACAAAAAACTCCCCCCAGTCCTCACTGACAGCGGGCAGCGTACAGAGATGGTATCATGCTCCTGGAGTGGGGTGAACAAAGCAGAGATGGATGAACTGAGTTGCACTCGATGAAAGAGATGAATCTCAGAGATAAAATGTTGGCCAAAAACACAGGAGGAAGAGAACCACACAGGGCGGGTCCACTGATGGGACTTTCAACAGCTCGCACCCTGCAACACGCAGGGGTAAAAGAACACGGGGCAACGTCCTACGGGAACCGTGGAGATGGGCACAGAGCACGCAGGAGGGACGTCCCCTTGGCTGGGGAGCCCGAGGTGGGAGGCAGGGGTCACACAGAATGACCAGGCCGCACTGTCCTGGCTCAGGGTCCACAGAGAGCTGGCCCCTCTGTAGTCACTGGGCCAGCAAACGGGGAGGCCAAGGGGATCTCTAGGGGTGTCCGAGCCCTGCCCTACATGTGACCCTATCCACGGCACCGGCGAGGGGTCTCGTCCTTGCTTTCAGCACAGGTCAGAGGTGCTGCTGTTCCTGAAACAGCAGTGGGAAAGGCAGGAGGGGATTCTGAGGGTGGAGGAGTGGTCCTGGGAGAAGGTCTTAGCTCTGGAAGCAGTTCTCAGGGAGGCTGGTGTGTGAAGATGCCCGGGGCTGCCTGGGGCCAAGGAGGCAGCCGGGAAAGATGGAGCGGGCCCAGCCTTGGAGATGCCCCGAGCCGCTGACCTAGAGAGCGAAGCTGCACCGCTCGGCTCTTCTGTGTCTCCTGCCCCGCACCCAGGCCTCAGAGCTAGCATCCCGGGGCTGTGGATGACGCTGCTGCTCCTTCTCATGCGACCTCCTGGCAGAGCCGCCACCCCTGTCTACCCTGACGGCTCAATCCCCAGCCCCTTCCTTTGGGCCTCCGCACTCCAGGCCCCTTCACCGGCCTGCACGTCCAGCCTCCTTGGCCCCAGAGAACTCATCTCCAGTTCACAGCACTAGATTTTGCGAGATGCAGAGGAGAACTGACCCTGTCCTCTGGCCCTGTGGCCCCCAGAGTTCCCAGACGCGGCACTCTGCAGAAGGCCATGCTGTAGGATGGCCCGCAAAGCCCTCTCTCAGAGCATCACCCCCACGTCGCTCAGGCCACCCCGCTCCTCCTTCCCGCTTAGAACTGGCACTTTGATGAGCTTCCCGCAGGCCGCACACGTGGGCTTCCTCGCCCTGGAATGCCAAGGGCTGGCGTCCTCCCTCCCCACCCCCGATGCTTGGACCATCTGCTCTGGAGCCCGGCGGCCGGGCCGGAACCCCTCTTGGCGGCGCTCAGCCCTTCCCTTGGCTCTCCTGCCAGAGAGTGGGTTTGATGTTTTCCATTTCCTCCGCAGCATCAGCATTTGTCTGTCCTGAGGCTCCTTTACTTCCCCTTCGTGGGACGCGCCGACGTGCCCAGCCTGCCTGGCCTCCCCCGGGGACCAGGGTGGACGTGGAAGCCCCGTGACTCCCAGGTGGGGCCGAAGCCCCTCCCTCACCTGGCCCCTGTGGGCCCAGGTTCCTTTGCACAGAGAAGAGGGTGTCTGTCAGGCTGTGGGGCGGATTCTGGGTCCCGGAATGATGGCTCAGCTTTGTAGAGAAAAGCGTGGGGAAGGGAAGTCCTTGAGAGACCTGCTGAGGAGGAGGCCCAGGCCCTGGGGGGTGGGGGCGTCGGCTCTGCTCTGCACTCCTGCTCCCCCGGCGTCCACACGGGCCGCTGCTCAGTCCCGAGTCCCCTGTCCTCCACTGTCTCCCGGAGTTTGCCCAGACTCGTGTCCACTGATGATGCATCCAGCCACCTCATCCTCTGCCACTCCTTTCTCCTTTTCTCTTCCATACCTGACTATGGAAAACCCACAGCTCTGACCAGATGGTAAGTGTAGTCCTTTCACCAGCCCAGGTGTGAGCACGCTCTCTGGCCGGTCTGCTGCGCTCCGGCCCCATCCCGGGGAGTCGCTGCTCTCCCCATCACATTCCGAGGATGTGGAGACGGGAGGCCCCCAGTCCTCAGTCTGGCAGAGTGAGGGCTGGCCCAGGTCTCCAGGGTGCCCCGTGGCCCCTCCCGCCTTCCCCACGGCAGACTCCAGTGATCTGTCTCCATGTTTGTGATTTCAGTGGGTAGGGCTCCTTGTGGGCAGGGTGCTGTACTCTGCCCCTGGGAACCCCCGTGGGGGGAGGACTGGCAAAGCCTGGGAATCCCAGGAGCTCGGGGACTTCCCTGGAGACAGAGCTGGGTCAGGATGGGAGAGGACCCGGGCACCAGACTTCGTCCTGCAGGGCAGGCCCTGGAGGGACACCCAGGGACGCAGAGGCATCAGTGTTTATGGCCCCTGTTTCTACCAACTGTGGGTCTCCCCTGCACCTCGGTCTCAGCTCTGCCTCCTTCATTTCTGACGCGTAATATTGGGAGCGTCTTGTCTTGCTACACGTCCAGTCTTCTTGGGGCGTTTGGACAGGATGCCACAGCATCCGTGCGGGGTCTGAGGGGGTTCCCCTCCGTGTGGCCTGGACGCGGGGCCACTCGGGATGGGGCATCAGCCTCCTGGCTGTGCTTCTGCCGGGTGTGGCAGAAGGGAGGGGCCGTCTGGAACGATACACTATCTGTGGGCCGCCCCCCGACCTTGTCAAGAACCACACTTGACACTTGGGGGATTAGGAAAAGCGCTGCTTCACGAAGACCAGACCCTTGACTGAGCTTCCCTGGCAAGGGCAGAGGGCAGGGGCCAGCTCAGTGGGGACTGTGAGCCCTGGGTTCACCCTTGAGCGCAGGCTCCGGAGGAGGCAGGGTCTGAACCCACGGCCCCGTTGTAACTGAGCCTCAGACCATGTAGTCCAACCCACTCTGTTCTGGGTGAAAGAAAGAGGGCCCAAGGGTCCCGGCCAGCTGGTGCCTGGACAGCGCCAGGCCTGACCCTGGGTGCCCTTCACGTGTGTTCCCATGGCCCCCAGGCTCCAGCGAGACGGGCACCCGGCTGAGTTGCTGGTGTCCTTGGGACGCGTCCCCCTCTTCAACCCCTACGCGGAGTCTCAGCAGGGACCTGGAGGGTCCCGCCTGTGGAGCATCTACCGTGGGCACTTGGACACCGTGAGCTCAGAGCCGGGCCCCGGTGGACCCTGTGGGGTGGGGTCGCTCTGCGCATCTCTGTGTCCTGCTGGGGACACAGCCTGCAGCTCGCCCAGCATGACACACACCACGGGGCTCGGTGTGGGCACCCCGGGTCCCTGCGACCTGCACCCCCCACCCCTGCCCTGGGTTTTGACCGGCAGAGCTCACCCATGGCTGCCCGGGCATTCTCGCCGAGGCCAGTCGCCCACACGACCTCTCGGGCTCCACCCTCGCCCACAGCCGACGTGTCCTGCCCTCGGACGAGGCCCGGCCACTGCCCGCCTGGCAGCCGCCCTGTCCCCAGCTGGGGAGGCTGGCAATTGTGGTTCCTGGCCCTCCCTCTGCTGACCTTCAAGTACCGGTTTGGTGTGGAGATTTATGGACTGACATGAAATTGCCATCTTGAGAAGGCCCAGAAAGCTTTAAATAGGGCAACCCGTCCCTGGAGGCTAGGCTTCTTTGGAGGTGGGGGTGTTTCAGACCAGTGTTGTGTCGGGGGCAGAGTGGCACAGTCGTTGAGACGGTCCCTGGTGGATGCTCTCGCCCTGGTAACAGAGTGATCATTCCTCCGGCCAGACCTGGGGAGAAGCCCCGGCTTCTGATAAGCCAAGCGCTCCTGACACTGTGGTGACTTTTCTCACGGGTGGGATCAGGCCAGGGCACAAACATTTCAACCTTCCCTAGTAAGGTCAAGCCCTTTCCTCTCACCACTGGACACGTCCTTTCTCTCAGGAAGAAGACTCTATCTCCAGCTTCAGGGGTGTCTGGGGAGACAGGCCGACTGGGCTGAGCCTCCTCTTGGGATCAGGCGTATGAACCAAGGACCACATGGCAGGATCACAGACCCCCCAGGGCCTCAAGACTGGACATCTGTGCTTGTACTTCACAAGGGCTAAAGGTGTTTTTTCTGTTTTTAAATGGTTGGTATAAAGAAGCACCCAAGAATAGGTGCTTTTGAACTGTGATGCTGAAGACTCTTGAGAGTCCCTTGGACTGCAAGGAGATCAAACCAGTCAATCTCAAAAGAAATCAACCCTGAATACTCATTGGAAGGACTGATGCTGAAGCTCCAATACTTTGGCCACCTGATGCACAGTGCCAACTCATTGGAAAAGACCCTGTTGCTGGGAAAGATTGAAGGCAGGAGAAGTGGGCAACAGAGGATGAGATGGTTGGATGGTACCATCGACTCAGTGGACATGAGTCTGAGCAGACTCCGGGAGACAGTTAAGGACAGGAAATTCTGGCATGCTGCAGTCCATGGGGTTGCAGAGTCGGACACAACTTAGCGACTAAACAACAAATTTGAAAAAAGGGAAAAGACTGTTTTATGACATGAAAAAAGTATATAAAATTTGAACTTCAGGGCCCATAAGTAAATTTTCACTGGAAACAGCCACACCTATCAGTTCAGTTCAACTCAGTCCCTCAGTTATGTCTGATTCTTTGTGACCCCATGGACTGTAACACACCAGGCTTCCCTGTCCATCACCAACTCCCAGAGGTTGCTCAAACCCATGTCCATTGAGTCAGTGATGCTATTAATTATTATGTATTATTGTCTATGAATTATTAATTATTGTCTATGAATGGAGAAGGCAATGGCATCCCACTCCAGTACTCTTGCCTGGAGAATCCCATGGATGGAGGAGCCTGGTGGGCTGCAGTCCATGGGGTCGCTAGGAGTCAGAGACGACTGAGCGACTTCACTTTCACTTTTCACTTTCATGCATTGGAGAAGGAAATGGCAACCCACTCCAGTGTTCTTGCCTGGGGAATCCCAGGGACGGCGGAGCCTGGTGGGCTGCTGTCTATGGGATCGCACAGAGTCGGACACCACTGAAGCGACTTAGCAGCAGCAGCATGAATGCTTCCACCCTATAACCACCAGCTGAGGAACTGCAACAAATGCCCTTTGGCCAACAAAGCTGCAAGCATTCACCGTCTAACCCTTTGCAGGGAGAATTCCTGGTGCTCTGGACCACCAAGGGCTGTGGGCCCTGCAAGCATCTGCTAAGAGTAATGATTACTCTCCCCCCCAAAACACCTGGGTGCATAAGAGACACTTGTGCACACAGCTTAAGGCGGGATAAACCAGCCAAGGGCCCCAGATCCCTGGGTATCAGTGGTTCTCAACCAGGGCTGCTTTGCCCCCTGGGGACATGTGACAAGGCCTCTAGACGCTCTTTTTTTCTGTAAATGGGGGGAGGCTACTGTGGATCCCGGGCCAGGATGCTGCCAACCCTCCTAGAGCGCACAGGACTGCTACACCAGAGAATTATCTGGTCCCAAACGTCAGCGGGGCTGAGGCTGTAAAGGAACCTGATTCCAGCGTGCGTCATCAGGCCAGGCCTGCGTCAGTGTGAGCGTTCGTGACGGAGCCCAGAGGCAGGCCCACTAGCTGGGTTGGGAGCCCCGAGGCTGGGATGTGACGGGCGTGCTGCCTCAGTCAGACAGCCCTGAGCCCTCTGTGGTGGCCTTCTGCACCCATGGGCCAGCTGCGCGCTCACCCCGAGGAGCAGGGTACACAAGGAAGCTGGCTTGTGATTTTGTTTCATTTTAATGAAGCTGGGGAAGAGATAGTGAAACAGGAGGGGAGGGAGAAGGACACAACCTTGGAAAGGATGATGTGGCCACAGGACCTAGAAAGGCCGGCCACTCCAGCACTCTTGCCTGGGAAATCCCGTGGACAGAGGAGCCTGGCGGGCCACAGCCCATAGGGTTGCAAAGAGTCGTACACAACTGAGTGACTAAACTTCAACAAACAACAAAGCCACAGGATGCGACAGAAACCAGTTAGAACCAGCTAGGTCCAAGATGGAATATCTGACTTACAGGGGACCCTGAGCCTCAGTATATGCTCAACGGAACGCATTAGAGAAAGCTAAGTGACATATCCGTGGGCTCCATGACAGTTCTGAGGCTGGCCATCGAAGACCAAAACGTGGCGGTGACTCAATTCCTGGAAATCTTGGCCCCTCCCCCAAAGAGGTGGAATAATCCTCGCCCTCATGAGCCCATGGAATCACTCAGCCCATAGAAATCAGCCATCCCCTATCTCAGGACCTCTCGCCTTCTACAAGGGCCCACACTCTGTCTGTCGAGTGTTTCTCTCCAAATAAATCCACTTCTTACTTATCACTTTGTCTCTCACTGAATTCTCTCTGCAATGAGACATCAAGAGCCTGAGCTTCATTAAGTCCTGAGACCAGATGTGTGATTCTCAGTTTAAAACCTGGGGTTCAAGTCCCAGTCGGAGTTGCACAGCTTCCAAACTGAGTCACTGACAGTAGACAAGGCCCTCTGTGCCCCCATCTCCCGTCCCTGGCCCCCAGCCCCATCCTGGAAGCCGTCTGTGCTTTGCCTACAACTGGAGCTTCCCTGGTCTTTGTGCTTCTGAGAGCTGCCCTCCCTCTGGCCTCCCTCCCTCCTCCTCCTCCTAGAATTAGTCTCAGTCTCCTCCCAGCTTACACACTTACTTTGCACAAGCTTCCAGGAAGGAGCTCTCGGAGTGCGGCACAGGGAGCTGCCGACTGAGCCCCTAAAGGCAGGGCCCACGCTCTGTAGCAGAGCCGGACCTCGTGCCAAACCCGGCCTGGGCCACCGAGCCTCAGCGCCCTGCGGACTGAATGGGGGCCCAGAGCCACCTGACATCACATGGGATCAGCATGTGGTCAGGCGAGAGAGGCTGACTTTGGGCAGGAGGCCACTGGGGGTTCCAGGTAAGGGAGGACAGGTTCTCAGTGATGGCTGGCCGGAGGTGGGAGGCTGGCAGTGTCACTCAGAGCCCTCCTCTGGGCCCTGCTGATGGATTTCCCAGAACTCTAGTGAATCCAGAGCACATTTTACAGACTCTGAATGGATACAAGTCGGCATCAGTCATGCAGAGACTGAGGGCCGGGCTCGGGCCAACAGCACATGAGTCATTTTCAAGAAACTAGTTTTTGGCTCCCTGGCTGACTCTCCGTCCTTTGGAAAGCTGTTTCCATTAAAACATTCTGGAGGGCTGGGGATATTTTTCAGTGGATTGGGCTCACACATGAGCTCTCTGACAATTACAGGGTTTTTGAGCCACCGGTTTTAACATCGAGATGAGCAGTTATATTGCTCTTTACACGGAGCGCAGCAGACCACAATTTGGAGAGGCCAGGGGGGCCCAGGGTGTGCGTCCCTTCCACCTGGCAGACATGGAGACCTCTGAGATGCAGATGGAGAATGGATTGAGCCTTTGGGGCCAACTGGGCTGCTCAGCGGATGACGGACACAAGTCAGAGCCCCTGGAGCAAAGCCCCAGGCATGGGAAGCCTCTTCACCAGCTTCAGGGCTTTGCCAAGACGCTGGGCCTCAGTGGCCTCATGGGCTCGAGGGGCGGTGTCTGTTAGTTTCTGTCTGTATCTGACTCTTTGTGACCCCATGGACTGTAGCCCGCCAGGATCCTCTGTCCATAGGATATTTTCAGAGAAGAATACTGGGATGGGTTGCCATTTCCTCCTCTAGGGGATCTTCCTTACCCAGAAATTGAATCCGTGTCTCCTGTGTCTCCTGTGTTGCCAGCAGATTCTTTACCCGCTGAGCCATCGAGGAAGCCCTGGTGCTTATCAGAATCACTCAGCAGCTTCTCATATGTGCAAATCCTAGGCCCCTCTGAGCATCTCCAGGCAAGGAGCACACGTATGTCTGTTTTGAACCCGTGTCCTGGCTGATTGTGGGCCTGTGGAGGCTCTGGACCAACTCTGTCTAAGTCCAAAAGAACTCGGGGCACTGACAGGAATGTTCTCTATTTGACATTTGTGGCCATTAATTACCTGTGGCCATCGGACACATGCATTGTGTCTAGTGGAATGGAGGAACTGAATTTTACATTTTATTTCCTTTTGGTAAATTTTAAATTGATATTTAAGTGGCCACTTTCTGGCCAGTTAATGGCACAACACAGTTCTGAAACGAGCTGGTTGGGTCCATGGCCACGCGGCACTAGACAAGGGTCAGGTCTGAACTTTGCAGCCGAGATTTGCCGAGTGCATGCGCTGGGCTTGGCAGAGGAGGAGCTCATAGTGTGTGTTATTCCATTTCATCACCGGCACCCAGGAGGTGGAAGCTCAAGTTCAGAGGGGTCGTGAATTGCTCAGGGTCGTGACAGCAGCCAGCATTTCCAGGCAGGAGTTTGCCAGTCTGTCTATCAAACTATTCAAAGATGTTCACTGAGGTGTAGTA
Source organism: Giraffa tippelskirchi (assembly GCF_054371585.1). Lineage (NCBI taxonomy): Eukaryota > Metazoa > Chordata > Mammalia > Artiodactyla > Giraffidae > Giraffa > Giraffa tippelskirchi. The sequence goes on along the minus strand of NC_137278.1, from coordinate 1,815,831 downwards.
ATAAAAGAGTCAGCTATTTTATGTCTGGGTCTTCAAATTCTCTCAGAGAGGGTCTTTAGAACTGAAAAAAGAAGCCTCCAAAGCCTCTGAAGAAAAGTGGAACCAAAGAATCATCTGGCCATCTGGTCTACCTCATGCAGTATCTCTGCACGAAGCACTGTCTACTTTCCTGAAGCCTCCATGGCATTCCAGAAGCCCTATTCCATACATTACGTGGTCTCAGGAAGGCCCACACCAAGCTTGCTTTCTGGCAGTCTGCTCACCCTGACTCTGTATCCTGTGTCCTGTGTGTGTCAGTCACTCAGTCATGTCTGATCTTTGTGACCCCACGGACTGTAGGCCACCAGGCTCCTCTGTCCATGGAATCCTCCAGGCAAGAACACTGGAGTGGGTAGCCATTGCCTTCTCTAGGGGATCTTCCCTACCCAGGGATCAAACTCAGGCCTCCTGCATTGCAGGTGGATTCTTTACCACTGAGCCACCAGGGAAGTCCTACATATGCGTCCTACATAACCCCAAACAAGCCTCTCCTGGCTCTGGGTCCACCTACCTTAAGATCAGCATGACTCTGAGCTCCTTAGTCACCAGCTGGTCTGCCAGTAGGGCTGGAGTGTAAGATGTATCTGTGGATGTCCACTGAAAACAGTGTCTCTGCAGAGGACAGAAGATGTCTCAGTGTCTCCAACACCCACCTCCCAGCCCCCTACCCCAGCACAGCTGGTCATCATTTAGGGTGAATGAGACTTTCTTGCCAGTTGACTCATTCAGCCTAGGGGGTCTTCGTGGAGCAGTGAGTCTCATCTCAAAGAAGAGAACCGAGAGTAGGTCAGGTGATGATAGAGCCCACAGGGCCTCCTGCCTTGAAAGCTGACACTGTCTCAAACAGACCCAGGAGCCTCTCAAATTCACACCCCTGTGGGTGTTTGCACACAAGCCTACATCTCCCTTCGGATCAAGGAACACAGGCTCTCCAGTAGGTGGTCTCGGCAGAGAAGGGAACTAGTAGGGGCTTAAGCAGTGAGGGCATTGGGGAATAAAGATGGGGGCCTGAAAGCACAGGGTGGACCTGGGAAGACTTGGCCCAAATTCCAGCCTGGACATTCCCTTTCCTTCTCTAAGCCTCAGGTTTCCTCTACAAAGCAGAAGCAACAGCATCCATGTTTCGGGATTTGTTGTAAGAATAAAATAGGAATTTGTGTCTCAAGTACTCCCAACCGTGCCTGGCAGGTACCAGACCCTCTGTTCTCGGGACCTATTCCTTAGACCATGTCATCATTTTTGTGTCTTGAAAGTAGCCATCTCACATGGAAGAAAAACTGACCTGGCGGCTGGGGGCGCAGAGTCTCGCCTGGGCTTTTTCGCACACGGTGCTATGATCTGAGGCAAGACTTGGCTTCCAAGGTCTCCTTTATTCTTTTTGAGTCTCTCACAGGGGAAAAAGGAGGGCATGTGTTTGAAAGCATGGTCTGAACTGCAAACAACAAGCAAATAGAAGGAAATATTCATTATTCAGTGGATCGTCCCCATCTTTTCCCCATGACACTAGCTTAAGACTGATGTGAACAAATGCAATCACTGTCCCTTGCCCTAAGACCATCAGTCAACACAATTTTCAATCTATAGTGAGCATTTTAATTTGTTTAGAGAGGAAACAAAACAGGACAGGGAATGCTGTATCTGGGGTGTCAGTTGAGGGTTGAAAGAAAGCCAATCGGTCGGTTGCTGGGAAATACAACCCCAGATCCTTCCCCCCACCCCACGAACAGGGGACAGGAGGCCAGGAGCCTCATCATTCCGGGGTGCCCTCCTCGGGTGGGGTCTGGGGTGGAGACATGGACCTCCTCCACAGGTCAGTGTAGTAGGCACTGAGTGTGAACTCAGGGCTTGCTGAGTGACAACGTTGGCACATAACCCACCTCCAGGAGCCCATTCAGCTTTGAAGTTCTGTGATTTGATGCAAATCAGGAGTCTTTTGGTCACTAGGCATTGAATTCTTGCTACAGGGTAGGCCTGGGCAAAGAGCTGTGTGTGTGTCCCCTGTTCTTGGGAGGACATATGGGTGATTAAAGCAGGAGGAATTAGACATGCCTAGTAAGTTGGCTCAGGAGAGATTCACTCACAATGAAAGTGAGCTGAGTTTTGAGGGGCTCCCCAGGTGGCACTCTTGGTAAAGAACCCACCTGCCAATGCAGGAGACATAATGAGATGTGGGTTTGATCCCTGGGTCAAGAAGATCCCCTGGAGGAGGGCATGGCAACCCACTCCAGTATTCTTGCCTGGAGAATCCCACGGACAGAGGAGCCTGGCCTACAGTCCATAGGGTTGCAGCGAGTCAGACACGACTGAAGTGACTTAGCACACATGTGTGCATGCAGAGAAGATAAACCCTGGGGAGGCTCCCCGTGGCTCTCAGACATTTCTGGAGAGACAGGAAAAACTCCTCCCCCCTGTGTCTGTCCAGTGGCATTTCTGGTCTCCTCAGGGCCCATATGGAATGGCTCCTTTTCCACACGACAGTCCTTCAAATATCTGAGGACAGCTGTTTAGAAAAGACAGCTTCTTCAGAAAGCAGATGGCCGCCCCACAGGAAATCTGAGCCTTTAAAACGGATAAGGGAAAGATCTGCCCGCCCAGCCTCCCCTGAATGCCCGAGACACCAGTGAAAGCTTCCGGGGAAGATGCCGGCCACCACCCAGGCCTCAGGGAAGTAGATCACGGTCAGAGAGCCACTTAGGGGGAAACTGTTCAGATGCTGGTAAATGTCTAATGACTGAGTCTAAGGAAAAAGCCTTGCTTCGTAGCGTTTGCCAGTTTCTACGGCATGAAGGGGCTTCCCTGGTGGTCAGTGGTAAAGAATCTGCCTGTCAATGCAAGAGATGCAGGTTCCGATCCCTGGGTTGGGAAGATGCCCTGGAGCAGGAATGGCAACCCACCCCAATTTCCCAGTATTCTCTCCTGGGAAATCCCACGGACAGAGGAGCCTGGTGGGCTACAGTCCACAGGGTCACAAAGAGTCAACCACCACCACTACAAAGGAGTCAATTCTCCCACCGTGGCTGGTTTTAAGAAGCACGTGACTGGCTGTTGCGAGCTCGTACAAGCCAGCTCCAGCCCACCTCGGCCCTCTGCTAACATCTGGCAAGACAGGCCTCCAGGGAAACAGTCAGGGTGAGGATTAGATCTTTTGGGGTCTGCAGAGGTAATGGCGAGGGCAGTGTGGGTGGCCTGGTCCCAGGGATGGTGGGGCAGGGGCTTCTAACAGCCTGAGAATTATTTCTGTGTCTAGAGCTCGGCGTGTCCCAGGTTTGCATTCTGGCCCATTTAGAAGCAAATGTGCCCCCAAGGGCCCGCCTTTGGACTCTCCCGGATCCAGAACAGAGTCTGAGTGACCGCAGCGGGCACGGGCCAGCACTCCTGCCTCCAGGCCAGCCGGTTGTTTTCTCCCATGGAGTCCTCAGGAAAGGCCACGAGGTTCCCATGGTACAGGTGAGCAAACTGAGGCTCAGAGAGGCTGAGTCTCTCCACCGAGGTGTGCAGCTCCCCCCACTGCCCCCGGGAGCAGGTCTGTTTGCAGTACCTCTCTGTTTCATGAGTCAGGGACAAGAGTCAGCGTCTGTCCCTGTGGTCTGCGCAGGGAGGGGGCAGCCGCAGGGGGGTGGCTCTGGGAGCCCCCGGCAGCGAGAGAGGGACGGAGCGGACCGGGGACCCTTCTCCCCAGGTCCCCCCGGCGGGCTGCCCTGCCCACAGAATTCACAGGTGTCCTGCCCGGGTTGGGGAGCCGGGCCGCTGCTGCTCAGACGTGCAGGGGTGGAAAACTGCAGACCTGCTGCTGCTGGTTCCCATTAAGACAAATCTCCTTGTTGACAAAAATAAAGAGAACCCAGTCGACGCCGGTCTTTGCCGTCGGCCCGCTGCTTTCATTCTCCTGTGAGGAGCCGGGCCCCATGTTCCAAACTGGCTCAGGCCCACGGGCTTCAAAGGAGAAATTCCGAAGCGGGCAGGGGTCTTGGCGGGGTGCCCCGGAGAATGGACGTGCCCCCCGGGGAAAGCAGCCCGAGTTGCCCGAGCCCAGGGTCTCATTAGCGCCCGACACATCCTGTCTCATTTTCTTTGGCACAGAGGCTGCGTTTTCCTAGGCTGGGAGGTGGGATGTGAGGGCAGGACGGATGGTCCTGGCACGCTGTGCTGCAGAGCCAGCATTTTCTGAGCCAGGCAGGTTGGCAAGCCCGAGGTGTCACTGATGGGCCGGGCACTGAGTGGGTGGGTTCCACATTACCCCAGGTCTGGTGGGAGTCAGCTGGTCTCCCACGTCTTTGAGTTTTGGGTCTCTGATGGGGTTATGGGAAGCCTAACTTGCCTGGTTTATTCATTTCTCTCAGGGATATCACGTTGCCGACAAAGGTCCGTGTGGTCAAAGCTATGGTTTTTCCAGTGTTCATGTATGGATGAGAGAGTTGGATAGTAAAGAAAGCTGAGCGCCGAAGAATTGATGCTTTTGAACTGTGGTGTTGGAGAAGACTCTTGAGAGTCCCTTGGACTGCAAGGAGATCCAAACAGTCCATCCTAAAGGAGATCAGTCCTGAATATTCATTGGAAGGACTGATGGTGAAGCTGAAACTCCAATACTTTGCCCACCTGATGAAAAGCTGACACATTGGAAAAGACCCTGATGCTGGGAAAGATTGAAGGCGGGAAGAGAAGGGGGCAGGAGAGGATGAGATGGTTGGATGGCATCACTGACTCGATGGACCTGAGTTTGCGCACGCTCCTGGAGGTGGTGGAGGACAGGGCAGCCTGGCGTGCACCTACTGACCAACGGATCAGCTGCTGTGAAGAAGCACCAGCGACGGGGGGGAGGTGGGGAGCTCCCGGTTCTGAGGCCAAGTCTGAACCGAGGTGTGACAGGGCCGCGCTCTCTCCAGGGAGGGGCCCTCCTGCCTCCTGCAGCTCCGGGCATCCCCAGGCTTGTGGCCGCATCAGCCCGATCTCTGCCTCTGTGGTCATGTGACCTCTCCTCCTCCTGTGTCCCCCTCTTGCGTCTCTTATAAGGACGTTCATCACTGGAGTAAGGCCCTGTCCCAGCCCTGCCTCTCAGAGCCCAGCCTGATGTGGCAGCACTCCCAGCACCCTCTACCAGACCCACCCCTTTGGCCCAGTGAGGGGACAAGTGCCACCATGCCAGGTCAGCTGAAGGGTCTGGACTCGAGCCACACCTGCCTCCCTGTCTGCCCCCCTCCCCTCGGAGCCCCCTCCAGGTGCCCCACTCTCTGGACCTGCCCATCCAGGCCTCAGCAGACCGGTGCATCAGAGTCCAGTGGTTGTCATAGCAAACGACCACAAGTCATGTGGCTAAACCACAGACACTGACTCTCCCCCGGTTCTGGAGGCCAGAAGTGCAGCGTTGAGGGGCCTGCAGGCCGAGCTCCTTCCGGAGGCTCCAAGGGAGGGACCTTTGTCCCTTCCGCCGAGTCCAGATGTTCCTTGGCCGGTGGCTGCGTCACTCCAGCCCCGCCTCGTCTTCCTATCGCGTCTCCTCTGGGCATCTGTTTCTAATCTTCCTCTGTCTTCCTCTTCTAAGGACACTTGATGGACTTCAGAGCTAAACCGAGAGATCTCCTTATCTCGAGGGCCTTAACTAGAGAGCATCTGCACAGACTCTTTTCCCAAATAAGGTCACAGTCCAGGTTCTGGGCATCAGAGTGTGGGCGTGCCTTTGGGGGCCACTGCCAGCATCACACAGCCAGACCCTCCTGGGGTCCCCAAAGTCAGCTCTGCACCCCTGCCTTCCCGGCCCTGAGGGTCCATGCATGCCTGCCGGGCACGATTTCTGCTGGCGGGCAGCAGGGAGTGGGCACACATCCTGGGGTGGACGGTGGATCCTGGCTCCTCCACTCGGGGACTTGTCAGCCCTGGGGTCCGTTTCTAAAGGCTCCGAGTCTGAAAGCTCACCTGTGAATTGGGGGAGCTTAGCGTGAGTGAGTGACGGTTAAAGAAGGGGAAGCAGCTGCTGAGTCAGTTCCCGTCAACACCGTCGAAAGCACCGCCTCCCGGAACCCCAAGTCACTTGAAGCTTCCCAACTGCTCAGTTCAGAGAGGTGAGCTCAAAGATTTGGAGGAGCAAATGAATTCGGTGTCTGCGTTGAACTCTGCTTTGGGACACTGACTCTAAATTCTATATTCCCTTCCATTTCCTCTTATGGAAGAAAATCTTATCTGGGAGCTATTTCCATTAAAAATATTGATTTCATGGTAAAAACGAAAACAAAACTAGGACCTACTGGAAAAAACAACCCTACCGACGAGGCAGTGTTGGGCATCCCTGGGCAACGTGCCCCCACGTGCAGGGCTCCACCCGCGTCTGTCCGCTCGCCCGCTGCCTTGTCCCCGCCGAGGCTCCCACCAGAGGGGACCTTGCTCTCGGTACATGAAAAACACAGCGGGTTCTCCGCACCCGTCCCACTGACCCCGGGCTCTATTTGCTGACCCTGGAGCCTTCTCGGCCTCCAAGGTGGGGAGTGCGTGAGGCCCCAGGCACAGAGGCCTAGTTCTCTGTGTCCACAGGGTGGAGTGGGGGCCCTGGGCATACGACTTTAGTTGCAAAAGACTTTGCAGATGTCAGGCAGTTGAGAATCTCGAGAGGAGGAGGCCATTCTGGACTATCCAGGGAGGATCCTGACGGGAAAGGGAGGTGGCAGGAGTTTCAAGAGCAGATACACGGGGGGAGCCAAGTCAAGACGGCAGGCTGGGAGCCCGAGATGTGGGCAGAGGCCGGGAACGACCCCCAGGCCTCCAGAGAGGGCAGCGCTGCTGACCTGGATTTCAGAAACACAGGGTACTCCCGATGCTTCAGTCACCCGGCTGGTGGGCATTATTACAGCAGCCCCGGGACACAGCTGCAAGCAAGCACCAGGGTGAGGTTGAGGATCCCAGGACATTAGCAGGGCAGTTTCGAGGAATGGGTAGGGTGTGTGTGCCCTGCTTGGACTCCGTCCCACCCAGGTCAGCATCACTGGCCTGAGAGGCGTAGAAAACAGACCTCAAGGGTTTTGCCCTAAATCAGCATCTAGTTTGTAAAAGACCCCGAGGTTTGGGAAAGATTGAAGGTGGGAGGAGAAGGGGGTGACAGAGGATGAGATGGTTGGATGGCATCACCAATTCAGTGGACGTGAGTTTGAGCAAACTCTGGGAGATAGTGAAGGACAGGGAGGCCTGGCAGGAAGTCAGTAGGGTCCCAAAGAGTCAGACACGACTTAGCCACTGGACAACAACCGCCCCTCGTTTACTTTTCAGGAATACCTGGTGCCAACAAGCGTAAAAATAGACCTCCCACCACGAAGCCAGGGCTCACACAGGGCCCACCTTTTCCTTCCGCCGCTGTAAGTTCTTCTTCATTTGTTTACTTTTAAGAGATTAATTAATGTGTTTATTCACATGGCTAAGTCACATTCCCTATAATTAGAGATAGATTTTTGTTTTCACCTTATGAATTCTTGCGTGACTTTCTTTTTAAAATTGAAATATAGTCGATTTTTTTTCAGTTAAAAAAAAGCCACACAAAAATTCATGAAATTGATTTATCTGCTCATCTATTGTTTAAGCAGCAGAGGTGCGGTCCTCAGGCTCAGAGGTCCTCGGGGCGCGTGGAGAGGGGCTCGAAGCACTCAGGCTCCAGTCCCCTTGCCCCACTTCCTCCTGGTGTGCCCCTGTGGCAGAGGCGGAGGAGAGGGCCCTGTGGACGTGTCCTGTGGCCGGGAAGTTTCTAAGAGCAGGCAGCCCTGCTCCTGGGAAGGAGGGAGCATTTGCCTCTGATCGCTGAGTGGTGGAGGGCGCCATGCGGGCAGCCCTGTGCGGCGGCGACCAGGGAGGCAGAAGGCACGGGTCTGCGGCCCCCTCTCGGGGAGTGGCGCCCTCATGTGTGAAATGGGGGTGTGGCCTGTGACTCGTCACTGGGCACAGCGGATGAAGAGCCAAAGGCCAGGTGAACGGGGACTTGGAGGTGGCCATGGAGGGGCACACGAGATGGGGGTGTTTGCGTGGAGAACAGAGTGTGGCCCAACTTCTGTGGGTCTAGGACCCCTGCGGTGGGGAACTTCACCCTCCCGTCAGTGGATGGGCAGGTGCTGGGGTGCCAGGGTCCCTTCGGGGTGATGGGCCCTGGACACACCTTCTGCAGCCAGCAGAGTCCACGATGAGGGCATCTGATGGGCAGATAGGCTTCCTGGCTGGGCCCTGGGCTCCTGGCAAGCCCGGCGAATCCCAGCCCCCGCCTCCCCATTCCCACCTCCCTCCCCCTCCAGCTTGATTTGGTTCTTGCCTCTCTGAGCAATTCTCCACCTTGCAGTCAGGGATCTTTCCAGAACACGACTCTGATGTAGCCTTCTCCTCCTAAAACCCCTACCTGGCCCTTTCTCCTTGAGAGAGTCCAGACTCCCAGCAGGCCCGCGGACCCCTGCACTCTCTGCCCCAGAATGACCCCAGCAGTGCAGCCCCACCAGCCTTCCTCGGGGCCCGAGCTCCTGTGTTCCCTCCCCTGGCGGGACCTTCCAGGGAGGGCATCCTGGAGAGGTGGCACCGGGCCCTGAGCGACTTCTCCGGGACCCTGGGGTCTGAACTTCAGCGTCACTCCCTTAGGGAGCCCCCACCCCAGATGTGGGAGTCCTCAGATGCTGGCCCCAGTCACCTCTGCCCAGTACCTCCACTCATTGCCCAGGGCCTTGTCCCCTCTGAGACTCTGACCCTGAAAGTGAGCACGCACTCTGTGCCTGCAACAGACCCCGCCTCACCCCTAAAGGCAATCACACAGCCGTCTGTGAAGGGGTCTCTCTGACCCATTTTCCAGATGGGAAGCTGGGGTCCAAGCCAGCGCTGCATGCCCGGGGCACTTCGCTCCAGGCTCCAGGGACAGCTCTACCTTCACCTCCCAAGGACGGGTCCCATTCGGGCCGGCGGGGAAAGACGTATGAGATCCCCGGGCTCAGCAGATGCCATCCTGGGCAGCCTACACGCCCTTCGCACCTGAGCAATGGTGCCCTGGCCTCACTCACACAGAGAGCTCTTTACGAGAGTCAACAGGGATTTTTCCAACTGGCATTCTTCTGGGCTGCAAACTCAGCCTCTGTCTATAAAACGTCTTCAGGAGGGTAACCTGCCCACCCAGTCTGAGGCCGAGAAGGGTGGATCCACGTCCCATTGTACAAATGATCGCAAACTCACCCTCAGGGTCCAAAGTCCAACCGCTGTCCCTCACGGCTGTTTTGCCTGAAATTCCATTATTTCGTCAAGTTCGCTTGGCCCTGGATAGGAACACAGTGGGCATGACGTGGAAACGGCTGTGCTGCATGGAGCAGGGGCGGGCCATGCAACGAGGGGCTGCCAGGCCTGACTCACCCACCCCATGCCAGCTGGTCCAGGGTGCGCCTGCTGCGGGCACTCCTGGCATCATGCTGCCGGTCCCTGTCCCTGATGGGGAGCCACTCCCTGACCGTCGAGAACCCTGCATCCTGGCCCTGGGTCGACTCTCTGCAGCCACGAAGAGCTCCAGCTTCGGGCAGGCCAGAGTGCTGGGTCTGAACCATGCCAGTGGCTGAGTCCCGGCTGGTCTGCGGGTGCAGGGCTGCGAGTCATGGTTGGGCACTCTGGGTGGGAACAGCCCCTTCCCTTTGCTGGATTCCAAGCTGGCTGGCGGAAGAGGCCTTCACTTCTCGGAGGTGTTGAAGTTCTGGCATAGAGGAGGGGGCTTCACAGGGAAACCAGTGGAGAAAGCCCATGGGATTCTAGGAGGATCCCGCAGCCCTGGAGAGCAGGGTGACCACCAGGATGGGAGCCCAGCTCCTGGTTTCCTGCTCTGCCTCTTTCCCTACACACCCTCGGGCTCACCCAGCAAATCCTGTGGAGCACAGGCTGGGGCTGGGACCAGCCCGAGAGGCCGGGCCCCCTGGGGGGAGATGCGGGCAGAAGCATGTTTGGAGGCCCAGCTCCCCCCACGGTGCTGGCTGCACCCGCCGCCCCCACACTTGTCACAGGGACCTTGGTGCGTTGCCCTGCAGCCCCGGGCTTCTTGTCAGGAAGAGTGAGGTGTGTGAGTGTGGGAGGAGAGAGGAGACGGGAGGGGGGACACAGATGGGGGAGGGGAGAGGAGGCGGGAGGGGGACACAGACGGGGGAGGGGAGGGGAGACGGGAGGATCCTCTGCGGGCCGGGGGCAGCTGCGTCCTAGGTCGCTGCTGTTGTCCAGTCGCCCCCTTGGCTCCCGCCCGCCCCCCGCCCCTGGCCCAGTGTGGACACATCACAGCCGAGGCCCTCAGCTCCACGTGCAGAAGGAACAGGGCTGTCTGTCGGCCAGGCTGGAGTAGCGGGCGTGGTGAGCCGCCCCTCGGGCTCCTCCGGCTGGACAGGATCCGGCCCACACCTCGCCCCCCACCCCACCGGCCTCAGAATGCCCCTGCTTTTCTGGAGAACAGACAGCGCCCACAGCAGGCTTCCTCAAAGGCCCACAGACCGCGACTGCTGAGGTGTCCTGGGTGACTGATGACCCCCCACTCACAGGTTCACACACTGAACCTTGACCCCCAGCCCTTCTGGATGAGACTGTCTTTGGTGAAAGGGCCTTTAAAGAAGAGACAAAGTCACCTTCATTTCAGAGTGAACTCAGCTAATGTGAGTTGTCCTTCTAGGAAGAGGTCAGGACATGGCCTCCAAGGAGGACAGACATGGGGAGAAGAAGGTGCTGTTCAGCTCAGCAGCCGCCTCCAGGGAACCAACCCTGCCCACACCCTGAGCTGGACCTCCAGCCTCTGGGGTTGTTGTTGTTCGTCGCTAAGTCGTGTCTGATCTTTGTCACCCCGTGGACTGCAGTTCTGCAGGCTTCCCTGTCCTTCACCGTCTCCTGGAGTTTGCTCAAACTCATGTCCATGGAGTCGGTGATGCCATCCAACCATCTCATCCTCGGTCGTCCCCTTCTCCTCCTGCCTTCAATCTTTCCCAGCATCAGGGTTTTTTCAAAAGAGTCAGCTCTTCCCATCAGGTGGCCAAAGGATTGGAGCTTCAGCTTCAGCATCAGTCCTTCCAATGAATATTCAGGACTGATCTCCTTTAGGATGGACTGGTTGGATCTCCATGTGGTACAAGGGGCTCTCAAGAGTCTTCTCCAACACCACAGTTCAAAACATCAATTGTTTGGTGCTCAGCCTTCTTTATGGTCCAACTCTCACATTTGTACATATTGCAACTCACAGCCTCCAGGGTGAGAGATGACATTTCTGGGGTTCTGGCCGCCCAGTCTTGGGTACTTTGCTGTAGGCACCCAAGCAAACCAGTACCCCGGGAAGGCTGCCATCCTGGGAGCAGCCCTTGGCCACTGGCCTGCCTGGGTTCTCTTCCACCTCCTCCACCGGGTCAAAGAGAAGGTGGGGAAGGACACCCATCGATCTCGGCCTTAGAGTGGTGGGTTTCCCCTGGTAACTGCGGGAGTGCCGTGGGAGTGAGAGACACCCGGCCTGAGTGTGGAGGGACAGCCTGTGGGCTGGGTGGGCAAGGCCCGGGGATGGAAGGTGGGCCAGCTGGGGCTCAGCTCAGGCAGAGGTGGGGCTCCTGGGGCCAGCGGGATGGACAGCCTCTGTCCTCCCAGAGGGCGGGCTCACATGCCCCCAGGCGGGAGCTCTGGGTTCCAGTCCGGCTGGGCCACCCCTAGAGCGGGTGGTCTTGTGGCCCCCAGCCTCCACGTCCTCCGGGCCCAATGGGAGGGGTTTTACTCCATTGGGCCGGTGGTGCCGGTGAACGGGGTGAAGCCCTGACGGGTCCAGCAGAAGGCTCAGAGGGGTCAGAGGGAGACCACCCGGCTGCAGATGCAGGAGGGAGGGCGGGAGGGGGCTCTGGAGCCCCTCAATACCCCGCGGGGCTCCTCAGGCCTTCCTGGCCCGGCTTCTCATCCACAGGGCTCCCTGGCGGCTGGCGCCCTCGCCCCCACTTCCCAGTGAGGAGCGCTGAGGGCCAGAGGCCAGCACTCGCCGCCCGAGGTCCGGAGCTGGCGATCCCTGCCGCTGGGCCACAGCTGAGCCCGGGACTCCGGGGCTGGCCTGGTCCCGGGCACCGACTGCAGGACACAGCTGGGGCCACAGGTGCCGAAGGCAGGTCTGCAGCACCCTCCCTGGGCAGCCGGAGGGAGCCTCAGGGCCGCCCCACGGCTGTGGGTGAGTGTGGGGGCAGCTCCAGCCACTCAGCCTGCAGAGCGGGAGCTCCCCTGGTCCCTTCTGGGCCTGGTGGGCAGTGAACCCCTGGGAGGCAAGCTGATCACCGGTTCCTCCGCCTCCTCCAAGGGGCTGTGAGCTCCCGCCTGGGAGAGGTGAAGGGGGAGAAGGTAGCCGCTTGTCCTGGGGGGCTTCCCCAGGAAGGGCGGGCTTTCCCAGCCAGACGAGGACCCTGGGAGGCTGGTGGCCCCTTCGGGAGGCAGGGGGGATGAGAGAGCCCACAAGCGAGCCACGCCTAGGGCCTGTCGTGGACACTGAGACCATGATCTGTCACTTAGAAAAGATCAGTGAGGAGACCTTACAGCAGCAGAAGGGAAGGGTGGGCGGTGGATCCCAGGTGCGAAGCTGGGGCGCACCTGGCCTGCTCCACGCTCTGCCAGGCACCCTGGGAGACACAAGGCCACGGACGGCCAGGGGCGCTCATAACCCTGGATGCTGGCAAGTCCCTCCCACTGTGAAGCGCTGGCAGTTGAAGCCAACTCACGAGGAAGGACGGAGTAGGACCCTGGAGGCAATTACAGGAGAAGAGGGAGGCTCACAGGTGAGCAGGCGCTGCTTGTGCTGCCGGAGCTGGAGCCGCCGTGGGGCATTTCAGGGCCAGGGGACGTGACGGGGGTGAGGCAGGGCTGGGGGTGAGTGTCTCAGTCACTGGACTGAGGCGTCCTGGAGCCCAGAGGGAAATGAACAGTTTCCGAAGGACTCTTCATTTTAATCAGTTGTGGGAGGGTGGGGGGATGCTGCTGGGGTCAACCACCATGAGCCATTGTTTGCAAGGATCTGGGCAAGGCGATCCCCATTTTTTCCTGCCCAAAGGCAAATCTGGGTTCAAATTTGAGCTTGGCCACCGATGGATGCGCTGGTACTTTGACTAAAAGTCCCTCACCCTCTCTGCTCCTCACCTTCCTTATCTGTAAGGGGGAGAAATGACTGTATTCTTTATTGCTGTGTGTGACCTGGTCTGGCTGGTGCTTCTGCTGTCTCCGCTGGACTCCCTGTTGTGGCCGAACGTCACGGTTACCCTCCCACAGCCCTGGGCGGACAGGGCAGGGTGCTCCGTTTAGGGCTTGTTCTTTGAGTTTCTGAGTGGGCTAGAAACTGACCTCCCCACCCAAGTCCAGGCACTGATGAGCCCACCTTTGTCTCAAGCTTTCTCATTACCGTGAGGTCAGCTCTCTGGAGGACACGGTGTCCCTTGACTATCAGCTCTTGGGGGACCAGATGCCCGTCCTGAGTTCCGGGTGTTGGGAGGGCTGGCGGAGAGCTCTCTGCGTTGCTGAGGGAAGCGGGGCCCTGAGTCAGCATTATCTTCTGACAGCTAGACCACTGGCCCAGGGTGGCACCCCGAGTCTTCAGGAGAAGCTGGCCTTCCCCTAGCGGTATGGGGGGCATTTCAGGGGCCGGGTGGGGCTGGGGGCTCAGGGAGTGTCCGATGGAATTTCTCTCTCAGGAAGGTGCACCAAGGACCAGCTCCAGCTGACCAGCACACGAATTACAGACGTACACACCTGTGCACACAGCGCACACCCACCCAGATCACAGATGTGATTTACACAGGTTGTAAAACAACAAGAAAGAACTAGCCAAACCAGAGAGAACACTTCGCTTTACAATGTGCGTTTCATCTTTTACCTGAGCGATGCCGAGTTCCTCCGAGAGCACATAGGCAGATGTGGGCCACGGGGGGAAGATGTGGGCCACGGGGGGAAGATGTGTGCCACCGGGGTAGCCCCAGCGACCTCCCGCCCAGCTCAAGGGGCAGCACTGGCCGTGCAGGCAAACCCAACCTCTCCCCTCCTCCCCGCCCTCCCTGTTCACAGAACGGTGGAACTGAAGGACATTTGGGGAATTTCATGTCCAGTCTGGGGCCGGGGCATGGGGGTCCCAGCACTGCTTCAGCCTCACAGGCTGAACTGTCTGTTCAAAGCAGAGGGAATGGCTTGGGTTCTGAAAAGCCCCCTGACTCACCTTCCCTCCACTTGAAAAACCAGTACAGTTGCTCTTCTAGGAGGGGTGAGAGGGAGGCTTCAGCAGGCTTTTGAGGGGGAGCGGGGTGGATATTTCTGGGCCGGGGAAACCAAATGGAAGGGGCTGTCGCCCACCACCGCAGCCTGCAGGCTCCAGGGAGACCCCTCGGAGGCTTAAAGACATGGAGGAAGCGAGGCAGTGCCCGACGGTGGTCCAGGGCGGCCGGGTCCCCAGCCCCCATCCTATGCAGCTGTCACCTCGCAAACACGTGTCTCCTTGGCTTCCCTTTTTGCAGCAGAGGGGTCTCCACGCACGAGGAGCGAGGGGGGAGGGGGTGCTGGCGAACTCCACCTGATTAATAACCCAGATGTGTGACCTCCAAGCTCGCCCCGAGGACCTCTCGGGAGTCCAGACCTCATCGTGGGCACGGATGCCCAGTCTGCCAAGCAGGAAGGTGGAGAGCAGGTCGTGGGTCGGGGTAGACGTGCCTGCTACAGTCTTGGGCGCCCCGATCTGGCTGGATTGGAAGCCTAGTCTCCACCCAGAAGAGGAGCTCTCAACTCCAAGTACGCGAAAAAGTTAGGCGGGGGGAGCTGCAACTTTTTTTTAACTCCAAATGCTCGAATTCGGGGCGCCTCCACACTGGTTCTGGGGCTCGGCCAGATGTGGGCACCTGGGGCGGGAAAAGTAGGGGTCCAGGATCCGCCTCGGGGGGCTCCGTCCGCGCAGAGCCGGGGCGCCTGGCCTGCTCCGGTCCCCGCCCGCCCCGGGCCAGCCCCTTCCTCGCCGCCACTCGGCCGCTCGCCCCACCTCCCCGCCCGCGGCGCCCAGTGGGAAGCGGGGGCCGGCCCGGCCGAGCCCAGCGGCCGCTCTGATTTGCTGCGGACGCCGGGGAGCCCCGGCCTCCGCGGGTGCCTTCCAGGAGCGAGGGCGGGAGGAGAAGGGGGAAAAGTGCTCGGCGCCCGAGGCGAGGTCGCACTCCTCCTTGTCCCCGCGGCCGGCGCCGGACCTCACTCGAGCGCAGCGCCCAGGGGAGCGAGTCGCGGGGCGGCGGCGGCGAGGAGGAGGCCAGAAGGAACACGAGGGGGCGAGGAGGCCGGGGCCAGAGAGCCGAGCGGGGTCCCGGGGCCCCGCGGAGAGAGGTCGAGCCCTCCCGGCCGTGGGCGAGCGCGCCAGCCGACCCTCCCTGGGGCCAGCGCCACAAAGAGAACGGGCCGGCGGCTGCTCCCATGACTCCCTAAGATCGTGCCGGCCCCGCTGAGTCCGCTGCCCGGGCCGTGTCCCGCGCCCCGTGCGTCCCCGCGCGCCCGCCCCGCGCCCCGCACCGCGCGCCCCTCCGGCATGGACGTCCACACCCGCTGGAAAGCGCGCAGCCCGCTCCGCCCGGGCGCCCCGCTGCTGTCCCCGCCGCCGCCGCCGCTGCTGCTGCTGCTGCTGCTGCTGTGGGCGCCGCCTCCGAGCCGCGCAGGTAAGGGCGCGGGGCATTGGGGCATTGGGGGCCGGGGGCCGCCGGGGCGGCACGGCTGTCATCCCTGGGCGCCCGGCCTCTTCTGCCGCCTGCACGACCTTCCCCGCTTGGCTGTGGAATGCGCGGCCGGAGACTCCGAATGCCATTAGTTGGGGGCCCCGGAGGGGGAGACGCGCCGTGACAGTCCTCCCCCGCGCCAAAGGGGCCGACCGGTGGGGCCGTCGGGGGACCCGAGGATGGGGCTCTGTGTAGGATGCGCCGGAAGGTCTGTCCATCAGGCAGGCAGACTTTTGTCCCGAAACTTTACCTTCTCTGTCCCACGTCGCAGGCGCGCAGCACAACTTCCTTTCCTGAAACCGGGGAAGGGTCGCCCCCTAGAGTCACAGCGGGTCAGTTCTGGCCGGGCCTCCTGGGATGGGGGGCCGCGAGGGTCGAGGGAGGGGGAACGGGAATCCCAGAAGCGGAGCCCCCCCTCCCCCGTCTTCTCCTGGGAAGCAGTTTTTCTAGGGTTTGCCTCCCAGAGACGGGATTCTAGGCGGAAAGCAGGGAGGTATTGCCGGGTCTGGGCTGCCTGGGGTTTAGATGATGCACAGACGGGGACTTCTGCCCGAAGTCTGCCCTTAGAAGGAGTTATCTCCAGCGGGCGGGATCCAGCCCGCCAGCACCCCCAGGGCGCCTGCCTGGATGCCTGCCACCCCCGCTGCCTCCTACACACTTTCCTGATGTCCCTGCTCTTCCAAGCATCCCTTCTGCAGTTGCCTATCCTGTGGGGTAGGTCTTCCAACACCTTAGTCCTCAGAGCTTGTGGCCCTGACAGTCTGCCGAGTTCCCTCCCATTAGCTGATGGGAGACGGACTCAGAGCAGGCTCAGGGAGAGGGCAGGCAGAGGGAGGGGATAGTGGCCCAGTGGACAGCTGGACCAGCCAGGGGTCCCCCCACCCCAGAGAGAGCACCGCTTTAGCGCCCTCACTCCGCTCTGCTTTGTCACTTGAAGATATACAGGAAGAATCACTTCCACGTTCCACTTACCAGTCAAGATAGTCTGTCCTTTTTTGCTGGCACGTGAGTGCTTGGTGGGCCAGACAGGGTGAGCTGGAATCAGGGTGTCCAGCTGGTCAGGGGCTGGGGAAGGCGTGGGGAGGCTGGCTGGGCTCTGGGGGCCTGGGGTCTCAGCCCTGGACTGCCACTCACGTTCCCTGGATCCTGGGGTCAGCTCACAGGCTTTGTGTGAGCTGGGGTCCCTGGAGGTGGGGGACAGCAGCGGCCTCCAGGGAAAGGGTGTGGAGCGGGCCGGGGGATGTGGTCAGGGCACCCGTGTTGGCCCAGGGATGGAGCCACATCACCCTGCCCTTGCTCCTCTGCTAGGCTTTCCTCCAGGAGGTCAGGTGGGAATGCTTCAGGGGAGTCCACACCCCCACACGCTGGGGCTGGGTTTGGAGCCAGCCACTCGCCGCCTCTGCCCCCCGCCTCCGCCGTCCCGTCCTGACTGAAGGTGGCATGGGGTCAGCGCCTGGGCCGTGGCTGTGGACTTAGACATTTGGCTCCTGCCGAAGAGACATTGAGAGCCTGCAAAGAAGCCACTTCTCTGGGTGGGTTTCACAGACCTCCCCTCCCAGGGTGGGACCCTTTTGGAAGGCATCGTCAGTCCGCGGGAGCGGCTGTCCGCTGAGATCTGGGACGGGGGGGTGGGGGGGGCAGCTGGTCTCCTCTCCATTTTGAGATTCACCAGATGTTTTCTGAGTTCTCTCCGAACATGGCTCTTTTTCCTACCTTCTTCTTGGCCAAGTGTGTGAAGGCATGAGAAGTCAGATTGCGTTTGGGGCCGTTTAACATTGTAACAGGCAAAGGAGAGTAAGTGAAATGAAACATGACCCCAATATTTGGAAATTGAGGTCATCTCCTCGGCGTGCCATTGGTTGGCGCCGGTCACGTGGTCGCTTTTGGCAATAATTTGGTCGGAAGAGTTGTCCAAGTTTTGTGGGACTTGACAGTCACCAAATGGTTAAATTTCCTCTGACTCAATCCAGTTGGCTGGAAAGACAGCCTTTTCCATCTTCTCCTCCCCTCCCCCCGCCTCCCCATAAAAGAACAGTCGGTGGGAGGGGTTCAGAAGCCAAGCTGGTTCCCCAAGCCTTTCTCTCCTCTGGTCCAGGTCTCCGTGGCCAGAGGGCTTGGAGCGGGGGTCACTGCCGCCCGCAGTGGCCGGGCAGGAGTCCCCTCCCTGGGGTGGAAGCACAAAGGCCTTCTCCCGAGTGCCGCTCCAGGGCTGTTCCCGGGGTGCCGGCCAGAGCCTGCCGCACGACCCCACCCGTCAGATATTTCTGGCCTCTCACCACGGCCACGCCCTTCGCTGAGCACTGCCCGCCTGCCCGCCCTGCCTTCTGGCTGCCTGGCCCTGTCTCCCATCCCCGCCTCTGCCCCCGGTCACAGATAGGGTCGGGTGGAGCAAAGGGGTGTGGGGAACAGACCCCGCACGGCCTCCGGCCCCTCACTTAGTAACAGTGAGCCCCTGAGGGTCGAGGGTGAGTCAGGCACTCCAAGGCCCGTTGCTACACTCTCACTGGAGCCCTGGGTTTGCCACGAGGTGCAGGGCGGGGTCCCCGGCCACTGGGCGACCACCCCGCGTGGTACCATTCGGAATGAAGTTGCTGGCCCTCACCTGGTGTCCTGTTAGGTCTGTGCCCACATCATTATCTTGGACTCGCACCCTGGCCTCTGGGGCTTTTGGGGGCTGGTGTTCTGAGAGGCCCAGGGGGCGGGGGGCTGAGACCCCAGACTTGGGGTCTGTCTGCTCGCTGTGCCGGGGCGCTGAGTGGGCTTCTCCCTGGGGAGGCCTGGGGCTCTCCGGGGCCGAGGACGGGGTCCCATTTGGCCAGCCGAGTGTCTCCTTCTCCTCCCTCCTCCCTCTTCCGTCTCCTCCTGCCCCCTCCCCTCTTTTTACCCCAAGGCCATTGAGGGGCACCGTGGCCTGCAGGCCTGACGTCACCACTCCCCCTTTCAGCAGGCCCTTCACTCACCCGGGTGAGCTGCTGACCCCGGTAGGCCTTGCCCGGCTGGGCCTGGCTGTGGGGAAGGCAGAGGTGATGGAGAACCCACAGGCTGGGGGGAGGCCCACCCGTGGATGCTGGCCATTGCACTGTTCATTCTCTTGGCGGAGCATCGTTGAAAACAGGGTGGAGGGTTGGCCCCCTTGGGGAGATCTGGGGCGGCTTCCTGGAGGAGGTGATGCTAACTCCAGCTTTCCTTTCTTCTTCCCCTTCCTTTCATTGCCAAGGGGCCTCCTTAGCAGGTGCCTGCCTCCCCCTCTGGCTGTTGTCTCATCCGTCCTCCTTGCTGGCAGGACCTTCCCAGCCCCACCGCTTCGCTCTTCTCCTGGGGCTGCTCCCCTTGGCTGGAAAGCCCCTCATTAACTCGGTTGGCGGGGCGCCCCCAGGGCCCTGTGCCTGCCCCAGGATGCTGTGCCAGTGGGAGTGGCCGCTGTGAGAAGAGGGGGTCTCGGAAGGGACAGGAGGGCAGCTGGGCCGTCCTTAACCCTCTCTGGGCCCTGCACCGAGACCGCTTGAGGGGTGCCGCCTGCCCTGGCCTGGGGGCCCGTGTTGGGCCCTGCTGGGAGGACAGTCCTTGCTGCTCAGGTCACTGAACCCAGGACTGCGTGGAGGGTTCCTCTGCCTCTAGGGGCTGTCTGGGCTGGGGCCAGTCCCCGTGTCTCAGCTTTCTCCTCTGGGAAATGGGGGGACATGGTTTCCTTGCTCTGAGAGTAGCTGTGTAGATGGGTCGGGGTGATCCCTGAAGACAGCGAGTGGAATGTGGGGGCACCTTAATGAGCGGAGGGTCTTACGTGGCTGCTGTTTGGGGTGGTGATTTTGCGGAAGGAAGAAGCACAGTGTTGCCACAACCCTCTCTAGCTGTAAGTATCCAGTGGGAGGCTCCGGCCCTGTGAGACCCCGGGGGTTCTGCCGTCCACGAGCGGCTGCGCCTGGGCCCCTTCCGTGCCCTCTTCAGCCCCCTGTGCGCTCGGGGGTCCGTTTCCCATGTCTGTCACCTCACGGGATGGCAGTAAAGGTCGCCCTAGGCCACGTATGTGAAAGGGCTTTAGAAGCCCAACAGAGGGGTGTTCACGTGTGTGCGTTTGCGTGTATTTGTGCACGCGTGTGTATGCGTGTGGTGTGTTTGGATGCATGTGTCTGCGTGTGTGAGACGTGTGTTGGTGGGTGTATACACGTATGCAGGTGTGCATGCCCGCATCCACGCACAGGTCCCTGTGTTTTTACGGTCTGCCCGGGCAGGGCCTCGTGTGTTTGAGGCGTCCACAGCCAGGCCACGTCTCTCCTCCCCGCGCCCCGTCCCTGCCAGGGAGACGGGAGGCGACTGGTGGCCACGGAGCCTGCCGGGCAGCCATGAGGCTGCGGGTCCGGCCCAGGACAAGCTGGTCCAGCTGGGTCTTTTTTTGCTCACAGGAGGGCGATGTTAGATTATAGCTTCTGCTTTTCCCTCTGTTTACTTCTCCCCTGTAATCGACTCATCTGGCCAGCACTTGGCCAAATATGCTTTAAGCTTTCTGGCCTGGCTCCTGGGTATACTGAGGTCCTGCTGGCGGAGCCTGTGTCGGCCCTTCTTGTGGGCAGAGCTGCCCTGCCACACCTGCGGCGTGGAGGCCTGGTGTGCGTGATGCCTTGGGGTGGGTGGCCTGCAGCTGGGTCAGCATCCTTCCCACCCCCACGAGGCTCCCATCTGTAGGAAAGGGTGATGACTGTGGCTCCTGGGGGGTTTTTTTAAAGTAAGATTTTATTTATTTTTGCCTGTGCTGGCCTTCGTCCCTGCTCGGGCTGTCTCTAGTTGCGGAGAGTGGGGGCTGGCCTCTAGTTGCGATGTCCAGGCTTCTCTTTGCAGTGGCGTCTCTTGTGGACCACGGGCTCTTGGCGCTCGGGCTTCAGTAATTGCAGCTCCAGGGTTCTAGAGCACGGGCTCAGTACTTGCAGCGTATGGGCTTAGTTGTTCTGTGGCATGCGGGGTCCTCGCAGACCAGGGATCGAACTTGTGTTCTTTACCACTGAGCCACCAAGGAAGCCCCTCCGGCAGGATTTTTGACGGGGCTCAGTACGTGATGTGTCCCCAGCAACGTTGTCACTGTTCTGCCCGCTCTGGGCCCCCAGCTGGCAGGGGGCAGTGGGTCTGGGGTGAGCTCCTGGCTCTGCCAAGTGGCTGGCCTTGCGAGTCACTCCCTCCGTCCTGCGAATGAGAAGGGGTTCTCAGAGAGCCCCCCACCCACCCCCCCGTGAATTCATGGCTCTGACTGCAAATCATACAGTCTGGTCTGAGCCTCGAGCCTCGGCCTGGAGGTGGTGGAGGTCGTGGGCAGTCCGTGTCCAGCACGCCCCTCCTCAGGCCACCCCCACTTTACCAGCGGGGACTGGGGCCCAGCGGAGGGAATGGACCTATCCACATCCCGGTTCAAGGACTCTGGCTCCTGAGACGTGAGCGTGGGTGATGGATGATGGTCTGCCAGGGCATCTGGGCGGAGGGGGCGGGGCCTTGCCAGCTTAGATGCTGCTCCTGCATCTGCACCCCCGGCAGCTGGAGCAGAGTTGATGGAAGGAGTGGATGGATGAATGCTCCATTGGGTGCGTGGGGAGTCGCGGTGGGGTGGTGGTGGGGTCACTCTGCGTTATACCTGTTGCACCGTCTGGGCCGTCGTCCCATCAGCTTCAACTCACTCTGTAGTTTTTCTGGCAGATTCCCAACCTACATTGTAACCCACAGTTGGAGTAAATGTCTCCACTCTTCGGTGACTCAGACCTAAGAAATGGAACCACAATCTGACCCACTTTTGTCCATGTTTCATTACACAGAGCCCCAGGGACCGATTTCTTGTGACGTTTCTGTACGTGAAATGGGGGGGGGCGTGGATTTTTTTATTTTCTGTTTCCTAGGCCTGTGTTCTTTCAAGGGAAATTCAGTCTTCTGTCCTGTTCTTTCTTGCCAGCACCTTGGCAATAGGGACTTTGTTAGCCTCTTTATTTTTTAAAAAATCAATGTATGAAATGACATCAAAATGTGTGTATGCAACGGGAGTGATTTAACTGTAAAAACTTTTGCATTGGAAAAATCGCTTCCCGCCGTCCACTGAGATTAAAAGCCACTGTCTTCCGCTCTGCCAGCGGGGTAGCTGGAGGGCAGGGGCGAGGCCGTTTCTATGCGGGTGCAGAGGGCACGCGGGAGAGGCTGGTCCCGTGTGGAGAACCCGGGAGGGACAGCGGCTCTGCCTGAAGCCTTTGCAGACCTCAAGTGCGAGTCTGACCAGGAGCAGGTGCACAGGTGAGCGGTAGAGGAACATCTCAGCCCTGCAGGAGCTTCCTGCGCACAGGCCGTAGTGTCCTGCTGCTGCTGCTGCTAAGTCGCTTTAGTCGTGTCCGACTCTGTGCGACCCCATAGACGGCAGCCCACCAGGCTCCGCCGTCCCTGGGATTCTCCAGGCAAGAACACTGGAGTGGGTTGCCATTTCCTTCTCCAGTGCATGAAAGTGAAAAGTGAAAGTGAAGACGCTCAGTCGTGTCCGACTCAGCGACCCCATGGACTGAAGCCTGCCAGGCTCCTCCGTCCATGGGATTCTCCAGGCAAGAGTGCTGGAGTGGGTGCCACTGAAGTGAAGTGCAGAGTGGGAGGTAGTGAAACATCCACCAGCTAGTAAAGTGATGCCACCAGCCAATCAGAGGGAGGCACCCGCCCCTAGCAGACAATCGGGGGAGGCACCAGCCAGTGGGCCACTGGCCAATCAGAGGGCGGTACCTGACAGCCCCCGTGGGGCTCTGGCCAATCAGAGGCCAGCTTGTTTTGTCAAGGCCTATGGCTTTTGGAGCCCCACCCTCCTATGAGTTTGAATGGAGGTGTCCCTTGGAAGGGCTTTCTCCTTTGGCTCAGTGGTAAGGCACCCGCCTGCAATGCAGGAGGCGTAGGAAACATGCTTTCAGTCCCTAGGTCGGGAAGATTCTTTGGAGGAGGGCATGGCAACCCACTCTAGTGTTCTTGCCTGGAGAATCCCATGGACAGAGGAGCCTGGTGGGCAGCAGTTCGTGGGGTCGCAAGAGTCGGACACAACTGAAGCGGCTTAGCACGCACATGTTAGTGTCAGGGTCCTTGTGCTTCAGAAGGAGGCCCATGGCCTTCAACTATGAGTAGCTGCTGCGCCTCAGCCTCAATTCTTCCTTCTTCATTTTTGATGCATTAAACTAGGAGTGCGTGAGTCTCGTCTTGCTCCCCGACAGGGTCGTCCTCTTTGGGAGGGTAGGAGAAGCTGTGCACCTGTGGAACAGGGGCCCTGGCCCATGGCGGGCAGCTAGGGCACCCTGTTGTGTGGCAGGTGAGGGGAAAGCTGGCTGGGGCCTGGGGCCTGAGCCCTGCCCAAGCGGAGAAGGAAAGAGAGGCCTCCCCCAGCCCTGGGCCCTCAGGTTCAATCTGCAGGGGCCCTGTCTGGGGAGGTATTGTTCCCTGTCTGCTGGGGCGAGGTCCCTGGGACCTGCCTTCACTGTTTCTCCTCTTCTTTTGACCTTTTTCTTTGGGGAGAATCTGAAATGCTGGTGGGCAGATCTAGCCTCCTTCTTGAAGACTGTTCTGTGTCCTTCTGGGCTGAGGGTGGAGGAGACGGTCTCCATGTCAGTGTTCTGTGTAGACCTTGCTCTTCTAGGAGAAGAGGGTCACACATCTCGGTTGGTTTTGAGCAGAGGAGGAGGAAGGGGTGCTGCACCTTCTGCACCTTTTGGACCAGAAAATGTTCAGGTCAAGAAGGTGGGGTGAGGAGCTCATTCTTGGATGGAAGTGCAGGGAACAGGGCTTCTAAATGTCATTCTTTTCCAGGGAATTATTACTAATGTTAGTTCAGTTCAGTCCAGTTGCTCAGTCGTGTCCGACTCTTTGCGACCCCATGAACTGCAGCACGCCAGGTCTCCCTGTCCATCACCAACTCCTGGAGTTTACTCAAACTCATGTCCATTGAGTTGGTGATGCCATCCAACCATCTCATCCTCTGTCGTCCCCTTCTCCTCCTGCCTTCAATCTTTCCCAGCATCAGGGTCTTTTCAAATGAGTCAGCTCTTCGCATCAGGTGGCCAAAGTGTTGGAGTTCCAGCTTCAGCATCGGTCCTTCCAATGAACACCCAGGACTGATCTCCTTTAGGATGGACTGGTTGGATCTCCTTGCAGTTCAGGGGACTCTCAAGAGTCTTCTCCAACACCACAGTTCAAAAGCATCAATTCTTTTGTGCTCTGCTTTCTTTATAGTCCAACTCTCAATGTTATTTAGGTTCATGGTTTAGGTCGGAAAGCACGGCTTGGGCAACAGCTGCATGTCAGTGGACCCTGGCACCTTGAGGAGCACCCAGGAGTCCTCTGTGGTGGCCCCGGCACTCGGGACGGCCTGGGGTGGGGCTGTGGGGCTCACACCTGGGCAGGGTGGTGGGATGCTCGGCCCGCATTTCCAGGGAGGAGCTGGACCACAGAGGGCAGGGGCGTGGGAGGGCGGCCAGTGTTCTGCCGGGACCTCCTCCCTCATCTGAGACAGGGGGACTGCAGGTGTCAGCATAGGTGCTGGGGGGCACGTGAGGGTGGGCTGCGAGGCGGGAGAGAAGAAGAGACAAGCGTTCCCCGCTTTCTAGAAGGAGCAGTGATGCTTGGCTTTCTTCCCTGCTGGAGGGTGAGCGCGCCCTTCTAAGAGAAGACTCTTTCATTCTGCAAGAAAGGAGATCAGAGCGACTGGGAGGTGGGGGAAGTCAGCCTGAGGAGGAAGGGTTTATTGGGGCTTGGCTCTGAGGGTGCTGTTGTTATTGTTGTTTCTTGGGGACAGATCAAACACAGCACAACAGACCCCCAGGTCCTCGTGGGTTTGGGGAGGGTCAGCCCAAGGCCACTCTCAAGCGGCCCAGCCCCCCCACTCCCCCAGCACTCGCCCCCCACTCCCCTCCACCTGATTGCTTTGAGGCCCATCCCTGATGTCAGGTCTCACGTGGCTGTTCCTCTGTGTTTACCGCACATCAAGCGTGTGCACTGCTGTCTCAGTGGGGGAGGGACACCAAGAAGGAGCTCAGCCAGGTCAGTGAGAAGGAGGGTGGGCCATTGCCAGCCCCAGGGTCTCAGCGCCCTGGTGAGCTGAGAGGGCAGGGCCCTTGCCTCCTACCTGTCACCATGTGTCTGGGCTCAGCACAGATGCTGAGGCACCTAGAAATACTTCTCTGAGCCTCAGTCCCCCCATCTGTGAAATGGGTATAAACTAATAATACCTGTCCCAGAGGTCTGCTGGGAGGACTAAAGGCTCTTGTCATTTGTGTTGCCCTGTGTTAAAGCCCCGACATCAGTATTCGGAGCCCCCAGATTGTCCCAGTGGAGGGCTGGGCCCCAAACTCAGCTTTGCTGGCATTTTGCAGAGGGTGGAGTCCTCCAGGTCTGGGGCCCTGGCCTGGGGTTGCCTAGGAACAAAGGAGTCTCGTGAGCAGGTCCGGTTTCCTACCAGGAGGGCTTTGATGGGGACCCCGTGAGACCAGAGCGACAGCCACTGCGGCCCTGCCTCTCAGATCCGGGATCCGAGGGTCTGGGGTGGAGCCTGGGACCTGCCCCTAGAGATCTGATGCCAGTGACCAGCTGAGGGCACTTTGGGAAACACTGGGCATACCGGACGGGAGGTCTGAACCTTCTTCCGAGCCCCCCTCCCTGTGTGGGGCCAGCCTCCACGGCCAGGTCCCAGCCAGTCATTCCCGCGACTTTCAGAGGGAGAGTTAGGAGACGAGGCCGGAAAGCTGTGATGCTTCAGCGCACGGAGACTGGGGCCTGGCTTTGGAGGCCAAGAGCAGGGATTGGACCCCAGCCGTGTGACCTGTAACGCCTTACTTAACCTCCTGGTCCAGCGCAGCTCACCTCCACACCGGAGGATGAAAGGTGAAGGAAGGCGACCTGCGTGTGGACACAGGGCCCTTGTCGGTGTGTCCTGCGTCCCACGTTCAGTGCAGGACCACGGACCTAGAATCATACTGGTAACAGTAACCGCCACTGTTACCTACGCCACGGCAGTCATTACTGTTGACGTTAGTAGCGATCACCCTGTGTCACTGTTGCTCTTTTGTATTGTCATCATGCCTGGCAGAGCAGGGAGGCAGCAACTGTATACAGTTTCTCTAAGGTGCTGGCAAGTAGGAATAGAGTGGTCACTTGTGGGTTTGGGCGACAGCTGGGCCTCAGAGGGGGCCTAACAGTCAGTGCAAAGGGCCCAGCTCGAGCCCTAGGGGCAAGTCCGCGCGGGGCAGGGGAGCATTCTGCAGTTATACTGGGGGGGGGGACGCCATGGAATCCTCCTCCTCATTTAAAGTGGGAGCTGCTGCAGACGCTGTCTTCACCCAGGAGTGCGGGGCCCTGGTGGTGGGCAGGCCCAGCCCCCCAGGACAGAGCTGGATGTTTTACTGGGAGGGCTTGCGGAGTGAGCCTGTGGTCTGGCCTCCCGCTTGCCGTGGTTTTGCAGATGAATAAACTCGGGCCTAGAGGATGAGGCGGTCTCCAGGGTCACAGGCTGCTGAGAGCAGAGGGGCAGGGGGACCAGACCCCAGCATCCGGCCGCCACCCACTGGTGGGCTCTGCCCGGTGTCCTGAGGCTGGGGGAAGCGGGTGGTCTCAGAGCTCCACCATCTGGGGAGGGTGTCCGAGCCTCGCAGGCTTGTTCTGAGACTCCGGGGCTGGAGGGGCGCTCAGGTCTCCTGTCTCAGGGTTCCTCTGTCCAGGGTGGGTGTGATGACCGTTGTCTTCCAGACTCCCCCGTCGGGGAGCTCACCTGCTGCGGGCAGCCGGCACCCGAATGGAACTTGCCAGAACCCGGCCTCCAGAGCCCATGGTTTAACCTTTATGTCCCTGAACCTGGGGCTTCTGAACGTCTGCAAGCTTCCTGTTTGCAGAACCTAAACGAAAGCTGCTCCCAAGTGGGAACGCTCCGTCTTCTTCCCTTTTCATGCCCAGCCCCCCGTCGTGGTGTCCCCGGCTGGGAGGACGCCTGTCCTCCCACACCCTGCAGCGCCTGCCTCAGGGCCTCTGCGTGTACAGGCTCCCACCTCCCCTTCTTGGACAGGGCCTGTCTGATTATGAACAGCTGCCTGGCCGTGAGCAGGATTTGCAAACCCTGGGGAGGGCTGTTGTCGAGGGCTGGGCGTCGTGGGGGGGTTTCTGCTCCCTGCCTCCCTCCCTTCCTCCCTCCCTCTCCTCTCTCTCTACCTTACCCTAAGGGCTTTCATACATTTTTTTGTCCTGACAACACCTTTTCTAGGCAAGAGGTAGGCCCATTTTATAGTCAAGAAAACTGAGGCTCACAGAAGCCCCACAGCCAGTGAGTGGCGGAGCCTTTGAAATAGCTTTTGTGTTGTGGAAACTGAGTTTCACCCAGCCTCCTGGGGACAGGGCCTTCCGAGGGCAGACATCAGTGTGAGCTGGGGTTTCAGCCCTGTCTTTTTCCCTGGGGCCTTCATCCCGGCAGAGAGGGGCAGGGAGGCTGGTGAAAGCTAGTGACCGCCCCCTACCTGTCCCTCGGGGCCCAGGCTGGAGGTGGGCACCTGCCTGGGGTCAGGAGGAAGTGGTGCGTTTTTGGCTCCCCTTCCAAAGCCCCCTGAGTCGCAGGCCCCTCTGGGCCCTCCTCTCGCTGCTCGAGTCAGGTCGGCAGGATCAGACCCTGAGCCCAGCCTTTAGCTGTGTTTGTGTTTGGAGATGAGCTGTCCTGGCTGAGTCATTTTTTCCATTTTAGTGGGGAGGAAGGAGCGATAGGAGAAGATTATAGCCAGGTGGGTCCTGCCTGTTTAACATCAGTTCACACACGACCAGAGAGACACGCGAGGCTCGT
Organism: Giraffa tippelskirchi; assembly: GCF_054371585.1. Taxonomy (NCBI): domain Eukaryota; kingdom Metazoa; phylum Chordata; class Mammalia; order Artiodactyla; family Giraffidae; genus Giraffa; species Giraffa tippelskirchi. The sequence continues at coordinate 1,788,297 of NC_137278.1, read as the reverse complement.
GCCAGGGAGCCAAGCGTTGCCAGCGATGAGGGTGGGGCACGCGTCAGGCCCCCCTCTGAGGACCAGGTACAGGCCAGCAGCCTATCAGATGTTTCCAGAGTGAAGCTGGTGTAGCTAAGCCACCACCTCTTCCGGGTCAGAGAAGCCGGGCCAGGGGAGAATCCACGTCTTTAAACTATCAGCATTTCAGAAAAGAAAAATAAAAAACCCTGAGAGAGAAGCAGCGCCCAGAGGCCTGGTTTCTGAGCCCGCCCTTTGTCCCAGGAGGTCAGTGGGCTTGCCAAGGGCCAGGCTCAAGGGTTCTGCTCCTGCTTTCCCCTTAGGATGGATCACGAGTCCTAGAGAGTGGTCAGAGCCCTCCAGAAAGTTTGCTCCTTGGGTGGCCCACCTACCCCACTGACCGTGCCAGGCGGATGCCACTGGGAACAGTTAGGGAGTTGCAGCTTCTTTGAAACCAAGGGGGCAGCACATATCCAACACATGTGGTCCCGGGCCTTGCCAGTTGTAGGTCCCGCCGGTGGGCAGAAGTCACGATGGACGGTGGGTGGACAGAGCCCAAGTTCACTGCCACAGCACCCAAGCCTCACTTTTCAGGTCCAGGTGTAGGTGTGGTCACCTCGAGGCCGAAGGAGGCGCTGCTGCCCAGCTCTAGCTGCCAGAAACCCCTGGCGTGGTGGGCGGGCTAGGGCTGCCGCGTCCCGAGCTGTGACTCCAAAACGTCCTGTTTCTTCAAGTGCAAAATAGAGCTGCGGTGTCTTCCTCTTAGCTCTGGGCGAGAGTTTAGGAGGTGCAGTTTGGATCTCCGGGCACACAGGGTCTCTCTGGACCTGCCACTTCCCACCGTGCCCGCAGCGTGCAAGGAGGTATCAAGAAAGAGCTGTGGGATGGAGCCAAAGCTGCCCCCGGTGAAGGTGGAGGGCATTGGCTGACACGCTCTGAACTGGCTCTCTGGAGCAGGGTGGGCAGACTTGAGGGGCTTGGTGATGAATCCACCTGCTAATGCAGGGGGTATAGGTTCAGTCTCCTGGAAAGATCCACTGGAGAAGGAAATGGCGACCCAGTTGGGCATTTTCACCTGGACAATCCCATGGACAGAGGAGCATGGGGTCGCAAAAGAGTCAGACATGACTTATCGACTAAACAACAGAATTTACTGAGGCCAACAGGGACGCCTGATTTTCCGTCCTTGTAAAGGTGTGGGCCCTGAGCTGTTCTGGGAGAGGTTGGGGCCCCTCACTGTCTGGGGGAGGTGGGTATTCTGCCTTGATGCCCTTGCAGAGGCCAGAGGAGAGAGGAGGCGGGGGGAGGGAGTGTCTGCCAGGGTCCCTCTGGAGTCTGGTCTGGCGGTTGTGGATGAGCAGCCCAGGGGGTGTCCCAGCCGGTGTGCCGGATGGAGTCCGAGGCTCAAGGCCGTGCGGATGGTCCACACTGATGTTGCTTTCACCTCCACAGAGCAGTCAGAACTGCCCAGACAGACCTCCCAGAGGACCCCCAAGCCTGTGATCCATTTGCAGCAGAGGGGGTGTGTGTGTCTGTGTGCACACATGCGTCACGTGCACCCTAGCAGGTGTGAGTGAGAATCGTCCTTGGGGTGTCTCCCGCCCCTTGGGCACGGATCCGCTGCTTACTTACACTCATGACCTCTCACTCCACCCAGCAAGCCCGCGAGGTCCGCCCTGTGAGGGTTAGTCCGGGTGACTCCGCCAGCGAGACAGACTTGGAGTTCGACCATGGTTCCTGCGGGACCCCAGGCCTCCTCCTCCCCGAAGGCCCGCAGCCCCTCTGGCCTCTCGCTCCGTCCCCCCTGCCGCCCTGCTTCTTATCTACAATCTCTCCAGATGGATCCTCCCAGACCCTTTCATCGCAGGCTCCTTCCATTCCAGGATCAGTCATCTTACCCTTTAAATCACGTCCAGAAACTGTCAGCTGTGTTTTGAAAGTCTACATTCCACCAGCCTCTGTCTGCGCTCCTTCACTTCTGAGTCCTTACCTTGACTTGCTTCTGTTCGCCGGGACTCCTGGGCAGGTAACCGATCACTCTCGCGGTCCCAGGAGGCCTCCTGGCCCCCCCGCCACCCCAGCGAGCACAGATGTTGGCATCGAGGACCCTGCGCTCAGAGCCCCCCTCCCTGGGGTGGCTGCTCTCGGGTTCCACGACCTGTGCCGAACTGAAGCCCCCCGAGAGCACTGGGCTCCAGGCACGGGCCTTTCCCCATAAACTTTGACGCCTGGTCAACACCCTCTGACGAGGGTTAGTCTGGTCTCTTTCTATCACTCACTGAAGGGTTTTCTGCTGTGACGCCTGCAGTAGCGGGAGCGCCTGTGAACGCTGCCCCCACCGAAGGCCCTGACGTGCCTGCTGTCGCGAGTGCCCTCTCACCTCGGGTTTGTCCGCTTCATGCTCCGCACGTTTCTCTCTGACGACTCACGGCTTTCACGTTGCAGCGCGGATTCTTCCTCCACTCTGACTGACGGCCGGGCAGCTGCGACTGGTGCTATCACCTCGCCCGTGCCAGGCGGGCAGGTCCGGCCCGATGCCGGCCAGGCATGCGACGCGGCCTACCCGGCCTCCCCAGGGGTGAGGGACAGGAAAGCCTGGCCGGGGAGTCTCCTGGGCTCAGGTCTCCCCCCTGTGTCCTTGCGACCCTTGGCCCCTCGTCCTGTCCCTGGCCTTGAGGGGAGGGGGCTGTGGACGGCTGCCAGCCTGGGTGGAAGGGAGACGGCTTGCGAGGCGCATGCGCTCAGGCTGGGAACCAGAGCCCCGGCTCTGGTCTGTAACCCGAAACTCCGCTGCCGCTGGCCTAGGCGAACGTGCTGCCTGAGGAACATGTGTCCCTGGGTCTCCATGTGGCCTGTGGTCACTGAGGTGTGTGCGGGAAACGCTCTAGAAGCACAGCTTCTGAATCGAACCTGCCCGATGACTTCACGGGGGTCTACGGCGCTGTGGGCGGCATGCATGGCTTCGCCGAGGGGGTGGTTGAAGAGACCGCCTTCCTAAATGCAGCTCAGCATCTACTGAGCACCTACTGTCTGCAGCTTCTGTGCTGGGGCCGTGGCTGGCAGCCCCGTGGGAAGGGCTCGCCTGGCCCTGGGGGGTGGTGCGGGGTGGGCGGGGGGCTGACCTAACACAAGCTGACCCTGAGGCCTTGGAGGGTCCTGGAGTCGGGACTTGGCTTTTCCCCGTTCACAAGTGTCCCTTTCCTTGTGCTGCCGGCTCACTGTAATACCTCGAGGGAGGAAAAACTGTGCCCTCGGAGTGCGGGACCCTGGGGGTCAGAGGGCAGGTAGAGCCCCTCGGGGACGGCCTGGGTGGAGCCGGGGCCCCGACTGCCTGGCTGCGTCCCTCTCCCTGAGCGCTGTCCCCCTCTTCTCTTCCCTCTTTAGTTTTACATGCATACACCATTTTTCAGTTAAAGATGATACAAGTTCATTATAGGCATTTTGGAAAATAAGAAACAATATAAAGAAGAAAGTAAAAATCCCCCATGACTCCCAGGCTGGAGCCCCGCTGAGTCTGAGCACAAAGAAGCAGGAACGGAAGGAGGTACCCCTCGGTGCTGATCTGGAAATTCCAGGGCACCAGCAGTCCCGCCCGGCCCGGGGCCTTGTCTGCCTCCCTAGGGAGAGGGCCGCGCCCAGCACAGCTGGTTTGGGCTTTTTCATTTCACTTGATCCGGAGGGCATGCTGTTTACATCCGTGATCGCCCTGATTTTCTTGAAGTGTCTCCCAGTGTTGGACGTCGGGTCTTGCCCCAGACTTTTGATGCTGTCAGGGCATCGGTGCAGCAGGCTGACTCGGGTTTTCCCTGAGCTGTTCCCTCCGTGGGTGCTCACCCCTCCCCTCTGGGGCCCCCTTGGGGGAGGAGAGTGTCCCGGGGGTCTGGGTGAGCAGCAGACCTCCCTCTGTGTGAGACAAGAAGGGGGTGCATACCCATTGCTCTGTGGTTTTTAAGGCCTGGCAGCCGCAGAAATTTAGAGTTTGATACAGGCGGCATTTCACGTCGGCTGGGAAAGGAAGGCTTACTCATTGGACTGGCTGGGATAAGCAGGAAGCCTCTGGGAAAAAGAACTTGAACCCAACTCGGTCTTACACCAAAATGCATTCCAGATGGCCCAATGATGTGAACTTGAAAAATGAAACCATTAAACCACTAGAAGAAAATACGACAGACAGAGTTTTATGATCTCGGATGAGAAGGCCTCTCTCAGTAAGACATAAATCCTAGAAGTTATAAAAAAAAAGAAGTTGACTCCATAAAAAGTCAACATTTTCTCTCTGGTCAACTCCCCGTCCCCCTCCAGACAACCCATGACTGTAAGAAAACTATATGGAAATATGTATATCAGAGAAAAAGGATTGATATTCTGTAATAGTCAAGGAACTCCTACACATCAATAAGAAAGGACCAGGAACCAAACCAAACCAAACCAAAAATAATAATAATAATAATGGACAAAAGATACGATTACTTCTTAGTAAAGAAAATACCAGTAGCTCTTAAGCATGTGGGGAGATGTTCGACCTTACTCGCAGGAAGGGATATGGGTGAGGACGAGGAGGCCCAGCTTCTCGCCCGGCCAGGTGGATGGAGCACACAGACCAAGCGTGGGCTCCGCTCCGGACAGAGTGCCCACGGGCTGTTCTTCTGGGAGAGGCTTTTGCAGTCTTTGTGCTAAGTCGCTTCAGTCGTGTCCGACTCTTTGCGGCCCCGTGGACTGTAGCCCACCAGGCTCCTCTGTCCATGGCATTCTCCAGGCAAGAACTCTGGAGTGGGTTGCCGTGCCCTCCTCCAGGGGAATCTCCCGACCCAGGGACTGAACCTGCATCTCTTATGTCTCCTGCATTGGCAGGCGGGTTCTTTACCACTAGGGCCGCCTGGGAAGCTCTTTGCAGTATCTATTGAAATACTAAAATGGACATGCTGCTGGATCTGGTAACTCTGCTTCTTGGACTGTCTCCTGTGGATACAGGCGGATGTGTGTGCAGACACGTCTGTTGCAGATGACAACAGACCCGCTGTGCTGTCTGCGGCTGAGGGTTGAAAATGACCAGATGCCCATCAGGAGAGCCGTTTAAGCCATCAGATAAGTCACTGAGTGGTTGCCGGGGAGGGTCCCTTAGCAGCTGCAGGAGTGGTATCTCCATGCCTTTGTACTTCCTGAAATGGATCCGTCTCCAACATATGGAAGGAAATAAAGCTCCTCTTAGAATGAATCTTGCTAGTGAGAACCCACAGAAACCTACACTGCGTATCCGCAGACGACAAGGAAGGAGGCACAAAAGTGCGAGCCCGTGGATTTCTCTGGAAGGGACATGTGGGCGCACGGCGTGCAGTTCTCTCTGGCGTCCTTTGAATTGGGTGAATGTGTTGCTCAGACAGGTGGGCTGGTTGGAGGGTGGGCGGGTGTGCACGGATAGAGAGACGGGATGGAAGTGTGGGCCAGCTGTCCTGGGAGCTGCGGGCCTTCTTGCTGGCGGGCACACGCTTTTGGCTGGAATGAGTCTGTCAATTATAAAAGCCGATGGTCCAGAAAAGAAGAAGAGGAACAGGACCTATAGACGAGTGCAGGAGGGAACTGACGAGATCGATGACGCATCATCCGATGGCCGCGGGCAAGCACGAGACAGCCGTGGACGTGACCGCTCTCCTGTGGGGCAGCTTCTGTGCTGAATGCCTGGGTAGCAGGCGGTGGGCGTGCCCCGGGACCTCCCAGCCCAGGAGCCCCATCCTGGCCCCGTGATCACTCGTGACCCCGCATCCTGGCCCCATGATCACTCGTGACCCTGCATCCTGGGCCCGTGCTCCCTCACCTGCTGTTGTCAGGCACGTTCCTTTCCACGGTTCCGAGTCACAGGGTCCTTGCAGTCTCCCCCGCTAGCTGAGAGGCGCCTTGCCGCCCAGAAAGCCAGCCCAGAGAAGAGACCCCCGGGTCCCGCACCTGGAGGGCCTCAGGTGTTGACAGTCAAGGGAGGGGGCTTTGTGGGGTCACGGGACGATGGAGACTTCTTTCCCTGAGGCCCCTGCTGGAATGAGGATTTTCCCCCAACTTCAGTCACTGTGATTCCTGCCAGGCTGCTGCTGCGTCCTGTTGGAACAGAGCTGGGGGTGGGGGGCAGGGAGGGGCGGAGATCCCTTTGTCCACCTGTTCATCTGGTGGTTATGGGTGTGCCAGGCGAATTGGGTTGATCATGACCCCCATGCTGTAAACTAAAGGATGGACAGGCTCCCTGCCCTCAGCTGGCGTGTCCTGGTGGGACTCTACAGCCTTGGGTGGAGATGAGTCTGTTTGGTTGAATCGTGTGAAATTACCATTTTATGGGCCAAAATAATCAGAGGGTCACCTCACATAGTTCAGTCTCCTTCCAGAAGAGTGGGCCCTGAGGAGGGCCACGCACCCAGCAGGGAGGCTCGGGGAAATCACGCCCAGGGCAGCGGTACCAGGGCTGAGGTCCGCATGGTGAAAGGGCAGCAGTGCCTGGGCTGAGGTCCGCATGGTGAAAGGGATTCACCAGGGGTGGAGGGTGGGTGAACAGGATTCCAAATACAGGGAACCAAATGTGCAGAGGCCTGGACACTCTGTGGTCTTGTCTCTGAATGCAGGGTTTGGCTTGGCTAGAGCATGGTGTGAGTGAGATGGTGGCGGAGGCTGGGGGCTTATCAGAGACGAGACTTTGGGTACCAAAATTCAGTTTAAACTGATGAGGGTCTTTATCCACCACCCACCCATCCATCCATCCATCCGTCCATCCGTCCAATAAGACACACACATCACATTGGACTTCACTTCTGGCCCAGAAGGGAGAGTGAGGCCACCAAGGTGGGCAGATTGTCAAGTAAAGGGATGGGATCTAAAATCTTTGAGAAGTTAATCAACTGAGTCTTCAAGACGATGACATTCCTTCCTTTGTTCACTCACTCATTCATCCATTTATCCTTTTAACCGTTTACAAAGTCACGTTTCATTCATCCTTCCTTTTTGTCATGTTTCCATTAATCATCTATCCTTCTATCCCTTCTTCCATCTGTCAGTCCATCCATCCCTTCATCTAACTATCCATCCATCCATCCAATCAACCATCCATTCATCCATCCAACCAACCATCTATCATCCATCCATCCATCCATCCATAAACCAAACATCCAGCCCTCCATCCTTCCACCCACCCACCTATGATCCAGACTTTAAGCCCACCCATTGATCCAGATCATAAGTCTGCTTACTCACCCACCAATTGACCCATTCTTCCATCAAAGGTATGGGTTGCCCCCTCCACCAAGCCGCTTTTCCTTTTTGCATCAGGGTGTGTATAATCACCCCAGGCTCCCACCCTCTACCCAGGGCTCCTCGAGGGCCAGGAATGGCTGACTTGCTTCAGCTTCTGCAGTGCCTAGTGTAGTACCTGGCACAGTGAAATCTTCCTAGAGTTTGTTGGCCTGAACTAAGAGACGGGATGAATATAGTTGCAGCAGCAGGAGGCAGGGTAATGAGGAAATGCTGGCAGCTTTTTTAGGTTTTTAAGAGAGAAGGGACGCCATGACTCTGGAGCGGCTGGGGATGTGGAGGTCCACTGGGGCTCTTGGCAGAGGTGGGGCGTGGACAGGTGGGGAGCCGCATGGAAGCCTTCCAGTTGGCAGTAATAAGTATAAGATGAACCCCATCTTGGGAGCCGGGAGGTGGAGAGTTCACATTTCAGGATATTTAGTTATTGATTCAGAGATTCTACTAATTCTCCAAATACCATTGTTAACTTTTCTTGACTGTGAAAATAAAGCGCACTTGTTAGAACAAAGTTGGGAAATATGAAAATACAAAAATTCCATTTTCTTTCCTTTCTATCTTTGGGCTGCTAGACTAAAACACCACAGCCTGGGTGGCTTACAAACAAGAGATTTATTTCTCATCATTCTAGAGGGTGGGAAGTCCAAGATCAGGATGCCGGCGCGGTGGGGGAGGACCCTCCTGCGGTTCACGGCCGGTGTCGTCTTGCGGTGTCCTCACGCGGTGTTGGGGTGAGGAGCTCTCTGGAGCCATCATCTTTGGGGGCCAGATCTCACCCTACGGATTCTGGTGGGGACGCAGACTTTCCTCGCATTCCCCCTCTTCGTGGCTGAGCTTATGTAGCAACACTGCTGTGTGTGCCTTCCTTGTGGACACTTCCGGTGTCAGTCATTGCAGACTCTTTGTAAGTATCTTCATGGCTGCTGACACTCCATCAGAGGCTTACGTGGGCCTCACTTAACTGTTCTTCTCACGTTGGATTTGGCTTATTTCCAGTTGTCTGGTTATAAATAACACTTGGATGAACATCTTTGGGTGAATCCTCTCTGCCTCTATTTCCTTGGGGTGGATTCCTAGACACTGACTCACCGGGACCACGCAGTGAAATGTTGTGAAGCCCTTTTATTGCAGAATCACGTTCCAGCTGACGCGGGCAATTACTGCCCCAGCTACTGTGCCCTGGGCAGTGGTGCTGAACCGAGGTGCACCCCGTGTGTGAGAACTGGGGTTACCCACTCTGCCAAAAGCCAGTCACTCCCCACCTTTCTGCTCTTGGGAGGCAGCAGGGAGCTGTCACTGAATTCTTCGGACCTGGTGTGACCATTGCTGAGCCTGTGATTCATCCCAGTCCCCTGGGCCTTCGGGACACTGCAGTTCCTCATCTGGAGAATGGAGTGGCTCTTCCTACCCCGCGGGGTAGTTGGCAGAAGTTGGACCATTAATAACAGTTATAATGCACATGCGTTCCTAGCTTTAGACATCTCCTCTGATGTAGTCAGAAGAACTAGGGCATCTTCTAGAGCCTAAGGCAGCCAGTAGATGCTAACTGTCTCTTCTCCCCTCCCCTCCATTTCCTGGGCCATCTGTACAGTTTTCGAGTGCTTGCCGTGGCCGGTTGGGTGGACACTGATATCAGGGTCCAGCTTTGTAGGATCTTCTCCCGTCAAGGAGGTCACATGGACTGAATTTCTCGGTGTCTACACTGGAGGACCAGGGAAGTGTGGGCTGGGGTGGGGCTCACATCTGGGGGTGCTCTAGAGGCGGGTGTGAGAGTGGGCTGCCCTGGGCTGGAGTAGGGGCGGGTGTGTGGATGAAAGGGCAGCGGACCTGTTCTTGTCCACGGGGCTTCCAGTAGAAATGGGCTCGGCACACTGTTGTCCTCCACCCGCTTCTGGAGGGTGGACAGAGCTTTCTGAACCAGCGACTGTGAACCTGGGAGAGCCCGCAGCTGTCCACCCCGGGGAGAGGGGACCCTGGAACTTGACTCCATCACCCCACTGGGTGTGGCACTCGGAAGATTCAGCCGGAACGGGTGATGTGGACTTGTGGCTGATGACTGGAAGTCGGCTCTGGGCTTGCCACCCATAGGTACTTCTGCCCGGGGGCTTGATGGAGTCCATGTAAAATTCTCTGCCCATGTGGCTGGTTTTGGGTCTTAGAGTGGTTTGAGGGCTTCCGTAGCTCCAGTGACTGAAAGATGCCTACTGGTCCCGGGGGAAGCACTGTGACACATCGCTCCAAAGGTCACAGTGACCCCGTGCACTGTTCTTTCCCTTGAATCACATAATTGAATGAAGTCATTTCAGTGCCAAATACATAGAACCACCTAGACACCAGGATGATTCCAAGGCTTGAGCTCTGAAGGCAGCTCCATTTGGGACTGTGTGAAGGCGCTGATGGTCCAGACGGTGGCTTTAATCTGGAACAGGAAATATTCCTTTAACTTCATCTGTCACGTTGTTTGCTTTCTGACATTTAATAGGTGTTAAAACCATCTTGTGTCTCTAAAGCTGTCTTCCCTAATGAGAATTTCAAGGCAAATCCCAGCTGATGCCAGTTTTAGAAAAACAAAGGAGCCAGCAGACACATTTGCCTTTGTCCACATGTCAGTGCAAAAGGGCAGGGTCGAGCTGGGCCAGGCCTGACCAAGGGGCCCTGTGAGGACTCCTGGTGTGGGGGGGACCCACTTCAAATGTCAGACTCACGAAGTGTAGACATTCCAGAGAAGTGCAATTGCAGTTTTGTCTTATAAAGATCAGCTACATGTTGCCCACTATCAAGGCAGAGACCAAAAGATCTGTGAATAGCTTGTGTTTTTAGGTAGGCATGGAGAAGAAAGTTATTTAATTATATAATGCCATTTCCTGCTGGACGCGAATTGGCATTTGTTATGCCATTAATTTGTTATAAAAGCAATACATGTCCATCATAGAAGTGTTAATATAAAAATCCATCATAGCCCCGTCCTTGTTTAAGTCATGGTGCTGATGATGCTAATTCTATGATGGTTTCTGTTAAGTGCAGCCAAATAAATTAATAACTGAACATTTTGAGGTATTTACTTTCCAGTATTTTTTCTAGGCCTGCTTTTACAAAACTGGGATTACATACTCCTTTGTAATAGTTTTAAGTGAAAAATATGATGAGTAAATCTCTGTAAATGGGGAGTAAAAAGGAACTTCAATCTGATAAGGGATATCCATGTAAAACCCACTGCTGAATACTTTCTCCCTTAAAATAAGGAAAAAAAGCAAGGATGTCTTCTCTTACCACACCTGTTCAATATTATATGGCAATCAAGGCATGTAAGGTGAAAAGGAAAAAGTAAAACTGTCTTTACTTGAAGACCATATGATTGTCTATGTTAAAAATTCTAAGGAATTTACACAAAAGCCTCTCAAACTAGTAAGTTTGGTAAAGACACAGGAATCAAAATCAATGCACCAAAGTCAGTCCTATGTCTAGACAGCAGAAATGAGCAGTTAGAAATAGAAACTTAAACATTGTTTATAGCAACATCAAAAATATGAAATACTCAGAGATGTATCTGATGAGATACAAGAGAATTATAAATCATCACTTAGAGATACTATACTAGATATGACGAATTGGATAGATACACCATACTCATGGACAAAACGCTTTCTATTGTTAAGATACCATTTTCCCCTATAATTGATTCAGAGTTAGTGCAATGCTGATTAATATCCCAGCTGGCATTTTTAAAATGGATGTTGACAAAATGATTCTGCAATTTATATGGAAATGTGAAGAACCTAAAATAACCCCAACAATCTTGAAAAAGAAGAATAATGGAGGACTCATGTTATGTGATTTTAGAAACTTTCATCCATTATTGGTGGGAATCAAAATTGGAGCAGCCACTTTGGGAAACAGTTTGGCAGGTTTTGATAAAGTCAGTCATACACTTGCCAGAGGACCCAGCAATTCCGCTCCTAGATGTTTACCCAAGAGAGATGAAAACATATGTCTATATGAAGACACGTATGTGAATGTTCATATGCCATTTATCATCCCAAACTGCGAATAACCCAAGTGTCCATCCACTGGTAGATGGATGAAGAAGTTGTGGCATATTCATACAATGGAATACTGCTGAGCAGTAAGAGAAATGAATACATGAAACTGTGTGGGTACAAAAGCATCATGTTATGTCAAAGAGGCAGATGCAGAAGCCTATATAGGACATGATACTATTTATATGCCATTTGAGAAAAGGCAAAACTATAGAAACAGAAAAGAGAACAGTAGTTGCTAGAGACCAGTGGGTAGAAGAAAGATGTAATTTTGACAAATATGTAGTCCTGTAGTGGCCACGCAGTCAGGATGCAGGACATTTCCAGCACCTCAGAAAGTGCCCCGTGTCCCTCTCCCCACCCCGGCCATGGATATATCTCATTTATGTCTCTGTTAGTGTCTCTCCCTCTCTATTGCTTGATGTTGTTGTGATATCTATTCCTACATAACAGCTACCCCACACCTTGTGTCTAAAGACGAAAGCAATCTTTAACTTTACCATCTTAGTTTGCTGTGAGTCTGCACCTGGGGCATGGCCTGACAGAGATGATTTGTCTGCTCCCGTGACATCAGGTTGATGTCTTGGCTCGGGCTGGAGGGCCCGTTTCTAAGGTGGTCTTCCCACACGGCCGGCAGGTCGGTCCTGGCTGCTGGCTGGGAGCTTGGCTGGGGCTGGCAGCCAGGCGTGTGGGTCTCTTTTCCCACGGGACCTTCCAAGAAGCTGCTTGGGCTTCCTCACAGCGTGGCGTCTGGCTCTAAAGAAGAGTATTCCAGACACAGGACGTAGAGACTGCCGGTTTTTTAAGCCTGGACCTGTAAGCCAGCATGGGTCACTTTCACCACATTCTTTGGGTCCTGTAGTCATGGAGCCCACCTTGATTAAAAGAAGGGGGCATGGATACCACCTCTTCATGGACACTTGTGCTAAAGAATCTGTTGCCATACCTAAAGCTTATGTTTGTTTTTTGTTGTTGTTGTTGTTAATAAAATGATGTACCTTTTAGGTGGATATACAGTTACAACATTTTTTGGGAAGAGAGGTACACGGAGGTGATCAGACTCTTCCGTTTGCCCTTCTACCAGTCCTCACCCCCTCCCAGAGGTACCCCCTTGACTGTTTGGCTGGTGTTGTCCTGGGCATTTATGGGTGTTCATTTACCTGGCACGTTTTCAGACTACACAGACATCTCTTCTCCTAAAGACATGCCTCAGCTGTCTTTCTGCGTCGGACCATTCAGATCACCCCCTCCTGCAGCCTCTGCAGAGTGTTGCACAGATGAGCTGTGTTTATTTAACCAGCTCCTGACTGATGGGCATTCATCTTGTTTCCAGGTCTGTTATAAACGACACTGCCATGGACGTCCTTGCACGCATACAGGCCTCTGTGCAGGCTTTACCCCCAAAGCAGGGATGCTGGGTCCATCCGTGTGCACATCCTAACTGGGATGCCTCCTCCCAAAAGGTCTGTCTCCCACTGGGGCTTCCTTTGAATCCCCAGAAGGCACGTCCCCTTCGCACGTTGGTTGGTTTTGCGCAGTGGCTGGTTGTCCTCCCTTCACTGCTCTGAAGGTCTGCCCTGGGCTGAACTCTCTCCTTCACTGTGATGAAGGCTCAGTTCAGTTCAGTCGCTCAGTCATGTCCGAACCTTTGTGACCCCATGGACTGCAGCACGCCAGGCTTCCCTGTCCATCACCAACTCCCAGAGCTTGCTCAAACTCATGTCCATCGAGTCGGTGATGCCATCCAACCATCTCATCCTCTGTTGTCCCCTTCTCCTCCTGCCTTCAATCTTTCCCAGCATCAGGGTCTTCTCCAATGAGCCAGCTCTTTGCATCAGGTGAGCAAAGTATTGGAGCTTCAGCGTTAGCATCAGTCCTTCCAATGAATATTCAGAACTGATTTCCTTTAGGATTGACTGGTTTGGTGATGAAGGCTACCACTGTCCCTTCTCAGGGAGCTCTCATTGGGGACATGGCAGGACCACAGGGGCACCTCCTGCCGTCCAGCGCAGGCTGTGGTGAGGAGCTGGGGTGGCACACAGGAGGCAGAAGCCTGCCCTGGTGTGCAGCTGGCCTCTTGTTCTCCTGGGGCTTCATTAAGAGAAGGGATCTCCGGTGGGCACCGCCTTGACTTGGCACCATAACTGGGGGGACGGAAGGAGCTTGGAAATCCAGTGTTTTCAGTGCTGCTAATTCTGGGTGATGTTGACAGCTTCCCAGGAGAGGTGGGAGGCCCCGGTGATGGAGCCGCCGCTGGGTTGGGGTATGCTAGCACTGGTCCCGTCGTGGGCGTCAGTCTCTAGTCCTGGGTCCCCAGGACTCCAGTGACATGTCCAGGAACCCCAGGCTCTTCCCAGGGACCCGCCAGCAACAGATGTGCAGGTCAGTGCCCCAGGGCCCAGCCTGGCCTCTGCAGTGATGGGACGGGGAGTCGAGAAGGCCTGGACCTTCCCCTGAGGCCGAGGCGCAGCAGGTCTCCTAGAGCATCGCTGAGTGAAGGAAGCCCACGTGGCAGGTCAGGCCAGCCTCAGGGATGGGTCCCGCTGCTCCCCTGCAGGACGCCGTCTGAGAGCCTGGTCCACAGCCAGGGCGGGCCTGTAACTCGCCCATGCCCGCCTCCCTCCTTAGCACGGCTCCCCAGGTGCCGGGCCTGGGCGAGGCCCTGGGTGCAGAGGGCCCTCAGCCAGCGTGACCCCAGCTGGCCCGGCTGCAGACAGCCCTCTCCGGCCGTGTGGAGCCCGCCCAAGCAAATGCAGCCAACCTCAGCACGTGGAATCTGGCACTGGGTGCCATCCTCACCCCTTTCGTCCAGAACAAGGAGACAAATTACCTCTGAGGAAGCTGAGATTAATCACCCGGTTCCCCATCAGGCCTGCGGGCTCTGCTCCTGGACCGTCTCCTGCCGGTGCGCACGGCCAAGCCCGCTCTGCCCTGCGCTGTCCTTGGCAGCCGGAGGCAGGGCTGATGTCCGTGGCCCGTGTCCGTTCTTTGAGGATGGATGGGCCCAAAGGACGTGGATATTCACACGTTTTCACAAAGGCAAGTAGAAAGGAGATGACCGACGAGAGGAAGAGGTACAGGCAAGCACCAGGAGACGCCAGACACGTCCGTACGGCTTAGGGTCCCTGTCCGTCGGCGGTCACGCTTCCTCCCGGTTCTCAGCGTGGAGCCTTAGTCTGGTCTGCAGCCCCCGCAGCTGTCAGGATGGTGGGAACGAGCCTGCTCTGTGAGGCCCAGCTCGATGCTGCCTGGGTGACCGCGTGCTGCCCTTGCTGGGGGGGCCAGCATCTCAGCCTGGAATGTTCCTTGCGTGACCCCAGATGATCCGGGGGGCCTCTGAGAGCGCCTGGCAGTCCCATCTTCCCCTCTGCCCCTGGCACAGGGCTCCTTCCCAAGGGCTCTGCAGGTCATGTGAGTCCTTGTGGGCAGCATGACTTACTTCCCAGGAGCCGTGTGTGTGCTGAGGGGTGGCCAGGCCGCCCGGTGGGTACCCCAGGCCGGGTGGTGGCACAGACATCCTTTCGGAGCCTGTAGAGGTGCCCCAGCACCTGGTTTTAGTGTGGGATCATGTTGAAGGACCAGGTGTCCAGACACCAGGTCAGCCTCAACGGGAAGTGGAAGACGGGCCCTCACAGCATCCCATCTCTGAACGTGTGGACGGGGGAGTTGCCTCCCCACTGTGGCCACTCCCTGGTAACACTGTGTTTATAACCAGAGCAGTGTCTGTTCCAGCTGACATTTCACCGTAAAAGCTCCAACCATCTGTCAGAGCTTCTCAGAGCTCTTGACTTTTTGGCCAAGAGGGGAGAGCCGTTGGGCTGGGAGATGGCAAGGAGTGGGATTGCTTTCCAGTCCTAGGTCTGGCACACTATGCCAGCCCCTTCTTGGTGGTGGGGGCCGGACTGCAACTCCTCTGTGAGGTCCATCCGACTCCCTGAGGCCCCGAAACGCAGAGCAGACTCCACACGTCACCCCCAGGGAGGCCCTTCTCGAGGACACTGAACCAGGGTGCAGTTTGCCTCTGCCTGGGGAGGGGCTGCAGGGACTAAGACACACTCGTCACACGGACGTCAGCCTCTGGCCCAGAGGGAGAGAGAGGCTACCAGGGCAGGGAGAGGGGCAGGGGAAGGGTTGGTGTCTGAAATCTTTGAGAAGTTAAAGTGTATCAACTGACTCTTTAAGATGCTGGCATTCCTTCCTGCATTCACTCACTCACTCACCCATTTATCCATTCAGCCATTCAGAGTCAGGCTTCATTCATCCTTTTTGTCATCTTTCACTCAGTCATCTATCCATCCATCCATCCATCCATCCATCCATCCATCCATCCTTCCATCCATCCACCTACCCATCCATCCACCTATTCATCTATCCATCCATCTATCTATCCTTTCTTCCATTCATCACCCATCCACCCATCCATCCACCCATCCATCCACCTACCCATCCTTCCATCCATCCATCCATCCACCCATCCATCTATCCTTCCTTCCATCTATCCTTCCTTCCATCCATCCATCTATCCATCCATACATCTATCCTTTCTTCCACCCATCCATCCACCCATCCATCCTTCCATCCACCCATCCATCCACCCATCCATCCATCTACCCATCCATCCATCCATCCACCTACCCATCCACCCATCCATCCATCCACCTACCCATCCATCCACCCATCCTTCCATCCACCCATCCATCCTTCCATCCATCCATCCACCCATCCATCTATCCTTCCTTCCACGCATCATCCATCCATCTCTCTGTTCTTCCATTCACTTCATCCCTGTGCCCATGTATCCATCCTTCAGTGAGGATTTACAACGTGATACCGTGAACAGACATAGTGAAGAGGAGAGGACTCTATCTCTGGAATCTTTCTCCGCTGATGCTCAGGCCAGTATTTCAGTGTTGTAGGAAGAAAGACAGGTGATGCCTCCCCTGAGCTGCCATCCTTCTGTTAGCCGCTTGGAGTTTTGAGCTTCTCCCCAGCCCCTCGGCTCAGAGCTTGACGATCTTCTCTCCATCGAGTCCTCCCCAAGGTCCTGAGCCTCTAGAATGAGCAGGTCCTCTCTGTCCTGGAGTGACCTTGATCCCCTGGTCTCTGCTCCAGGTTCTTTGCTAGTCACTGCCTAGAAGGAGAGTGAGCTTGGCTGCGGTTTCTCTGGAGGCCTCTCGGGGCGCACCCTGCCCTGTCTCCTCCTCGTGGTGTCCGGGGGAAGGGCATTTTGCAGCCAGCCCGAGTCCTCATCTGCAGAGGCAGGTGCCTCCTCGGTGAGCCATCAAGGGGACTGAGGGGGCGGAGGCAGTGGGTGGAGAGCCCGGGGCGCGTGGACGCGGCGGGTGCTCGGGGCCCAGCTGGCCCTCCCAGGCTGGATGCAGGTGAGCCAGCGCCTCTACCAGCCTTGCCCAGACTCCTGTGGCCGTCGCCCAGCGCGGCCTCCCCGCGGACTGTCCCTTCCCTGTCACCATTTCCGGGTGGAAGCCACTTTGCCCAGGGCCATCAGGGTCTCATCCACGGTGCTCTAAATCCTGGCGCTCTGTGTCACCCCCGGGGACGTGGGGATGGCTGAGGTGGGTCTGCACAGATGGTGCAGATGGGGCAGTCCCCTTCGGTGGAAATCTCTTGGAAGCCCTGCTGGGGTCCTCAGCCCTTCTTCAGAAATAGAAAACTGGACCCGAGGCGGGTGACAAGCACAACCGCCACCAGGCCCCGCCGGCCGAGCTGGGCTCATCGGTGGCCGTCCCTCCTCCCCATGAAGCGAAAGACACTGACGGGTGGTCAGGGATGGTGCGAGGCAGGCGGGGGTGAGCCGCGTGCCGGGGACCCCCACCGGGCAGGCCCCTTGTGTCCACTCCCGCTGGAGACCCCAGTGCAGGGCTCGCGTCCAGCCCTTCCAGCGTCCAGTCCTCCCTGTCGTCTCTGCTGAGCCTGAGAGGCGGCCAGGTGGGCCCCGGGCCTGAGCAGGGCAGGTACACTGGGCACTGCCCACCTCCGGAGATGCCGCTGAGTTGGGGTGAAGGTGGGCCTGGTGCCAGGCCGAGGCATCGGAGGTTGTAGGCTGCAGCCCCAGGGATGAGTGGGAAGGGAAGTGTGGGAGCCCCAGAGCCCGTGGCCTCGCCCAGGTTCCCCGCGCCCGGCTCAGGCCTCTGCCCTGTGATGTCCTGGGTGAGCGGCTGCTGGAGACCATCTGGGAGGCAAAGGCCGCCAGTGTCCTGCCAGCCCTGCCCCTGGCCTGCAGCCCGCTCCCCGCCCCTGCCCTCTGCTTTGTTCCCAGGGTTGGGTCATTGAAGAAGAATTTCGGTCGGAGCCTCTGAAGTGGCCTGTTTGTTTTCCAACCTGCTGTACTGACCTCCCCGACGGGGCCACGTGCTCTGTGCTGGGGCCTCGCGGGGAGGGCTGGGGGGCGGCGCTCGGCCCGGGACGAGGGGGCCTGCGTGCCATCCACCCCCTCGCCAGCCGGGAGAGCCGTGGCTCCTTTTGCTTCTGGAAGTGTAAGCTGGGCGGCAGCAGGGACGGCAAGAAGGGCAGACGTGTCTCCCGGGTGACCTCCCAGGAGCCCTGCAGATTCAGAGCAGGTGTTCCCTTCAGCAGCAGTTACTGTCAGAGTCGACCGGCGCCAGGGCCCCAGTGGGACCCGCCAGGCTGGACCCTGCCCGTCTGAGGCCCGTGGCCCAGGAAGCAGACCTGTCTTACTCAAGGAATTAGATGTCTTTACACTTAGGGATGTGAGAGTTGGACCATAAAGAAGGCTGAGCACCGAAGAACTGATGCTTTTGAACTGTGGTGTTGGAGAAGACTCTTGAGAGTCCCTTGGACTGCAAGGTGATCCAACCCGTCCATCCTAAAGGAGATCAGTCCTGGGTGTTCATTTGAAGGACTGATGCTGAAGCTGAAATTCCAATACTTTGGCTACCTGATGTGAAGATCTGACTTGTTGGAAAAGACCCTGATGCTGGGAAAGATTGAAGGCAGGAGGAGAAGGGGACGACAGAGGATGAGATGGTTGGATGGCATCACTGACTCGATGGACATGAGTCTGAGCAAACTCTGGGAGACAGTGAAGGACAGGGAAGCCTGGTGTGCTGCAGTCCTATGCTATGCTATGCTAAGTTGCTTCAGTCATGTCCGACTCTTGTGACCCCATGGACTGTAACTCACCAGGCTCCTCTGTCCATGGGGATTCTCCAGGCAAGAATACTGGGGTGGGCTGCCATTTCCTACTCCAGGGGATCTTCCCAGACCCAGGGATCGAACCTGAGTCTCTTACGTCTCCTGCATTGGCAGGCAGCTGACTTTTAGGGGTGATTGTGGAAGTGCCTTTTGAGGGAGGCAGAGAGGTCATCTTCATGTGATTGGTGGAGACATTGCCATTGGCAGCTAAATTTGACTACTTAGCAGGCCAACTGTAAAATTTGTCTCTGGGACATCTACCTCCTGATTTCTACCATTCACATATGTATTGCTTGTTCATCCATCCATCGTCTGTCCATCCATCCAACCATCTGTGCATCCATCTAACCACCCATCAACCCATCCACTCATCCATCCATCTATTCATCCACACATCCATTCATCCATCCATCCATCCATCCATCCACCCATCCTGTGTATATATACAGATACACACACACATATAATTGATGTACAGAGTGCACAGCATACATTTCTGTATTTGAGCTCCTCCTTTGTGCTACTGCTTTTCAGGGCTTCCATGCTGCCTTTCTGGCATAGGGCAAGGGGAACTCAAGTCTGTTTCCAAATTCTTTCTCAGGTTCCTCCTTTCTGCCTTAAAGCTGACCTCCCCCGCTTCCGTTCCTTGACGGGTCTGGGGATGGAACGCCTGGCTGTGTGCGCGCTGTCTCAGGCAGGCTCCGTGCACAGCAGAAAGGGGGCAGGCTGCTGTAGAGGAAAGAGACTGAGTGTAGGAATCGGGGGCTTACACAGCCACTGGCAGAGCTGGAGTGGAGGCGTCACCAGGCCCCCAGTCACGGTCACGCCACCAGAGGGAGTGGAACCCAGACGTCATGAAATCACTGCTGCAAATGTCAGTGGTCCCCACGACCTGGCCCCGGGTCCTAGCACGCAGGCCCAGACTCTGCAGGAAGAAGGTTTCTCACATTCCACCTCCTCTCTGA
Source organism: Giraffa tippelskirchi (assembly GCF_054371585.1). Taxonomy (NCBI): domain Eukaryota; kingdom Metazoa; phylum Chordata; class Mammalia; order Artiodactyla; family Giraffidae; genus Giraffa; species Giraffa tippelskirchi. The sequence goes on along the minus strand of NC_137278.1, from coordinate 1,768,841 downwards.
GCGCAGAAAGTAATTTGCATCCTGAACCCTTCCCCCGAGGGGTCTCGACAAGTAGTTTTTAGCCCCCCAGGCCGCATGGAGCAGCACATCAGAAGTACCCAGTGATCGATGACGGCCGGGGAAACGTGGGAGCTGCCTGGCTCTGCTTCCCTTGGAGCTGCTCTGTTCGCATCACTCCTGGTTCTCAGGTGCAGAGGCGTCCCTGGTCAGGCCACACAGCCAGTTCCTTTTCTGTCTTTCCTGAACCATCGGGCGCATGGTGATGTCAGCCCATGGAACGTTCTACTCGGAGGCAGGAGCCGGGAGGAGGGCTCTAGGTGTGGAGCTCCTGGGTCCCGGGAGCTGGGCTGAGCTCTTTGCTGTTGTCACTTTTCTCATTGGCCTCGAGAGACGCAGTGGCCCCGAGATCATCTCCCCAGTGGGTGATGCTGGACTTGAGCCCACGCCCATCTGTCCCCAAAGGTGGCACCGTCTCCCAGCAGAACTCTTGCACTGATAGAGATACTGAGGCTGCCGGGTAGAGAGGAGGCTTTGGCATCAGCAGGGAGAAGAGTGTGTGGGGGCTGGTCTTACTGGAGTCTCTTGGGCCCTCGCCACATCTTTGAGACAGTGAGAAAAATGCCTTCTGAGCTCTGGCACAAGCAGGAGGGGTGGCTTTTTCAGCATGTTGCAACAGTGGTCCATAAACATGGCCCAGAAGGCTTCTGGAAAACCATTTTCCCTGCCGGCCGTGGAAGAGGCAGGTCTGAGAGCCTGTGCATCTGGGAAGACCATCATCGCGGCTCTCGGGGTGTGAGTCCCGGCACCAGCCTGGGTCTGCGATGCCTCCTGGCCGCAGCCGACCTTGGAGCCGAGTCTCAGAGATGAGCCAGGGCTCGGCTGCATCCCGGAGCAGGTGAGCCAGCGGCTGGCGCGGCCGTCTCTTCCCACAGGCTGAGGCCAGGCCAGGACTGGGCCAGGCACCCACGCCTGCAGCCTGGCTCTGCATCTGGGGTCGAGCGGACAGGTGCCAGGGAGCCCCGTGGGGGCTGACCCCCCATGTGGCGCAGATCCCTGGGTAGGCACTAGAGCAGCAGCTCTCTTCACGGCAGACGCTCACCTGGACCAGGGTGTCTTGGGTCCCCACCTCTGCAGGGGTGAGGAATCTCATCCCCCAGTTTCTGGTCCCCTGATTAAAGGGACAGAGGTCTGTGGCAAAGCTGAGCTGTAGAAATGACACTGCTGGGACAGGGGGCCTCAGAACTGTGGAATCGGGGTGGCGTGGTGCCTTTCAGGGCACGGTGGATGGGTTGGGATGGTGTGCTTAGTGATGGAGAGCCCACCCAGGCCCCCCGGGAGCCTCCCCAGCCTGCCACCTCCCCCAACCCCCAGTGCCTCACAGGGGTTGGTCTGCAGGGCGTCGTCTGCTCCTCCCTCTGGCACCGTCCACCACACCTGCCCTGAACACCCTGTCCGGCTCCAGCTCCCCTTGTAGGTTCCATCCGGGTGGTTCTCTTGTTAGGGACTTTCCCGGACCAGCAGCGAGGCTGCATGGTTCCCCTACCCCCCGTCCCTGATGGCGGCGCTGGGCTCCACACGTAGCGGCTGGCTGCAGGGTGTCTCAGAGCTCGGCGAGGGAGAAACCAGCCTTGATGGTCCTTTCTCACCTCCACAGCTTCCACCTTTGTTAAAAAGGGGAAACTTGCCTTTTGAGCGAGTCTCAGGCGTGTAAGGACCCTCTGGGAAGGAGAGCCAGTGAGCCAGGGAGGCCCAGAGACCCCAGGGGCACACTTCTGTCAGCCTCGCTGTTGCACCCAGAAGTGAGTGTGGCCTTTTGGCAGCAAGTGTCAGCGTCTAACCCAAATTGGCATACACGTGATGACAATTTATTGGTTTGTGTAGACGTGTCTCCTTCAGGTACAGCCTGATCCAGGAGCCCAAACTGTGCGGCAGAAATCTGTCCACATCCGTAGGCAGGCCCTCCTCCCACACCCAGGGGAAGGCCACCTGGGGCTGCAGGTTCATCACCCAGGTGTGAAGCCTGCAGACCGGAGAAGAGGCCCCAGCATAGAGCTTCCTTGGCCTGGGCCAGTCATGTGCCCACCCTTGGGCCCAGCACCCGGGACAGGGTGGTGCTGTGCTCTGATTGGCCAGGGAGACCCGGGAGGGGGCGTGGCATCCCCGCCCACATGCACACAGGCAGGGTGGTGCTGTGCTCTGATTGGCCAAGAAGACCCAGGAGGGACGTGGCAGCCCCGCCCACACGCACGGACAGGTGGCTCCTGGCCACCGGGCTCCCCAGAAGCCCAGGGCGGCGCCCCGGCCGCACACCACGTGAGCTGTCACGCTGGCTCTGAATTTGAGTTCACTTCCTCTGCCCGGACTCCCAGGGCCTCTTATCCGTAGTAACACGAGCTGCACTGTCCATTCTAAGGCCTTGTTTAGGGCAGGTGCCATGTGGATCCCGAGCCTGTGGTCCTCACCGCCTGGAGGTCTGGGGTCTTTGTGATGTGGGTCGGGGGTGCGCAGGCGCACGGACTCATCGTTTGCATCTGCGGGAGCCGGTCGAGCTCACCAGGAGGCCAGCTTCTCCCCTGTCCTAGGGGCCGCTCCCTTCTGTGCCGAGCAGGGTAGGGAGGACGGGAACTTTCCGGAAGGGGCGCAGGGGCCCGCCCTCTGTTGCTCTGGGTTTGGTGCTGTCTCGCCCTGTAGGCGTGGGTCTTCTGGGAGCAAATGGAGACTATTTCTGCAAACGGTTATGGGAAAACTGCGTTTCAGTTGGATAAGGATGGGGAATGAGATGTGCCAGGAGCCTGCCCGCTGTCCTCCGTGGCACGCGGGAGCGGGGCCCACGCTCAGCAGTTACATAAAGGATGTCATGGACAGTCAATCACTCCCATTTCGTAAGGCCTCCCTGGGTAAAGCCGCCTCCATCAGCCGTGGGAGCTAACGGCGCCTTTCAGCTTCTCTTTGGGGTGGGTTTCCTGTGACGCTAATGAGAAGAGGGGTCTGGGAGCCTGGGACTGGCGTGGCACTTGGTGGGAAAAGAGAGCAACGTGAGTGCCAAGTAACAGAGGGTTCCACCTGGGGGTGGCCACTTGCAGGGACCAGGGTGGGAGCTGGCCACGTGCATTTCAGCAAAGTGGGTGGTCCTGCCCCCGAGAGCACCCGATCTCTGAGCTGATCCCTCAGCCTTTTCTGAGGGTCAGAGGTGGGCTTGGAGTGGGCAGAGGGAGGGGCTGAGGGTTCGTTTCCAGCTCATCTGCACCCTTGGGTGCTCCCTTTCTGCCCGTGACTAACTCATCACCTCCCCTTTGTCCTTTCAGCTCAGCCAGCAGATCTCCTGAAGGTTCTAGATTTTCACAACCTGCCTGATGGAATAACCAAGACCACAGGCTTCTGTGCAGCACGGCGATCTTCCAAAGGCCCGGATGTCGCCTACAGAGTCACGAAAGATGCCCAGCTCAGCGCGCCTACCAAGCAGCTGTACCCTGGTAAGAGACAGCGTGTGTGCCTAGTGGGGGTGTGGCTCTGCTTCCCGCCCCCAGCCAGGCAGCAGAACCGGGAGCCCGGAGCCACAGGAGCCTGGAGCGGGGAGGCAGGGAGGAGTGCCTGACGGAGGCAGAAGCATGCTTGGTTTTCTGGGAAGGAGCCCAGTTTGGTGTCAGGACAGTGAAAGCATACGTCTAGCACCGATCACCGTCCACACCCAACGGTGGGAGCGGGGCCTCGTCTCTCTGCACTGCTTCTTCAAGCAGGTGTCTCTCCAGCAGGCGGTGGGATGCCGGGACTCCAAAGGCAACACTTAGATGCACGGTTCCCGGGGGGCATGGTTAAGAAACCCTGGGGTCACGAGAAAGGAAACGCTTCCAGACTGAAGCTTAATTGGGGGTGAGGACATTAAGAGACACATGCATCAAACATCAGAGCTCCCAGCAAGAGAGTGCAGGCTTTTAATGAGAATCAATTGCCAAGTGTCCCATCGCTGCTTTTAATTACGAGCCCAGAGCGGGAGCGATGGTCGCTGCTAGGCCCCCGCCCCCCCGCTGGCCTCGAGGCCTGTCTGGACCGGCTGACCAGGCTGGTGACTGATAACCTCTCCCCCTACTCCAAAGGAGCTCTTCTTCCCGATTCAGATCAGAGAGGGCCCACCAGGGCCCCACAGGTCACTCACCACAAAGAACCTCAGGGAGCTCACTCTGCCGCATGTCACAGGCCCTTTCTTGTCCTTTCGGGGCCAGTGTTTTCTTGGAATCACCCAGAAGCTCTCTGCTGTCCTGCCCCGAGTCCCCAGTTTAGAATTCCCCTCCTGGGGGGCTGAGGGGCTGGGGGCAAGGGAGTCTTAGGAGAGCTGCCGGCCCTGGACCCCGGGGCCTGTGCTTTGGGACAGACGTCCACTGCGTGCCGTGTGTGCGGTGTGGCCGTCTCACAGGGTGTCCTGCCCCGAGGCTGTCTGTAGCCGCTTTGCGGGCAGGTAGTTGAATCTGATCCCTGCCCCCCAGTTCCGGGTCGCAGCCAGCCCACCGGAGTTGGTGCCTTTATCCCTGCCCCCCTCCCCCCGCCATGGTATCTTGTGGCGAGTGACGTCAGAGGGTCTCAGGATACGGGCCCGCTACTGGAGATCTGGTGTGAACTCTGGAACAGCCAGACAGGGAATTTCTTTTAAGCGCACGTTTTCCCCAGGCTCTCAAATGAGGATCTTCATTAGCTGCTGAAAGAGTTTAAAGGGCTGTTACGGGGCCTTCTGGCCATAATTAGCTCATCGAGTCGAATGGGTCCGTATGTAACTATCGCCTCCTTAATGCCAGCTGAAACTGGCCGCTCCTTCGGGATGGTTTAGGCAGACGTTTCCTGGGTCTTTTCTGCAGCCTGGAGGTGATGACCGAGCCCACCCCCTGCCCTTTCTTCTCACGGAGCCTCTCTCGGGTGAGGCCCAGGTCCTCTATGGGGCCCTGTCCCCCTTCCCCAGCCCCGACGCCAGTTACCCCCCAGAGCCGCCCTCACCAGCCTCGCCCGCTCACCTGTCACCTGCATCCAGGCCGTCTCCCAGGACATCAGGGGCCACAGGCCGGCTTCTTCAGAGGCCCGGCCCCCTTCCCAGCAGGTGAAGAGCAGCAGCGCGGTGTCCTCTGCTCTTGCCGGCAAAGAGGCCACTAGCATCCCTCCCTGATCTGAGAAGGGTTTTCTAGTCTTGCCTGCAGCCTGTAGTCTGGGCTCTGAATCGGCGTGACCGTGCCAGGTGGTGCTGGGTCTCCTGACCCCGTCTGGACGGAGCCACAGGGACTGAATCAGACCTGAGGACGTGGTCTCTGCAGGGACTGGGTGCCACCAACCAACCAGAGAGGGCTGCCCAGCTTGCCGGGGCAGTGGGCCAGGGTTTCCTGGACCTTGTTGCCCTCGCCGCCTGCAGTGGGTGGTGGGGGGACCTCACGTCGAGGTAAAGCCGGCCTAAGGCCCTGCCAGAAGCTGTCACAGGCCCTCCTGGAATGCAGCAGGCAGGTGTGTCCCGGGGGTCTGCCCGGCCGCTGGCGGGGCGCCCCTGCATCCCCTGAGCCACTGGCCGGCTGCCTTCACCAGGTCCAGCCGCCCCCTCTGAAGGTGTCCAGACAAGGCGGCCAGCCCGTGGTCGCCCCCCTGCCCAGGCGTGGGGGCCGCTGCCCATTTCAGACTCCCTATGGTCACCTCGGGGCCCTGAGACTCTCTCCCTGCCCGGGATCTGGGTGGGGGGACCGGGCATAATGACGTCCCCTCCCCCACAGCCACCGTCCCTCCGGGCCTTCCCTCCACGATGGGCTGAGGCTCCAGAATCAGCCTGTGTCCACCAGAACGTGAAACTGTAGGGCCAGCCACTGTTGGCCTCGTAGGGTTCAGTTTAATGGCACATGCATTTATTAAGCGCCCACTGTATACCCAAACTGTTCCAGTGCCTTTGGGCTTCGGCCCGAGTGAGCAGCAGGTGATCTAAGGAAGTCAGAGGCCTCTCACCAAGCCTACCGCTCAGTTTTGACTTTTCTCTGCGGATAAAATACGAAGCCCTGGGCAGCAGGCGAACTTCTCCAACAGGGTAGATCACGAAGCACGCCACTGTCCTGCTCACGCAGAGATGAGAGTGGACCGTCTCTGAAGTGACGATACAGCCGTTGTTATTTTACCAGGAGACGGATGAATATTAGACGTAATTCACCCTTCCGGGTTATCTGAGCTGAGAACACGTGTTACGGAAGCGATTTCAGCATCAGTAGACAGCATCTTACTGAGCTGGGAGTGAGGGCGTCCGTGGTCCTGGGCTGCGTGCCCTGACTGGGGGAGGGGGTCCTCCCATTTACAGTCGTCTCTCTACCTGAGGCAGGAGGGTGATGTCAGTGGCATGGGGTCACCACGGGATGGGCACAGGAGGCAGGCCGGCCTTTGAGATGAGAGCGGGGGTCAGGGGCTCAGACGGTGACTGTTGTCCATCCTGGATGTGAGCAGAGACCTCTGAGATGCTTGGGGTCAGACGCTACCCTGGGCCTCTCAGTGCCTGCTGGCACCCGGAGACCAAAGGACCCACTGAGGTCCTGGCTGGGGTCTTGCCCTGGGGCTTGCGTGCAGCCCCCTCCCCCACCACGGCGGTTCATTCAGGCCGGAGTCTCTGATCCCCTACCACATCTCACATTCGGAGGAGAGCTTGGGGGGACAGTGGTGACAGTCGTGGCCTCCACAGACCTCTTTTCAAATGGCTTCTCGTGCATAGAAGGGCAGCCTGAGTCTGCTCCTTAATGAAGCCAGCCTTCCCTCAGGTGACCATGCTGACCACACCCCCTCCACTTGGACCTGGCAACCCTGGCTGGGTATGGTGGTGCACAGACGTTCCCCGCATACCTGCCCTTTGATCAAATCTTCCTGCAGCCTTTCCCTAACACCACCGGCCAAACCTAGCACCTCTCTCCCCTCCCGGGGGTGGGTGGGGCCATGGCGATGAGCACAGCAAACAGACCCCAACTTGCAGCTTCTCAACAACGGGGCCTGATCCTGGGCTGCGAGCCGCATGCCCTCCTGCATCCGCACTGTAGGCTGAGCTTTGGGGCCCACAGGATGGCCATCTCCACCTGCCCTCCATCACGGCCTTGAGAGCTCACACAACTCTGCTGGCCTTTGGGGGTTGGTTTCTGTGCCCAAAGCTGCCATGCCCCCTCTTATCCTTCCCCTAGAGATACCCCTCCACCCTGGGTCCTCCCGGGGGCCGCGGGGGCGGGGATCTCCTTGGCAGCCCCCTCCCCCCAGCAGGGCATTGGCCGGGCTCCCCCACAGGGGCCTGAAGCAGAGCCCTGCTGCCCAGCTGTGCGGCAGTTCCATCAGCAGAGGGCGCCCACGGGTAGCTTCCTCGTTGGACGTGGACCTGTCAGTTGCTCAGTCCTTTCTGACTGCAACACCATGGACTGTAGCCGCCAGGCTCCGCTGTCCATGGGATTCTCCAGGCAATAGTACCGGAGTGGGTTGCTAGGCCCTTCTCCAGGGGATCTTCCCGACCCAGGGATTGAACCTGGGTCTCCCGAGTTGCAGGCAGATTCTTTCCATCTGAACCACCAGGGAGGCCCTCCTCACTGATCCCAGCTCAGGCACCCGGGCCATCTGGTTGACCTTGTGATAGTTCTAGAAAAGGGATGGGTCGATGAGGGGCTCTGTCCTTACCCAGGACCAGGGCCGGCTCCAGCCCTCCGCGGCGTGCCGGGCGAGAGGCAGTGTCAGCCTCAGGGCCTTGTCCTTCCCGGGCCGGTGTCCCTGCTGACGCTTCTCTGGGCCCGCTCTTCCCGCTGGTTCTGAGGTGCACGCTGACTTGCGCTGAGCCTTCCTGACTGTGCATCGATTAGCCCAGCCCCAGGCCCTTGCTCTCAGGGGAATTGCAGACTGCGCAGAGAGAGCACCCCTGACCCCACCACCAGGACGGATGGGAGGAGGGGGCCAGGGTTCCCGTCCCGTCCGCGATGCAGATGTGAAGGGCCTGTGTGTGTGCGGGACTCTGCAGCAAGCGAAGCAGGGCCAGCGTGGGTCTGGCTGTTAATGACCTCGTTGTTTCTGGCCTGTGCTGTAAGGAACTCTCCCTCCATCAACACACCAGGGCTGGGGTTTCGTCTTCTGACGTATTTTACCTTTTCTCTGATTCACGTGTCAACCAGGAAGTGTCTGCCATTTGAGTGGTGATCCCCAGCCTCTTGCCTTCCTTCCCCTCGTCTCTCTCCTCCCGCCCTCCAAAGGGTGTGGAATGAGACGCACCCTGCTAGGTACAGCATTGGGCACTGCAGAGGGTCAAAGGTGCGTCTGAAACGGCACCTGCCCAGAGGAAGCTCACATCCTAGAAAGTTCTAAGGACTTAGACACAGATGAATTGAGCTTTGGGAAGAGAAAAGATAGCACTGACGGCTCGCAGTTGGAAGGAGCCGTCGTGTTTGTATTTGGACTGAGCCTCGAAGGGGATAGGTTTGGCCATGTGGTGTTCAGGAAGGGTTGCAGGAACAGTTTGATCCAGGGGCAGATGTGACGCAAATGTCTGTGCACCACTGTCCACAGCAAAGGCTTCCAGGTCCCTGAGTTGGTTTGTTTGCAGAGAACTGTGGCTGGGCAGGATTGGGGGCTTCCAGCTGCTTCCTAATCTCTGTTCTCTGTTCCAGCATCTGCATTTCCTGAGGACTTCTCCATCCTAACCACTGTGAAAGCCAAGAAAGGCAGCCAGGCCTTCCTGGTCTCCATCTACAATGAGCAGGGCATCCAGCAGATCGGCCTGGAGATGGGGCGCTCTCCGGTCTTCCTCTATGAGGACCACACGGGGAAGCCGGGGCCTGAGGACTACCCCCTCTTCAGAGGCATCAACCTGTCAGATGGCAAGTAAGTGGCACTGCCCGGAAACCCCTCCCTCCCCTGCCGAAGGGTCGGGTGGGTCACCAAGAGCCCCCGGGAACTAGGGGCCTGGCAGCAGGATGTGATTCAGAGCAGGACGGTGTCAGCAGGCCCACAGATCAAAGAGAGCACTGGGTGTGGAGTCTGGGGGCTGGTCTCCGTCTGGCCTCATCCTTTGTGGCTCTGGAGACCTTTCCTCTCGCTGGGCCTCCAGGGCCCCCTTGTAAAGTGCGCTAAACGATATCAAATGCTAGCCTGTGAGTATCTGCAGGGATGTGGGAGACTGTGTAGGGATACCCAACCCCTTCCAGAAAGGATTCGAGACATCCTTAAGGATACAGATATGAGGAGGGCACAGTAACCCACTCCAGGACTCTTGCCTAGAGAATCCCATGGACAGAGGGGTCTGACAGGTTATAGTCCATAGGGTTGCAAAGAGTTGGACACAACTGAAGCGACTTAGCGCGCACCCAGGGATACAGATACGGATGTGAGAGTGAGTGACTGAAAAAAGAGAAGTCAGGATTTTCCAGAACTCTCTGTTGGGTACCTCCCTAAACCCTGGTAGCTTGAGATCACTCATTTCGTGGCCTACACATCTGAGGCCACATGCCGCGATCCTTCAAGAACTCAGGACGTGAGTCCTGCGTTTCTCACTGAGAGTTTCAAGTAGGTCCATCGGTCCCCCATCTCCCAACAGACTCGGTTTCCCCAGCAGCCTGCATTTGCATTTGGGGGTTGGGCTGCTACATAGGGAAGTGCTACACGGCCTCCCTGTCCTGACTGGAGCCAGGTTTCAGAGCTGCGCTCCGGGCTGGACAGCTGACTTCGTCCCAGAGACGAGAGACCTGAACTTGAGTGCAGGGGGTCTCCCGTGGCGCGCGGTGTGGACCTGCGCCCAAGCCTGTCTGACCGCAGCGGCTCAGCTCCGAGCGACTGCAGGGAACAGATTTCCTCCCGCGTCTCCGGGGACTTTCGGCAGAGATGTTCCTCATGGTGCTTTGTGACCCCGCCCCCCGTCACCTGCCCGGGCTGTCTGTGTCTTTGCAGGTGGCACAGAATCGCTCTCAGCATCCACAAGAAGAATGTCACCTTGATCCTGGACTGTAAGAAGAAGGCGACCAAGTTCCTGGACCGCAGCGACCACCCTGTGATAGACGTCAACGGCATCATCGTGTTCGGCACCCGGATTCTGGATGAGGAAGTGTTTGAGGTCAGCGGGGGGCTGGGCTGTCCCACGCCCCTGGGACACACGTGGGTGTGTGGTCCCCGTCGGCGGGCCTGTCCTGTCCCGGGGGCCTGGGGCAAGCCACGCCAACGTCGTGCTCCACTGCGGGGGGAACGTGTGCTGACCATCCCGCTTCTATTAAGGGCAGGAGTGATGTCTGCCCAGGAAGACAGGCAGGTGGTTGGACGAGCCCCTGGGCTCTGAGCGTGTGGCGAGGAGGCAGTTCTGGTCTCTTCTCACTGCAGGTTCCTACCGGGGGCGCGTGTGTAGCTATGAGAGGTTCATGGGGACTGGTCTTGGTGCAGGCCTGAGGGGGCGGGACTTCCCTCCTTGGGCAGGTTGCTATGACGTTTGAGCCTCAGTGTCTCCATCTGTAAAGTGGGATCGTGAATGCAGCTTCTTCATAGACCGTGGTAAAACTTAGGGTGGGGTTGAATGCGGTAAAGCACCACTGCCTGCTCCCAGCAAGCGCTTGACACACGTCAGCCTTGATTGCAGCCTGGCATCGGAGCAGGTGGAAAGGTGGACGGAGCACAGCTGGTCGGATGTGGGTTAGCAAGGAGAACCAGAAGAGCCGCCTCCGTGGAAGCGGGGGGTGGGGGGGCAGCGTGTGAAGAAGGTAGGTCTGCGTGTCCTGCTGAACTTGGCCGCTTTTCTGCAGAGGAGCTGTCCAGGGCTGCCACGGCCTGTGGACCACAGGGTGGGCTGGGCTTCTGGGCCTGGCTGGCGCTGCCAGATTTGAGGCGTAATGATGACACACCCTCTGAGCTTCACTCCGACCACACTTGCCCAGAGACCCGGGATGAACTGCAGGACGGCTGGGCTGTCCTCACCCAGGCCTGGGCGGCTTCAGGGCTCCCCTGGGGGAACTGGTGTCCAAGGCTTAGGGGTCACACAGACCGGGATTGAGTTTTGCTAGTGTAGACTTCCTGCTGGTGCGAGGGTCTGGGTAGAGCAAGTGCCTTTGGGGACCTTCGGGACTCATTTGTAAACGTGGGTGCTGGTAGCCTTGCCTGGGCGAGGGGCTTGTGGGGGCTCCCCTGTGAAGCGCTTGGCTTGGGGGCCTGCCCAGCGCCTGGGAGCCTGGGTGCCTGCCACTGCCCCCCCTCCTCTCGCTGGAAGTCTGAGTGCAGAGGAGGGTCCGTGAGCAACTGGGGTTTGAACTCACGGGCCGGGCTGTAGCTTGTCTGTGCAGGGCCCCATCTGGATCTGTTGATTTCTGGTCCCTTTTCTGGGCTGCTAGTGGGTCTTTTATTGTAAAGATTCAAGGGAAAGCTGTATCTGTCTTAAAAGGATCCTACGCCAAATTCTTCTTCCCTGATTTTCCGAGCCAGAAGAGTTGTTTTCCCACGAGCACAAGACTCCAGGGCTGTAGGGAAGCCCTGGGAAGGTCAGGGCGGGCTCAAGTCCCAGCCGCTCTGTTTACGAGCCGCGAGGTCTTGGTGACCGCCTCGCCGCCCCGAGATGCTCGTGTTGGGGAGGGGTGGCTAAGGACCACCGATGCTTCCGCCGCAGTTACCCAGGTTTATGCTCAGAGAGGGAAAACAGTTTATGATTTTCAAAAGAAGCAGATCTCAAATTGAATAGCCCAGGTTTTTCTCCTCTGCTTAGCCTTCCAACCACCGGGGGAGGTCTTGCTCAGCAAGCAGGCAGGCTTTTTGATTGCAGCTCAAAAGTAGGTTCGGAATTCCAGGAGCCCTTCTTCCTGGTTGTGGCTTTCGATCTGAGGCTGAGGGGCTGCCAGGCACCAGAGACTTCTGTTGACCGCAAACTCCTCACACTGTGAGGGAAGCCGTCCCGTAGCCTTGGCCTCTCCCGGCTGTTGGACACATCCGTGTCGGAAAATGTGGGCCGTCCTTCCTGCTGAAGACCCAGGAGCCAGAGGTGGGGTGCCCTCAGGGGCCCCGAGCTCGGTCTTTGCTTTTCTTCCTTCACAGAGAAAGCTGGGTGGGTGGCCCTCAGGTTCCCAGCTACCCTTTGTCTTGTGGCAAGTGACACAGAATCTTTATTTTTATATTTGGAAATAAAAATTATTTAACTCTTGACTTTTCAGCAGATTCCAAGTAACAACACTTACAATTTTAACCGTTTTGGTTCCTAGAGGCGTCTCCTTAGAAGGAGGGGCTGGCACCGTGGAAAACCATTTCCCAGCAGTCATACTCTTCCCCGGGGAGGGCGACTTCCCCTCATTAAAAGCCGGTTTGTCCTGAAGCTCTGCAAGCTGCGGGGGGGAGCCGGAAGGTTCTGGTACTTTGGTGGATGGCCAAGTGGCCGCTGGCGCAGACAGGGCTTTGTGATTTGCATGTTTCCAGACGGGCACTTGCTGAACTCTAGAGCGTCTGTTGGGGTCACCGGGCTTTCTTGGGGTGCACATGGCCCCATGGAGGCCTCTTTATCCAGAGAGAGAGCGGGGGATGGAGACCACCAGGACCCAGGCGGACAAGCGCTCCCCGCAGTGCAGTGCCCGTTCTCAGCCAGGCCGCACGCGGCCAGGGGCCTCCCTGGTGCTGCCGCTGGCCTGGGCGTGCTGGACGGGGGGCAGCCGCCCCCAACTCCCTCGGGCCCCCTGGCCCCGGCCCCAGTGTGAGCCTGGCTCTGAGGGGCTGCCCTGCAGTCGGGGACACAGCGCCCCCCAGGCCCCCTGGCCCCGGCCCCAGTGTGAGCCTGGCTCTGAGGGGCTGCCCTGCAGTCGGGGACACAGTGCCCCCCAGGCCCCCTGGGGGAGGTGACAGTGTGAGCCTGGCTCTGAGGGGCTGCCCTGCAGTCGGGGACACAGCGCCCCCCAGGCCCCCTGGCCCCGGCCCCAGTGTGAGCCTGGCTCTGAGGGGCTGCCCTGCAGTCAGGGACACAGCGCCCCCCCCCAGGCCCCCCGGGGGAGGTGAGGTGCACAGTGGCCTCAGGTGCTTCCTCTCCAACCGATGGCCTGGAGCCCACCTCGGGCCCGGGGTCCTCATCTGCAGAATGGGCACAGCAGGGCCAATGCTGGGGATCCCAGGGTGCCCAGTGACATGTGTGAGACGCCCGCACCGTGGGACCATAGTGAGCCACACCCATAGGCGAAGCCGTCAGCTGTGGTGGCGGCCGTGACCGAGGTCCCCCCTTTGCCGTGGCACGGGGTCACATGCTGTCCCTCGTCCCACCTTGCAACTTAGGAGCTGGCCGCGCGCCTTGGAGACGAGGGCCCTGTGCCGTGCGGGGATGGGCCGCCTGGCCTCACAGGCTCCCCGTCCTGGACCCAGAGACCCACGGGGAGGGTGGCACTGGGTGGCGCCTCCCCAGCCAGGGCGTGTCCTGGGCAAGGTCCCCATGGGCCGCCTCTCCGGGTGCCCTGGCGGCTCAGGAAGGGCTTGGGCCGGCTCCCTGGTCGCTGCTTCCCCACCTCGCTGACCCGGCCAAGCCCCCGCCCTTGCCCACCTATTCCCACATGGGGCGCGTGCCCACGGGCTGCCTGGAGAGCTGCCTGCTGGCGTCCACAGTGGCATTCCCAGGAGCTCCGTGTCCAGTGTCCCGTCCCTTCTCCTGGGGAGGGCCTGCTGTCGGAGGAGGTCGGGGGTCCTTCTTCAGACCCCCACCAAGGGCGGTCCTGCAGGTGTCCCTGTGCAGGAAGGCGTCTTGTGTTCACCCCGGGCTTAGGAACAAACTTTGTGTTTTCGAAAACAGCTGCCCAGCGAGCGAGTGCGTCTGGGAGGCGGTGGGAGCGGCTGGTTTCCTTCGGGGGCAAACCTGGGTGGGAAGCCAGGCAGGGCCGCCCGCAGGGCCCCGTGACAGCTCACCTCCTGTGTGCTCTGCCCTGCCCGTGCTTGGTCATCCGGCGCCAGAGAGGTTGGGTAACTTAGCGAAGGTCACCCAGCGGAACTGCGGTACAATGGTGTTGGTCCCTGCACCTGTGGCTGCCCAGGGCCCGCGGCCGGTGCTGAGGTCGTGATGGGGGGCGGGTACGACAGTCCCAGCTGCCCAGCGTCTCTCTACCATCTGACCCCAGAAACCAGGACCATCTCAAGCCAGGGCGCCTCCCTGGTGGTCCCAGCCATGCTGGCGGGTGCCTGGCCCCGCTCTGTGCCCGGCATCCTGCACAAGCTCCGAGCACACAGGATCTCCCTGGCTGGTGGGGTCTGGGCAGCCCTGGCACCTGGCAGGCAGAGCCAGCACAAGCCGCCGGCGGGGGAGGTGGCTGCCAGAGCCGGCCCTCCCTGCATGCCTGGTGCCCTCTGCCTGCCCAGCACCGACCTCTGGCCTGGACTCTGATGCTCGGGGCTCAACTGGTGGACCCTGCACCCCGCTGGGCTCCCCTTTGGGCCTGGAGCTGGCCGATGCTCCAGATGGAGTGGTCTGCAGGGTGGGATGGGGGTGTTCCAGAGGGTGGGATGGGGGGCACCTCAGGGCCCGGTGCTGCCCTGGGCTCCATGGGGGAAGGACCCTCCTGTCGGGTGAGGGTCTGCCCTGGGCTCCTCGGGGTAAGGACCCTCCCCTTGGGTGAGAGTCTGCTCTGGACTCTGTGGGGTGAGCCTGGAAGGGGGCGGGGATGTGGAGAAGGAGACCTGCCCTGCGGGGACTGGGAGCCAGTGAGTTCTGGGCCAGGAACCAAATCCTCTTTTAAGCGATTGAAAATTTCAAGGGCAACAAGACCAAACAGACTATAAACGGAGGTTTTTTCTGCAAACCCCGTGGGTGCCAGCAGGGAGGGAACGGCTTCGCGCCCTAGAAATGGTCCTACCCTCTTGTCTGCCATCCTCCAGCCTCTTGGACGGCCCTGGTGGTTTACCTAATCCCTGAGGCCCTTTTTCCAGGAGCCTGTCTTTTCCACTGACATGGTCTTTCTTGGAATTCAGCTCTCCTGGGGCGGGAACGGGGCCGCAGTCCGAGAGGCACTTCCCCAGCGATTCTTGGAGGCAGCCCGGGATCCCTCTCAGGAGCACGGCCCACGGCCTCGACGTGAAGGGCGTCTGGCATCGGGGCCTCAGAGCAGAGGGAGCAGTCAGTTGGTGTCCGAGAGACCTGTGACCCTGAGCCCCTCTGGGGACATCCTGTCCATGACCACCTGGCCCGGCCGCCGGGGTGCAGGATACTGGCTGGTCTGGTGGCTCCAGAGCGAATAGGGGGTGGTGACAGGAGTCAGGCCGCGGTACAAGGCGGCTCCTGGGTCCGTCACCCCGGGGGCGCTCTGCTGGGGAGTGGTCCTCCCCGGGCGTGGACGGGCCTGGCCCCGCTGGTCTGCTGGTGACCGTGTTTCTGTGCCCTTTCTGCCCCCCGTCCCACGGCTTCGTCGGTTTCACCCTAACGTCTCGCCGGAGAAGGGCCGCCGTCCCTTCCAGGGTGTGCTTTTTCCTTCCGTGGGAGGAGGTGCAGTGTGGGGCTCGTGGGGCCGGTCTGGGTTCACCTTCCGGTCCGTTCAGACGTGGGAGGGCGGGACGCAGATGAGGCGGGAGGGCGTCGGAGGGTGTCAGGCGGCTCCGTGAGCTTTTCAGAGGGCGTCTCTGGGCCCCCAGCCCCACTGCTTGACGGTGTTCACGGGCCAGCTGCCATCCCCACCCGCGGGTACACGAGTGTTTCTCAGCTGGTGTTGCCAGGGAGGCCTGTCCTGGGAACGCGAGGAGCTGGGCTCTGGCGCCAGGCCGGGTGGGGACCGCGGCTCCATCTGGACGAGAGGCCACGGCGTTCAGGATCGATGCTGGGGTCCACCGCACACTCAGCACCCCCAAGACTCAGAGCGAAGCGTCAGAGGCCCCCTCCAAGCGCTCTGCATGACCGTCCGCGGCCGCCTTATGGCCACGTTCCCGCTGGACCCGGTAGCACAGAGGCGGCCCTGCGGGTGGTTCCGAGTGCCAGGCCCACATCTTCGTCCCGCCCAGGCTGGTGTGGCCGCGTGTGCCCCCCAGCGACTCCCAGGGGAGGCCCTGGCACTCAGAGGCACCCAGGAGGGCCCAGGGTCTGCACAGCAAGGGTCACGGTCTGTGTGTGCCTGGACTTTAGATGGGGTGAGGGGGCGGAGGCTCCCAGGGCCAAGTCTTGGGTCCAGGACCCTGAGGGACACCTCCGCTCCCGGCTGTCCCAGCAGGCTTCAGTCCTGGGCCGGGCCGGGCTGGAGGGCCGCATCCACGCTGGTCCCTGCTCCCTCCTTCCCGTCCTGCTGTGCTTTGCTCAGGAACACCCCCTGCCGCCGCAGGCCCCGTGCCGTGGCCGCCGTGTGCCCTGTGGGGACCCTGAGGATGCAGGGGGCACACAGGAGCCAAGGTCAGCAGCCCCTCTGTTTCAGCTCTGCCCACTTCACGGGGACCCCCCTTGGTTCCTGGCGAGGACAAGGACCTCGCATTCTCTGTGTTTCCTGGACCCCAGAAACAAACGTCCTCGGTTGGGTCTCTTAAAGAGACGGGAGTGACATAGGTGCCAGTTCTGGAGGCCAGAGATCTGCAGTCTGAAGTCGGTGGGGCAGCCTCCCCCCAGGGGCTCCAGGGAGGGTCCCTTCTGCCCCTCCCAGCTTGGAGGACAGGGAGCCCGGCCCGGCCCAGCAGCAGGTGGATAGTCCGGAGGGGCACCGCCTTGGGTGGCCTGGGGGCAGGCAGGGGCCGCCGGGGAAGTGCAGGCCCAGGGACTCTGCTTTGGGCACCTCACACCTCTCTCTGCTCCGTCCCCACTGCCCTCTCCTCTCCTCTGTCTGCCTCTTACAGGGACTCAAGTCACTGGAGTCGGGGCCCATCTTAGTCCAGCCCGATCTCTTCTCTAGACCCATCACTTAACTACACCCGTAAAGAAGCCATTTCCCCTGGAGGCCCCGCCCCCAGGTTCCGGGGACGAGGACTTGGGCCCCTGGTCTGGGGTCCCTATCCAGCCCGCTGCTCAGGCCAGCGTGGGGAGGGCTGCTCTCCCTTCAATGCCTGCAGGGCACGTGCGGGTTATTAAACGCCTGTCTGCGGGCGTGGATATTTGCTTGGTTGCAAATCGAGGTCTTTCTTGGGTTGCCGAGTTGTCCACGGAGCCTGGAGGGCAGGGGTGGTCTCTTCCCGAGTGGATGGGGTGGGGGACAGCCCTGTGCACAGCTCCTGGCTTGAGTGGGCAGCTGGCCGGCCAGTGAGGACTGTGTGCAGAGAGTTGGAGGTGCATTTTTGTCTTTTGGTTCTCAGATCCAGGAGGGGCTGGGCTGTGGGTGAGCCGGGGCCACAACTCCTGCCCTGGAGTAGGTGGCTGGCAGCCCGCGGGCTGGGGCCCTCGAGCCGCTGGGCACTGGGGCGGTGTGACGGCTGAGCCCAGGCCGGCCGGAACGTGGTCATGTGCGGCTGTCCCAGCCAAGGGGTTTCGTCTGGAATTGCTCCTCGGGTATGCAGTGATTTTGGGGGGTGGGGGTGCTGGCCTGGGTCACACTGGGCACTCAGGATCTGTGTTGAGCCTAGCAGTGGCGGAGGGCATCTCCACCCGGACCGGCAAGAAGGGGTCCACAGAGACCCCATAGCATCAGGCAGGCCCTCTGCCCAGGCGCTGTGGGAGCGGGCCCCTCCTGAGCCTGGCAGAGGCCTGCAGGTTTATTCCATGGAAACAGTGAGCAGCAGCCCTGTGTCCCAGCCTGGCCAGGCTGACGCCATGCTGGAGGCCTGCCTGGTGGCATTGGCCAGCTTACAGCGGACTCCGACCCGTTGGTCCCCGGGAGGATGGCACCCTGTGACCTGCAGGCCAGGACTCTAGAGCACTGTGGTCATTCTCAACCCTCTGGAGCCCCAGAATTCTGCAAATCAATCAACATAGATAATTCCACAAGCTAGTTTCCCTGAGCACCCGCCATCTCCTGCAGAGCCCAGCCTCTTGACTTGCAGTCAGTGCTCCCTGGAGGCCGTGTTTGAGGCCATGTCTCAGGAACTGGGATGTGCAGGTTGTCCCCATGTGTCAGCCACACCGTCGCACCCTTCCCTCCCATGTCCAGCAGTGAGCATTTGCAGTTGAGGTGGCAGGGTCTGGGGGGGAGCCTGGAACCTTGGCTAGCATCATACTGCATGGCCTCAGTGATCGAAGTGAGGCTGGATCGCAGCAGAGTCTGCTCAGGTCGGGGGTGCTGGTGTGGAACGTGTGGGGCAGCCCTGGCCTCTAAAGTCACCCCTCTCTGCCACCCCCCTGGCTGGCCCCCACGAGGAGTGTGTGTTCTGCGTGGGAGTCCTCCTGATGGCTGAAGGTCTGCAGGAAGACTCCGCATGGGGCCTGTCACAGACGATGCCAGGTTACTCTCCTGGTTCACAGAATAAGACACAGAGAGGTCTTTCAGGCTGGGACTGTCTTCTGGGATTCAGTGAGAGGAAAGGTGCATTTCTGCACTTGGGTTTGAAACAACCAGCCGGCAGGTGAGGGATGGCGCGATGTGGGCGGGAGGTGTTCAAGTGGAGAGGATGCAGGAGGCAGTGTAGCCCACTAGTGACCATGGTGTGATGTGGCATCACTGTGACACCTTAACAGAGGGCAGGATGGTGGAAGGGCTGAACTAAGACCTGGAGTCTGAGCCGGAGCTGGTGCCTGGGGTGGAGCGTCTCATCCAAGCAGAGGTGAGGTGCTGGCAGACTGAGAACCACAAATAGGACATTCACCACGAATCTTTACTATCCACCTCCTCCACCAGGGCCCAGGCCTGAGGCCACCACCTCCAAGATGCCTTCCTTGACTTCTCCAGGCAGAGTTATTCACTTAGTAACCTGGGCACCTCCTGAGGAATCAATGGGAGCTTGAGATTTGAGGCCAAGGACACAATATATTCATCTTTGTGTCCATAGGTTCATCATAGACTTGCTAAAAATCCTAGTTGAAAGGGTGAAAGAATGAATAATCAGAGCTGACTGCCTTCAGAGGAAGAGACTGGTGAGCCTTTGCCAGAGATCCGGGACTAGTGGTGATGGTGACGGTGGTGATGATGAGAATGACAGTGGAGGGGACGGTAGTGATGTTAACGATGGGGATGGGAGTGATTGTGGTAACTGAGGTGATGATGATGGTAATGGTGGTGATGGTATTGGTAGTGATGGTAGTGATGATGGTTGTGATGGTGATGATGGTGGTGGTGATGGTAGTGATGGTGATGGTGGTGGTGATGGCGGTGGTGATGGTGATGGTGGTGAAGGTGATGATGGTGGTGATGGTAGTGATGGTGATGATGCTGATGGTGATGGTGGTGGTGGTGATGGTGATGATTGAGGTGGTGGTGGTGATGGTGATGGTGATGGTGGTGAAGGTGATGATGGTGGTGGTGGTGATGGTGATGGTGGTGATGGTGGTGGTGGTGAAGGTGATGATGGTGATGGTAGTGATGGTGGTGATGGTGATGATGCTGATGGTGATGGTGGTGGTGGTGATGGTGATGATTGAGGTGGTGATGGTGGTGGTGGTGGTGGTGATGGTGATGGTGATGGTGGTGAAGGTGATGATGGTGGTGGTGGTGATGGTGATGGTGGTGATGATGGTGGTGATGGTGGTGGTGGTGATTATGGTGATGATGATGGTGGTGATGGTGGTGGTGGTGGTGAAGGTGATGGTGATGGTGGTGAAGGTGATGATGGTGGTGGTGGTGATGGTGATGGTGGTGATGACGGTGGTGGTGAAGGTGATGATGGTGGTGATGGTGATGATGCTGATGGTGATGGTGGTGGTGATGGTGGTGGTGGTGGTGATGGTGGTGGTGATGGTGATTGTGATGGTGATGATGGTGGTGATAGTGGTGGCGGTGATGGTGGTGACAATGGTGATTATGGTGATGGTGATGATGTGGTGATGGTGGTGGTGATGGTGGTTGTAGTGATGGTGATGACTGAGGTGGTGATGGTGGTGATTATGGTGGTGGTGGTGGTGGTGATGATGTGGTGGTGATGGTAGCAATGGTGGCAGTGATGGAGGTGATGACAGTCACCACTTTGTCTAGGCCTCATCAGGTGCCAGTCCTGCGGGCGTCCAGCATGTTCCATCTCTCTTAGTCCCCAGGACACTAATCTGAGGTGGATCTTATTACCCCTCTGCAAACGCACCTGTGGCGGCCTGCGGAGATTCAGTGACGTGCTTAAGGCCACACGGCTGATGAGGAGGGGAATCCTGTGCCCAGGCACCTGTGGTCACTGCCTTGCCCCTCCGTGCCTGGTGCCCAGGCTCATGCTTCTTCTTCTGTGGAGCTTGGCATGACACGTGTGTCTGCACCGTGTGGTCAGCCCAGTGCCCACAGGCTTGCTGCCCTGAGAGTCCAGAGAAGGGAAGGACAGGCTGGCTTTCCTCATGTGCCAGCCAGGCTGGGCTGCTCACCTGATGTAGCTGGCGGGGACAGGACACGAGACCCCGCCTTTACAGTCGGGTGGGCCCGTGAGCCAGCCTGGCCCCTGCCTTGGTTTGCCGCCCTGCCCCTGGTCTGGGGATGAAGTGTCCCCCCTCTGAGCTCACAGAGTTGACCGTTTAGTCACTGCAGCCAGTTTCAAGGTTTGAGGAGGCTGGGTCTTGCCCATTCCCCACTGCCCCTGCCCCCAGCCCCTTTGTGGAGACTCAGGTGAGGCACCCAGAACCTGCATCAGCACAGGTATGAGGAGAGAGCAGGCGTGCGGGCACAGGTGAGGACTGGCCTGGAGCCGGTGGTGGCCATGCGGTGGGGGGAGGGCCACAGACGTGGACCATCAAGGGCCCTGGGGGGCAGCAGGAAGTGGTTTCCAACCACATGGAAATATTTCTTCACCACTCGCTCACCTGAATGGTGTCCAGTTCTCTCTCACTCCAAGGATGCTGCGAACACCGTGGAAAGAATTATTGAGAGCCCCTCTGGCTTGGGGCCCTTCCTTTTCCATTGTGTGAACCAGGGTGAAAACTATCTCAGCAGGATGTAAAGCGTGACTTGGGGCTGGGAGAGCTTGAGCAGGAGGAGGGCACCCGGGAGGCCTTTCTCGTGGGAAGTCTCCCAGGACGTCAAGGAGGTGACTCGCCGAAGCCCCCTGCCTGCCCTGTGTCCCCTGGGCCAGTCCCATGTGTCAGACAAAGCCAGGCTCCCCTGAGGAGGAACGCCCTGCCTGGTGGGCAGGGACCCTGTGTGCCTGCCGCCCTGGGCACGCACGTGCCTGCTGCAGCTCTCTCGCTCGGAAGTGGACTCGGACTGGGCTGCCCTCGCTCAGGCCAGATTTATGGCCGGAACTGCTGGCCAGTGCTTCTCTATTGCTCTGTGGGCAGCTCAGCCCTCCTGCAGCCTCGGACAAGAGGCATCCGTCCGTCCTCTCAAATGATCGCGTGTCTCCGTGTACGAGTGTGAAGTGCTCCAGCTAAAATCAGCTGCAAGATCCCCAGGAGAAGCCAAGTGCGTGGCTGGAGCCCCGGGGCCGGTCTTGGTGGGTCGAGGAGGGCTCGCGGTGCCCGGCGATCCCGTGGGGCCCCGGCTTTTATTGAAACAGGGGGGAGGGGGTGTGCAGGATGGAATGGCGGGGGGTGGGCTGGGAGCAAGTGGGGACGCTGGAGCGGGGCCTCCCTCGTCTGGGCCAAGATGCTGCCCGACTCCACCGCCCTCGGGGTTGTAGGGCTCTCCAACGGAAACTCTGCAATTTCCTCAGCTCGTCGCAGGG
This sequence comes from Giraffa tippelskirchi, assembly GCF_054371585.1. Taxonomy (NCBI): domain Eukaryota; kingdom Metazoa; phylum Chordata; class Mammalia; order Artiodactyla; family Giraffidae; genus Giraffa; species Giraffa tippelskirchi. The sequence goes on along the minus strand of NC_137278.1, from coordinate 1,747,214 downwards.
GCGCAGCTTGGGTAAAGTGTCATTAGGGGAAAAGGCAGCATTGATCCCCTCAGCAAAAATGCCCGGCTCAGCCAAGGGACGCTCGTGTCCTGTGTGTGCCGGTGGCCCGGCCTGCCCTCGGCCGGGAGACGGACGGGAGCCACCGGCAGTGGCAACCACCCTGGGCATCGGGGCTGTGCGGGGCGTGGAATGGCCACGACTACCGCTGGGCCGTTGCAGAAGCTCCTAGGGCCTCTGCAGAGCTTCACGGACCTGGTGGGGCAGAAACACGGCGCGTGAAAGGAGAAAGCCCTGGAGATCGTCAGCGCAAGGGAGGCAGTGACCGCCACGGCTCACCTGCCTCTCTGGGCAGGTGATGTGCCCAGCGCAGGGTGCGGCACTTAGAGCTAGACAGGGAGATGAAAGGGCATGGCCTGGCATCGGAGATGTGGACCCTGGTGTCACCCGTGTCCGTGAGGCAGGTGGGGCGGGCACCTGCTCCGTGGAGGGCTGCCTGGAAGGGGCAGCAGTGTTGTTTACAGGAGCTGGAAACCCAGGTTGGCACAGGTGTGGGACGTGCCACTTGGCTCCAAGGAGACCAGGCTGCTCTGGTGGGCACCGCCAGGCAGTGGCTCAGGAGCCGCTACTTGTGCCCTGTGGGAGTGACCCCCCCGAGCCCCAGTGGGTGCACCTGTGACATGGAGCTGGGAGAGAAAGGAGCTGCAGCTGTCTCGGGGGGGCCGTGCATGCTGGGCTGGGGACGGGAGGGGCAGCGGCTCCCGGTGGGCACTTGGGGGGAATCCACCCCCGCTGGGCCTGGGCAGCGGGGCAGGGCGGGGTGGGGGGGGTCCGTGCTGCAGCCTGGGCTGGGCTGTTGCTGACAGAGGACACGGAGTCACATCCCCGCGCCCCAAGCGCCCCCCGGAGGCCAGCTGCCTGCTCTGGGCTGGGCTGCACTGACCTCATGGGTCCTGAGGTCTGTGGGAACCAGAGGGCCCCAGCAGGGGGTGCAGTGGGGCCCATGCCCCTGGGGAGCCCAGGGGACATCCTGCCGTCGGGGCTCACGGGCCGAAGCAGGAGCGGGTGGGCGGGACTCAGTCAGTAGCTTGCTGTTGCAGGGTGCTCACCATTGCGCCGGGCTCTGCGGGATGGTTGCGGCGGGGACAGGATTGCAGGGAGGGGGTAGTGAGTATGAGTAAGGGAACCCCACCCCCGTCACTGGGGATTTCAGGGGGCAGAGGTGGCCCAGCGGGGACCGCTGGTGAGTGCTCGTGGCATCGCAGGCCAGGGGCCAAGGCCCTGGTCAAGGGCTGACAGCGCCAGAGTACCCAGCGAGGAGGCACGCGGCGCGACCTTCTTGGTTTGACCCCACAGCCTCCGTTTCCCCATCGGTAACTGGGGGCAGTTGTGAGGTTCAGGAGAGACGTGTTTGGGGGGGCCGCCCAGCCATGGACAGGCACAGGGTGGACCCCATCACGCGGCCAGCGTTCCCTGGATTTGGGGCTCTTGGGCTGATCCACTGCCGAGGCTGGGGGACCCACCCCCACTGACGTCAGATTCCGTCTGTGAAATGAGACAGGTTTACTGCATCGGGACTTTCACTTTCTCAGAAAACCCTGTAAACTTTCTCAGCTAACATCTTCAGGGGCAGCCCGATGTTAAAACCTGCTGAAGACTCTGGGCCCCTCCGTGAAGAGGGGCGGGGGATGGGGGCGCTGGAGGCCAGCGGAGGGGGCTGTCCTGCTGACGCTCTCAAGGCCCCGAGGGGCTGCGGCCCCTGGCGTCTCCCATCAGAGCTGCCGTGAAGACCCCATGGGGCAGATGGTAGACACCCGCCCTCTGAGGGACACACCCACAGAACAAGCCGGTGTGAAAACCATCCAAGGACTTAGCGAGGAAAATGATTTTTCAACACGTACGGGTGTTTGCAGGGGAGAGTGGATGCTGGAAATGAAGGGGGCTTCACGTGGTGGGGTGGGGGTGGGGAACTTGACTGGTCACGTGGTCACTGCCACCACCTGGGGAGGGGGTGGGCAAGGTGGGGACCAGGCCTGCACAAGGGCCAGGTCAGCAGGAACGTCCCAGGGCCTGGGGTGGGCGGAGGTGTCTCTGCTCAGGCTGGGCCTGTGTGTGGGTGTGGATGGCTGACCCCCTGGCCTTGCTCACCCCCTTGTGCGGGGCCTGCGAGCCTGGGTGCTGGGCCGGGCGCCTTGGGGACACAGAGACACTTCAGCCACGTCCGCAGCCCTGGGACCAGGGCTTTCCGGGAGACAGGAACTGTGATGAGTGTGCCGGTTGCTCTGTCAAGGGGCGCACCCCTTGCCCGCAGCCACGGCTGCCCCCACAAAGGCCCTGAGCCTCTTTTTTCCAGGTGACGCTAGTGGTAAAGGATATGCCTTCCAAGCGGGAGACATGAGAGACATGGGTTCCTTCCCTGGGTGCGGAAGATGCCCTGGAGGAGGGCATGGCAACCCACTTCAGAATTCTTGCCTAGACAGGGGAGCCTGGGGGGCTACAGTCCGTAGGGTCACAAAGAGTCAGACATGACTGAAGCGATTTAGCGCACGCATTCAGATGTCAAGCTGCCAGTTGCAGGGAGAAAATATTTTATTTGAATTGGATGGGATTTGAAATAGAAGTCATATTGTTTAATAAAAATGTGTGGCTTTGACTCACTGCTCTCCCATATGGTTCTCGTCTGCTGGAGAGTTTAAAGTGAGGGCTGGGAGCCTCTGACCTCTGAACAGAGGAGGCTGGGGGAGAGGAGGGCAGGAGGGGTGGGCGGTTCTGCCCGCTGAGGGAGACCAGGGGAGAGTAGGTTTGCAGAGGGCAGGCTCTGGCCTGGGTGCTGGGCGGGTCGTGCTGAGCCGTGGGCAGGTGGGGCCCCTCCCCGGCTCTGTCCCCTCGATGCCCCCGCTCGCTGTTACGGGCCCGGGGCTGGGGCAGCAGCAGGCAGCTCCCCCCACACGCCGGCCCTCCCTGGTGGCAGGGAAGCAGAGTAGGTGTCGACCGAGCCCTGGGTGCTGCAGCCAGGCTGTGGTCAGTGATGTTGACGGGGAGCGTCCATCTGTGCGCATTGCCAGAGACAGAGGTGGGCAGTGGGGATGAGGGGCGCGGGGGCTGCAGCTGGCACCTGGTGAGGTGTGTGACGAGTGGATGAATGGGTCAGCAGGCGGGCAGGGTGTGGGTGGGTGGGCGGGTGGGTGGGAGGGTGGATGTTTGGGTGGTGGTTAGGTGGGTGGATGGATGGGTTGTTGGGTGGGTGAATGGGTGTTTGGGTGGATGGGTGTTTGGGTTGATGGGTGGGTGGATGGGTGTTTGGGTGGATGGGTGTTTGCCTTGATGGGTGGGTGGGTGGTTGGGTAGGTGGGTGGTTGGATGGGTGGGTGGGTGGTTGGGTGGGGGGATGGGCGGCTTGGGTGAGGCAGCTTCCCCACAGGAGGCCTGGCCCTGAGGACCAGCTCTCAGGTGTCAGGAGGTTCTCCTGGGTGTCCAGTGGATCCCCTCTGTGCTGCCTGTTAGAGCTTTTCTCCGTTTCCAGGGAGACATCCAGCAGTTGCTCTTCGTCTCGGACCACCGGGCGGCTTACGATTACTGTGAGCACTACAGCCCCGACTGTGACACGGCCGTCCCCGACAAGCCCCAGTCTCAGGACCCCAACCCAGATGAATACGTGAGTCCTGGCGGGGGCTGTGGCCAGACCTTCTGGGAGGGCCGGGGGTGGAGGGACACAGAGGCCGCGGGACCCCCGTTTCAAGTAAACCCGCTGGATGAGATGACAATCAGTCCTGGGTACAAGGTGGATCCCTGACTCGCTTTACGAAGGGCTCTGTGCTCCAAAGCGGCTGAGTCACGGAGGACATTGGTCAAGGGCGTTTCACACAAGTTTCTGGGTCAGCAGAGCCGGAGCCCGGCTCAACCCCGGGGCGGGTACTGAGCGAGCGCAAAGGCTGCAGGTGCCCTCGGGGGCCGTCTGGAGCTTCCGGGACAGGAGGGGCTCAGCGCCATCCCAGCACAGTGACGGGCGCTGACCCCCAGAGCAGCAGGGGCTGCGAGGGCCAGCCTCGTCCCGAGAGCTCCTGGAACGTGTCTGATGCCGCCATCTGCCGACCGGGACCGTGTGTCCCGGGTCCGCCCGCCCGTCCACCCACCACCACGGTCCAGCAGCGCCCCAGCTAACTTGATTTTCAGTTCTTTGCACCATTTTCAAATCCTCTGCCCTCCCTGCCCAGGTTAGACTCCTGTTTCCTTTAAGTAAAATTTGGGCCTGCCGTTTATCTCTCCGCTGAGCGCCCCCTCTTTCATGAGCAGTCAGGAGATAAGGGGGCGCTCCATGAAGCTGTGGGCTCTTGGCTCAGGCGTGTCTTGGGTTCAGTCACTAAGCCGTGTCTGACTCTTTTCCACCCTCTGGACGAGAGCCGGCCAGGTTTCTCTGACCCTGAGGTTTTCCCAGGCGAGAACATGGCGTGGGGTGCCGTTTCCTCCCCAGGGGATCTCCCCACATCCTGAGAACGGGGTGGACAGTGCTCCCATCTGGGTGCCCGCAGCCCAGGCCTCCCGGCCACCCCCCAGGTTCCCCCCCACAGAGGGCAGCACCCTCCACGTCGTCCTCCGTGAAGTCCGTCCCGTGTGGTCTGGGGCTTCCGTGGAGGTCAGGGGCCCCCACGCGGCAGGGGCATTGACAGCAGAGCCCACGGTCCGGCTGGCGGTCCCGGCCCTCGGGTGCTCAAGGCCAGAACATCTGGACCTTTCAGAGGGCACAGGACCCTGTTTCCTCCCCAGGACCCCCCGTGGGGCTGACTCTGCTCCCCGGGAGCCGGGGGGGGGCGTCTGTCAGGCCACAGGGTTGGCACCTGGGGCAGGGCACAGCTTTTGGGGTCCGCTGTTAGTGGCTGAGCCCGCAGGGGAGGGAGGCCCGGGCTGGTGTCCCAGCGGGGTGGGGGGCTCCCGCCCTCCTCACGCGGCCCCGTTTGCTCTCAGTACCCAGACGGGGACAGCGAGGGGGACACCTATTACTACGAGTACCCCTACTACGAGGACACGGATGACACGGGCAAGGAGCCCGTCGCCACCAAGACGCCCGTGGAAGCTGCTCGCGAGACCACGGAGGTGGCCGAGGTCCGGTCCCTGGGCCCGTGGTGCGGGTGGGGGTGTCCCTGGGCCATAGTATGGGGTGGGGGTGTCCCTGGGGCCATAGTGTGGGGTGGGGGTGTCCCTGGGCCCGTGGTGCAGGTGGGGGTGTCCCTGGGGGCCGTAGTGCGGGGTGGGGGCGGTCCCTGGGCCGGTGGTGTGGGTGTGGGTGTCCTTGGGGGCCGTAGTGCGAGGTGGGGGTGTCCCTGGGGGCCGTAGTGCGGGGTGGGGGTGTCCCTGGGGCCATAGTGTGGGGTGGGGGTGTCCCTGGGCCCGTGGTGCGGGTGGGGGTGTCCATGGGGCCGTAGTGCGGGGTGGGGGTGTCCCTGGGCCCGTGGTGCGGGTGGGGGTGTCCCTGGGGCCATAGTGTGGGGTGAGGGTGTTCCTGGGGGCCATAGTGCGAGGTGGGGGTGTCCCTGGGGGCCGTAGTGCGGGGTGGGGGCGGTCCCTGGGCCGGTGGTGCGGGTGGGGTTGTCCCTGGGGCCGTAGTGCGGGGTGGGGGTGTCCCTGGGGGCCATAGTGCGGGGTGGGGGTGGTCCCTGGGCCGGTGGTGCGGGTGGGGGTGGTCCCTGGGGGCCATAGTGTGGGGCGGGGGTGTCCCTGGGCCCATGGTGCGGGGCAGGGGGTGGTCCCTGGAGGCCATAGTGCGGGGTGGGGGTGTCCCTGGGGCCCGTGGTGCGGGGTGGGGGCGGTCCCTGGGCCCGTGGTGCAGGTCGAGGGGTGGTCCCTGGGGGCCGTGGTGTGGGGTAGGGGGTGACTGAGGTCTGGTCCCTGGGGGCCAGGGTGGAGGTGGTCCCTGGTCCCGTGGTGCGGGGTGGGGGTGGTCCCTGGGCCCGTGGTGCAGTGTGGGGGGTGGTCCCTGGGCCCGTGGTGCAGGGTGGGGGTGTCCCTGGGCCCGTGGTGTGGGTGGGGGTGTCCCTGGGGCCATAGTGCGGGGTGGGGGTGTCCCTGGGCCCGTGGTGCGGGGTGGGGGTGGTCCCTGGGCCCGTGGTGCAGGTCGAGGGGTGGTCCCTGGGGGCCGTGGTGTGGGGTAGGAGGTGACTGAGGTCTGGTCCCTGGGGGCCGGGGTGGGGATTAGGGGGTGGTCCCTGGGGCCCATGGTGCAGGTCGGAGGGTGTTCCCTGGGGGCCATGTTGTGGGGTAGGAGGTGACTGAGGTCTGGTCCCTGGGGGCCAGGGTGGAGGTGGTCCCTGCTCCCGTGGTGCGGGGTGGGGGTGGTCCCTGGGCCCGTGGTGCAGTGTGGGGGGTGGTCCCTGGGCCCGTGGTGCAGTGTGGGGGGTGGTCCCTGGTCCCGTGGTACGGGGTGGGGGTGGTCCCTGGGCCCGTGGTGCAGTGTGGGGGGTGGTCCCTGGTCCCGTGGTGCAGTGTGGGGGGTGGTCCCTGGGCCCGTGGTGCAGTGTGGGGGGTGGTCCCTGGGCCCGTGGTGCAGGGTGGAGGGTGGTCCCTGGGCCCGTGGTGCGGGGTGGGGGTGGTCCCTGGGCCCGTGGTGCAGTGTGGGGGGTGGTCCCTGGGCCCGTGGTGCAGTGTGGGGGGTGGTCCCTGGGCCCGTGGTGCAGTGTGGGGGGTGGTCCCTGGGCCCGTGGTGCAGGGTGGAGGGTGGTCCCTGGGCCCGTGGTGCAGGTGGGGGTGTCCCTGGTCCCGTGGTGTGGGGTGGGGGTGGTCCCTGGGCCCGTGGTGCAGGGTGGGGGGTGGTCCCTGGGCCCGTGGTGCAAGGTGGGGGTGTCCCTGGGCCCGTGGTGCAGGGTGGAGGGTGGTCCCTGGGGGCTGTGGTGTGAGGTGGAGGGGATGGCCGAGGTCTGGTCGCTGCGTCAGGGAGGGGGATAAGGAGGCCTCGGCGGGAAGTGGGGGCCGTTTGGTGACCCGTGGAGACCGGGTGTGGGGGGGGTAGGAGCTCGGCAGGAAAATGAGGGGCCAGGGGGCCGCGTGCGCTCTGTCCTCACTGGCAGTGTGGGGCAGAGGGCTTCCCAAGGCGTGGGGGACGCCGGGGGACGCGGATGTGATGGAACACGGTCCCTTCCCCACGGAGAGTCCGGGACCCTGGCCTGTGTGGCTCTCAGAGTCCGGGAGCTTCTTTTCCTCCTACTGTTGGCTGCCGCGTGGCTTGCGGGACCTTAGTTCCCCTACCAGGGGTTGAACCCAGGCCCTCGGCAGTAATAGCGTGGAAGCTTAACCACTGGACCGCCAGGGAATTCCCTGTTCTCTTACTTTTTAAGAAATCGTGAGAGATAGTTCACCCTGTCCAGGTGCGTGATCCTGGGTTTAGTCGTTCATGGCACGGCCCCGGGCTGGGCTGCCTCCCCCGGACCGCGGGGCCCCTGCGCCCCAGTCCACAGGGTCCAGCTGGCCGATGGGTCTGCCTCCCTCTCCAGCCTCGGAGAAAACCCCGGACCTGGTCCCGCCGCGCTGGCCGCCCCCTAACACTGTGTGTCTGTGCCCGGCTCCCAGGAGCTGACCCAGCCCCCGACGGAAGCCCCTTCGGCGCCCGACACCACCGAGGGCCCCGGGAAGGAGGAGGACCCCGGCATCGGGGACTACGACTACGTGCCCAGCGAGGACTACTACACGCCCCCCCCTTATGAGGACTTCGGCTACGGCGAAGGCATCGAGAACCCGGACGAGAACCCGGACGAGAACCCCGACCAGCCCCCGGACCAGGGCGCCCGGGCCGAGGTTCCCACCAGCACGGTCCTCACCGCCAACGGCTCCAATGTAATTGCTTCCCTGCGAGCAGGCTCGGCCCAGGGGCGGGGGCTGGACCCCTGGGCTCCTCCTTCTCTGCCCCTCACCTTGTGGTCCCGGGGTGGCTGCCCTGTCCCCCTCCCCACCACACCTGGCGCGTTAAATGCTGCCCGGGGCCCCATGAGTTTAGCATTACCGACTTGCTGGGTGGATCTCTGTTGTCAGTTTTATCAGCAGAATGGATAGGACGGGCCCCGGCCTCCAGGTCTCTCAGGGTTCAGGTGGAGATGGAGGAGGTCTCATGTATTTGCAGCCGTGCTCCCGTCTGTGGCCTGGGAGGGGGACAGGCCCATGAGCTGGGGGTCGGACGAGCAGACGAGACATGACCCGACTTGAAATCTCGGCCAGTGACTGACCTTGGGTGGTGATGTCCCTGTCTCGAAAGATATCAGTGATCTCACTTACAACCTGGCGCCCGTCAGGCCCGCCCCTCGGGGTCGATGCCTTGTTTCCAGGTTGAAGAGGAGTTTGGTGCGGCCAGGGCACATAGCGGACGCTTGGAAATAGCCGCTGTGTGCTGCTGAGTTCTGGATGCCAGAGAGCACACACACGGGGCTGTGGTGGGTGCAGGCCCCTCTGCCAGCAGGCGTGGGATTATGGACGTCTTACCCCAAGGCCCTGGGCCTGGGGCGGAGCCCCTGATGGCCGGCGTTCCCCAAGTGCACGGGGCAGTCTGGAGCGGCATGGCTGCCCTGTGCAGCTCTGGTTTGCCACGGGGTCGTAGGGGTTTTGGGCGAGTTTCCCCTTTATGAGAGGAAGACAGTGCCTCCCAGTAAGTGAGCCCCCAGGCTCCCCGTGTTCTGTGACCGGGGAGGCCGCGGTCCTTTGAGCCCCCAGGCCAGGGGCCTGTGTCTGCCTGTTACCTGGCATCCTTCCGCTGACCCTCGCTGCCCTCCCCCCAGCCGGCCCCGCCTCCAGAGGAGGGGATGGACGACCTAGAGGGAGAGTTCACCGAAGAAACCATCAAGAACCTGGACGAGAGCTACTACGACCCGTACTACGACCCCACCATCTCCCCCTCGGAGATCGGGCCGGGCATGCCTGCCAACCAGGACACCATCTACGAAGGGGTGAGCAGCCGCGGAGGGCGCCTCCCTGGGCCTCGGGTGGGGACCCCCTGCCTCATCAGCCATACAGATTTGGTGTAATCTGTGCCTTCTTCCTCCTCCCACCTCCTCTCTCTGCGTCTCATGAACCCCAGATCGGAGGGCCTCGGGGCGAGAAAGGTCAAAAAGGAGAACCCGCCATCATCGAGCCAGTAAGATGCTTTCTTATTCTCTCTCTGGAACCGGTGGGGTCAGGGGTCGTGTCTTGGGGGCTTGTGGCGGGTTAGGTAGGATGGGGACCCTACTCTGCTCCCAGGGGACCCAGGGCACCCCTGCACCTCTGTGCTCCGGGCCACCATGAGGAGCCACGTGACCTTGCGGATGCCGCATGCTGCTTTGAAAAATCCCTGGGCAGGAGAAGGTTCTGGACCTCGACTGGGGGGGTGTCTGCTGAGATTCAAATGGGTCAGGACCCTTGGTGCCACACGCCCAAGATCCAGGCACGTCACCGTGCATCCAGTCCAGCTCGAGAGAGACTCGGCTCTGGGAGGAAGGGAGCCCCCCAGGGAGGAAGCCCCCTGACCTGGGAAGGCAGCTCGAGAAAGAGACTCAGCTCTGGGAAGGAGGGAGCCCCCTACCCGGGAGGGCAGAGGGGTTAGCAGGCTGAGTGGGGACCTGGAGCTGCCGGTCCTGGGCGGGGAGGACCTGGTTCTCCCTCCATGCGGGCCTCCCAGCCCTGGTATTGCAGCTGGTGAAACAGGCTAGCTTGGTTTTCAGCCACCTCTAGGGGATTTAATAAAACAGCTCCACGCCCAAACTCCCGCTGAGTAAAACTGCCCTCTGCCTGGCAACGGGGCCAAGGACAAGTTGAACAAAATGACCGTTGATAACGCCTTAACCTTGGGAAGAAGTTCCGTGTGCCCCTCGTGGGATTGTGGGTGTTTGGGGGGGTCCCACATCCTCTGCCCTCAGGGAGCCACGCCTGGCTGGGAGCACCAGGCCCACCCTGTGGCCTGAGGCCCTGGCCCTGACCCACACGAACAGCGGGAGGAGGAGGGGTGCCCTGCAACCGCACGTGGGGGTCCTGGCCTTGGGGGCCGGGAGGCCGCTCTGGACGCGGGAGCAGGGAGGGCCTGGCTGCCAAGGTCCAGCCCTGCCACGTACTCCAAAAGCGGGAGGGAGGAGGCCAGTGTCCTGTCCCTCGCTGGTCACCAGCCTGGGGCCCGGGGCTCTGGCCACCTCCACTGCCAGCACCCGGGTCCTGGCGGCTGATCCAAGGACGTGACTCCAGGGGAGGCTCCAGGGCCCCCTGATTCCAGGGCCCCCGGCCCGAGAGCTGAGGCGGCCCATCCCCCCGTGGAGCTGGGAAGGTTCTTTTGGAGCCTCGACCCCTTGGAGACACCGGAAGCCCGTGGCTGGGGCGTCAGGACGCGGGGCTGGCGACGGTCCTGCTCCGTGCTCCCCCACCCCCAGGCCTGTCCCAGCTCCCGCGGGGCTGCGGCCACTGGGCACACACATCCTGTTCTCAGGCTCAGGACGCCCCCTTTCCAGGGTTCCCCGAGGGTCCAAGGGAGACAGGGCTTGTCTGGGGTGAAAGATGGGGGTGCAGGGGGAGGGGGCAGGTGCCCCCTTGCACCTGCAAGGGGCCCCTTGCTCAGCGACATGAAGCATCCTGACACCAGAACATCCAACTCTGGGAGGGCCTGCCTGACATCTCGGTCCGGACGAGCGTCCCGGTCGCATGTCCCCCGGACTAAGCTGCCCCTGTTCGAGGGCCGCAGTGTCCAGGTCTGGATGGGGGCTGGTGAGGGGGGGCGCAGGGTGTCCAGGTGCCAGGCTCCACTGCAGAGGGCGGGTGGAGACGCAGGCTGAGAACAGAGACGCGGTCCAACACAGACAGCGTGTCTGCAGGAAGTCCAGTCCAGCCTCGTCCGGGGGGCCATCTGGACGCGCTCTGGCCGTGTCAGTCCCCCCTGCCCGGCCCCCAGCCTGATCAGAGTACCCGTGGGGCAAGGCCAGTCCCCCCGGGGACATTGTGCAAACAGTTGGAGCATCTCAACCTGGAGCATCGCCGGCTGTCCTCAAGTCTTAGCTCCCCATAAACAGAGGGCCGAGCCCTGGGAGACGACAGACGTGGTCTTGACACACCCCAGCCCATGGAGGTCGGGGGGCTGCTTGCTCTCCCCCACCTGCCCCATTGACCCCCGTCCGGGGCATGTGACTCGCTGTCCATGGAGCTCTTGGAACCAGCTCCTCTCTCTCCATCCATCTCAGGGACGTTTCCCACCAGAGCTGTTTCCCACTCAGATCCAGTACCTGCTGTCACGGGTCAGCATCGCCAGTGGCTCCTTGAAAGGACAGGGGTCCCCCAGCGGGGCGGATTCCGGTCAATGAGACCTGGTGCTCCAGGCTGCGCTGGGTCCTCAGGGACTGGGTATCTCCCCGTCCAGTGGCCTGAATCACTTGGTGAAGGCCCGTCGCAGGCACGTCCAGCCTCCTCTGTGGTTTAAGGAAGGTTTTCTGGGCTCTGCTGCTTAGCAGATGAACGGACCTCCCTGAAGAGTTGTGTGGAGCTCCGCTAAGGCTGAGACCCCCCCACCCTGGTGGGTGTGGACTGGGGCCTCTGCAGGAGGACCCCCTCTTTGTGTCTTGGGAGCGCTCCTCAGTGGGGAGCTGGCCGCAGGTCCCTTCCCCACTCCTGGGAAAGCGCAGGTGCCCCTCCGCCGGGCTCACCATCCAGCAGCCCCTAGCCCTGCCCAGGCGACCCTCCCATGAGGGCCCGCCCGCCGGGGCCCGGCTCCCTGAGAACAGAGGCGGCACCGTGTCCACGGTACGGCAGCCAGGGCCGTCTCCCTCTTAATCCTGGCTCAGTTCTGAGCCTCCTCCGCTGCCTCTGGCAGAGGAGACACGGAAGCCAAGAGTGATGAGGCGGTCCGGAGGGACTCTGTGCGTACATCTCGTGTGCACACAGCCCTGAGTGCGCATCTGTGTAAACACAGGGTGTGTCCTCCTGGTGTCCGGGGAGCCCCGGCGGGGAGGATGAGGGGTTTGCTCTGCAGGGGCCTGCTGTCCAACGCCACCCAGGTGCGTGTCCGGGGCACGTCCTCTGACTCCTAGGAAGCAGCTCCAGGTTCACTTTCAAAGGGAAGGCCAGGGTCTGGGGGGCAGCACTGGCCAGCCCCAGACAAGCGGCCCGAGCTTGCTTTCTTCCGGGCAGCAGGAAGCAGGGCTGCCCCTGGGCAAGCGTGTGCAGCCTTCTCATCCCTGTCTCAGCCGCCAGGACTTCACGGGGAGGAGGGGTCCACGGTGGCCACAGGCCTTTCGTGTGGCTGAAGCCTGCCCAGCAAGGCTGGACAGAAGCCCCTGTCCTAGGACAGCAGACCCCACCCCCCACCGTGTTCTCAGCACACGAGCCCCCTGCAGGGGCTGGAGGTCCTCCCCTCCCCGGGAGGCCGTGTGTTGCCTCAGACCCCTGCCGTGGGCGCGGGGCACCGAGGACCCTGGGGCCCGCCTGACCGTGGTGCTGACCGGTCAGGGGCAGAGGGGAGGCCCACACTGGGCAGGGGACTGGGGCCGAGGCCCGAGGGCGGGAGCTCTGTCTGCAGAGACCCGAGGCCCGCTCTCCCCTCCGCTGCCCGGGCGGACGGGGGCAGGAGGCCTTGTCCCCATGTGTGGGGAAAGACAGTGAGGCCTGGGGGCCGGAGGCCACGTGGACCTGGGCTCGGCTGGGGGAGGGGCTGGAAGAGGAGGTGGTCCGAGTGTCCGGTGGGCCGGGCCGTGTTTCCCGCTGGAGGAGGGAGGGGGCTGGGCTCCCAGCACGTCCTGTCTGAGCGGTCAGCTCCGAGGCGGCCTTGGCCTGCGGCCCCCCTTCCTCTTGTCCTCCCTGTGCCCCCTTGGCCACTGTTGTCAGGGCCTGCCTGGGTGCTGCCCCCGAGGGCTGGTGCCCCTCTGTCCTCTGGAAGCCGCCCTTGGGGGAAGCCTGCTGGCTGCCATCGGGCTGGAGGCACTCAGAGCTCGGTCATCGTGGCCCTGCCACAGCCCCACGGCAGAGGCTGCCTCTCCAGACCCGCTGCCTCTCCAGACCTGCCCCCGGACGGAGGGTGCGGACCGCAGGCCTGGAAGCCGTCCTCGGGGCTGGGGTCGGCGGGAGGCCGGGCCCGTGTCTCGGGAGTGGGGGGAGGCCGTCCTAGCAGCTCTGACGCTCTCCCTGTCTCCTCCAGGGGATGCTCCTGGAGGGGCCGCCCGGCCCCGAAGGCCCCGCGGTGAGTGTCCTGTGTCATTTCCTGTGACTTGTGGGGGGGGTCTTTGGGGGTGCAGGGAGGCCCCTTAACTCTCCTGGATGGAAATCAGGGGCGGATTCCCTGGGATGGGCACTCGCCCCGCTCCCCACGCCCACCCCCGCCCTCTGCTGGCAGGTGGGCACCGCCCTGCGGCTGCATCTTTAACTCTGCCTGATTTCATGTTTAATTCTAGGGTCTCCCAGGACCTCCAGGAACGATGGGTCCCACAGGCCAAGTGGGTGACCCTGGAGAAAGGGTAAGCGCAGGGCAGCTCCTGGGGTCACAGGCTCTGTGGCCTCGTCCGGGCATCCCCCAGCCGCGTGGGGGCCGGCCTTGCCCTTGCATGCACGAGTGACCCCGACACACCGACGTCCTTCCCCAAACTGCCCTGACCCGGTCACCTCTCAGGCCACCCTTACTGCGCCCGCTCTCTTCTGATGTTTAGGGGTTGACCATTGCCTGGCCCTGAGCTGGGGACAGGCCACACCTGCCAGAAGCTGGGTCGTGAGCCTCTGGGGGCTCCGGGGGAGGGTGGTGCACGGTGCTGGCCGCGCGGCCGAATTAGTGTAGCGACTCGGGCCGCCCGGGGCTCCCCTGGGCGCACGCTGTCCTCCCCTCGCTCCAGCTTCCTTCTTGGCAATCAAGCGGCAGACGCTGGACAACTTGCTCTGGGTCAGGGGGACCGTCCCCAGCCGCCCTGGCTGGCTGCAGGGGAGATGCAGGCTGAGCCCAGGATGCTGAGATTTCGTGCTGACACCCCGTGGGGGTTTGGGGGTACTGCGGCCCTGAGGCTTCTCATCCACCTTGACTTTTTCCTTCTTGTTTTTCCTGCTGGTCTAATGGATACGGATGTGAGCGCGGCCAGACTCAGAGCTAATAACCGGGTGCGGCTGTAGATTAGAGGCCCTGGGAGTGTGTGTGCCCCTAAGAGGCGCCTGGCACACGGCCCTGGGCAGAGGAAGGGCCTCACGGTTCTGGGAGGACGCTGGCTGGGGTCTGCTCCCAAGGGAGCGTTTGGCTGTCAGGCACCGGGGCTTTGGGGCGATGCTCCGGGCGGCGTGAGGTGCCGCCCGCAGATGGAGCAGGGGGCCACACGGCCTGAGAGGGCAGCCGGGTCGGACTGGGCACCAGACGGGACTCTCGCCACCTGCTTCCCTGAGCCTGTGGCTTTGGGGGCCGGAGACACGTCTGGCCTTCCCACGCGTCCATGCCACTTCCTCCTCGGCTACAGCTGAAAGCCCAGACAAGCAAGTGAGGGGCCCATCCTCCTTACCCAGGACCCGGGTCTGCTGTCTCTAACCCAGCTCGCTCCATAGCTCTGTGTGAGACGGGGTGACAGCTGTGTCCCCTCACAGAGCCATCCTCAGATGGACCCAGGGGTGGGACTAAGTTCAGACATCAGCAAGAGCAGACGTCTCTCTTGGACGCAGGATGGGACGCTGTCCATTGGGGCCACGGATAGCACAGACCACGTCCCTATCAGCCTCAGCGTTGCTTCAAGTGTCCGCCTGTCCACCTGGCACGTTCACCGAGTGTCCGCGGTGCTGGGCCCTGGTCTGGTGCTGAGGATCTAAATGCTCCTGAAACACTTGGTGGGGCGGAGGAACCTGGGAAAGCTGGGGCTTTTAGATCTGAGCTCTCTGGAGTTCGAGGCTGGGTCCAGGAGACAGGGACCAGGGTGGGGTAGGCAGAGAGATCACCTGCTCTTCAGCTTGCTGTTCTTGGAGTTGGAAGGCAAACCGGCAGCCATCCGGCCCTCCCAGGCCCCTTTCCAGGGGGACGGGCTGATTCCGGGAGCTGAGCACTGCCCGCCCCCCCCCAGGGCCCAATTCCCTTCCAAGGATCGTCCCTGCTCACAGCCCAGCATCCTCTCAATGCCCGGATCTCCTGGTTGTCTGCTCTTTAGCTGTGGAAGAACCCTGGGTGCAGAGTCAGGACCCCATGCTGCCCCCTGCTGGTAGGGTGACCGCAGGATCCCTGTGGAGAAAGCTTTACCCTCTTAGGTTCTGTCCATGGGCCCTGCAAATTAAACTGAACAAAGACCTTAACAGGAGAAAAGATAAATCATCTCATTAATATTTTTAATTTCACACGTACAGAGGACTTCGTATAGAAGTGAAAACCCAACAAATGGTTAGACTTGGGAGCTTATGTACCATTTTAACAAAAAGCAATACATTGTGGGGAAGTGATTACAAAGTACGTGATGGGAGGGGCAGAAACTCACCGAAGGTACGGATGGTTCAGGAAGGTCTGTTTATGCAGACTCGCCTGAGTGCCTGCTGTCCATCTGGAGTGACAAGGGTTGTCCCCCTCTTCCCGTCATCCTGGTTCAGGCGGGGTGCTGGAGAATTCACACCACCTTTGCAAAGGGAAGTGTGTGTCCTGCTTTTAAGCTGACCAGGGGAGGGCAGGGGACTTTCCCTGCATCTGTGAATTCTCGGTTGAAGTGGCATGTTTTGGGCTGGCATGTTCTGATCGCCATCACCTGCTTGGCCTCACACGCCCGTCTGCACGTGAGAGCTGCTTGCTGGGGAATCGGGAAGGTCCTCGCCCCCCGGCCCCACCTGCCCCGATCCTGGGACTCTGCTGCTCTTCTTTTTTTAAAGACGATGTTACTCATTTATTGACATATTTTTGGCTGTGCTGGGCCTTCTTGGTGGTGCAAGCTTCTCTCTAGTCATGGAGAGCAGAGTCTACTCTAGCTGTGGTAGGCTTCTCTGTTGCAGAGCATGGGATCTGGGCACGCTGGCTCAATATACGCTCAGGTCTGGGGACTGGGCACAGCCCGGGTCCCTGCCACTTGGCCAAGATGCAGGGTCCACTGAGACCCGTAGGAAGCTTCCAGCTCTGCAGAGGCCGTGGCGAGTGACCGTGGGTGACCACAGCGCAGGTTGTTGTACTGTCTCCCGCCTCCTGGGGGCTGGCTGTGGGGCTTGGTGCCCCTGTGTGCCCAGGACGTCTTTCATGGAGCCAGCCAACCCGGGACACCTGGTTAGTCACCTGTTCTGCACAGCCCGATGTCTCTGTGAGGCCGCAAGCCGTGGTGATGCGGGCCTTCCCTGGGCGTGGTGGGGCCGCGTCCTCTCTGTGACCTGGTCGCCGCCCTGCCACGCTGCCATGAGGGGTCACTAGCATGGCGCTGGGGCCACCTGAGTCTCCTTGTTAACGCTTGGACCCCCTGGAAGCCGGAAGGACCCTTTATCATACTAGAGAGCCCACGGGGTGGGGGTCCTCCTGGGGGGGGCTGGGAGCAGAGACCCCCAGTGTCTCTCTCCGGGCCTGTCTGGCTTCCTGGGCTCAGATGATGTCACCGAGCTTTCCGGGACTTTCCGCCCCCCTCCTGCTACAGGGCGTGACCAAGGCGGGCGGTGGGGTGGGGGTCCTTAGGGGAGGGGTGAGGCTTCCCCCCAGGCTCTGGCCCCGGCCGCAGGGATAGCCGGTGTTCAGCTCTAGATCAGGAAGTGACCACTGAGAACGCCTCTGGCCTCCCCCAAACTGCGACTGCACAGGCTGGAGTGGACCTGAGCGAACCTGATACTGAGGACCTGAGGGTTGCTGCGGCTCCTCCCCTTTTCTGGGCCTTTCTGAAGAGCGAAAGCAAAAGTGTCTCAGCGAAAAGACCCACCTGGTCTCCGGCAATCCCTGCCCAGCACCGCTGCCTCTCTTTGCTGTGGGCTGCAGCTGGGCTCTGCAGCCGGAGATGAGCCCCGTTCCACCTGCTGCTGAGTCCCGGGCTCTGGGATCAGCGGGGCTGGAGCCTGCAGCCGCTTTCAAAGTGTCTGAGCTCTCTGTCCCCTCTTGTCTGCGCTGGCGCGATGCCAGGTCAGCCTCGGGAAAGCCCTCTGTTGACCTGGAAGGGCCCTCGTATCTTTATCTGGTCTGCGTGTGACCTGCCCCGCAGCACCAGCGCTTTACAGCGTCTGCCTGGCCAGCTCAGGGCATTGATCAAAAGACACGCAAAGGCCTGGCTCCTCTTCTTACGTCGCCCCGAGCCTGGTGGCCGGGGCGTGCCCTGCGTCCGGCACCAGCCGTGGACAGAGTGGCTCTGTCCTCAGCTCGAGTCCGGTGCAGGGTGGCAGCGCGGCTGAGAGCAGACCCCTATTTTGGCTTGGGGGGCAGAGTCTTTGAGTCACAGACCCCAGGGCCAGGCAGAGTTTGGCTGACAGCTTTTTTGAACAGTGGTGAATTCAGAGAGTACAGGTGCGGGGTTGCACGGGACTCACATCAGATTTTAAGGTGTCAGGAGGATCCCTTAAAACGGGGGGGGTTTCTCCCACACGCAAACCTTCTCTCTCTCGCAGGGTTTCCAGATTTTTGTCTGTCTACCCACATACTCCTGGGCATTGTCTTCGGTGTAGTTGATAATGTCAGCACAAGGGTGAAGTAACTTTGGGGCCCCGAGGTTGAATTTTCACCCCCACAGTTTAGAAAGAGCAGGAGGAGGGTCTTAGTGGATGAGGGGCTGCCCCAATGTGCTTCCTGGTTTCCAGCGTGCGCACGCACACACACACACACACTCACACACGTGCGAGCCCGCACTCCATGGGTGTGGACACTACATGGACGGCATCTCATCCCTGGGACACACGGACTCTAAGCTCTGAGTTGGGGGTTTGCTTTGGGTTCGACTCAGAGGCAGAAAGCTCAGTGGTGAGCAGCTGTCAGGATAGAATTTCCAAGAGGAAGTCTGACTGGCAAAACACACCCTGGGTTTTTCTTTTTTAAGTAAATTTTATCTTCTGGGAATTTTTTTTTTTGTTTGAAAATGGCAAGCAAGGACTATTTAGCTGTGCCTATTAGCAGTAAAAAATCGGGGCAGGGGGTGCTGCAGCAATCCTTTGACCCAGCAGTTCTGCTTCTGAGAACCTTCCTAAGAAAGATGGTTCGAATTTCCCCTGGCGGTCCAGTGGTTGGGACTCCACGCTCTCACTTCTGGGGCTCAGATTCCATCCCTGAATGGGAAACTAAGATTCTACTTGCCGCGTGGCTCAGCCAAAAAAAAAAGATGAAAGAAAGATGCCTGAAGCTTCATCACAAAAGCCTGTGTCCTAATGAAAACTGGACCCAAACACACGTCAGAGGAGGACAGATTCAATCACTGATGGGCCCGTGAGGGTGGGAACCTCCGAGGCCGTTGGAAGGAGTGAGGCCGAGCTCACAAATAGGCCTCCACATGCGGCAGAGGGAAGGCGCAGACTGCCAGACCTGGGCGCAAGAGCATCTCCTTAAAAGGAGAGCTGCCTCCCTGCCCCTCGGCCCCTGGATTCACAGGCGTGATACGGATCGCGTGTTCGCTACAGGCTTTTATCCCCGGCTACTCCTGGAGGCACAAGAGGGAGCGTTCACGCTCCGCTTTGCAGGCATCCGTGTTCTACCACATTTCAGCAGAGTAGGGATCGGCCCTGGAGTAAAACGACCTCGAAAGAGGGGAGGTTTGGAGGTCCGGCCCGGGCCAGGCAGGCCCGTCTCAGTCCATCTGGGGCGGACCCCCGTGTTTGGTCCTCGGGGCCGGGGCTCGGGGGTCAGTTGTGCCCGCCCCGGGAGCGTCGCGCTGCAGTCGTGCGTGCCCACCGGGTTCAGGGCTGCACCAGCACCCCGCTCCGTGGGCCGGTGGCGGTCTCTCTCACTGCGGGGGGCGAGCTGCACTTGTCTGCACGCGAACCTCGCCCACGGCAAGCTGCTTGGGCGTCTGTCTGCCTCCGTGAAAAGCTGAGCGATAAAAGCGCTTTTTTGACAAGAAGCCATGTTATTCGTGTTGCGGGGTTCTTTCCAGGTGGCGCTAATGGTCAAGAACCCATCGGCAGGAGACATCAGAGAAGAGGGTTTGATCCCTGGGTGGGGAAGCTCCCCTGGAGGAGGAAATGGCACCCCACTCCAGTATTCTTGCCTGGAGAATCCCATGGACAGAGGAGCCTGGCGGGCTACATACACTCCATGGGGTCACAAAGAGTCGGACGCGACTGAAGTGATGAAGCACGCAGGCATCCGTGTTGCATTCACCTAGGCCTGACGTGGGCCAGAATCAGTCAGAGACTCTGCCGGGGGCTGGGGGTGTCGGGGACCAGCCGGGCGAGCGCTGAGGTGGTGTCTGTGCAGAGGTGGGGCCTCGAAGTGCTCAGGAGGCCTCGTGTCCCTGCCTGGCCCCCCGGGAACACCGGCCCCTCGTGTCCCTCCAAAGGAGCGGACTTGGCCCATCCGGCATCTGCCCCACCCGCAGAGCCGAGGAGGCGTAGGGAGGGGCCCCCCTGGCCCGGGGATGAGCTGGCCTCTCAGCCGTCAGCACTGGGGTCCCCGGGCTGCCCAGCCCAGGGCGGACGCCCGGCAGGGATGTTCCTGGGGCCGTGGAAGCCCCGACGCCTCACGCCTGCCCGCCGCCTGCGGGGTGGCCTCTGCCGCTCTGGGTCGCAGACTCCCGGCTTTCCGCCTCCTTCCCTCGGCTCTCTCAGGCCCGGCCCTCCTCGTCCTCAGCCCGCAGTGAAGCCCCCTCCTCCGGGGCCGGGGTCTGCACAGCCGGCGCCCGGGTTCCTGCGTTGCTCTGCGCTTTCGCAGTGCGCTTCCCGCGGGCCCTGGCTCCGCCCCCTCACATCGTCCCAGGCCACCTCCCTCCCGGGCCCTGACCCACTCTCCTGCCCTCTGTCCGCAGGGTCCACCTGGACGCCCAGGCCTTCCTGGCGCTGACGGGCTGCCCGGCCCTCCTGGAACCATGCTTATGCTGCCTGTGAGTGTGCCTGTGGGGGCGGCGCTGGGGTGGGCGGACTCGGGGCTCCGAGTGAGGAGGGTGGGACCCTGCGCTGCTTCCAGGGTGTCAATCCCCTGACCACAGACGGGCTCCCGCCTGGGTCAGCCGTCCTATGGAGATAGCTCCGGCCCGGCAGGGCGGACACCGACGTCGGCGTCTCCACCTCTGATGGTGTCCAGGGCAGGAGCAGAGCTCAGCTCTGCAAGAAGCTGTGTGGTGTCCACCTCCATCACCGCACACCTGCCCTCTCCCTCGAACCCCCAAGCCACCCGGTCGCTCCTTGAACACGACCTGCTCCTGACCTTGGGGGTCTGCAGAGGAGCCGGACCACCTCCCTCTCGGGGAGCCCAGGCTGGGAGGGCGGGTGTGGAGGGCTGGTCTGGACTGACGTCCGTTTCTCCCTGAGCCTGTGTGCCCCTCAGCATGGGCGTTGGCACAGGGCTCTGGGGTCTCAGGAGAGATGCCATGGATGCCAGGGGTGGGGAATCCCCAGGGCTGGACCTGGCGGGCGGAGACGGGGCAGCCCTGTGCAGGCAGTGAGGTGGTGTAATAAGCAGGTGGAGGCCCGGGGCTGGAAGCTGCCCGGCCAGCACCCCCAAGGCTCTGCTGTCACCTGAGAGGCCACTGGACACCGTCAGCCCTGGGGTCCAGAGTGGACACCCACGTCCATGCACCCCCAGTAACCCTACTCTTACATCCGCAGTTCCGGTTCGGAGGGGGCGGCGACGCAGGCTCCAAAGGACCCATGGTCTCCGCCCAGGAGTCCCAAGCTCAAGCCATCTTGCAGCAGGCCCGGGTGAGTGGCGCTGGGGCTTGGGGGGCGGCTCTGGGTCCGGCTTGCAGGGGTGCTGACTTGGGGTGCTCACCCGGGACTCAGGAGCCCGGGGGGGTGTACAGTCATCCATGTGCATGTGGGGGCTCTGGCGAGCACCAGGAGAGGTGGGGGAGGCTTCTCAGGGGTGGGTCCCTTGTCCACACCGAGGGTCCAGTTTCCCAGATACAGACATGGCCACTGAGCCCCTCTGGCTTCTGCTGACCCCGTCTCCCACCTTCTTTGGCCATCTACTGCCTCCCCCAGCTCTGGGATGGAGAGACCCCATGTACTCCTGGGGGGCCCCTTGTGTTGGGGCTGGGCCGAGCCTGAACCTCGGGGCAGAGCCCATGGGCCCTGAAGCCCCTCGCTCAGCCTGGGGGTCCCAAGGAGCCTCCTTACCGCTCTGCTCTCGGCAAACGAGCTGATGAGTGAATTGCATTTTAATTGACGAGGCTCCAGATTGCTGATTGCCGATGATAGAGCAAATGCCACCCGGCGGGGCGGGCGGTCCTTCCTTGGAGTGCCCGTAATGGGGCATCGCAAGGAGCTGCTGTGGAGTCCCTCGTTTGGCGATATTTATGTAGCTCTGTCGCCGCGGATAGATGCTAATGATCAGAGCGCGTGGATAATGAATTACAGGGCAGCGAGTACGGAGTCGTTGCCATGGAGCAAATTGCTGTGTGATGCAGTCAGCGGGCGACAGACTCCATCCCCTGCCACTGGGCTTATTGACAGGCCAGCCTGGCTGGCCTTTGAATCTGTGAGTGCATTGACTGAAGCCAAGTGGGTGATGGGCTCCTAAGATTTTGTAACACAGAATCTTCCAAAATTGAAATGGCATCGTGCAGGAGACAGTTGCACGATGGGTGTGGAAGAGGCCCTTTGAGAAAGCCGGCAGGAGTGAGCCTCAGCCGCGGGCAGGCAGCGGGCACCGGGGCAGGGGTGCAGGCGGGGCCCCCATGGCTGGGGCAAGGACCTCATTCACCCCCGAAGGCTCCCCGATGTTCCCCCTGGCGCTGGAAGTGCCTCTCGGGAAGCGTGTGGTTCAGCTCGTGCACAACACATGCCCGCCCAGCCCCCCGGGCAGCCGCGTTTCACGCCCCCTTTGAGGGAGCAGGGCTGAGGGCGGGGCAGCTGGGGAGAAGGAAGGGGTCAGCCCGAGGCTCCGGGCACCCACCTGGCTGCCGCCCTGCTGGTGCTTGTTGCTGGGAGCCCAGAGGATCCCTGTGACCTCCCGCCCCGAGGCTCCTCTCCTTGGCCCCTCACACCAGCCCCTTCCCACCTGTCAGGACGGGTAACCCAGCCGTTTCTCAGCATGTCCCGTTTTGCCTTGCAGCTGGCGCTGAGGGGGCCTGCTGGCCCGATGGGCCTCACTGGGAGACCAGGTCCCATGGTAAGTCGTCTTGGGGGTGTGGGGGTGGGTGCCCCTCACTGGGCCCTGCCCATCAGGCTCCCAGCTCACTGGGTCAGAGCTCACTTTATATCACTGGCATCTTGCGGGCAGGGGGGCACCCTGGGCACCAGAGGCCTGGGCTGCACTCTGCGGGGCCCTGCCCGGGGGCAACCCCAGGTCCTCTCCACCCCCCAGTCCCCCCCAGCCACCCCTGCAGCCTGCACCCGCGCCGGGCGCCCCCTAACCAAACGTGTCTCCCCAGGGCCCCCCCGGGAGCGGAGGTCTGAAGGGTGAGCCGGGAGACACGGGGCCTCAGGTATGTGACGCGGGGCCGTCTCTCCGGGAGGACAGGGTCCTGCCGCTGCGTCTGGTCGAGGCAGCGGGGGGAGCTGCCCTCTCCGATGCGGAGCGGCCGTGGGGCCTGGAGCGGGGCCGCGGGCTGCTCTCCATCTTGCCCTCACTCGGGGCCGCGGACCCTGCGCCCTGTCCGGGTGACACCGCGTGCTGGCAGCTGGGCGGCCGCGTGGACGAGCATGGGGACCAGGCTTGGCTTTGTCCTCTGAGAAGCGGACACGCTACTGACCTTTGCTCTCTGACCCCGGACAGGGTCCGCGGGGTGTGCAGGGCCCGCCTGGCCCGTCAGGAAAGCCTGGGAGAAGGGTGAGTGTTTCTCGGCGGGAGTCGGCGCCGCGTTTGCTGTGGTGATGCTGTGTCTTGCTGGCCAGGCTCCCCTGCCTTCAGAGGGCACGTCTGTGTCCAGGGCTGGGTGCGTCCCGTCCCATGGCAGCGAGCTCCCCTGCCCCTAGCCTCCGTCCTGAGAGTCTGAACACAGTTTAACATGTTCTTTTAAATTGGAGCATAATTGCTTTGCACTGTTGTGTTAGTTTTCGCTGTACAGAGATGTGAATCGGCTCTAAGTACACACATAGCCCCTCCGTCTTGAGTCTCCCTCCCAGTCCCCCGGCCCAACCCCTAGGTCATCACAGAGCCCCGAGCTCCCCGTTAACCCACATTTTGAATTAAAGCAGTTTCCCAGGTTCTTTGGGAGCAAGTATGTAAAAGACAAAATGATCAGTGGTCCGTCCTTCTTTGGGGCAGCCTCATTTCTCCAGAAATGGCTTCGGTTTTGGTGGGGGGGGAATGGCCGGGGGGCTTCTCAGACTCCCCCGCACCTCCCCTCTGTCCCCAGCCGCCGGGATTCTCTGGGGATGGCGTGTTAGCGGAGGGGACTGCTTTGCCTGCACGTGACCGTGGGGACTGACAGAGGGCGCATGCCTTTCTAACCCGACATAAATCAGTGACGAGCTCGGGAAATCCTAATTAACCCACATCAGGCTCTCACTAGCGGCTCTTGCCATCGACTGAATGTTTCTGCTGAGTGAAAGGAACAGTCTCTTCTTGTGTTGATGAACCTCTGCAAGGAACGTTGATCACTGGTCTGCCAGTTCCTGCTCTAGTTGCAAAGCGCTCGAGGCAAAAAACGAGCCATTCCTCAGTGTTCCCAGGCCCAACTCGTAGCTGGAAGGAAAGTTACAGAGAGAGTGGCCAAGGGCATGGCTGTCTCGAGTTGGCCCACAGGCAGAGGGGTGCACGGCCGATTCTGAAAGGGCCACCCTTTAGATTTCTAACCTCTGCTGGAATTCAGCGGTTCGTGGTAGACACTTAGGTGGTTTGTTGTGTTGTGCCTGCTCCGAAGTTCAGGACGGTAAGGCTTGGGAAGCCGAGAACCTGTGAACAGCAAGCCGGGACTCCTAGTCTGGCTCCTCTGGGCCAGCCTGTTCCGGGGGCTGTGGGACCCTCTGTCTGACGTCACAGGGAGCCCCTCCTCAGAGTCTTCTGCACGCTGGCCTCTCCTTTGTGCTGACAGTTTGCCCTGCTCTGTTCCAGGGCCGAGCCGGCAGTGACGGAGCAAGAGGGATGCCTGGACAGACTGGCCCCAAGGTAGGTGCCGGCACCGCCCCCTGGTGCCCGCGCGGCGGCATCTCCTCTCTCGCCGACTGTGACGAATATGGTGATGACAGGGCGTTTGCACTCATCCGGGGGGAGGAAGGGTCAGTTTGGATCAGCCCCTCCAGCACGTGGACAAGAAGACAGGTCTCAGTGGGGTGAATTTCATGGGTCACTCAAGTCCAAGGGCAGGAAGTCCTCTTGCCCAGGTTGCGGAGTCCGAGCTCCTCGGGGTTGCAGGGAGCAAGTGGACGTTGCACACGGGGGGCTCAGGTGTGTTTGAGGACAGACTCTGCCCCAGAGGAGGAGGCTGCAGCCCAGGGCAGCCCCCGACCCCCGGCCACCGTGGTGCGGCGGGCCCGTCCCTCTGTCCCCGAATCTGGAGTGGACTGCCCCTGTTCTGGGTACCCATCCTTCTCGCCCTGCAAGAGTTTGTCCAGGGCTGTGCAAGGGGCCCACAGTGGGGACGGCAGCTGTTCTCAGGGGCACTGCCCTTGCCCACCCTGTAGCTGGTGTGGGTGGGCCCCTGGATGCCCCCTGTGAGTCCTGAGTGAACCTGGAGCCCTCCTGGTCTCAGGGACCTTTCGGGACAAAGGAGGAGAAGCTTCCTGAGTCTGTCCCAGTAGGTTACCATCTTGTTTCAACAGCAAAAGCTTTCAAGGCTGAACTAGCCTTCCCTTGTGTGGTTTGCAGCACACACGAGGCAGGCAGCTGGGCTCTGGGAGGCCCCCTGGGTGGTGGGAGGAGGGCTGGCCGGGAAGCCGGGGGCCCCAGGGCCCAAGGGCGGTGCTGAGCCGTCCACCGCACAAGAAGGCGCACCTACGGCGTGTCTCGGTGAGAGGCACAGGCAGACGGCAGGCGCGTGAGTGCATGTGCACGCACACACACGGGCTTTGCACCCCTCAGCATCTGAGGTCTCAGTGCCTCTGTGCACAGGTCTCACTGTCTGTGGCTCTGGGACAGAAGCCATTTGTCCTTGTGTGGCCTTGGTTGGGGTTTTGGGGAGAGAGATGGGAATATGGGCCCAGGGCTGTGGCTGGTGTGCTGGGGGTGCCCGGGGCCCTGGGTGTGCAGATGCTGTGTGAACCGCAGCCCGGGGCCTGCAGGGGCGCCGTGGGGCCTGGGCTGAGCTGCCCTCTCTCCACCCTGCAGGGTGACCGCGGCTTCGATGGCCTGGCGGGGCTGCCGGGGGAGAAGGGCCACCGGGTGAGTGTTTGCTGTCTGGGGGCCGTGGGGAGAGGTCCTGTTGAGGGCCCTTCGGGACAGCCTTAGGCGTCCTGGGGGCCTGGGCCCTTGATCCCAGAGTGGTCTCCAAGTGGGCCTCGTGGGGGTGGGGCCGTGGACGTGACGTCCTGGGGAGGTGAGGTCAGCCCATAGGGGGCCCGTTTCTCCCCCGCCACTGACCGTGAAAGGGCCAGTGGGGTCCATCCCTCAAGGGGACCAGGCAGCGGGAAACCCTCTCTGCTCAGGGACCTCCACACCAGCAGGAAACCCAACAGCTGCCCTTTCAGAGGCCGGCTGGAACTTTCCGCACCATTAAAGGGGCGACTCCAGGACACAGGCTGGCCCCACGAGGCCTCCTCCGTGGACGGCGGTCGGGGTGGGGGCTGCGGCCGGGCTCGTCTGACGCGACTCAGGCGTCCCCAGCCGACGCTCCCGGCGGCTCCGTGGACGGTTCCTCCCCCACCTGTTTTCTCTGATGCTGTCGATTCTTCTTTGATGTTTCAGCACATCCTGGACACACAGGCACATGCGTGTGTGTACGGCACATACGTGTGCACACACGCGAGCCCACACACGTGTTGGTTTTGTCACACGGGTCACCCATCGTGCCTGTGCTGCCTTGGGAGGCGGCTGTAGCGCTTTAGCCAGAGCTGCAGCACCCACGCTCTCCACTGCTCCCGGGGACCCTGATCAGGCCGGGCTGAGCTCCGATGGTGTGCAGGGCCTGAGGCTGCAGGGTGTCGGGTGGGCCAGCGCTGACCCTCACAGTGCAGAGTGGTGCCCCTTTCAGGGGGCAGCGTGGGGCTGGGGTGCAGCCTGCTTCACACAGAGATGGTCCTGGGGCGCCCGCGGGTCTTCGGTGCCGCTCTAGCTGACCTGCCTGCAGGACTCCAAGCCCTGGGGGAGCGTCCCGCCAGCCAGCCACGCCCCTCGACATGCCAGGAGGCACCGTGTTTCCTGACGGGTCCTCTGTGACTCTGGGAAAGGCCTGGGAGAGGGGTGGGATTTTCAGCCTCGGAAGCAGAGAAAGATGAAATAGGGGGTCAAGACAGCCGTGCGCATCCGCCCGGGGGGCTGGTGCTGACCCTGCTTGCCTTCCTAGGGCGACCCTGGCCCGTCCGGCCCGCCAGGACCTCCGGGGGAAGATGGAGAAAGGGTACGTATCCAGCTGCGTGTCGGGCGCGCCGGCTGCCCGTCTCCTCTGAAGACTGTGGGCGCTGGCGGTGGCGGGCACTGCGTGGGGGAGGGCCGTCAGTGGGCGGCACCCGACTTCCTTCCAGTAGACGCGCTCTTGGACCTTAACACTGATGGATGTGGGTGTCCTGAGCGCTCTGACCAGTTGCCCCAGGGCGTGATCTCTGGAAAGATGTCCTGGAGGAGCTGATGAGCTCAGCATCTGAGCGAGGGGCAGACAGAGGCTGCAAGGGGCAGAGCGCAGGGTCTGGGGAGGGAGGGAGGCGGAGAGAGCCCCGAAAGTGACGGTCCTTGCCCTGGAGGTGGGGGCAGACTGATGGGTGTGTGTGGACCAAGCAGGGAGGGACGCTGGGGGTCTGGGCTTTCTATCCATCGATCCATCATCTATCTATCTGTTATCTATTTACCTATATATCTTTAAATTTTCTATCTGTCATCATCTACGTATCTATGTATATGTCTATCCATGTATCATCTATTAATCACCCATCTCTTATCTGTTTATCTCTCATCTATCTATGCGTCCATCTGTCCATCTGTCTTCCTGTCTTTAAATCTGTATCTATCATCCATCATCTTCCTGTCTCTGTCTGGTTTCTGCCAGGGAGTGTATCTTTCATCTCTCTCTCTACCTGGCAGGTGACCAATGACGTTTTCTGCCTGGCTTTCCCCTCCCTGGGGCTGTGGTCTGTGAGCCCTGACCTTGCCTTTCGCCCTCTGGGAGGAGGACATGCCGGCCTCTCCTGCTGACGCAAGGACTAGTGGTAGCTCTGGGGTTGCCGAAGCAGACCCAGGCCCGAGACTCCTGCAGAGACGAAGGAAAGGCCTCTCTCTGGGGCCCAGGCTGCATGGCTTGCCCCTAACCTCTGCCTCTCTTCCCCCCACAGGGTGACGATGGAGAAGCTGGGCCCAGAGGGCTGCCTGGGGAGCCCGTAAGTCACGGGCCGGTGGGATTCTGTTTCTCGTTGATGTTCTGGTACCGGCTCAGGGCCTGGATCAGAGAGGGCTCAGTCTTGAGACGGACAAATCCAGGGACTCCCAGGAACGGAATGGGGGAGAACACAGGGAGGTGAACAGGACAACGCTGAGGAGTCGGTCTGAGCCTGAGTCAGGGACAGGACTGCAGGGTGCAGGGTCCGTGAGGGGGATGCCCGGGGTCCACGGTGGTGGGTGTCCAGGGTCCGTGAGGGGGGTGCCCGGGGTCCACAATGGTGGGTGTCCGGGGTCCACGGTGGTGGGTGTCCGGGGTCCACGGTGGTGGGTGTCCGGGGTCCGTGAGGGGGGTGCCCGGGGTCCACAATGGTGGGTGTCCGGGGTCCACGATGGTGGGTGTCCGGGGTCCACGAGGGGGGTGCCCGGGGTCCACGATGGTGGGTGTCCGGGGTCCACGGTGTTGGGTGCCCGGGGTCCACGGTGGTGGGTGCCCAGGGTCCACGGTGGTGGATGGTGTCCCGGGTGGTCCCAGGGTCCTCACACTCTCTGACAGCTGCACCTCCACGTGAAGGGTCCCCCAGCCCTGTGCCCCTGCCTGGGCCCCTGAAAGCTCTTTCTCCTAAACTGACTCTGTTCAAGACCCGAGCAGTTGCCTTAGTGACAAAGGAATTTGACAGCTTTCTCCTCACCGTAACTTTTCAAGCCTCTCGTTTCTGTTACCCACGTCAACGCGGTCGTACGCGTCTGGCGATGTTAGTCGAGGGGAAATACTGCAGACGCCGCGTGGAGGGTCCCCGGGGTCGGCGCGTGCCCGCTCGCTGGGACTGAATCACCCCCCAGGTGTCTGCTTAGCCTCCAAAGAGGCTTCATCAACACCTCTCTCCTCTAAGCTGGGACCAGGCGATGCCTTCTGGCTTATTAACTCCTGAAAACATTTATGTGACCGGGCATTAAAGCCGCAAAGAGCATTTAAGTGGCAATGAATGCAGGGAGGGTGTCTCTTCTGCTGCGTCTGAGAAGGTTCTGTCAGAATTAAGGGCCCTTGAAATCACGCGCCGGCCGGGGTGGGGGGTGGCGGCCATGACGGTGGTGACTGCGGTGTGACCCTCCTGAGGGCGTGGGGCTGCGCCCACCCGGCCGGGAATGGGGACTGAGCCCCGGCCAGTCCTGGGCCCCCCTCGCCCCTGGCCCCCAGGGCCCAGGCCAAGAGCCAGGGTGGGGTGAGCAGGGGAAGCGGGCAAGGGGGGTGTCGGCCACACTCCCCGGGCAGCAGAGACGCCGGGAAGTGGGGGGCTGAGTGGGGAGACAGGGCAGGGGGCCGGGATTCCGGGCCAAGTCTGACCCTCTTTGCTCTTCCCTCCTGCAGGGGCCGCGAGGTCTGCTGGGGCCGAAGGGGCCCCCAGGCCCTCCTGGACCTCCCGTAAGTGCCCTGCATGTCTGCCCATCCCTGCCCCCAGCTGTGGCCCACGTGGTCCTGCGGGCAGCCCCCCCACGCTGACCGCTGTGCGCCCGGCCCAGCGCTCGTGTGAGCCGTGGGGGCAATGGGCCGATGGGTGTGAGCCTGCAGGTGAAGGCGGGCTGGGCTCACTCCCTCCTTCCCCGGGACACCCGTTTCCTCCCTGTGTGTACTGGCCGACCCTCTCGGACAGCCCTCGAGGGAGGAGCAGCCCGTGGTCTGGCAGGACTCTGTCCGGGGGCGGCTTCCCGGGGCCGGGCCCCCCGCCCAGCTGTACGAGAAGTCAGGATGCCCCACGCAATGAACCCGGCAGCCCCATTAACCTGTAGCCAATCTCAGCATTTATTAGGGGGTCAAGCCTGCCCCCTCCCACAAAGGACGAGCCATCCTCTGACCTCATGGGCAGGGACCCAGCCGTGTTGATGGGCTTTGCCTATTGAGCTTTGTTGATTTTTTCTGTTTCAATGCCACCCAGGGTGTGACGGGAATGGACGGCCAACCAGGCCCAAAAGGCAACGTGGTAAGTCCGGGGGTCCGGCCCCGACCACTGCCTCACGGCGGTTGCAGCCACGCAGGGCGTGGGAGGGGGACCCAGGCCACCCCGACAGAGGGGGCTGGGACGGGAGGGGGCGGGCCTCCAGCAGGAGAGGACGGGCTGAGGCCCTGCCCCGTCCCGAGCTGACCATGCCGGGGATGGGAGACATAGGGAAACGGCATCCTCATCCACCAGCCGAGCTGGTCGAGGGCAGGGGCCGTGACAGCTCCCACGGAGAGAGATGCGTCGCGTGAGTCTCCTGTAAGGGGAGACTTTAGCTGACTCGGTGACCTGGGGATTTTCAGCTGAACAGAGTCTTTCTCCTGGTGACTCCTGTCTCGAGTCCCCCCTGGGTGGCCGTGCCCTCGCCTACAGCGGCGGGGGGCCCCGGGTCTGGCTTCCTGCCTGGGCTCGAGAGCGCACTGTGTCCGCAGCCCCCTTCAGCGCCTGCTTCTGTTTTCTGTAGGGTCCCCAGGGAGAGCCCGGCCCCCCGGGACAGCAGGGCAACCCAGGTGCCCAGGTGAGTGAGCAGGGCGGGCTCGTGGGCAGCGGGAGCTGCGGGACAGTACCCGGGGCCTGAGTGGCCACTGAGCGCCGCCCCACGCTGCCGGTCGGCCAGCAGGGCCTGCGGCCTGGGGGTGACCTGGGATGGGGCTGGGGATGATGGGGGGATGACGGCGGGGAAGGGTTCTGAGTTGAAAAATCCCTGACCTTTCCTGCTCGCTCTTTCCCTTCCAGGGTCTCCCAGGGCCCCAGGGTGCAATCGGGCCTCCAGGAGAAAAGGTAGGTGGGCTGCGCTGGGTGCAGCTGTGCCTGCCGCTGGGGCGCACCCCAGCCCGGGAGGCACGGTGCCTGCCAGTGTCCAGGCCCTGGAGGGCTGGTCACCAGCTCTGGTGCGGACCCGTTGTCCCTCCTGCCTGCCTCCCTTCTTTAGTTATGTGTTGATAGAAGGTTGCAATTCAGGAAGAAAAACAGATACCAGATGCTCAACTTAATTTGAACTCTGTTGTCTGAAATCCATTTAACTGGGCATCTCATTTATAGCGCCTAGATGGCGCTAGTGGTCAAGAACCCTCCTGCCAATGCAGGAGGCAGAAGAGACCTGGGTTCGACCCCTGGGTCAGGAAGATCCCCTGGAGGAGGGCCTGGCAGCCCACTCCAGTGTTCTTGCCTGGAGAATCCCATGGACAGAGGAGCCTGGCGGGCTCTAGTCCGTAAGACCACAGAGTCAGACGCGACCGCCGTGACTTAGCACACGGGCACTCGTTTCGTTGCTGTTTGCCTTGTTTTGTTTCTTTTTGCTAAATTTGCCAACTCCAAACACATCCTGGGCACCCTGAGCCCACGTGCTGGGGAGACAGCCTGGACCCTGGCCTGGCTGTGGCTCAGCCCCAGGTGTCCAGTAAAGCCAACACCAGGTTGGCATCCGCCAGGACGTCCTCCGGGGGGCAGTTCTCAGGGCGTCACAGCCCCCGCTCCTGTCTCCACTGGGCAGTGGTCTTGTCCAGTAGCCAAACCCGAAGGCCTTGGACACAGCAGAAGGTCCGCCGTCTTTGGGTGGAGCCCGTGGGAGCGGCACCTCTGAGCATCCTTCTTAAGCAAATCGTTTTTGAGCAGATATGTTGAAGAGTGACTTTGGGGGTATGTAGAGAGGGTGGGCAGCCAAGGGCACCCTGGGGCATCAGCTCATGAAGTCTCTGGTTTGTTTTAGGGTCCCCTGGGCAAACCCGGCCTCCCAGGGATGCCCGGTGCCGACGGACCCCCGGTGAGTACCCTGGGCCCCTCAACCTTCACACCTCCCCGCCCGTGTCCACCCAGGGGTGGGGGCTGGGAACGCATGCAGACGGCCCCTCCCCAGCTGGAGCTGGCTACGTGCCTGGCCCACATTGCCTCTTCCAGCTCCTTTGATGAAGACCCATCTGATTAGGAATTACTGGGTTTTGGAGATGCTTTCCATCACGCGCTGGTAACTGCACGCGTCGGAGCATCCGCCGCTCACGCGCCCAGCCCTGCACTTCCAGCTGTAACAAGGGCGGGGCTGGGCTCCGAGCCCTCGCGGGTGTTGCCAGCGCGGGTGTATTTTTAGCGATCACGCACGGGGAAGCAGCGTGTCCACACGCAGCTGTGGAGCTAAGTAGCTGCCGCCTAGAAAGAGGGAGTGAGGGACAAACCCGCCCCGGCCAAGCTGCGAGGGAGGGGGCGGGACAGTGACAAACGCGGGCGCGGGCCTGTCTGCGCGAGCCTGTCCGCACCCCCGGCCTCCGCGTGAGCTGCCAACGGGCTCTTTGTTTGTCGGTTATTTTTAGCATATCTAATTGATGCCGAGCAGAGAGCATGCTTTAGAGAATGATTAGCGAAATCACTTATTTCAGACACAGTTATTTTGTTCTGTTAATAACGCCATTAGAAATGAAGTGAGAAGCTCAGCCCGTCGACCGCCGATTGGTGATTGGTTGGCGTGGGGCGGGGTCTTCCTGTTTTCTCTCTGAAAATCCTCTGGTCCAGTGAGTCACCCATCACACGCTTTATCTGAACCAACAGATCATAGTCTCATTCCTGCTTGAGCTGCTTTGGGAGGAGGCTCAGTCTCTGACCTGAGTTTGGTACGAAGAGATGAATATTTTGCAACATGGCTTTTATCTGCTTTCATGTATATCGACAGCTGATTGTGTTTTCTGATGATAAAATACCTTCTTCTGGAAAATTAGGAAAAGAAATAGCATGACAAAATGAAAGCCACCCCGATCCCATCCTCGTGGGCTGAATCCTGGGAGCAGGTGGACGTACATCCTTCCGGTCACTTCCGGTCACTGCTCTTCCTTTGTCTGCAGTATCGGGTGCCCTTGGGCATTTCCCACGGCACATCGTGTCAGGGGGCTTCCCAGGTGGCTCAGTGGTAAAGCCGCCTGCCAGTGCAGGAGACGTAAGAGACACGGGTTCAGCCCCTGGGCTGGGAAGATCCCCTGGAGGAGGGCACAGCAGCCCACTCCAGTCTTCTTGCCTGGAGATCCCATGGACAGAGGAGCCTGATGGGCTACATCCATGGGGTCACGAGAGTTAGACATGACTTAGCTCGCGTCGTGTCGGGAAGGGGGAGGCTGCATGGCCCCCGATTCCCTGACCTTACCTGGAGTCCCCCTCTCTGAACTGAAACTCCAACAACTAGAGTCCTTGAAGGGTTACCGATTTCCTTTGGACGCTGTGGGGAAAGAGGGGCCTTTAAGGGGCGCCCGGCCCAGGGAGTCAGGAGGCCACCTCTCCTGGGTTCTTCGTTTCTCTTCCCCCGATCAACGGCCACACTTTGAAATACGTGACCGAGGACGATGTGGGTGTGGTTGTGGCAGGTCAACAGTGACGATGCTCAAAGCGAAAGATGAAAAGGGGAACATCGGCGCTGCAGGCCGGGGGACACGGAGCCCCTGTCACAGGTGAACCGGGAGGAGACAAAGGGTGTGAAGCCCCTCCTCACAGAGGACATGGTTGCAGCCTTAAAGAGAAGATTTGTTCCTCTCCCCCTTTGTGTTGGTTTGGTGTGGTTTAAGAACGAAAGGAAGATAGATTTCAGAGCCGCTGAGGAGTGTGAGAGGTTTCAGGGCAGATGTGCTCTGGATTCATCAAGAAGTCATTCCAGGCACACACGACAGGGGTCGGAGAATGAATCACGGGCTCATGGGAACGTTACAGAGGCAGAAAGAATCAAATTCCAGCGAGTATTCCGTGACAGGAGGAGGTGCTCCTGATGTAACACTAAATTAAAAATTTATCTTCTGATGCCAATTTTGCATGCAAATGCGCACAGCAAGTAGATGAGCCGAACTGCCTCACAGCCTTGGCCGCCGTTACTGTGCGTAGTGAGGTTATGAAGGGGTTTAATTTTCTCTTCCACTTGCCTAATTATCTACAATGAACATATATTACTTTTTTAATCAGAAAAATATCAAATACAAATAAGCTTTATTATTTTTCCGTTTGTCTATACTGAACATATATTACTTTTTTAATCAGAAAATATCAAATATACATAATTTAAGCTTTATTACCTTTCCTATAAAATCCTGCTGGTTACGGGATTCTGGGGAGAGGTCGGCGAGTGGAAAGAGGGTGGAGATGGCCAGCCTTTCACAGCGGGAAGTCGGCCCCTCTGACTTGGGTGGATTTCCTTTTGCAAATGCTCAAAATATGGGAGCACGCTGCTCCCCCCACAGAGTGGCTCTCATCCTGGGAACACGGCTCAGAAGCCTGGCCTCCGTTCCAACAGCAGTAATCACGGTGGGGACTTCCCTGGTGGTTCAGGGCTTAGGACTTAGTGCTCCCACTGCGGGAACAAGGGTTCAATCTCCGGTTGGGGAACAAGATCCTGAAAGCTGTGCGGCATACCCCCCAAAAAACCCAGTATCCCCCAAAACACAGTGGTCATGGCAATGATCGGTCCTTCTACTTTATCTGTTCAAAAATACTGTGATCAGGTCTATTCTGGTTTTTTTAATAATTGTTTGACTGTATCAGGTCAGTTGTGACACATGTCAGTTGTGACATGCAAGCTTAGTTGCCCCAAGACATGTGGGATCTTAGTTCCCTGACCAGGTGTTGAACTCGAGTCCCCTGAATGGCAAGGCAGATTCTTAACCCCTGGACCACTCGGCAAGTCCCCAGGTCTGTCCTTACAGCCGCCATGTAAATAAGGTCATCGCCGGGTGGAGGGTCGGCTCGCTCCCGAGATGTGGGGTGCGTAGGCGTTTGTGTCCCGGGCCTGGCCTTTACCACCCACAGCTGCCCGTGACCTCCGTTCCTTCACGGAGAAGTTCTAGGTTTGGTGGGAACGGGACGAAAGGCCCAGGAGGAGCCCGCGTGGCGGGGGAGGAGGCCTCCCCTTTCTCCGGCGACCCCGGGGCAGGACGCCGTCCCGGGCACGTTTAGGTACAGCCCTGCCAGCCTGGGCCGCGGGCTGTGAGTCTCGTCTCGGGAAGGTGGAGGGCGGGCAGCGTGTCCTCCAGGCCCAGGCCGCAGGCGTGGTCCAGCCAGTGCCTGATTGACCTCGCGGGCTCCCGGGGGTACCGCCCCCCGACAAAGGAACTTCCGCATTCTCCCCCTCGTGTGGCCACCACCACAGGCTGTCTGCAGTGACATCAAATCCAGTTCACGATGATCACAAATTAAAAAGAACACACGCAAATCACGTGTTCAAATGGGTGAGATCCGGGTCCCCACAACACCGCTGTGTTCCACAAGTAGAGTCCTAGAACTTTGGAAGGATCTAGCGGAAAGCAGTCAACCCACTCTCTCATCATACACCCTCGAAAGAGGACGCCCAGAGAGGGCAAGCGACTCCCCTAAGGTCACACAGCAGCTCGGGGGTTACTGGGGTTACAATCAGGCTGCCCTGCCTGCGCCGCCAGCATCCTCACCCCACGCCACGTGGCTTCTCCTTCCTGGCGTCCTTGGGGCAGGATCCTGTTTCTCGACAGTGAACACTCAGCTTCTGTTTTTATCATCCGTGTTTGGCTCCTGAGCTCAGAGCCACTGAACTTAGTGACCAGCTTGGGTCTGAAAGTCAGAGAAGGTGAAGTTCCTGAGAATGGATTGATGGCGCCAGGGTAGAGGGGGCCGTGAACACGGGGCCGTGAGCAGTTCCTGGGGCTCCCGCCCTGCGTCTCTGGGGGGATTCTCCCCCTGCCCGCAGCTTCGCTCCCCGTCCGTGCCACCTGGGGTGCCGGGGAACCTGGGAGGTCTGGCCCCACGTCCCTGCCCCGGCTTGGCCGCCGGTGTGGTTGTGCTGCATGACCTCGGACACACGGCCTTGCTGTCACTGTCCCCACCCACCGCAGGCTGGGCGCGGGCTGAGTCGGGGGCCCGGCGCGCCATGGGGCTGGGGCCCATCTGTGGGTTTGAGGTGCGTCCCCTGCCCTTGCCGCGCCTCGGCATCATTCCATGTTAACAGGAAAGCCACCGAGGGTCGGGGCCAAAGGGCAGGCTGACCGAGGCACAGTGGGGAGAAGCAGGAGGGACCCGGGCTCTGACCCTCACACTGGAGACCGCTGTTCCCAGTGGCCACTGACTAATGCCAGCCTTTTCTTTCCCGACAGGGGCACCCTGGCAAAGAAGGCCCCCCAGGAGAGAAGGGAGGGCAGGTGGGTACCGGCTGCACCCCGGCCCCTCCAGCATCTTCCCTCAGGATGGGCGGGACTGGGCCCCCTCTGATCTGGGACCCCCGCCCTGCTCGCATCCATCCCAAGAAGACCCCCTGCGGGCCCCCCTGCCCCGTGAAGCTGGGCGCAGTGCCTGCGCGTCTCCTCCCGCAGGCCTGGCCTGAGACACTCGTCCGCTCTGCTAGCGGCGAGAGGGCAGTGTGCTGGGGGCAGGCCCGCTTTCCGGCTTGTGCTGGAAGGACCCAGGGCTGGCTTGGAGTGAACCCGCGTCATCTACCCAAGGTGGGGCTAACACACTCTCCTGTCTGATTTCAGGGTCCGCCCGGCCCCCAGGGTCCAATCGGCTACCCGGGTCCTCGTGGAGTCAAGGTGAGCATCTCAGCCTGGGGTTTTCCTGGAGGTCCATGGGGCCCGTGTCAGGGATCCTGTGCTGTGACCTCCTGCCCGCCTGCACAGGGGCAGCCCTGGTCTGGGAGATCGGCTCCCCGCACGTGGGCCTGAGCGGGTGATGGAGGGGCCCCAGGGCCAGGAGGGGCTCCCACGGAGCAGGGCACGCCCCCCAGGGCATCTAGGGCAGCGTGGGCAGCTCGGCGGTGGCCTTCTCCAGGACGCGGGGCACCCTTTGCCTCTTGCTCTTTTACTGACCCTGTTAAGTGGCCTGCTGGTCTTGGAGTCCCTCAGGGCAGCTGTCCTGCGCCCAAGCGACGAGCTAGGGGCCCTTTCCTGGGAAGCTTGGGACGTTTTCTTCTGGGCTGTTCGCACATGGAGACAGTCTGTCCCCATCAGTAACGTCTAGGCAGACCTTGCTGTTGGGGGGCGTGTCCGTGGGAGACCATCTATTCACACCCTTGGAAAGGCTCCTGGAAACTCATTAAACGTGTGTGGAGCCCTGGTGCCCCAGACACAGGCTGTCTGCTTGCTCCGAGCCAAGCGTTTGCTTTGCGCTCTGCAGTCCAGTCTTCAGTGATGCTGCTCCCTGAACGTGTACCCGGCAGACAGGTGCCCCCGGCAGACAGGTGCCCCCAGGCATGTGCACCGAGAGACCTTCCTTCTCAGGTGGCGTTGCTGCCGCGTCTTCAGTCTCAGGCTTCCCACCCACAGGAAGGCTAAGGGTGGCTCTTTCCTTCAGAGCAACTGTCATTTGATGTGAAGGATCATGTGTATGTATGTGTAGAAACATCTTGTTTATCTTGGAGGGCTCACGTGAACACGCCCATAAGCTCTGGAGTCCCCCGTGTCGTTCACGCTCCCTTATGCTTTCAAGCGTTTTTGCACTTCAGAGTGCACACCGGCCCTGTGGGGTGGAGGAAGGAGAACCCAAGGTTTCATTTTTTAGGGACTTCCCCGCAACTCCCCTCAAATCCACGCGGGAGTCAGGACTCATCCTAGACTCGCTTATCCCTAATCAAGTGCCCCATCCTGACCCCAAGGGGCCCCAACTCCCATTTCCCTGAGTCGAGGTGTTCCAAGGTCAAGGGCAGAGAGATGCCCCAGGTTGGGAACCTTGGATGGGCGGCGTCTCTCTCTGAAGCAGGCCCTCACCCCGCGCACTGCCTGATCAGTTTACAAGGGCGGCGATCTAGCAGCCGTGCTGATTGTGTGAGCCCTGAGCATGTTTATTTTACAAATTCTGGTTGCCCAAAGAGCCTGTGCTAGCCACCATCCACAGCCAGCTGCAAGGTGAGCCGGAAGGTGTCTGCTCCGAGATGCTCACGGAGGATGCTCTTATCTTGTCGGCCCGATTAGAGCTCATCCAAGATACGAGCTGTCCCGCTAGACGGGCGAGCGGAGGGTGAGAGGGAGAGCAAGGCCGGACTCTGTTTTCTCGGATTAGTGGATTCTCATGCCCATGTGCTTGAACACCCGCGGAGCCCCTGGTGTGATGAGGCCCGAAGAGCGGTGACCGCGGAGGTGCAGGCAGGCCCAAGTGTCGCCACTGTCGTGGGAGACCGAGGCCCGCCGCTTTTCTCCACCCGAATCCTGCCTTCCTCCCTCAAAAGGGCCCCTCTGAGCTCTTTGACCTCACCGACCTTTATGCATCCCCTGGTTGCCCCCCGACTTACTCCTTTCTCAGGAGTCTGTTTGGGCTTGACTGTGAGATCACATGGCCCCTCGCTGAGCCCCCGCAGGACTCGGGGGGCTGGTGGAAGCCTCCCAGTGCGAATTCACTCCAGGCCTGGGAAGCCCTGTGCACCTCCGAGCTCTCACAGACGGTGACCCTGAGGGTCCTGCCCCTCCACTGTTCTGTGACCTTGGCTCTCCCTCCCTGAACCCTGGGCCACCAGGGCTGTGGTGGGTGTTCTGGTCCAGGGGACTCACCTAGGGTGGAGTCTCCCCCCAGAGTACCTGGAGACGTTTCTGACTGCCGTGGCTTGGAGGGGCTACCTCAGGGGCTACTGAAAGGCAGAGGTCTGGGAGGCTGCTCCACCCGCTACGTGCCCGGGCAGTCTCGCAACAAAGAACCATCCAGACCCCAAGGCAGCAGCGCTCAGGCCGGGAAGCCCTGGTCTTCTGTCTCCCTGGCCCCATTCCCAGGCCTCGGACGGGTCATGAGGCTGTAGAACTTCAGGTCTGGCAGGGATCTGGCCGATTCTGTCTCCCCCTCTTCTTTCTGGACGGGCATGGGAAGGGAAGCTCACCTGGCCTGCTGGGCAAGGTGCTGGAGAGCAGGTGCCAGAGCCCCCCCACCG
Source organism: Giraffa tippelskirchi (assembly GCF_054371585.1). NCBI lineage: Eukaryota > Metazoa > Chordata > Mammalia > Artiodactyla > Giraffidae > Giraffa > Giraffa tippelskirchi. The sequence continues at coordinate 1,708,966 of NC_137278.1, read as the reverse complement.
AAATCGGGGTTTCAGGGTCCCCGGCCTCCCCTCTGTCCGGGAGCAGACCGCGGCTGGGGCCAATGGGGCCCGGGGCGCAGGCCGAGCCCGCTCTGCACTCTGCGTCCGTCTGATCTGGCCCTCCAGGCTCCGCAGCTCTTCTCAGCCCTCCAGGGCCTCCGGAGCAGGCTCAGAGCTGCCGGGTCTGAGCGGAGTTCTTGCCACAAGAGGGCAGCCGGCAGCACAAGGGTCTGGCCGCAGGCTCAGCTGGATGCCAGCGGAGGCCTGGCCTCAAGTCCGTCCGGGGATAGAGCCGTTTCACCTGGTCTGGCAGGCTGGGGCTGGTCCTGCCCTAGCAGTTCTTGGCTCAGCACGAGGATGAGCCGCGTCCTCAGCTGATACAATGAGAGGGACGGGGTGGTTGGTGTCACTAAGTAGTAATTAATGCTATTAAATGCTGTTATAATTATGATCATGTGTTAATAGTAATAGAGAATGAAGACCATCGGATGGGACACAGCTCTGTTTATTGAGCATCTGCTGTGCGCCAGGCACAGACCCTGGGCCTTCCCAGCAGGGATGGGGTGAGGGCTGTGTTCATCCCGACTTTCCAAGTGAACAGAAGTCTGGGGCCTCGTCAGAGGCTACAGAGGGGGGCCTGAACCCGTCTGCCTGACTCAGGAGCCCAGGCTCAGAGCTCAGGTCCCCCTGCTCCTGAAGCCAGACGGGGTGTTTCTGGAAGACAGCAGGGGTGGATGGGCACCTCACATGCCCAGACCGCTCTCTCCCCTGAGACGAGGATACTGAGGACTGTCCGTGGGGGCGCTCAGCCTCCTGAGTGTTGGGGGTCAGGCCCGCTTTCAGCCCGGGCTGTGACGGCTCCCCTTCCCTCTCTCTCTGCACAGGGAGCGGATGGCATCCGAGGTCTGAAGGGCACCAAGGGTGAGAAGGTGAGTGTCCCCGCCTCCCGCAGGGGCCAGGGAAGGCCATCCTGGGGACAAGAGTGACCACAGGCCACTGACGTGTGAGCCCCCATTTCACTGATAGCATCGCTGTGTGCAGCTCTCCATGAAGCTTGGGACCCGGTAACTGAGGGCTGCTGACCGCCTGCCCCTTCGTAACCTGGCCTGGCAGGCAGACGGCATCCGTCCCTGGCAGCGAGCGCCTCCTGGCTTTCCTGCGAGGCCATCAGTAGCGGCCCCGCCCCTCTTGGGGGTCTTCTGTCGGTCTCCCCCTCCTCAAATCCCCCTGTCACCCGCTACTGGGCCTGCGGTCATGCGCACACAAGACAAAGACTAAGAAAGGAGTGCCAACAGACCCAGCCCGGGGGGCCACTGAAGCCGGGCCCCCAGGGCTGCAGCCTTCTTGCTGCGAGCCAGCCAGAACCCCAGAAGGCAAGGGGTTAACGGGGACACAGCTCCCAAGGGCTGGGGCTGGACGTTCAGAGTCCTGACCCAGCACGTCGGCTGTGTTGTGGGGCCCAGAGGCCCTGGGATGGGGGGAGCCAGGCGGGGGTTCTCTCCCCCAGACTGAGGCTCTCTCTGTTTCCCATGCAGGGTGAAGACGGCTTCCCGGGCTTCAAAGGGGACATGGGCATCAAGGGCGATCGGGTGAGTGTCGGGGCAGGGAGGAGCCCCAGGGAAGCCTCCCAGGATGGAGGTGAGGCCTCCGTGGAGGCTCCTGGCCACCAGCAGCGGCCAGCTCCTCCCCAGCTTGCAGCGTGGAGCTGCGGCAGCCGACACCTGGGCCAACCCCCCTTGTGGGGTCACCTGGCTTCCCCCCGCCCTGGACCATCAGGGGGTCAGTGGGGACTTTTTTTTGCTGGCCAGTACCCTGGCCAGTGCTGCAGTCCACAGGGTCACAAAGAGTCAGACACGACTGGGCAACTGAGCAACAGCGACCCTGGTTTGCAGAGCGATTCTTTTGAATCATGGAGTCTAACAGGTGTCCGGGAGAGAGAACGGGTCACAGAAATGGCCCAGCTCACCCTTTCTGACTCCCCAGAGGCTGCTGGGGGGTCACCAGCAAGGCCGCACCCCGACCGGGGCCTGGGCTCCCTGACCAGCCCTTCGAGCGTCTGGGCCCCCAACCACCTCTTCAGCTGCTCTCCAGATGCCCCCGTAGTCCCTCTGTCCTGGACCTCGGGCCGGGCTGTCAGAGGCTGCAACAGCTTGGCTGGATTTTAGTCACTGATTTGCCTTGGCTCCAGGGGAGCTGGCTGGGGTGCGGGCAGGCTGGGGGGTGCCACGCTGCAGTGCCCGCAGGAACCAGTGGCGGTGTCTCCATGGAAGGGTGGGTGACACAGGTGATTCTGGGGGGTGGGCTGGCGGGCCAGCTGCCTGCGGCTGTGGGACACTCTGGAGACCCCCCAGTAAGTCCAGAGAGAGCGGAGGCCTGCACCCCCGGAGGGGCCCGCCGAGGCAGCAGCTGCATCCACACCTGGACGGACACTGTCAGCGGGAAGGGGGCTGCTGTGTGGCCGGCTGCCCTGATTGTCCCCCCACAGAGCCGGCCCGCAGGTGCCGTTCCAGAACCTGCCAGAATCAGAGGGCCTGTGGCTTGGCGCTTTGTCCCGTGCTGGACAGGCAGATGGGGCCCGGGCCTCCGTCAGAAGGAGGGGAAGGAAAGAGAGGCGTTCATTTCACAGTCCTGTCCCAGTGACGTTGCTACCAAAGACAGCCCTTCTAGAATTTTCTCTACGGTGATGGCTTCCCACACCTGAGGGGCCTCTCGCTGTCTGGCTGGCGAAAGCCCCCTTATCTTCCTTTCCAACAACGTGAGGCACACATTTTCCAGAGCCGAACCCCAGTCACACTCTGTGCCCTGGGCTCGCCTCTGGCTGAGGATGGACAGGGGGCCGGGGGGGGCCTCTTTCATCCTAATTTCTCCCAGAGAGGAATTGCTGCCGACGCTTGGCATTTCCTAATTTCCTGAGGGCTCGGTAAACATGGGAAGGATTCTTGGGTTGAATGAGCAAAGCGCTTCTTAGGGACAGAGCGTCCTCGCCCTGCAGAGAGCTTGGCGCCGAGGAACAAGGGAGCTGTTAGCCGGCTTTATTCCCACGACGCACGTTTCGGGGGGGTTTGCACAGCTGTCCTGCAGCTGCTCCTGGACACCAGGGATCAGAGGAGGGCCCCACGCAGACAGTGAGGCCAGGCGGGCACTCCGCGGCCGGGCCGGGCCCCCGCTGCCGCCCTCGCTCGGCCCCCAAGGCCCCTTCCAGGTGTGGCTCGGGCCTCCCCGCCTGTACGTGGCGGAGCCGGTGAGCCGGCGTTTCGGCTCCTCCGTCTCTGGACACAGCCTGTGGGTCTCCCATGTGCGCTGACCCTCAGGCTGCAGTCCGGCCAGGCTCCTGGGTCCTTCCGGCACCTCCCAGGGCTTCAGGAGAAGAAAGCGGCTCCCCCCACCCGCCCCCTGCCCGGTGGGGAAATAGCAGCTCCGAGCTCCTAGTTCAGCCAGGAGCTGCTCGACTGAAGGTCACTGGGAAGAGGGGGCCGTGGGCCTGAAAGTGGGCACCGAGGGGCTGCGGCCGCTCAGCAGCGCCTGGTCTCCTGGGGCCGGGACGGGGCTCTGTCTGCTTGAGCCAGCCCGGCGACACTTGCCGCCCACCCCTCACTCCCAGACGGTGCAGGGAGCCCCGCGGACCGCAGTCTGTGGGCGACTCCTTCACCTCCTCCTTCTGGCCTGCAGGGGGAGATCGGCCCACCTGGTCCCAGAGGGGAGGACGGTCCGGAAGGCCCCAAGGGTCGAGGAGGTCCAAACGGCGACCCCGGTCCTCTGGGACCCCCTGGGGAGAAGGTACGTGATGCGGGAGCCGGGCTGCTTCCTGGGGACCAGCCCTCCCAATGGCCCAGGGCGTCCAGGCGGCGGGTCGGGCAGGCAGAGCCCCAGGCGGGGCCAATGTGCGTCCTGACGTGGTGCCAGCCTTCTGGTCCACCACACCCGCTCCTGGGAGTGTTCCCTCCTCCAGCTCGGCCAGGGGCTGAGCCTGGCAAGCTCAGGGTTGGAAATGGGGGCTCCTGACAGCTGCTCTTACACCTGTGGGGGGCCACCTACCTCATCTCGCTCCCCCACTCCCTACCCCAGCCCCCACATAGGAACCGGCTCATAAGTAGCCCAAACACCCCACCCTGTCTGGCCCCAAGGCTGGGATGCTTCAACAGAAGGATTGAGCAAAATTCCACAGGCAGCGCTTTTCCCGTGTGCGGGGCATCAGCCTCCACCCACTGACTTCAGCAGGGGTGTCCACTCCTGCACAAGGGGCCGTGCTCCAAACCAGGCAGGGATTCTGGGGGAGACGCCACCCCAGGAGGACAGGCAGGCTCTCTCTGGGGGCCGTGGAGACCGCACCTGCTCTAGACACACGCTGGCTCCCTCTCTGTTGCGAGGAGGGCCAGCCGGCTCGTGACGCACCTCCTTTCTCTGCACAGGGCAAACTCGGAGTCCCAGGACTGCCGGGCTACCCAGGAAGACAGGGGCCAAAGGTAACGTACAACCTGGTGAGGTCTGACCACTGGCGTCTCCCCACCCTGCACACCGTCACCCACCTGTGCCCCCTGCATAGCTGCTGGGACAAAGCAGGTCACGGTGGCCGTGTCCCGGCTCTGGCCCACTCACAGCCTTCTGCAGTGACTTGGCTGAGTCAGAAGGAGGGCCCTGGAGAACGAGGTGAGCCTTTAGAGAGGCGACCGCCCAGCAGATCCTGGGCTGCACCTCCGAGTCCTCCGCCCCTCTGGCCTCTCAGGGACTTCGTGCACCGGATTCTCCACACCCAGAGTTGTGTGCCTCCCTCACAGTTAATTCTCCCTGGAAATTCAGAGGTTATTTGCTCATAACTGAGCATAAAAGAAAGACGAAAACTTTCTTATAGGAAATCATGTTTTATGTTATGTGAAACAGCTCCTTGAGGCTTTGCAAATCACTTAAACCATTTTTTCTGTCTCACCTTTTATTATTCATGGCTCTTCCTTAAAAAGTTGCCAGCTGCCTGCGCTAGAGATGTAATTAACAGCAAGAGAACTCACGGGTCTGTCGGGTTTGTGTCTGTGTGTCCTGCCCTCCTCCAGCTTCAAGCCTCTGGACGCCGTCCTTGTTAGCAGAGGCAGGGCCCACGGGCCAGGCTGCAGCCCTAGGTGTACCCACACGGCTGATGGCAGTGCCCACAGCAGTCCTCCCTGGGGAACGCAAGGTCCCCCTGGGCGGGTGAGCCCACAGCCACCACTCGGGGGGAATCATCTGCCACGAAGTAGTCTTGCTTCATGTCTGTTAGCGATGTGCCCACCGGCCACAGTGCCGGCCACTGTGATTGTATGGAGAGACCCTGATGGACACGTTTTCTCTCCTGAAACGCGTGTCCATTTGGGGGAGGAAGGGAAAGAGAGGAGGAGTTTGAGAGAGACAAGATGGGGGGTATAGGTCAAGTTCAGGCAGCTTTTTGTAAAGGCAGAGGGAGAACCTTGAAACTGCGTGGGTAGTCTGGACGGTCCTGGGGCAGTGACCCCGCTCCTGAGCCGAGAGCCGTGAAGCCAGCACCCCTGGTTTTCCTGCCACGAAGCTCAGTCCAGTCTCCTCTTTGTATCAGCAGGCAGGCACACAGGTGGGTTGGCCAAGCTAAGCCCCTTGGGCAGAGGTAGCATCAGTAAACTTGTCCTGGGCTAAGCACATTCAGGTCAGGATTTTTTAAGTCAGGTGGAAAGTAGAGACGGATTCAGGAAATGCTTTACATGGTGTCACCGGGAGCTCACATGGTATTTGGACGTTTGTCCAACCAAAGCTCTTAAGTGCTTACCTGCCTGTGTGCACCTTGTAAAGTTCTAGAATTAAAAGAGCCGTGCGAAGCCATGGTTGGTGCATAAATTTGTATTCATTTTTGACTGTATAAGCTGCCATGCTTTATTTAGAGGTGTTCTGAGGAGATAAAACATGACAACAAGGCGCAAAAAACAAATGTCACAAATGTGAGATTCACACATCACCCCCAGCGAATCTTGGTGGTACATGCTCTTTTCTCCCGAAACACCAGTGTTTTGCAGACATGGGTGTGTGAGAGGAGGGTGTGGAAAGAGGGAGGAAGGGGAGGCATGGTTAAGATTCAGTTCTGATTTTTAGATTTGGAGTCTGTGAGATGCTCAGGAAATACTGAGTTGGTGGGTGGCAGGTGGGTAGGTGGATGGGTGGTTTGCTGGATGGTGAGATGGATGGATGGACGGTGGGTGGGTGAGTGGGTGGTTGGATGGATGGATGATGGATGATTGGTGGGATGGATGGATGGATGGTGGGTGGTTAGGTGGGTAGATGGGTGGATGGATGGATGGCTGGATGGATGGTGGATGGATGGATGGATGGATGGTGGAGGGATGGATGGATAGATGGTAGGTAGATGGGTGGGTGTCTGGGTGGCGAGTGGTGGATGGATGGGTGGGTAGATGGGTGGATGGATGGATGGTGGATGATGGATAGATGGTGGATGGATGGTAGGTGGGTAGATGGGTGGATGGATGGTGGATGGTGGGTGGATGGTGCGTGGGTGGATGGTGCGTGGGTAGATGGGTGGATGGATGGTGGATGATGGATGGATGGATGGATGGTGGATGGATGGATGGTGGGTAGATGGGTGGATGGATGGTGGATGGATGGGCGGGTGGTGAAGGGGTGATGGATGCATGGATGGATGGTGGGTGGATGGTGCGTGGGTAGATGGGTGGATGGATGGTGGATGATGGATGGATGGATGGATGGTGGATGGATGGATGGTGGGTAGATGGGTGGATGGATGGTGGATGGATGGTAGGTGGGTAGATGGATGGACGGTGGGTAGATAGGTGGATAGGTGGATGGATGGCTGGGCGGGTGGTGGAGGGGTGATGGATGGATGGTGGGTGATGGATAGATGGTGGATGGATGGTAGGTGGGTAGATGGATGGATGGTGGGTAGATAGGTGGATAGGTGGATGGATGGCTGGGCGGGTGGTGGAGGGGTGATGGATGGATGGTGGATGATGGATAGATGGTGGATGGATGGTAGGTGGGTAGATGGATGGATGGTGGGTAGATAGGTGGATAGGTGGATGGATGGCTGGGCGGGTGGTGGAGGGGTGATGGATGGATGGTGGATGATGGATAGATGGTGGATGGATGGTAGGTGGGTAGATGGATGGATGGTGGGTAGATAGGTGGATAGGTGGATGGATGGCTGGGCGGGTGGTGGAGGGGTGATGGATGGATGGTGGATGATGGATAGATGGTGGATGGATGGTAGGTGGGTAGATGGGTGGATGGATGGTGGATGGTGGGTGGATGGATGGTGGGTGGATGGATGGTGGGTGGATGGATGGTGGGTGGATGGTGCGTGGGTAGATGGGTGGATGGATGGTGGATGATGGATGGATGGATGGATGGTGGATGGATGGTAGGTGGGTAGATGGGTGGATGGTGGGTAGATAGGTGGATAGGTGGATGGATGGCTGGGCGGGTGGTGGAGGGGTGATGGATGGATGGTGGATGATGGATAGATGGTGGATGGATGGTAGGTGGGTAGATGGATGGATGGTGGGTAGATAGGTGGATAGGTGGATGGATGGCTGGGCGGGTGGTGGAGGGGTGATGGATGGATGGTGGATGATGGATAGGTGGTGGATGGATGGTAGGTGGGTAGATGGGTGGATGGTGAATGGATGGTGGGTGGCTAGATGGGTGGATGGATGGTGGATGGCTGGGCGGGTGGTGGAGGGGTGATGGATGGATGGATGGATGGATGGATGGTGCGTAGACGGGTGGGTGGCTGGGTGGCGAGTGGTGGTGGGGGCAGTCTGGTCCGGGGCTGAGAACCCCGGCAGGCTCGCCCTCCGGCTGGCACGGGCACACAGCTTGTCCCTGGTCAGTCTCTCATGCCTCTTCCCTCGTGAACTCTCTTCTAGGGTTCTATTGGATTTCCTGGATTTCCTGGTGCCAACGGAGAAAAGGGCGGCAGGGTAAGGACCGTCGCTTCTGCCCAGGCAGTTTGTTCCACTGCCTTGGTGTTCAGCAAGTCTGTTCTCCGGCACACCCTGTTTATTTCTCACCCACTTTGCTGCCAGAACTGCTTTCCAGAACAACTGACCTTAAGTCTTTACACTAAACGCTGGTGACTGTCGGGACGCTGAGCCAGGCGGGGGTGCGGTAGATCAGGCCGCTGGCCAGAGAGGGAGGCGTGTGGAGGACACAGCGCTTTCTCACAGTCGCCGCGATCGCAGCAGCTCTCGGGTCACTGGCGAAACCCAGACTTCTCTCTTGCAGCCCAAGCGACTTGCTTTAAAAGGCGGGGAAAGGCCCTTGCCCTGTGCTGGCGTCCCACTGCGTCCCTCGTCCAGGGTCCAGGCGCGGCCCCCTCCTCTTCCCGGGCTGCCGCCGTCACTGGACACCCTCCAGGGAGCAGCGGGCCTGGCTTCCCTCCGCTGTCATCGAGGGTGAGGGTGATCCGAGGGCCCAGACTGGGGGCCGTCCCCCCAGCCTCACCAGCCCAGGCCCTCCAGCGGGAACCGCCCTGAAATCGGCTTAGGGGCGTCACACAAGGCAGCCGGAGCACTGCTCCCGGCTGAACGGGATCGAAAGGTCCTCTTGGGCCTTTGGACTCTGAGCGGCCTTGTCCACAGGGATGTGGGGTGTGCAAAGCAGGCCTGGGCTGGTCCTCCCTGTCCAGATGGACGGGCTGCCCCCGCTGAGTGCTCACTCCAACTACCGTTACTGTCTTTGAGCTGACACAGTTCAATCTCTTGAAAGCATGGGGGGGAAGACCTAAAGCCATCGAAAATCCATGTAAATGGACGTGTTTGCCAGATTCAGGAAAGAGAAAACGGGGCTTTCTGAGTGCAAGTCATCAGCCTGCCACAGGGAGACCATGATCTGTTTGTGTGTATCGGAATCTAGATGTGCCTACACGTCCGTCTGTATCTGAATGTTTATATCATGTCTGTTTTGTGTCCTTGTTTACGCACCTGAGTATTTCTGTCTATACCGTGTCTGTTTCATGTCCGTGTCTGTATCTGTAGTTACATCCGCCTGTGTGTCTATCACCCACCTACCTACCTACCTATCTGTCCCGTTCTTCCTGGTGGGGACAGTCTGACCAGCATCTTGGAGAAAGGCTGTCACTCACGGAAAGTAGTCCAGGGTCTGTAAAAGCAGAGGAACCTCGGAGCCACAGAGCAGGCAGCCCCGGTGCTGGAGAACAGGGCCTTCCACACCACGTTGCCGAGAGAATCCCCAGGAGGGGTCACGACGGCTAACGGGCCCGTGATGTGACCACCGCCCCTTTGCATGGAGGACCCAGGCTGGGGACACGGCGGAGGCCTGGCCATGGTCCTGGGGCTGGCACTTTGCCCCAAGCCCTGCTCCCCTCTCCCACTCCTCAGCTGCTCCACCCCCGAGCTGAGAAGGCCGGGCAGGTGCCTGGATGCCCCTGGCCACCACAGGCCGTTGTTCCAGGGCATCGGCGTGCGGGTCACCGAGGTCATCACTGAAAATGGGTGGCTGGAAAGCAGAGGGGCCAGGACCGGGGACTCGCTCCTGGTCTGAGAGTCCAACTTGGTTCCCAGGGCCTGAAGCCTGGACACCTCAAGGAAACCGTCTACTTCGGGATTTATGCAGGTCGTCACACAGATGCTTCTGGGGCTGGGATACTGGACATGACAGGTGGCGTGTGTGCTGACACGCATGTGCCCCCGTGTGCCTGAGAGCCGGTGGGTGTTCATCCATCCGCCTCATCCTGGCCTCTCCGGAGGGGCTGGCAGGGTCGGTGGACCACTGCCTGGGAGTTCCATGTATAGCTGGCTGTCACGTGACCAACTGATGGCTTGTTCCTGTCACTGGCCTGCACCCCGGGCCAAGGCGGGGTCCCCGCCAGACCGGCTTGGGAAGAGCCAGCCCCTTAGCAACGCCACCAGCAACCAGAAGCTTCCATCGCCAGCTTAGGGCATCTCAACTCTAGCAAGGCCAGTTCTGAGATGGCCCCAAGGCCACGTGGACAGGCGCTCATGGGAGATTAGCTGAGGAGGCCATGGGTGGGGCGTCTTCTTTCCAGCGGCCTCTGTCACCGGGATGCAGACTCTGGCTTCATTTACGCAGAAACCTGGGAAGCCTGTTGCCGCCTGGGAGGGCAACGGACTCCGTGGCCAAGGCTGGGGCAGTCTGTTTAGGTTGGAACCGAGAGCTGGTCAGGCTGCAAGATCAGAACCGTGATCCAGGTCATGCTGTTGGATGAAGGCTTGGCATGAGCTGACGTGCCAGCTGGACTCCCCCACAGATGCCAGGAAGTCACCCAGGGGTGGGCCACGGTGTCTCGCTGGCGGGAGCCCATTGGTTGAAGAAAGCAGATGTTTCATTAATTTTCGTTGGCAAATATTTATTTGAAGCCAAGAGATACCGCTGCCTAATGAAAGCAGCGAGGCCAGCGTGCATTGTTTAAAAGCATCGTAATTACCTCATCATCATAAGTGGTTTTATTAAATTCCTTTCAAGACGGGAGGCTCTGGAAAGCAGTTTTGATTCTGGCAGCAAATGAGTGAAAGATGGTGAGAGGAAATGTATCAGGTGGCCCTTAGCAACGCAGATCCATCTTGGGCTTTGTCGTTAGAAACCAGGGGAAAAAAAATTCCAGAAAATGAATGGAGAAGCAGTGGAGATGTAGGGCCTTGATCAATCCATTACTTGCACACACTGTAGGTAAACTGCACTTACAGCTATTATGTCTTTGCTTTGGGGAAAAAAAATTGCAGTGCATTTGTTTTCCGTGGTTTGGAAAATGCAAAACAACAGCAGAGAGAAGGAGTCTAAATTCTATTAGAAGAGAAGCAAATGACTCTTGGATTATGATTTATATATTAAATTGCAAGTTTGTTTGTCTGCAGAGCCTGTTGAAAATTTAATGGCTAATATCCTTAACTGTAGCGGAAGTAAATTATGTATGAAAGGGGTTGACTTTCTCCTCTCGTAATAATGATTCCCCCCCACCTCACTGCTGCAAGAGATGGAGAGGGAAGCTTGGAGGTGGGGGAAGGGGGGGAGTGGATGTTTTGAGGGGAGGAAACCAGAGAAGCAAGGTAAGCATCCCTCGGGCGGCAGAGGGAGCCAGGGTTTCAGAAGGGCCTCGTGCAGACGCGAGAAGCCGTGTGCGTTGCCCGGGCGGTGCGTCCTGCCACCCTGACACATCTCCCTTTAAAGCCGAGATAAGGGGGTGGGCCTTTCCAGCCTGACTTCCAGCGGTCTCCCCGTCACCCAGGCAGTGGCAGGCGTGCCACGTGACTGACCGACACCCTTCTCCTCTGATTGCAGGGCACCCCTGGGAAGCCGGGACCACGGGGGCAGCGAGGCCCGACGGTAACCCTGGGCGGAGGGCGGCCTCCAGACTGGGCGCGGTGGTGGGGCGGCTGCCTGGTGGGAGCGGGGATGAAGGCGTCGCGCACTCGGCGTGGGGGCCCACCTGTCTTCTCTTCCGTCTGTGCAGGGCCCGCGCGGCGAGAGAGGCCCGCGAGGCATCACCGGGAAGCCTGGCCCCAAGGTGCGTGTGCGGTCTCCTCGGCGGCCCCCGCCTGACCCCGGTTCTCAATGCTGTCCACCCTCACAGAGGGGGCCCCACGGCCTTCTCCACCGCAAAAACTAAAAGAATGAAAGAAGGTTTCTTGGGGGTATTTAGGAAGGAGCTGGTTGAGTTAGGTGAGGTCGAATCACAGAGGCCACCTGGGGCCCCCGCAGTGTGGAGGCGAGGCCCAGCCCGGCTTTGGACCAGTGCCCACCAGCTCTGATGGGGAAGCCCTATTTCTCTTCTCCGAGAGGGCTTTGGAAGAGACATCTTGCTGAGATTCTAAAGAAAGTTCTTTCTGCCGCTGCGAGAGCCCAGGCCCGCCTCTAAGGCCTCTTCTCTCACCCTGGGGCCTTGACACCAACTCCTCCAATCGGCATGAAGCAGACCTCGGCCAGGCAGCAGGCCCGTCCTGTCCTGCCCTGTGCAGGCCGTGATTCCAGTGAGCTTTGCTGCTAAGGAGATGGGCCCGCAGCTGGCCGAGGTGGCGAGCCAGGCAGAGAGCTGGCCAGAGAGCCAGGCAGGGGAAGAGCTGGCCCGGGGGCTACCCGAGTCCCTCCGTGACGAGCTCTGGGCCCAGTCACGCTGCCAGGAGGCTGACTTCACGCTCAGCTGTTGCCTGGTGTTGGGTGGGCCCTGGGACAGAGCCTGTGTCCTGTCTTCTCGTTTTGGCCACACCCCCTGGTGGGAGCCTGGCCTTTGTCCCAGAGCAGCAGCGCGTTCTCCTGGGAGGGTCTCAGCCCCAGCAAGGCCGGCTCAGTGCCAGGCATGTGTACAGAGCCGAGGGACCACCCGAGGCTCACGCGCTCTGCTCTGTACAGAGAATCCGGTGGGGTGACTCCAGAGGACACAGGGCCGCTAGGTGATTCTGCACCTGTGATGACGTCATGGGCCAGTCTTTTCATCAAAAATAGTAATGACAGAAATAATAATAATAAGCTTTTCTTGCTCTTTCCTTCCCTTCCCAGGGCAACTCTGGAGGCGATGGCCCGGCCGGCCCTCCAGGTGAACGGGTAAGCACCTGGATGCATCCAGTAACAGCCCGGGAGTGTCTGCAGGAGAGCTGCCTGCCAGCATGTCTTCCTGGGTGGGCGGGGCAGAGCATGGCCGGCCTTCTACCCTGGTGAAGGAGGGTGGTTCCTAAAATCCAGAGGTGGCTCGGGGGTGGCCTTCCCCTGGAGTAAAGTCTACTGTGGTTGGAGGTGGCGACCCCATCCCCCTGGCCCTGGCCTTGGGGCTTGGAGTGGGGGGTGGCTGAGATGTCAGGAAACGCAGTCCTGGGCCCCTCGCTGCCCCGGGGGGCCTTCTTGTGTGACTGGACTTCCTTTTCGCATCGGGGAGGGCAGGGCTGGAAAGAGTTTTTCAAAAGTCGTGGGGAGCAGGGGTAATCGCGTCTGTGCTCAGAGATCCGATGCTGGGGTTGCAGAGCTGGGGAAATGTCTGTCCTCATACCGGCTGTTGTCTGTCCCCAGGGACCCAACGGACCCCAAGGACCCACGGGGTTCCCTGGACCAAAGGGTCCCCCGGTGAGTACCGCATTTTCCCTGTGGGGCCGGCCCAGGGTTTCCCAGAGACGCTGGTCCTTCCCAGGGCTCCGGCCTCCAGGCAGCGGGCTCGGGGGAGGGAGGCCGGCCCAGGAGCTCTGGCTGGAGGGGCAGCTGTGGGGCGCGTGGACCTCTCTGTCATCAGACCATCACGAGTGTCCAGTCGGCCGTGAGTCAGGGTGGTAGCGCTGCCACCACAAATGGCCACAAACCCCGTCCCTCAAAACCACAGAAATGTGTTCTCTCCCCGTCTGGAGGCCAGAGCCTGAACTCCTGGGCTCGGGGTCCGGTTTCTGCCCCCGAAGCCTCTCCCAGCCCCCGGCCCCCCTGGGCTTGTGGACCCTCACCCCCCTCCGCCTGCATCTGTGCCTGGCCTTCTCCTCTCTCTCCCTCTGTCTCACGTTCTCTGTCTCTACCCGCTGGTCCCTGGATGAGGGCCCAGCCTAACCCAGCCAGGCCTCCCCTCGACCTGATCCCGTCTGCAGAGACCCTGTCCCCAAGTGAGGCCAGGGTTGCAGCTGCCGGGGGTTGGGACCTCCGCCTGTGTTTTCTGGGGGGGGGGGGCACATCTCAGCTTGCAGCAGATAACAATGTATTTCCTCTGAGAAGGATAAGCCCCTCATCGTGGGAGGTGCTGCCTATCGGGACTCGTGTGGGCACGGGGGTTAGGAAGGAGCTCGACCTCTGCGCCGCACGGACCTGGGCCCAGTGCCTCCGGCGGCCGGGCCTCAGGGGGCTGCTGATGCCTTGGCATCTCCCTGTGGGCGATGGCAGGGACCCTCAGGGTGCTTGTGAGGGTTCAAGGGGGCAGTACCCAGACCCCGGGCTCCCAGCAGTGCTTGTCACTGTGACTTTGCCGTCATCACCTTGGAAATGAAACGGTAGCTTTTGCCTCCTGGAGTGGCACAAAGCCCTGAAGATGTGTGTGCATCTCGGAACAAGATGAAGCTTCCTTCCTTTGCTTTCTGCAGGGGCCTCCAGGCAAGGACGGGCTCCCAGGACACCCTGGACAGAGAGGCGAGACGGTGAGTGTGGACAGCGCCGGGGATGCGGGCGCCGCGCCCAGCCTTCGCTGCTGGTCGGCTCGGGCAGGACTGAGGTTCAGCCTCGGGAAGCCCCCCGAGGGCCGGCTGGCTCCTGTGGCCACGGGATGTGGCCTGTCTGGAGGGAGCTCCACCGCCTCCAAGCAGCCCCTTGGCCTCTGTGTGCGAGGGCGGGTGTTGGCCTCAAGCCATCCTGGCCGGCCTGGCCCAAGGTCACACGTGACACCATCGTGACACCAGCAAAACCAGAGGAGCGGCCTCCGCCTCCTCCGGGAGGGCCGGAGCGCGGCCCAGCACACGCCACATGCGTCTGAACTGGACCCTCCTCGGGAAGGTCCTCTGTGTCCAGCTTGTCTGGTTACTTTATGTCTGTCCTGGCCCTTCTGGCCTCAGGGGACAGCAGGGAGCCAGACGGCTCCTCCCAAGTCCCCTTTTCAGGAAGGGGGACAGGTGGCCGGTCGCGTTGGAGTTTGGGCCCTTGGCTGTGCTCAGGGCCAGCATCTCTGCTGTCACAGGCTCACCTTGGCCTTGCCCTGACCTGTAGCAGTGCCCACGACAGTCTTCGACAGCTGGACTTAATGGACACCCATGTTTTTTACTTCTAAAAAAGGCATTGGGATCACTTCCTGGTCCCAGGAGCCATGGGGGATTCAACCGAGCTTCATGCTGTGTCCCCCGCTCCGGCCTGTCCCTGGGAAGGGCGTGGGCACAGCTGTGAGCTTGGGCCTCCCCGCTCTGCACACTTGGGGTTCACAGCGCCTGCTGACCTCCTGGTCGCTATAGTGGTGGACGGTGGCCCACGGGAAGGCCCCCTTGTGTCTGCGTCCGGCGTCCTCGTGGTTAGAGATCTCTGATGGACCCTCCGGGAGGAACCGTCCCCTCGTGAAGTGTGATCTTTAACAGCACACTTAATACGTTCTTGGTGCCACTTAAAAGCATCCCTTTGTCCCTTTTTGGCTCGTGGTAATGAAGCATCCTCTAAATGTACCTCCCTGGTGTTCTGCCTGGTGCTCAGTGGCCGATAAACAGAGTTTACTTTGCTCTTTTGTTTATGGAGAAAAATTAAAACACCCCCCGCTTCGTAGCTTTTTCTCTATTGCTTTCCTGAGGAGGCTTGACGGAGGCTTTTCATCTCACGGTGTGCGCTCCCCTCTGCCTTGTTCTGGGAAGAGGCTGGCAGGGTAATTAAGCCGCTTGTTTTGCTGGGAAAGTAGGACAGGTTCTTCCCGGCTCCCCCTGCCACGCCTGGCTGCCCCCAGAGACTCAGGGGCACCTGCATCTGGACCTGCCTGGGGTGTCACGTCCTCCAGGGCCAGTCCAGACGCCCTCCAGAAAGGTCCCCCTTGTGGTGTCGACCTGTGCTTTCTGTAGAGAGCTGGAAACTCGAGAGGTCGTGGTGTCTCCTAAACGCAAGCCCAGAGCTCGCTGGTCACAAGGGGCTGGGGATGGGCCCCGGCCTCAGCCGGCGTGGGTGTGCCCCCAGCGGACCACACGGCAGGCCGTCCTTACCGCCACGTGGGCGCTGTTGCCCAAGCCCGCGAGCAGGGGAGATGCTTTCAATCTGTCCAGCGTGCCTTGTTTCTGACCCTCCCTGTAAAGGCTGCTGGCCTTTCAGCTAAGACCAGGTGTAGTATGGGGACTTCACAGCTGGCTCGGTGGTAAAGCATCTGCCTGCCGAGGCAGGAGGCACAAGAGATGCAGGTTCGATCCCTGGATCGGGAAGATCCTCTGGAGTAGGAAATGGCTACCCACTCCAGTACTCTTTCTGGAAAATTCCATGGACAGAGGAGACTGGTGGGCTACAGTCCACGGGGTCACCAAGAGTCGGACATGACTAGCACACAATGGCCGCCTACGGGGAGCGCTGCTTCAGCCGTGGCCACGTCAGTCCGGCGCGTGCGGCTCGGCTGGGCCTAAAGACGGAGCCCTCCCAGACTCTGCCTGAAGCTGCCTCTGCTCTGGGTCTGCACGGCCCAGCGGCTGAACGTCAAGTGTCCGTCAGCTGCACGCTCACTGGCCGTCGTGTGGTGGTCAGAGGCGCTTGCCCGTCAGCCCTGTGGCTCTTGCTGTGGCCTTAAATGAGCCACTTCCCTGTCTGGCTGCTGTAGAGTTTCCACTGAAAGCCTCCTGGGCATAGCGTCTGCACATCTCCCCCAGCGTCACGTGGCACCTGCAGATGGCATCTTGTCTGCACGTGCCGAGCTCCATGGATGTGCTGGAAATTAAACCCGCGGTGCTCTGCCGTCAGCTTCGCCTCTGGAGGACAGCGTGTGCAGAAGAGACAGGCGGCCGGGTCCGTGCCAGCGTGCGGACAAGAAATGAGCGATTCCTGTTGAGTCGAGCTAAGAATACCTCCCAGCTGCCGCACTGTGGAAGCGGCAGGTCCCCGCTGCGTCCAGATTTCAATCAGTGCAGTATAAAACCGCTTATCCTGCCCCAGAGGCCTTGGCAACACCAGCAGGGCAGTCCCCACAAAGTCACTAATGAGAGACAGCCCAGAGGTGGCTCCCGAGTCTGGTTTCCAGTGGCTGTGACACCAAGTCTGCTCAGAAAATGGACGCTTAGTGATGTGAGAAAGATTAACGGTTATAGAGTCTATTTCTCATCAGGGTGATGGAAATGGCTAGTGAAACTAACCTCTCTGGTTTCCTGACCTTCCTAAATTTGTGCAAAGTGGAGCAAGAGAAATGGCCCTTTTGAATGAGGTCTGGGACGTCCACTGTTGTGGGGTGGGGTGGGGGCTGGGGGTGACCTGTCGGCCGCTTCAGCCGTCTCAGCGGGCTGACTCTCTCTTTGCAGGGTTTCCAAGGCAAGACCGGCCCTCCAGGCCCCCCGGGTGTGGTCGGCCCTCAGGTGAGACACAGCCCCCACTGGCATCTCTGGTCATCCCGGGTCCCCACCGCTCGGGAGAGACGGTCACGCTCGGGGCGGAAGGTCCCCGCACCCTCAGGGCGCGGGCGCAGCCCGGGGGGCGTCACAAGGCCTGGAATGCCTGTTCAGAGGGGCGGCAGAGCAGGTGCAGGGAGGGGGAGTGATCGCGTGACGCGGACTGAGCGGGCAGAGCCGGCTGCCAGCCCCGTGGGCAGACCAGGCAGGCTCGCGGAGTCCCGCTTCCACCCTCTGGGCAGCCCCGCCCTTGGTGTCCACGCAGCCTGACTCCCCGCCCCGGATCCAATGCCCGGGGCTGCCGTTCTGACCTTGGATCTGTGCAAGAATGGGCTTGCAGGCTCAGGGCCGCAGATCAGGGCGCAGTCACCTTGCTCCCCAGAAAGTCCACACCTGATGTGGAGGTAAATCAGATACTGACCCGGGAAACGAGGGTGCGCCCCCGCACTTCCCCTCACGGGGGTTCGCCCCTGAGGCCCAGGCCCTGCCGGCTTCCGCGGAGACGACACGCAGGACCACAGGGAGGGCCGGGCAGCAGCTGCTGCACTTTGATCTTTCTGGGTTGTTACCAGGAGACCTTCAGAGGAAGGTGGCGGTCTGGTGGGCTTGCAGTGGCCCTTCGCCTCTGCAGCCAGGCTGTCCTTAGTTTGAGGAAGAGAAGGTGACTTTCTTGCGTGTCCCCGGAACGTGTCTCCTGGCTGACACGCTTCTTCCCTGCAGGGCCCCACCGGAGAGACTGGCCCCCTGGGCGAGCGCGGCCACCCTGGGCCCCCGGGCCCCCCCGGGGAGCAGGGGCTCCCGGGCCTGGCCGGGAAAGAAGGGGCAAAGGTGAGTGGCTGGGACCTGCGTCCCAGGCGGACTTTCCTGGGGATGGTTTCGGCCCTTGGTCTGTGTCTTTCTGTTGCTTTTCTCTGATGAATGGGTGATTCTCAAGCAGCTGCTCTTCATGCCAATGCGCCTGCTCAGACCAGGGACTCAGCTCCTCTCTGCTCACTTTGAAGGAGGGCCTGAGCTGATCAGCTGCCCGGACAGAGATGATGGGGGCTGCAGACCCCCTCTTCCCCAGGGCACCCGGAGTGGCCGCCCACCCATTCCCAGAAACGGACAGAACTCTGACACGTCATGTGTCTAGACGGAAGTTAGCGGAAAGCGACCCTTTAAAAAACTCTCCCCTTTAAGACGTGGAAGTTGTCGTTCAGTCGCTAGGTCGTGTCCGACTCCTCGCGACCCCATGGACTGCAGCGCGCCAGCCTTTCCTGTCCTCCACCAGCTCTCGAAATGTGCTCAAACTCGTGTCCATTGAATTGGTGATGCCATCTAACCATCTCATCCTCTGCCACCCCCTTCTCCTTTTGCCTTCAATCTTTCCCAGCATCAGGGTCTTTTCCAATGAGTCGGTTCTTTGCATCAGGCCAAAGTATTGCAGTTTCAGCTTTAGTATCAGTCCTTCCAGTGAATATTCAGAGTTGATTTCCTTTAGGATTGACCCGTTTGATCTCCTTGCAGTCCAAGAGACTCTCAAGAGTCCTCTCCAGCACCACAATTTGAAAGCATCAGTGAAAGAATAAATACTAAAAAAATCCATCCCCAGACTGGGTGCCCCAAGCTGGTGGTCGTAACTTCCTGTGTTTTTGCGTAAAAACAAACAGCCCTCCCCTTTCAGCTTTTCAGTGAGGGACTCAGGAAAGATAAGTTCTCCAGCGCTTTGCACGACCACATACAGGAAAGTAAACTTGAAGAGTAGTCAAAGAGTGAAGCGGTCACACACACGTATGTACGTACGCAGGCATATATGATGGAGCACATATATACGTGCTTGTGTATGTGTGTGTGTGTGCTTGTATGTATGTGTGTGTGTATAACAGTTGAGACAGCCATTCAGCAATAAAGAGAGCTGGCTGAGTTTGGAAAGGACGCCCCTACGCTCCCATGTTGGACCCCAGAGAAAGTCCTGGAAGACGTCACAGCCTTAGTGAACTTCAGGGAAGGTACTGGTCAGAGAATCCTTTCAGAAAACGTGGTTCAGGCTTGAGACAAGTGTCTTGAGCGGCAAGTCCATTTTGGGCAAAACTTCCAGTGCTTTGGCCGTGGAGTTCTTCACCTGAGCCAGTTTTTCGAGGATCCCCGGATACATGGGAAAGACAGGCGTGAGGACCTTCAGCCCCTGCTTGGGTCGCTGTAGCCCCAAAGGATGTGGTGGGGAGCAAGACTCCACAGATCGTGACTGGAGTCCCAGACAGACTCGGTGCCCACACCACACGCGGGGCCAGCTGGCCGCGCAGGCTCCCAGGTGTGAGCTTGGGCCGTGCTCCAGCGCCCAGACCCGTCAACCAGTGAATCAAGTCAAGACCCAGAGGTTCCTGTGAAAGCCATGACCGCAGGAAGCCCCCCTCTAGCCCAGGTCCCGAGTGGGTCTAGAAGACCAGGCCCCGCCCAGCTCCCCGTCCACCTCGGCCGTGGGCATCGCTCGAAACTGACCTGTGGCTCCGATTCCAGGGTGACCCAGGCCCCGCTGGCATTCCTGGGAAAGACGGTCCCCCCGGGCTGCGAGGCTTCCCTGGAGATCGAGGACTTCCTGGTCCAGTGGTGCGTGACGGGTCTGCCGGGGGTTGGGTTGGATGTCCCCCGCCCAGGGAGGCTTCTCCCCACGGTGCCCTGCTCACACCTTGCTGCTTTGCAGGGGGCGCTTGGACTGAAAGGCAGTGAAGGCCCCCCCGGCCCGCCAGGCCCCGCGGTGAGTGTGCCAGTCCAGCACAAAGCCTCTGCCACCCTCTCCCTCCAAGCCTGCTCTGCAGGAGAGCAGGTGTCCCGAGGGCCGGGGAGCACACACACCGGCCCTGGTGGTCCCCGGGGGTCCTGGGAAGGCTGTGGTGGAGGAGGTGGACTTGGGATGGATGGGGCCAGCATGCCTGAGCTGCCAGCTTGTGACGAAGGCCCGGGGAGGGGCCATGCTGAATGAGGGAACTTGGAGGGCCGGGAGTGTGGACGAGGCCTGAGTGGGCCCCCCGAGCCCGTGGAGGTGCTCAGCGCGGGTCCAGGCCTGGAGCAGCCTGGGCAGGCACACGCAGCTCCAGGGCCTCGAGCCGGGCCATCCGCACGCCCAAGGCCCGTCCCCCAGAGCTGTGCTGTCTGTTTCCTTAAGCGGTCCCTCCCAGCTGTGAGATTCAGCTACACGAGGCCTAAAGATTCAGACCTTCGAGACTCTGGGCTGCCATCTGGGGGATTCAGGGGCCACGTGAGGCTGTGCCCACGCACCCCCGCTCTTGTCTGACTCTTTATGGCAAAGTGACATCTGCTTCACTTCCCCCTAAAAACGGGGCCTATCCAACAGCACCCACTCATCTGCTCAGGTGGGGGGCTTCAGGAGCAGCCCCGGCCCCTGGCTGGGTTTGAGGGTGGACCATGAATGACACCCGCCCCCCGAGTTAGGGGCCATTTGAGGGAGACGATGGGGAAGTCAGGTGGAAGTGAGGTGAAAAGTCGTCTTCCTTCTGATAAAGGTCAGGAACAGGGTGCCTCCCGGGGAACCAGGGTCACTCAGTGCTGAACCCCTGGAACTAGTCCAGGTGCCCACCTGTCAGTCCTGGCCCGGGGCCAGAGCCTCCCCCATAAAACCGACAGCGTGGAGGAGCCGGGCGGCCAGTGAGTACCCCGGGGGCAGGCGGAGCCCACAGGGCCAAGTAGGTGCCAGGGTCCCAGAAGAGGCCCCTCTGGGCCCCTTACGGAGGAGGTGTCCTCAAACGCTCTGCGGGACTTGGAATTATGGGAGGGGGTCAGAAGCAGCCTCAAACGCTAGACTCGATAATTTGTGCTCACTCGGGGCCCTGGGGAGCTATGGCGGGCTCTGGAGTGAGGGGCTGCATGGTATGATGCGGTGGGGCTTTAGGAAGTCGTACCCACGCAGTTGGAGAGCCTTTGAAATGAACCACTTTCTTGCATCCTCCAGGGATCTCCAGGGGAGAGAGGTCCGGCCGGTGCTGCCGGGCCCATCGGAATTCCAGGGAGACCCGGGCCCCAGGGGCCGCCCGGGCCGGCTGGGGAGAAAGGCACTCCTGTAAGTACTGCCCCCGAGGAGCTGGTCCCTGCCGTGTGCTGCCCTCCTGGGCGTTTTCCTGGGGTCTGTGGGAAGCGGTGGGTGGTGAAGTTCGCAATGTATGCCCGGCTGTCACGCTTGAGGTCCAAGGGTGGCCAGATGCTTCCCCAGAGTGGTCTGAGCCAGAGGGGTGCTCAGGGAGTGTCCAGGCCAGGCTCACTGGTCACGCCTGTGCATCTGTGCCCAGGGACATGCAGGCCAGGGCCGGGGGTGGGGGCACGTGGAGACTCTGTCCAAACGTGGCCCCAAGAGGATGGGCCCCCACCCCGGCCTGGGCCCACGGCTGGTCAGTGTAGGGGAAGGTGGATGTTTGGGATGGTCTTGCTGTGTTGGTCTGGGGGCAGGTGTGGCGAAGAGGGACAGGTGACCTGATGGGAAGATAAGCAACCCCTTCCCATACCCCCGACAGCCGACGGTTCACACCTGATGACCCCGGGTGTGTTGGCCCCGCCCGGAGGCTTTGTGAGAGCTCGGGGCGGGGGCCGGTCTGGAGTCTCGGCCTTTATGAAGGGGTTAGAGACCCTTCCTGTGTAGACAGACGTGCCCTGGGAAGCTGACCGCCAGCCCCTCTCCCCTAGCGTCTCCCCAAACGCCCCTTCCTGCCCAGATGAACCCTCACCCCAGCCACATTTGACGTGTGCCTCATGATTTTGCAAATGCCCACCTGCCCTCACATTCAGTCAACCATGGAGACGGATTCCAGCTCAAAGCTCCTTTCCAAATTCCGAGTGTCACCCAGAAGTCTGAGTTCCAGGGGGAGAGGCTCCCTGGATGATGTCCCGTTGAGTCAGGACACCTGCGAGCATTGATTTCTGTTAGTGAGGGCGGTTTTCCTCGTGGGTTTCCCATGGCTCAGGGGTAGAAAGAGGGCCCAGGTTGCCTTCCCGGCCACGAAGTCCGCCAGGGAACTGTGCTGGACATGTGGGGGCCTGGCTGACCTGTCCAGCGTGTTGTCGGCAGTTCCGAGGCGTCTGGCCCATCCCCCGAGGCCCGCAGGACGCAGACGCCCCTGGATTCTGCCCGAGCCCCACGCCTCGGGCACTCAGTGCGGGTAGAGCCGGCACAGACCCGGGCGGACACGGCCTGGGCTCGTTGTTTCAAGAGAGTCGGGGCTTGAGCAGAAACCTCCCAGGGTTGCACCGTCCGTGAAAAGCCGGTCGCGTTCCCAGCACAGCCGCCTGAGGAGAAAAGGCCACGCAAAGGTCAGGCGTCGTGTCGGCAGGAAGGTTCCACCCGAGCCACGGTCTGCCTGGGTGTGTTCTGGCTTAACTGAGGAAGAGCCTTCACGGGGGATCTCAGTCAAGGAGCAGGGCATGAACGTGCAGCGGGACAGGGAAGAGGGTGCCAGGAGGGGGTGCGGGCACGGCGAGACCCGACAGTGACCGTGAGACCCGCTCACTTTCCCGTCCGCGTCCCCTCCTGTTTCCATTCCTGGTTCTGTCGGGAGGTGGGGATCCCGGTTTGGGTGAGAAGGTGCCAGCCGCTCACGGGGTAGCACGTGGCTGGTAAAGTAGAGCGCGAGCTCAGCGAGGATCGCTTGGGATGACCGAGGGGGCGGTTGGGAAAGCGAACCGAACCTGTGAGGAGAGGAAGGTGGGTGTGTGTGAGTGTGTGCGTGCGTGCGAGTGTGCCGGTGCTCGTGCCCCTGCTCGGGGGGCGTGAGGGGTGGTATTTGTAGAAAATTGGGAGAGTGAGCAAGTTGGCCGAAGCCGGAGCTCAGACCCCCTGGCCACTGGCTTGGGCGATCCCGCACATAGACCCGGGAATCGGGTTGCCCTTGTTTGAATCCCGGCTCCACTGCTTACGAACGAGCCTCCGTTCCCCATCTGTGAAAGAATAGCCCTTCCCAGGATGCGCGAGGGTTAACCACGGTGGTGCACGGGGAACAGTGATACCGGACTGGACTCGGAGCCGCCCCTGGCGCGTCTGGCGGATCCATGAGGACCTGGGGGATGGTCCCTCCCCAGGAACCGACCGCTTCCCACCTGTGGGCCTCTCGCCAGGGGATGAGCTGCTGGCAGGGTGTTCCCATGATGAAGCTGCCTTTGAACAGTGATCTCCTCTCCTCTCCAGGGCGAGAAAGGTCCACAAGGCCCAGCTGGCCGAGATGGTCTCCAGGGTCCCGTGGGGCTTCCCGGTCCCGCTGGCCCTGTGGGCACCCCTGGAGAAGACGGAGACAAGGTAAGAAGAATCTGGAGAAGCCCCCGCCCCCGTCTTGGGACCCTGCATGGCCCAAGTTGGCCGGTGTCTGCAGGTCAGAGCTGGACAGGGGTCATTTTAAACCAAGGGACACAGGCGCTGTAGGGGCTCTGTGACAGAGGGCCCCTGTGCTGCCCAGCCAGTGTTTTTGGCGTCAGCGGGTGGTTTGGAACAGCTCCCAGACAGCGGTAATGAATGAGATCTCTGACATGCTCCAGGGGACGCAGCCCGTGCAGTTCTGATGTCGTCAAAGACATTTGCTGCAGCAGCCAGGGCGAGGAGAAGTGCTCTAAATCAGTTCAGATTCCAAATCTGTGGAGCCTAGTTTAATGAGGTTTTACTCAGTATCTATTTTTAAATGTCTCCACTTGAATCATCAAGGCCCCCTTTCATTAGGGATATGCTTTATTATCAGATGCTGTTACTGTAGCATTGTCTCCTCCATTTAATGAAATCAGAGGAATTCAGCTCTCCGGCTTAGCTTCCCGTTTGTGAGAACTCTTCGGTGACATTTCCGACTTTATCACCTCTGCAGGGTTGATGCCTGGCCTCTCGGGGTGGGAGACAGCCTGGCATAGCAGAAGCACTGAGGGGTTTTAATAGTTCTGGAGGCATAGTAATTGAGTTGTCTTTATTACCCTGTCCTGTCATCTGATTTGACAAAGTAAATATTTCCATTATGATTTTTGCCACACTTTCAAATCTACTACAATCCGACAAAGCGTAAAATCAAGGTCTTATCTCTTCCAGCTCTCTTATTAAAGAGGAAATCAAATTAATATATGGAAATGTTTCATCTTAGGAGAGTTAGAGGTCCGCCTGGAGAGGAGATGGTTCTTACTCTCTGGGAAAAATTAATTGCGGGGAGCAGAGAATGTGCAAGCGGTCACTGGACCGTCTGACGGGTCTTTCCCATTTTCCCACAGGGAGAGATTGGGGAGCCGGGACAGAAGGGGAGCAAGGGAGACAAAGGTGAACAGGTAAGCGGCCATGTGGGCCTTGGGCGGGGCCACGTGCTTGGCCTGGCGCGCTGTCCTCACTGACATTAACCGACCTTACCAGGTAACAGGGCTTCCCTGATAGCTCAGCGGTAAAGAATCCGCCTGCGATGCAGGACACGCAGCAGGAGCCACAGGTTTGGGTCGGGAAGACCCCCTGGAGGAGGGAACAGGTACCCACTCCAGTCGCCTTGCCTGGAGAATCCCATGGGCGGAGCAGCCTGCTGGGCTACAGCCCATGCGGTTGCAGAGAGTCAGGCATGACTGAGTGGCTCCTCACCAGCAACGGGATAACAACGTTCACACCCATAACTGATGGGAACCCCTGTTGAAATCTTGTGTTCGCGCCTGTGCACACATATGTGTGCGTGCACAGGTATGTGTTAGACGTGTATGTATGTTTGTAACACACGTCTGTAAGTGAATCCCTTATTACCACATGAACAGGAAGCCCTCACAGGTTTTGTGAAATAAGCCAAACGGAGCGTTTTTGTCCTCGAGGTTTTTGGTTCCACGGACACAGTCACCGCCCCCCAGCGCCGAGGGCTGTGGGATATTCCAGCAGCGGCAGCACCCTGACTAAATGCCTCTTAATTTTCCCCAAAAAAAGAAAATTCTACTGAGAAATAGTGCGTTTTTGCACAAGCACTGTCACGTGGCTGCGGCTTCTCCCGGGGGCTGTGGGGGGAGGCCTGCGCTGCGGGCGTCTTCACCAGCGTGTGTGGCCCCGGGCGGGCAGGGAGCTGTGTGTGACCCAGGTGTGGCTGTGACCCAGGTGTGACCGTGTCCCTGCTGGCCGGGGCGGGGCAGGCTCCTGCACAGCGCGGCCTCTCCCCCACGCTCCCTGTGCCCGCAGTGGCATGCACTTGGGGGTGCCCTGGGGGCGGCGTCAGGCACCAGGCGTGGCCCTCGAGGTCAGGCCCTCGGTCAGCCATGCGTGAGCCCCCTGACCTCAGGTCTCATTTCTGAACGGGGTCTCCGCGGCCCGTGTCGCGGGTGTGTGATGGGGGCTGAGGGGGTGCACAGGGCCCTCTGGCACCATCAGCACGGACGCCCCACCGCCCCCAACCGTACACGCTCAGGGCTGGACCCCGGGCCTCTCGCCTTCCGGAGCCGCAGCCTGGCCGGGGTGGGCCCCACGTGGGCAGGGCCCGGATGACCTGGGCTGCCGGGCCCCGCTTCCAGCGGCCTCAGCGGCGACTCAGGAGGCTACCCCCTCTGTCTCTTCCCCACAGGGTCCCCCAGGGCCTACAGGACCTCAAGGCCCCATCGGACAGCCAGGCCCCTCCGTGAGTATCCGCGGCTAATGGCCCTCGGAGAAGCCGACCCCTCGGGCTGATGTGGTCCAGTTCTGGTCCTCAGCACGCTCATCCATCTCCCCGCAGGGAGCTGATGGCGAGCCAGGACCTCGCGGCCAGCAGGGCCTGTTTGGGCAGAAAGGCGACGAAGGTCCGAGAGGTTTCCCCGGGCCCCCGGGCCCTGTGGGGCTGCAGGTAACATCAGAGCTGGCACCATGGCTGGGTTGACTCCCCGCCTCTGTGCTGTGCCTCCCCCGCCCTCACACCCCTTCCCCTGCCCTCCCCTCCTGCTCCCTCCCTCCTGGCGTACACACACCCTCCATAGGGTGTGTAAAACAGGTAACTAACGAGAACCTACTGCCTAGCTCAGGGGACCCTGCTCAAAGCTCTGTATGACCTCAACGGGAAGTAAGTCAAAAAAAGAGAGGGTGTGTGTATGCATAGAGCTGACTCACTTTGCTGTACAGTCGAACCTAACGTGACGTTGCAAAGCAACTATAGTCCAAAATAAATTTTTAAAAATGAGGCTACTCAGGAGAGCTGCAGGGCCTCCTCCACACACCTGAGGAGCTATGAATTCGCAGAAATCCAGACACTCCCACGTTCGCTTCTCTCAGCCCGTGACGTTTGTTTCCTGCTCATTGTAGAAATGTTGGAAACTCCCGATAGATTGTTAGAAAAGAGAACCAGAATGGGTCCTGAGTGCATGGCGGCGCACACTTTCTAAACGCCCGTGCGCAAATACACACACACACACACACACACACACACATTTTGGTTTTCACAAAGTCTTGAGTCGTTCTGCATGTATAGAACATTCGGACCAGGCTTTCCCGCTTCCTGTTATATTACAAGTCACGTCAAATGCCATTAAATATTCTTTGAACATGTCACTTTTTATTTATTTTAGAAAACATGACTCTTAGTCATTGCCTTGTGTCCCAGCATATGGTGGTGACATAATTGATTCCGGCAGCTCCCTGCTGGTGGCTCATTAGGTTTATTGTTTTATGGGACACTCGCAATAAGCACCTTGTCCATAAATCCTTGCCCACTTCTCTGATTCTCTCCTCGGGCTAGTTCTGAGACGGGGATCTCAGAGCTGTCCTCATGCGTAGCTGAAGTGCACATCACTAAGGCTTTTGGGGCGCTCAGCTGGGAGGCAGCGGAGGTTGGGGGGGTCGCTGGAGCCGTGCCCACTGACCGAGTGTCTGACGACCTCCTGTTCTCAGGGTCTGCCGGGACCTCCCGGAGAGAAGGGGGAGACGGGCGACGTGGGTCAGATGGTGAGTGGGGCCGCTCACGGTGTGCGGGCCACGGCAGAGCTGAGGTTTGGGGGGAGGCCTGCCTTTCCTCTGGGCTCAACGACTCC
Organism: Giraffa tippelskirchi; assembly: GCF_054371585.1. Taxonomy (NCBI): domain Eukaryota; kingdom Metazoa; phylum Chordata; class Mammalia; order Artiodactyla; family Giraffidae; genus Giraffa; species Giraffa tippelskirchi. The sequence continues at coordinate 1,682,000 of NC_137278.1, read as the reverse complement.
CCTCCTCCAGGGCCCGCCAGGTCCCCCTGGCCCCCGAGGACCCTCTGGAGCTCCAGGTGCGGACGGGCCACAAGGACCCCCCGGCGGAATAGGCAATCCCGGAGCCGTGGGAGAGAAGGTGACTCACGCCCCGTGACTGTCCTGGTGTGTGAGTGTGTGTGTGAGCGTGTGTGCGTGTGTGTCCACTGTGCATGTGGAGGCATGCAGGTGCACTGCTGGGCTGTCCCTGCCACACACATCGCCAAACCTGGAAGACTGTGCGGTGGATCTGGGAGCCCCGCCCTCCACCCAGGGCAGCCTGTGCGGGATTTCTGCACAACACGACCCCCAGCAAAGGCCGCCGCTGCTCCGAGATTGGCTCCGACAGCCGTGGTTGTCTGTCCTTGACGTGTGCAGTTGCTCCCTTCTCAGCTCCCGTTTCCCTCAAGTCCTGTCAGCTCACAGCCCCGGGTCCTCGTCATCTGATCTGGTTCATGCCGGGGCCTCGGCCCTGGAGATGATGCCTGAGCACAGTGGGTGTATGTGCGTGCACACGTGTGTATATGCCTTACACGTGTGTGTGCGACAGGCCCTGGAGATGACCTTGAGCACACTGGGTGTGTGTGCATGCACACGTGTGTACATGCCTTACACACGTGCATGCAGCAGGCCCTGGAGATGATGCCTAAGCACAGTGGGTGTATGTGTGTGCACACGTGTGTACATGCCTTACACGCGGGTGTGTGGTGGGCAAGACGGTACCAGAGTCTGACTCCAGCTGGGCCCAGAAGTTCGCACTATTTTAAAGCACCAATCCCAGCTTCTTGGGATAAAAGGAAGGAGGTGGACACGTACCCTTCCATTTGCATTCCCTGCACACATTCCAGAACTTTCTGCTGACGTCCGGCCATTGAGTTGAAACCAGTGTCCCATTGCTGCTCCCTATTTACGATAGGAGAGTCACAGAGGAGCACGCCTGCTGAGCTCACCTGGGATGGCGGGCAGCCTCTGGGGGGCCGCGTCCTCCCCCCTGCCGCGGGGCGTGTCCCTCTCCTGCCCGCGGCATCCCCCTGGCTCTGTCCCTCCAGCCGGCAGCCGCGTCCTCCCCCCTGCTGCGGGGCGCGTCTCCCCCCTGCCACGGGGCGCGTCCCCCTCCTGCCCGCGACATCCCCCCAGCTCTGTCCCTCCAGCCGGCAGCCGCGTCCTCCCCCCTGCCGCGGGACGCATCCCCCTCCTGCCCGCGACATCCCCCCGGCTCTGTCCCTCCAGCCGGCAGCTGCGTCCTCCCCCCTGCTGCGGGGCGCGTCTCCCCCCTGCCACGGGGCGCGTCCCCCTCCTGCCCGCGACATCCCCCCGGCTCTGTCCCTCCAGCCGGCAGACCCAGGACGCTGTGCTGTTCTCCATCCGCCTCCGCCCGCTGTCCCCCGCTCACCTGGCCTCTCCTGACCGTCCTCCGAAACTCCCAGGAGCACCCCTTCCTGGGGAGAGCCATCTCTGACACCCCACGTTCTCTGCAGGCCCCGTCCACGTGTGTCACACGCTTGCGTGTCACTGTCACCACTGTGCCCCTGGATTCCTCACCTGTGTCTCCTCCAGTCCTGGGAGCTCTCAAGAAGACAGTGACCATCTCAGCCCCGTCCCCCCACCCCACCCCAGCCCAATGTCAGGGACGACTTGATGAATGCCTGGCGCTGGGACCTCTGCGCTCACCGCTGCTGTAGTCACTTTGCGTTTCCTCCTTAGGGTGAACCCGGCGAAGCAGGAGAGCCTGGCCTTCCCGGTGAAGGGGGCCCCCCGGTGAGTGAGTGGGCTCTGGGGAGGGGTGGGGCGTGGCGCGGATGGGTGCCGGGTTGGAGGGTCCCACTCTACCTCAGTTTTCCCATCCATGAAATGGGAGTCATGTCTCCTCTTGTGCTTCCATCACGGGATTGCTGGAAAAAAGAGGGAGTGTGGTGGGGAGTGAGTGTATGTGTGTGTGTGTATGAGCGTGCATGTGTGTGTGAGAGCATGCATGTGTATGTGTGTATATGAGCATGCATGTATGTGTGTGAGAGCATGCATGTGTGTGTGAGCGTGCATGTGTATGTATGTCTGTATGAGCGTGCATATGTATGTGTGTGTGTGCGTGTGTACGTGTGTGATGAGTGTGTGTGATTGTGCATGTATATGTGTGTGTGACTGCATGTGTGTGTCTGTGTGAGCATGCGTGTGTGTGTATGAGTCTGTGTGTGTGTGAGCATGCATGTGTATGTGCGTTTGTATGAGCGTGCATGTGTGTGTGTGCCTGTGCATGTATATGTGTGTGACTGCATGTGTGTGTTTGCGTGAGTGAGTGTGCATGTGTATGTGCGTGTGAGCATGCATGTGTGTGTATGAGCATGCATGTGTGTATGAGTCTCGTGTGTGAGTGAATGTGCATGTGTGACTGCATGTATGTGTGTGTGACTGTGCCTGTGTGTGTGCGTGTGGGTGTGCATGTGTGTGTATCTGCATATGTGTGTGTGAGCATGCATGTGTATGTGTGTGAGCATGCATGTGTATGTGTGTGTGAGTGTGCGTGTGTGTGCATATGTGTGAATGTGCGTGTGTGTGACCGTGTGTGTGTGAGTGTGTGTGCGCATGTGTGTGACCGTGTGTGTGCATGTATGTGTGTGACTGTGCGTGTGTGTGTGTCCATGTGTGTGAGTGTGTGTGTGTGTGCATGTGAGTGTGCGTGTGTGAGCGTGCATGTGCGTGTGTGAGTGCACGTACGTGCATGTGTGTGTGACCGTGTGTGTGTGCATGTATGTGTGACTGTGCATGTATATGTGTGTGTGAGTGCATGTGTGTGCATGTGTGTGTGAGTGTGGATGTGTGTGTGTGTGACTGTGCATGTATGTGTGTGTGTGTGTGACTGGGTATGTGTATGTGTGTGCGTGCACATTGATGTTAGTGATGAACGCCCAGGACAGTTGAGCGTGAGCTGCCCCTCTGTCCATGGTGTTCCGGGCTCTGTCACGGGCTTCCACAAGTGCGGGGCCCCATGTTGTCGCCTGTGAGCCCAGACCTGGGACGTTGAAGCCTCCGCAGGTCAGAGCGTGCTCTCTCGAGGCCCGCCGGGGGCAGCTCTCTGGCCCAGGGAGCGGCTGGTGGGCGCAGGTGTGCTGGGCTCCCTCCACCTGAGGGCTCCGGTGCGGAGGGCAGCCTGGGTGCCTGCAGCCCCTAGAGGTCCACACCGCCTGTTGTCTCGTCAGGAGGCAGCCCTGCCCTAGTCACCTAGAAGCCGAGCCTCGGCCTCAGAGGGCCCGGGACGCCAGAGGGGCCCTGAGACCCCTCGCAGTGCCCGTGGGGCTGGACTTGCGGGGACTTGCCAGGGGCGGGGGCTCTGGAGGCAGCTGACCCCCCCAGGGGCCTGTGGTCTGGACTCGGTCAGAGTCTCCCACTCCACGTGGTGCCAGTGCGGTGCAGGCTGCAGGCCAGCTTTGTGCCCGGGGCCGCCGCGAGGCTGGCTTTGGGAACACGCTCCCCGCCTCTCCCCACAGGGACCCAAAGGCGAAAGGGGCGAGAAGGGCGAGTCAGGCCCCTCCGGTGCCGCCGGACCCCCTGGGCCCAAGGGCCCTCCTGGAGACGACGGTCCCAAAGGCAGCCCCGTGAGTACCGGGGCACACTGGGCTCTCAGCAGGGTCCTCCTCATTCCCGGGCCCGGGGGGCGCGGAAGCTGCCTGACCCCTGCGGGTCTGGGGTGGCCTCCCGGGTCCTGAACTAGAACAGTGGAGGAGAGGACTGGGAGGGGGCGCACCTCGGAGGCCGTGGACCGGGCAGCCTTCTGGACGGAACAGGCTCCATGCCGCCCGCCCCGCCCCACTGCAGTCTGCCTCACTTTGCGTCAGGGGGGTCTGCAGAGCAGTGAGTCCTAGAGTTCAGGGTCCAGGATCAGGGTCAGCCGTGGCCCCAGGAGCAGCCGTGGCAGGGGCAGCCTCCTGCTCTGGGGGCCCCGAGGTGCCAGGGTGGCAGGAGGCGTGGGCCGGCCATGTGGACGCAGCCGCGTGAGGCCAGCGCGCTCTGGGAGGGTGGCTGACGCTTCTCTCGCTCTGTTTCAGGGCCCCGTCGGATTTCCCGGAGATCCCGGTCCCCCCGGAGAACCTGGCCCCGCGGTAGGTGCTTGAGGGTGCAGAGCTGGGGGTCCTCACAGCCCGTGACCCGCATCCAGGCCCGTCTTTTCCCTTCCGGTTCTTTCTGTTCTGCCTCTCCTCGGGGCACGGCGCTCACCCCCGTTCTGACGAGTACGCGGGGAAAAGCGTTTCCCCTCCGAGCGCCCTGGGTGGGCACCCCTGGGTGGAGCTGGGTTTCGGGGTCTGGACCAGGGAACAGTGGGTCCTGGTGCCTGAACTCGGGTGTGTCCAGGGCGCAGAAGGAACCTGCTTTTGGTCCCTCAGGGTCAAGATGGTCCCCCTGGCGACAAAGGAGACGACGGTGAACCCGGGCAAACGGTGAGTCCACCCAGGACCTCTGGGGCCCCTGACGCAGCTTCTCGGGGACGCGTCAGGCCCTGCGGCTCGCTCTGTTCATTTCACCCAGTCGCTTAGAGTAGTGACCCAGCCAAGGGTCCTCGGAGGACCCTTGTGAGCTGGGGACCCTCCTCCCAGAAGGGGAAATGCACCCCCAGGCCCGACGGCGGCTCCGCACACGAAGCCCGGTGTCTGCGACGCCCCCAGACGCCCACCCAGCATCGTCAGGATCCCTGTTTCTGCCGGGTGGGGTCAGACGTGCTCCTCAGAGAGCTTTTGCCGTGGGAGCCTCTGGAGCTGAGCTCACACTGGACGTGCCTCTCATCTTGTGTCGTGTTTCCGAAGCATTGCTTCGAGCCCGCCTAGGGACACTGGCTTAGGGCCCTGGAGAGACGTCTGCCCTTCTACCACTTCCTGGCCGGTAATCCAGGGTCCGTCTCTGCAGAAGGGGTGCCGGCCGGCTTGCTGGGAACCTTCCCCAGGTGCAGCAGAGCCGCAGGAGGGGTGGGCCCCCATAGCCTGAGGTCAGAGCAGGGCAGTCCGGGACCACCCCCACTCAGGGCTGATTCTGCAGAAGATGAGATGGGCAGTTTCAGGGCTGGCCGAGGACTGACTGAAAACTCTGCGTGTTCTTAGCCTCGGACCCACCCAGCCCCGCCAGGTCTTAGGCTAACATCCTTGATTTGTAAACACTTTGCTCTCTCCCATCCCAGGGATCACCAGGCCCTACGGGTGAGCCAGGCCCATCTGGGCCTCCAGGAAAAAGGGTACGTGATGCTGCTGGGTGCCCCTGCACGAAGCCTGCCCCTCCCTGGCCCCCACGGGCCCTGGGGCCCTGGGCAGCCCTGGGGAGGAGGAACAGGCTTCTCTTTGAAGCTCACTCCCTGCTCGGCTTGCTGCCAAGGCATCCGATCTCAGAGCTGCCGGGTCGATGCCCCACTTCTTTCAGGATGAGCCGATCGCAGACATCTTCAGTGACGGCTGTCGTGGGAGAAAAAACACACCCACGAAGCTGAAAAAGCCCATTTCCCCAGGGTCAGACCTTTGGAAAAGTCAGAGCAAGCAAACTGAGTCATCCAGCAAGTGGAACCATCCATTGCTGGGGCTGCAGTGACCGCGGCTGCTCTGAGTGTGAGGGAAGGGGAGGCCATCGGAGAGCCTGCCCCCAGCCCAACCCGCTGGCCTTTTCTGGAACCAGAGGCCCCGGGCCTCGTTCTAAAGGCCTGAGAGCAGCCCCATGCCCCTGCCCAGGCCTGTGCCCCACCGCACTCAGCTGCCCTGTCAGCTTCTAGGAGCCCATTGTCACGCGTTGCCCTCTTGCTCCCTCCAGGGTCCGCCTGGCCCCGCAGGCCCCGAAGGCAGGCAGGGGGAGAAAGGAGCCAAGGTAGGTGCTTTTCAGCCCAGCTGCAGCCGTGACCATGACCGTGACCTCGCATAGACCTTCCAGGGTGTGTCTAGGGCATGGTGGCCACTTGGGGTTGGAGGGGAGAGGGACTGGACGCTGAACACTCAGAGAGGGGCTGGAGGGGTTCAGAGGGGCAGGCTCCATGCAGACCTGGGCGGGAGAGCCTGTCCTCTGCAGAGGGAGGTGGGCTGTGCCTCCAGCCTGGGGGTCCCTGATCCGGCACTGCAGGTCATGTGCCCTGCCAGCCTGGGGGAGGGGAGGCCCATGCTGGGTGCCTTCGGGCCTGGCGTCGACCTGGCCGGGCCTGGCTGCCTCACCTGCAAAGCAGAGACGGTGACAGCGCCCACTGTGGGGCAGAGGAGAGGGTGGGGTGCCGTGCGGTGAGGTTAGGGTGCAGCCCAGCACCCAGAGCCCTCGACGTCACCCTCCCCAGGAGCTCTGGGTGGGGCCTGGGTGCCTCCTCCTGGAGTGGCGGTGCCCTGGCGTCGACTGAGACGGTGGAGCTCGTCCAGCCCCCGTCTGCCCAGGACACGCAGCCGTGTCCACCGTGAGCTCCGAGCTGGCCATAACCGCTGTGGTGGCTGTGATGGCTGGGCGGCTGGAGCCCAGTTGACTGAGGACGTCATGGGTGGAGGATGGGGCTGGGCGGCCTCTACAGGGAGGAAGGTTGGTGGCAGCCCCTGGGTGTCGGGGCCTGCGGGGTTCTCGCCAAGTCTCCTCGGGGTTTCTGAGTGGTGGTTCCGGGCGGGGGTGACCGCAGCCTCAATTGTCGGCACCACACTCTGTCCTCCCTGCAGGGAGAAGCTGGCTTGGAAGGCCCTCCTGGGAAGACTGGCCCCATTGGCCCCCAGGGGGCCCCTGGAAAGCCAGGGCCCGACGGCCTGCGAGGGATCCCCGGCCCGGTGGTGAGTGACCCCGGGGTGGGGGGCTTGGGGGGTGGCGACTGCCGAGGGAGGGGCGTGGGGACGGCCAAGGCGGGGCTCACAGGCAGGGTCAATTGTGTTTCAGGGCGAACAAGGTCTCCCCGGAGCCCCGGGCCCCGATGGCCCCCCGGGACCCATGGTGAGTCAGGACACGCCCCAGGGGCCCCAGGCGGAGGTGGTGGAGGGCAGGGTTGGGGACGAGAACTCTGAGCCCACTGCCTCCCCTGCAGGGCCCCCCAGGACTCCCCGGCCTCAAAGGAGACTCTGGACCCAAAGGGGAAAAGGTGAGTGGGCGGCAGGCGCCCATGTGGTTGATGGCCCTTGAGAGCCTGTGCCTCAGACTCGACAAGGTCTGGCTTGTCCCCGCGTGCATCGCCTGCTTGGGGTGGGGCACGAAGGAGACAGATCCGTGTGGCTTGGAGACCCGGCTGCTGCCCGCTGTCGGGGCCTGCCCAGGGCACGTTTCCACTGCGGGAGCTTCGGGCCCGGCGGCAAGGCGGCGCTGCCACGTCTGGCTGGCCCACGTGGCCGGACGCGAGGTGTTGCCACCACAAATGCCCCTTTCATTCCCACAGGGTCACCCAGGTTTGATTGGGCTCATTGGACCTCCAGGTGAACAGGGAGAAAAGGGTGACCGCGGTCTACCCGGCCCCCAGGGCTCCTCGGGCCCTAAGGGAGAACAGGTGCGTGGAAGAGTTCTGTGTCCAAAGACCCGAGGCCCGTTAGAGCCGGAAAGACGTCCCCTGTCCACGGGGTCAGGACGGGAACAGCTGAGGGGCCGGGCTCATCCGGGCCCATAGGGGACAGGGGCAGAACTGGAGCCCAGCCCAGGCCCTGAGCAGCCCTCCCAGTCCTGCTGGCCTCAGCAGTGAAGGTCATTGCCCCCGCCACACTCGGAAAGACCCTCTGTCCCAGCTGAGCGTCCAGGAGTCATTGGCGACATTCAGCTGCATCCTGGCTCCCCCTTGACCCGGATATGCATGCCTGACCCTGGACGTGCCTGGGAACCAGCCTTCGGGAAACCACAGCCAGGAAAACAGCCTGCGAGGCTGGCCTACCCTGCACCTGGGAGGTTCTGGCAGTGGATCCCTTGGCCAGGGAACAGGAGGGTGTGCATGGAGTGGGGGAACCTGGCAGGCCCGCCTTTCCTGTCCCCACAGCAAGGCCACAGGGCCTCACTGTAGCCTGTGAATCCCCGCTACCCAAGCCAGGTGTGGCGGCTCACACGTGCCCCTGAGCCATGCCCACCTTGGCTGGCACCCGACCTGGGACAGGGCAGGGTGCCTGAGGCAGAGCTGGAGGGAGGATCCCGGAGGCAGATGACATCCGCTGCATCACCCTCGTGTCTCCCGTGGCACCTAGACCAGGAGAGAGGGTCCGTCAGAGGATGCAAGCTCCGGTGTGGGGAAGTCCCTGGGAGGCTGGATGGACAGACGGAAGAGACAGGGCCCCAGGACGCTCGCCGCCACCTGCCCGGGGCTCATGCTCAGGGCGGACCCCCAGCGGGAGCAGGAAGCAGCCAGAGGGGGCCTGGCGGGGGTGGTTCACATGAGAACGTTACAGGGAGGTTCACGCTCAGGCTCCCCGGGGGCCCTTCCGGGCCAGCCGGGCAGCAGCCCCCGGGGCGCCAGGCCTCACGGCCGGCGTTCAGGCCTCGCAGGGAGTGAGGGCTCTGCTCACACGTGTCCGAGTGGGGGGAAGAGGCCAGTGAGAAGGGGGGACGAGGCTGCAGGACAGGCTCCCTGCGGACGCGAGCGATGACGAGCGCGTTTCTGCTGCTTTCAGGGTATCACCGGTCCTTCCGGCCCCATTGGCCCCCCGGGCCCCCCCGGCCTGCCGGTGCGTATCTGGAGGGGCGCGTGGTTCCCTGGGTTGTTCTGGGGGAGCAGGGTGGGAGTGGCCACGGGGAAGCTGTGGGGTCCCAGGCTTGAGTCTGGGGGCCCCCGGGTTTGTCTGCTCATTGACTCTGATCCGAGTTCTGAGCGATGGAAACCAGGAAGTAGGTCGCTGGGCCCTGATTTCAGGTGCGGGAGCTGGGGGCGAGCCTCTATCTCCAGGCTTTTTAGGGCACACGGACAGTCCTCCGTAGGCGTTTTGGGGACAATGAGGACAGTGGCTGGTCCCTCCTGGCCCTTGCCGTCTGCACGAGCAGGGCCAGCCTGGCTCAGACATGAGGAGCTGGGGTCCCGGCTTCCAGGCACCAGCCTGGGGCCTCCCCCTGCAGCTGGGAGACCCGAGACACATCCCCGAGCCTTGAGTGGCTTCTCACCCAAAACCAGTCGGCCTCTGAGCCCCACCCGGGCCTGGGTCCACGTGGCCCAAGGTGGCCCCAGCTTCTCTGCCACTGGCCTCCGTGGCAGGCTGTCGGGAGGGGCTGGGGGCTCCACGTCAGGGCCTCTGATGCCTGCATGCCCCTGTTGCTTCTCACTCCGGCTGCCTGAGCTGCGATTTCCCTGCTGAGGAGGGTTGGGGGGCTGGGCTGGGGACCCCCGGCCTCCATGTGGGTGAACGCCCCCCCACCTGCCTCCCTGTGAAGCAGATACAAGCTCAGACTCCTGGAAGGGCCCATGGGCGGAGGAGGAGGGCTGAAGGGAGGCGGGTCTGCTGGGGTGCGGGTCACAGCCGGGGGCCTGGGGGGAAGGGGCCGCCCCGCTGACGCCCTGCCCCTCTCCACAGGGCCCTCCTGGTCCAAAAGGTGCTAAGGGCTCCTCGGTAAGTGGCATCATCCTGACCAGCCCCTGAGCCCGGGGTTGGAGAGGGTGCAGGCTGTGGGCTGAGAACCTCCCGGGATCCCCCATCCCTCTTGACTCTTGGGGCTGTTGGTTGACACCCCTCCTCTGGTGCGGGGCTGCCCTGCGCCTGCCTCCAGCCTGAGTCACCGCAGACCAAGGCTCCCTGCCGCACAGGGAAGGGCTCTGTCCCCCAGGCTCCCCCTTGGGGTGTCTGGTTCTCACATCTGGGGCTGGGGGGCGCCCAGCACATCCGATAGGCCCCTCTGCCCTCTCCATGTGTCCCCGGGGATCGTTCTAGACCTCCAGGTGGACAGGTCCCATCAGGGCCTCAGTGACCATGGCTGATTCTGTTTTCTTCCTCCCCAGGGTCCAACTGGCCCGAAGGGTGAGGCAGGCCAGCCAGGACCCCCTGGCCCACCGGTGAGTAGCCCTTGAGGACTCGGGAGTTGGGGGGAGTCCCCTAATGCCGAGGGAATCGTGGGAAGCATGTTCGTGTGGTTCGATCCCAAAACGTTCTGAACCATGTGTGACATGCAGTGGGGCGGGCCCTGTCCCTGGACACAGGTCAGCCCAGGGCTCCTCGCCCTCCGAAGTCTGGCTGGGGAGAGGTGAAGGGTGAGCACACGTGTGTGTGCATGTGTGTGTGTATGTGTGTGCACCCACATACCTCTGTGTGAACAGATGTGTATGCACGCATATGCATGTGTGTGTGTGCACGCATGCGTGTGTTGGGTGGGGGTCAGGCAGCACTAGGCAAGGCCCCGCGGGATCGTGTGGAATGTTCCAGAGACATAGAAAAGGGAAGAAGACTGTGCTAAGATGGACCGGTGCCTGCAGCTGCGGCCCTGGCTGTGGGCCTTGCCTTCCCCACCCACCGCTGCCCCTTTCCACACCCAGGGCCCCCCGGGCGAGGTCATCCAGCCCCTGCCGATCCAGGCATCCAGGACCCGGCGGAACATTGACGCCAGCCAGCTGATGGACGACGCGGAGGGCGAGCAGTACGTGGACTATGCGGACGGCATGGAGGAGATCTTCGGCTCGCTCAACTCCCTGAAGCTGGAGATGGAGCAGATGAAGCGGCCACTGGGCACGCCGCAGAGCCCCGCGCGCACCTGCAAGGACCTCCAGCTCTGCCACCCCGACTTCCCCGACGGTAGGGCGGCCGCGGGCCTGGGGGCGCACGGAGCGGGGTCTAGTCTAAGCTCAGTCACTGTCGGGCAGCCATCTGCTGTGCCCGGGGCCAGCGCTCCACGTCTGTAAATGGGGGTAAAGCACGGCCCCGTCAGGACGGGCACGGCCGAGGCGCTCCGGCCGCAGCTGCAGCCCGTGTCAGTAAGAGTCCTTGTACTGGTGTTTGCTGTTGCACCTGGGGAAGCGCCGCTTAGGCTCCAGAACACCGTAAATTCACACCAGTCCTGTTCTCTGGACTCTGACCCCAAGTGTGTGAGCTTCTAGGAGCCTTCCCAGAGCACCGCTGGCCTCCCAGCCACCCACCAGCCCGGCAGGCGGAGCCACCCTCCTGGGTCCCTGGAGCTGGGCCCCGTGGGCTTCATGCTCCAGCTGTGCTCCTGGGGACCAGTCTGTCCCCGTGGCTCCATGGGCCCACCAGGGACAGTGAGAGGCCACTAGGGAAGCCCAGAAGGGGCCGTGCTGTGGCGCAAGGGCGGGCCGGGCGCCGTGACTACTGGACCACCTGGTGGCAACCACTTCTGTACTGTCCAGGGGGCAGCTCTCACAATCCGCCTCCCTGACCCTGACCCTGACCCCGACCCGGACCCGGACCCTGACCACAACCCTGACCCAGACCCTGATCCCGACCCAGACCCTAACTCTGACCCTAACCCCAACCCTGACCCCAACCCTGACCCCATCCCTGACCCAGACCCTAACCCTGACCCTTACCCAGACCCTGACCCCGACCCTGACCCTAACCCTAACCCTGACCTGGACCCTGACTCTGATCCCAACTCGGACCCTGACCCCGACCCTGACACCGACCCTAACCCTGGCCCTGACCAAGACCCCAACTCTGACCCAGACCCTGACCCCAACCCTGACCCTGACCCAAATCCCAACCCTGACCCACACCCTAACCCTGACCCTAACCCGGACCCTGACCCAGACCCTGATCCCAACCTGGACCCTGACCCTGACCCTAATCCCGACCCTGAACCTGACCCTGACCCTGACCCCGACCCTGACCCTGACCCTGACCCTGATCCCGACCCAGACCCTAACCCTGACCCTGACACCAATCCTGACCCTGACCCTGACCCCGACCCCGACCTGCACCCTGATCCAGACCCTGATCCCGACCCTGACCCTAACCCTGACCCTGACCCTAACCCAGACCCAAATCCCAACCCTGACCCACACCCTGACCTTGACCCAGACCCTGACCCTGACCCTGATCTCAACCCGGACCCTAACCCTGACCCTGACCCTGACCCTGACCCTGATCCAGACCCCAACTCTGACCTGACCCTGACCCTGACCCAAATCCCAACCCTGACCCTAACCCTGACCCTGACCCCGACCCCAACCCTGATCCCGACCCCAACCCTAACCCTGACCCTGACCCAGACCCCAACTCTGACGCAGACCCTGACCTCCACCCTGACACTTGACCCTGACCCTGTGATCCAGGTGAATACTGGGTGGATCCAAACCAAGGCTGCTCCCGGGACTCCTTCAAGGTCTACTGCAACTTCACGGCCGGGGGGTCGACATGCGTCTTCCCCGACAAGAAGTCCGAGGGGGTGAGTACCCGCCCCCATCACCTCCTCTCCCGGTGGGGCTGGGCCGGGGCTCCCGCAGTGTCACGTGCACACAGTTTCAGGAATGAAAACCAGAAGCTGAAACCAGGAAATGAAAACCAGTTCCAAAATTAAGGTTTCTTCTCCAGAAACAGACCAGAATTTTCTTTGAGAAGAAACTTCTAGCAATGATACAGGCTTGGTGCAGTCTCGTTTGTGGAAGGTTGAGGGGTGGCTGGCTCATGGGTATCTTCCCCCAACTACCCCCGGAGCTAGGACTTCCACCACTGGTTGGTCAGATCCTTCCCAAAATGACTCTGTAATCCTGACCTCAGACCAACCCGAAGCCCATGGAAGGACTTTTGAGGTCAAGTGACCCAAATACATCTTGTAGAAGGTGGCGTTTGCTGAGATTCTTAGTGGCAGCTTCTAGGGTATTTGCTCCGTAGTGCACTGCATTCCTTTATAGTCTGTTTCGTGAGGTTCTGATTCATGGAGATTTTGTAAGGTGTCAATCTGAGTCACCTGTGGTCTTTTAGAGGCCTCACTTCTGTGGTGGCGTCTCTGTGTGTGTGGACAGGTGTAAACCAGTGTGTGTGGATAGTGAGTGGACTGGTGTGTGGATGGTGGGTGGATGGTGCGTGGATGGTGTGAGGGTGGCATGTCGTTGACATGTGAATGGCATGTGGGTGGTGTGTGCATGATGTGTGGGTGGCATGTGGGTGACATATGGGTGGCAGGTGGATGGCAGCAGGTAGCGTGCAGGTGATGTGTGGATGGCATGTGGGTGGTGTGTGGATGGCGTGTGGGTGATGTGTGGGTGGTGTGTGGATGGCATGTGGGTGGCAGGTAGAGGGTGTGGGTGATGTGTGGATGGCATGTAGGTGGTGTGTGAGTGGCATGTGGATAGCATGTGGGTGGCATGTGGATGGCGTGTGGGGGCATGTGGATGGTGTGTGGGTGACGTGTGGATGGCATGTGGGGGCATGTGGATGGCGTGTGGGTGACGTGTGGATGGCGTGCGGGTGGCAGGTGGGTGGTGTGTGGGTGACCTGTGGGTGGTGGTGGGGGGCATGTGGATGGCGTGTGGGTGACGTGTGGATGGCGTGCGGGTGGCAGGTGGATGGCGTGTGGGTGACATGTGGATGGCGTGTGGGTGGCAGGTGGGTGGCGTGTGGGTGATGTGTGGAGGTTGTGGGTGATTTGTGGATGGCATGTAGGTGGTGTGTGAGTGGTGTGTGGATGGCATGTGGGTGGCATGTGGATGGCGTGTGGGTGATGTGTGGATGGCATGTGGGGGCATGTGGATGGTGTGCGGGTGGCAGGTGGATGGCGTGCGGGTGGCAGGTGGATGGCGTGTGGGTGGCGTGTGGCTGGCATATGGATGGCGTGTGGGTGGCATGTGGGTGGCGTGTGGGTGGCATGTGGATGGTGTGTGGTGTGTGGATGGCATGTGGGTGACGTGTGGATGATGTGTGGGTGGCGTGTGGATGGCATGTACATGATGTGTGGATGGCGTGTGGACGGCATATGGATGGCGTGTGGGTGACGTGTGTATGGCGTGTGGATGGCGTGTACGTGATGTGTGGGTGGCGTGTGGGTGGCGTGTGGGTGGCGTGTGGGTAGCAGGTGGATGGCGTGCAGGGACGGGCGTGTGTGGCTAGCGTGTGTCGCTTTATCTCAAGCACGCATTGGAGGCCGGGTGCTCTTTGGCCCAGGACAGGTGAGGAAGGAGGGAGAGGTCTCTAGCTCGGAAGAAGGTGCAGTCTTTGACCGCGGTGCCCTCTGCACCTCCTGGGCGCCCTCCTCCGTGACGTCCCACCCAGACGGCTCCCCGTCCCTGCTGCAAGCAGAGGGCGGCAGGTTCCTGGAGCCGCGCAGGTCCAGGTCGCGCCCGACAGGAGTCAGGCACCCATGTCCTCGGCGCCCAGAGCCACTTCCCTCGAGCGGAGCCACCGCAGTGCCAGTCCCTGCAGTTCACTGTCCCCGCGGGGAGCGCCGGCACCCCCGGGGCCACAGGAGCAGGCCCTGCGCTGACCGGGACATTGCAGGGACCCTGGCTTATGCTCAACGCTCCCCCGACCGGGGATTTTAAATCCTGGGGAAATGCACTCCCAGCAGCAAGACCCCTGTGGGTCCCAAGGAAACCCAGACCCTGGCCCTGCCTCTGACGGAGGCCCCGGAGGAAATTCAGGTGCAAAAATGCCATTTCACATCCTTGTGTTGCTGTCTGTCCTCTGCAGACAGCCTCACTGCCGGGGAACCAAGGGAAGCCCAGCAGCCTTCCCTGGTGGTGGAGCCAGGCAGACGGCGGGCTTGGGGCACTGAGTGACCCCTGCGGCCCCTGGCTCTGCCTCTGCTCCTGTGCTGACCTCCACGGTCCATGGGCTGGGAGCCTCGGGCCAGTGGAGGCGTTGTGCCCAGTCGCCTGGGCTGCAGGGCCCCCTCGGCAGCGGGGGGGTGGAGTGGGGAGGAGAGATCTGGGTGAGGCCCTCCCCTGCCCGCATCCCTGCTCCTGCTCTGGGAGGCCGCGGGCCTCGCGCTAGCTGAGCACAACGCAGAGAGCGGCCGGTTCGGAACCAGGGGCAGAGTCCTGAGGGACGGGAGGCGGGCTGGATGCGCTGGCCTTCCCCTGGGGCGACTTTTCGGGCTCCCCTGGATGAGGTCAGTTCAGGAGAGGAGCCGGGGATGGGGACCAGGACCTGGGGCACGGGCAGAGGACCCGGGGGACGACTGGGAACTCAGGGGCACTCTCACCAGAGAGGATGTCCCTCCACACACTCAGCACACGCACCACCCGTGCCACCAATGCACACATCACGGGCAGGAAACACACACATACACCTCACCCCTGGCTGCACCCTGGGAGGCTCTCCTGCCCGCTCTGTTCCCAGGGAGAGGCCTTGGAGATGAAGCCACACCTCTAGACCAGGGGATCATCGAGGGGATGCCCACGGGGCGCCCTCAGCCCATCAGCAGTAACTGGCCCTATTGTCTTTCGTGCCCTCACCCGGGTGAGATGCGGGAGCAGCCGTGCGCCCACCCCGTCATTCATTCATTCGCTCCAGGAGCGTCTCTGCAGTCGCCAAGCGCAAGGCTCTGTACTCGGTGCTGGACACACGGAAGTGATCAGATACAGACCCTGATCCTGCCCGTGGAGCCGGTGCTGACTCCTGGAAGGCACCAGGGCCAGTCCCCACGGCGGTCACGGGCCGGTCCCAGAGCGAGCGCCAGCTCCAGGGGAGATGGGGCGCCTGCAGGACGCGGGAGCGTCTCTCGAGGAGGCAGAAGTAACGCTCTCGTTTCTCTGTTTCTCTCCTTCCCCGCCTCCCACCTCGATGTTTAGGCCAGAATCACTTCTTGGCCCAAAGAAAACCCGGGTTCCTGGTTCAGTGAATTCAAGCGTGGCAAACTGGTAAGACGGCCTCCGACGCGTGTGCGGTGTGGTTTAAACCCGCCCGTTTCGTATCTTGCAGAGTAAAATGGCCCGCTGGCCCAAAGAGCAGCCCTCCACCTGGTACAGTCAGTACAAGCGAGGGTCGCTGGTAAGTGGCCCCGGGGCTGCCTGCTTGCGGCTCGGCCTGGCTCGGCTCTGCATGGGACAGACCCCCAGCGCCGCACCTGCTCTCGCCCTTTGGCCAAACTGCTCCGCCACCGTGACCGCCAGGCTCAGGCCGGCCCCTCCTGCCACGCCGATGGGGGTCCACTCTAGCCGAGGGCAGCCGGACAGCTGTCTGATCAGGTGGAGGGCGTGAGGCTGGCTTTCAGAGCCCCACGCCGGTGCTGCCAGGGACCGAGCCCACAGACCCCAGGCATGGGGGGTGTATTTCGCTCAGTCCTAGCGGGCAGCTCAGATGAAGTGGGCCCTGGACCGTTAAGCCGTCCAGCCCCTCAGGACTCGTGCCCCGTGCCCTGACCCCGCCGCGGCCAGGGGCGAGGGGCCGCGGGCTCCTCCGTCACGTCCCACGGGCCGTGCTGGCCCCCGTGCTAACTTCTGGGGATCCAGTCTTAAACGGCCCGTCTGGAGGTGCAGGCAGCTGGCGTCCCCCGAAAGGACTGGACAGGGTGGTCCTCCAGGGGTTGAGAGGCTGAGGCCAGTCGCACCTGATTCCCTGGGGCTGTGACTCCTTCTGCCCGGTAGGGCGTTTTCCCAGAACGTTCCGGGGCTTTGACTCAGGCCTGTTCCTGGAGCCCAGTGCAGAGTTCTGTGCCCCCTTCCTGATGAGCTGAAGGCCCAGGTTCCAGGCGTGGCCACGCTGCAGGTGCCACCAGAGTCCCTCGCTTCCTGCATCCCCTCCTCCGCCAAGGTCCACCCGGCCGCCCTTGAAGGATGTCCTTGTTTCTCAGAAGCAGCTCTCGGGTCCACAGCGTGGGCCTGACCCTCCGCCCTTGGTCGGCTCCCCAGGGGCCAGGGACGCTCTCCCCCGGGTCTCAGAGCAGGGCCTTCCAGCGGTCCACCCTGAGGACCCTGATCCTAGACCCCAAGGTGCTGTGTGCTCACTATTAACAGCTCACGCCCCGTGTCCTTGAGCCCTGGTCACCAAAGCTCTTTCTAGACACAAGGTCTGCGCTCGCCTTGCCTTGTCGCGGACTTCCTGTCTCTGTGCGGACACCCGGGCACGTCGCCCCCTCCCTCCTGCTGACTCTCCTCCCCTCGCCGCCTTGGAGCTGTCCTCAGGACAGAGCCGCTGGCACGCAGAAGGACCTGAAGTGGGTGCCCCCTTGGGAGGGCAGTGCCCAGGGCACTTGAGCCCAGCGGATGGTGGTGGGTGGGCACAGGGCTCAGGAGGAGGAGGGGCCGGGGCAAGGTCCCTTCCGCAGCCGTGCTGGTGGGCTCCTCCAGACGGGGGCCTTCACCCCCCAGGCCCACCACCTGGTTCCACAGACGAGGGCACAGAGCACCCACTCGCAGCCGCCGGCCTGAGCCCGCCTCCTCCTTGCGTCCTGTTTGACCTGGGATGGAGGTGGGGGGATGGTCCCGGGGACGTCAGCGGGTCTCCTGCATCTTTCGGCCGCATCATTTCGAGCTGCCTGTGACCGTCACAGTGGACGTCACAGGGCGTAGATGCAGGTCCCCCCCTGAAGAAATAGACGCTTTTCTGGGCCGGCTGCCCTGGGCGACATGAAGGGGACGCTGCACTTTCCCCAGGAGGGGAGGGGCTCACACCAGGGCTCTGAGATGCCAACGTGGGGCTCGGGGTGGGCGGAGCCTGGGCCTCACCGCTGCCTGGCTCCGGGCCTTCAGGTCCTTCTGCGTCCAGCACTGCCCCCGCCTCTCTCTGCGCATGCCTCCCGCCTCCAGTCAGTCACCTTCCCTCCAGGAGGAGCGCCCGACGCCCCAGAGTGCGGTTGGTATCCCCTCCCTCTCCTCCAGGTCCGGCTGGAATTCGGCGTCTGGCGGCCACGTGGGGAGCTGGCCGGCCGCTCTGCGCTCTTCCCGCCCGGGTGGGGAGGAGCAGGAGGCTGGGCCTGGCTCTCCGCCATCAGCCGTCCTTACACAGAGATCTCTATATACGTGGACAGGAGTGACTTCGGGTCCCCCTCGTGTGATCAGCGTGGGTGTTTGGGGGCCGGTCCCATGGATTTCCACGTAGACTAAACCATCCGGAATCCCCTCTGGCTCTTCTTGTCCTGAGGTTTTACACTTGGCTCCCACCCTCTTGTTGAGCAGAGCGGCCAGGGCGTGTGTCAGAGCTGGTCACAAGCGTCCCCGGCTGGGGGCAGGCATCCCGGGCACCAAGCGCCTCTGCGTGCTTGGGAGCGGCCAGTGCGCCTGCCTGGCTGAGCCGGGCGCCAGGGTCTGAGGCAGAGCAGGGGTGGAGCGGCCGTGCGCCGGGAGGACCTGGGGTGTCAGGCCCTGACGTTCAGCCTCCCCTGTCGTGGGGCCCGAAGACGGGCCGAGCTCGCTCTGCTGGGTCTCAGAGGAGGGCCTTCGGGGGAGGAGATACCTGCGGGGGGTTTGGGAGCCCCTGCCCCTGCCGGGAGCAGCAGCTCACAGAGCCGCCGCTGAGAAGGTGCGGAAGCTGACCTGTCCCTCGGGGCGCCCGGCACCGGCCAGCTGAGCTCACGCCCGTGACACCACGTAGTCACTTGGGAACCAGCCTCCCCTCTCTCCTGGGTGTCTTGCCCTGATTTCAGGCTGCTCGCTCATGTGGGCGAGGCTGACCCCCTGACCCCTACGCCAAGCACCACCCGCTGCGCTCTCCCTTGGGTCCACACCCAGGGAGGGGGCAGCAGAGGCCTCCCCCCTGTGCTACAGGGAAGTGCCCAGTCCCTCCAGGCCTCTGGCTCTTGGCCATAAGGCCCATGACCCTCTCACAGGCTGGTCTTCCTATCTGCTGGCCAAGCACCCCATACCTCATGCCCAACTGGCCCACTCCTCTCCGAGGCCTCCTGCCCTTTCCATATCTAGTTCTCACAGCCCCAGTCAGGTCTTTGTACATCACAGTGACCAGCCAGTGGTCAGCATCATCTAATGAGCACCTTCCTTATGCTGACTTCGGAGCATAGAGACAGGAATGTGCATGCCAGGCTCCTGTCCCCAGGGTACTCTTGGTCCAGAGAGGGCCATAGACCAGGTCCCAGGGGCCCCCAATACAGGAGTCCAATGCTAGTGTGGAGGGCCCTACAGCTAGTAGGAAAGATGGACACTGAGCCAGGCCATGGTGGGCGAGGACATCTAACCCAGGCAGGCTTCCTGGAAGAGGAAGCATATGAGATGGGCCTCAGAGGCCGAATAGGGACCAACCAGGCAAAGAGTGGGTGGGTTCCTTGGGTCCTTGAAGGAAATGAGGCGAGGTTCACTGTGTTCCAGGGAACCCCCCAGAGAGCCAGCGCATGCTGGCCTGGGGGCCCGGTATGTGGCTCGTTTCCAGATGGGGCCCTTGGCATGGCCCACACTCCAGAGGAGACAGCTCGGGGCTGAAGCTCCCAAGCCCGGCCGTGTGGACGAGGGGCCTTGTGCGGCCGCGTGTCCCCGCCCTGCTGAGCCCCTCCCCGTCCCCCTGCAGCTCTCCTACGTGGACGCCGAGGGCAACCCCGTGGGCGTGGTCCAGATGACCTTCCTGCGGCTGCTCAGCGCCTCCGCCCACCAGAACATCACCTACAACTGTTATCAGTCGGTGGCCTGGCAGGACGCCGCCACGGGCAGCTACGACAAGGCCATGCGCTTCCTGGGCTCCAACGATGAGGAGATGTCCTACGACAACAGCCCCTATATCCGTGCCCTGGTGGATGGCTGCGCCGTGAGTGTCGTCTGCGCCCGGGCGGGGTGGGGCGGGGCGGCGCGGCGTCTCACGCGGTGCGGTGGTGCGGTCGTTTGCTCCACACGAATTTCCCGGGCACCAGCTGTGTGCTGGGTGCTGGGTGCAGTGAGTGCTGACCGTGGCTGGCCGATGTGGAATTCCGTAGTCTGCAGTGGGACCCTCCCAAGGTCTGGGGTTGGCTGAGCCCGGGTCCCTGACCGAGAGCCTGGGGTGCCGTGAAGTGCTCTTGGTCCATTCAGAAGTTGAGACGCCTCCACTTTTCGGGAATGGCCAGAGCTGAGGCTGAGCCCCTGGGAACGTGGCCATCTGGAGGAGGTCTGCGGGCAGCGGGCAGTGGCATTGCCGGCTCTCGTGACAACCCCAGCCCACACCGGGTCCCCTCCCTGGACCCTGTGCCGCCCTCTGGGAAGGATGCTCTGCTCAGGCCTGAGAGGCCGGCCAGGGCTGGGCTGCCTTCACTCCTTGGACCTTGTGCTTGCCCCCCTGCACCCCTTCATGTGCCCCCCAGAGTGAGGGTCAGCCCCTAGAACTGAGCTGTGTCCTTCTGTCCTGGGATCCTGGGAGATGTTTAGCGCAGCCGTGCATGGGGCCCAGTCCTGCTGAAACCCTCAGACGGGTCTCCCGTGTGGCCTGTCCAAGGCTGGAGGTCGGGGGGTCACCAGGAATCACCGTCCTGCTGGTCTTACTGTCGCCTCTGACATCCGACCCCTGGCCTCTCACCACCTGCTTCCAGAGACCCTGCCCGAGGTCCCTGTCCAGCCCGGCTCACTCAGGGGACATGGCTAGTGTAGGTTCCGCCCCGCTGGGTGTCCGGGGCTCACTGCGTGCTGCCGGCCTCTGTGGACACCCTCCTCTGGAAGGCGCCAGCCTCCTGTCTTGTGGTCGGGAAGCCCTTCCCTCATTCGTGGGCCCCAGTCCCAGTCAGGGCCATGGATTTCCACATAGAGTAAACCATCTGCAATCCCTTCTGGTTCTTCTTGGTTCCTGAGGTTTTACACTTGGCTCCCACCCTCTTGTTGAACAGAGTGGCCAGGGCATGTGTCAGAGCTGGTCACAAGCATCCCCAGCTGGGGGCAGGCATCCCAGGCACCAAGCTGCCTCTGTGTGCTTGCGAGCAGCCAGTGCTCCTGCCTTTGCATTCCCGTCCCACGCTGTCGGGTCCTGTGGGATCTGAGGGTTCTCCCTAAGGCCTGTCGAGGTGGTCTGGCCACTTGGCCAGCCTGGAGTGTCTAGGATGATCCCAGAGAGCTGGCAGGAAAGCAGGTGCTGATCCACTGCTGAGAGCAGGACTCAGGTGGAACCAGACTCACATCTTGCCTCGTCCTCTGGCTGCCCTGCTGGGACCGGCCTGGGCCTTTCAGCTGTGGGAGCTTCAGTCCTTCTTCCCACAAAAGGATCTAGTTAGATCCTTCCCACAAAAGGATCCCTGGGGCTCCTTAGGGATTCGAGGTGAGTGTGCACAGGGCAGGCATGGGGCCGGGATGCCCAGCGGGGCAGCATCCCCTCCTTGATGCCCTGGTCCCTGGCCCTAGTGTGGGTCAGTCCTTTGGACCTGACCATGGCCTGTGCAGAGCTGGTCCCTCCCTGAGGTCAGGGGATGCAGGGTGCCCCGCGGAAAAGGACCCAAAGCTCCAGAAGCCCTGGTCATCCAGCATCTGCTCACGTTCCTGATGCAAACCCCAAGCTGCTTCCAGAGGTCGTGAGGCACCAACTAAAATCCTGTCTCGTGTCTGCCTCCTACAAAGGAAGACAAGAATAGCACTGATTCACGGGGCTGCTCCAGGAGGAACGTGCCAGAGGAGAGCTCAGAGCCGCGCTCAGCTGCTGTGAGCCCAGAATCATCGCTGTTCCTATTTTTAGGCAGTTCGGGCTCCCGAGCAAGAGCGTGAGGCAGTCAGGTGGAGGAGGGTGGTGTGGAGGAGGGGGCAGTCAGGAGGAGGAGAAATGCGAGTCAGCCCCAGGGCAGAGCCTGGATTGGGGCTGAGCTCCCTGGCTCCCCTGGCAGAAAGGGAAACACTCTGGTCGGCCCACACACGTCACCTGGTAAAGGGCAGAGACTGGTTTTCCAGAAGAGGGGCCGTTCCCTGAAAGGATGCTGGGAAAATGTATGTGGGGTGGAAGGGCAGGTGGCGTTGCCACGTGCACATCTGGGGACAAGAGTGCCCGGCAGAGGGCCACCATCCTTCAGGATGGACAGTCACTGTTTCCGAGTCACACAGAAGGCCAGAAGGATCCAGCTCCTTGTCTCCGCCCACCGAAGCCCGCCCTGCCGCCCAGGCGCCCCGACACCGAGACCCACGTGAGAGCCAGACCCTGAGCTGCTCCCTGAGAAAAACACAGACCCAGTCGGCTGCTGTGGCCCCAGGAACCCTGGCAGTCATTGCCACACTCCGTGCCGGGCCTCCGGGCACCTCCGATGCAGAAGCAAGACTTGGCATCATGGAAATATCTGCATTTGGCGCTTGACGTTTTTACTCCTGGAAAGAGTCTGTCTTTGAGAAGGCGAAGAGGTCGTGTCTAAAGAGAGTAACACAGCCGATGGAGAAAATGGGCTCAGCGGACAGGCAGGGGAGGGGATGCGGGGAGGCCCAGAGTGGTCAGTGCTCGGCTGACCCCACGCCACCGCCCACCGGAAGTGCAGCCTCGACTTGAAAGGTCACAGCCCTCCCAGGTACTCATGCAGGAGGCTCAAGGCACGCAGGCTGGGGGCAGGGAGGCCCACCTCCCTGGAGGCCCGCTTGGTCCACATTGTAGTAAGGACCGAAGACAACTGAGATGCGGACGCTGGCTGGGGGTGGCTGTGCAGCCTGATGGGCGGGCTGCTGAGTGCAGAGGCTCGAATCACTGCGCAGGAGGCCGAGGAGCCCCGCCACAGAAATCCGCGGTCTGTGCAGCTCCGCGCACCCCGGGGGGCCGTTGCCAGCCCGTGATGGTTGTTTATGCCTCAGGAGTGACGGGGTAACTGAGCCCCATGCGCATGGATGCCCCTCCGAGTGCTCTGATAACTGCAGCGCTGGGGCCCCGTCCGTCCAGGAGGAAGCTCCTGGCAGCTCGCACACGCTGCCGTCCCTGGTGGGAGGAGGAGGCGGGCGCTGGCCCCGCCGAGGCCTATTTGTCCCCCTCCCCGTGGAGGAGAGGAAGGCCGGGCTGCCCGCCTCACTGGCAGGGGGAGCTCGAGGCCACACGGCTCCCCGTGACAGCAGAGGCCCATCGGAGGCCAGGGCGGCCGTCCCCTCGAGCCCCTGCTGGATGGTGGTCGGACCAGGGGCAGAGCTGGGGCAGAGGGAGGGGTGGACTCGGAACCCTCCTCGCAGGACCGGCCAAGGGAGGGAAAGGGCTCAGCTTCCTCCCAGGGCTCCCTGTCTGAAGAGGCGTGGGTGGCATCCTCCCTGGGGGCCCTGAGTCCAGCCCGGCTGCCCCCCAGTCCCTCCCAGCACCCACAAGGCTGCGGTCCTTAGCCCCTTTCCTGGCAGTGGAGGGCTGGCTGTTCCCCCCAAGGCCGGGCCTTGGCCCGTTTGCTGGAAGCCCACGGCATCTGTGCCCTTGAGCTCCTGGCCGCTGGACAGGTCCCTCAGTGTTGCGCAGAGGCTGACCATGACCCACGCGTGTCAGAATTGCCCGAGATGCATCTAAACCATGCAGTTGCCGCACCCGCTCTCGGCCTCCTGAATTCTGTCTCCGGGACGGGCTGAAGTCAGCGGTACTAACAGGCTCCCAGGAGGACACACCCTGACTCTGAAGCGTTGATCCCGGCGTTAAAGCAATCCCAGCCTGGCCCGCTGAGGGTGCTCCCTTCCTGTGAAGGCAGGGCCGAGGGGAGGCAAGTCCACGGGTCGCAGAGACTCTGAAGGAAACTCAGAGCAGGTCACTCCCAGGCTCAGTCCAGAAGCGCCTTCATGGAGGCCCGGCTGGGAACCCTGTTCCATGAGGCCTCACCCGTCCTGCCCACGTCCAGGGAGCACGGGTACCCGCCCTCCAGTGGAGAAAAGTGAGCCACAGCGACTATGGTGGTCATCCATTGCTTGTAACAAATTACCTCCCAGATTTAGCACCTAAAATAGCGGGTATTAGTCACCTGATTTAGTTTTGGAGGGTGACGAATCTGGGGGTAGCTTAGCAGGCTGCCTCTGGCCCAGCATCTGTCCTGGTCTGTTGAGCAGCTGTCGCAGGTCACTGCTCACCAGTGGCTTATCAACAGTACACAGTCATTCTCGCAGTGCTGGAGGCTCACGTCTGAGCCGATACCAGCTGTCCGGACTGGTAGGGGCCTCCCCCGGGCTGCAGACGGCCGCCCCATCTCCCCATGTCCTCATGCAGGGTTAAGAGCTAGCATTCCAGCTGCTTCTTAAAAGGACACGAATCCCATTCATGAGGCCCCATCCCCATGACCTAATGGCCTCCCAACACAGTCACCCAGGGGATAAGGCTTCCCCATTGGATCTGGGGCCGCACACAGTTCCTGAAGGTGCCTGAGGTTGCTGAGCGACTGCCACGTGAAAGTCCCTCCTGAGGCTGTCCTCGCCACACGGGCTCCCCCCGAGGAGTGATCCACTGCGAGGTCAGGGGCCAGGGCCACCCTGAAGCCTGCCACCCAGAGAGTGGAGGCCATCTCCCAGCAGTTGGACTCACTGACCACCTTGCCAGGGCCACATGGGACTCCAGGGGCTTTATGTGGTCACCCAGGTGATGGTTATGGGCTCCCTGAGAGGGTCGTGCCCACGCCATCCTGCTGGAGGGGGACGAGGCCCGGGAGGTGCTGCCTTCTCCCTGGACTGGTCACCCCTCCCTGGGACCAGATCCAGCTGAGGCCGTGCCTGTTCTCAGGCGAGGCAGAGAAGACCACTGGTCCAGAACAGGCCGGCAGGGCGTGTCTGCGCTGATCCCGGACCCCCATCTAGGGGGAGTTGCTGGGGGCGGGCCCAGCACCTCCCTGACAGGGGTCCTGTGCTCAGGGTTGGGAGTGGCTGGCTCTCCATCCCGCGTGGATTCGCACCTTCACCCCCTGTATTCTGGGGGACGTGGCCGGGGGTGGGGTGAGCCAGCACTCCTGGGGCAGTTCTGTACCCCTGGGGTTCACTCTCCCAACAGGAAGGTGGGGCTCACGTCCCCCAGGGTGGTGCTGGGCGGGAGCTCAGATGCTCACGGGAGTGAGGCAGGTGGGTGGAGCTGGGGAGGACTGACTCTTCCTGGCTGGACTGCCCTGGGGCAGATCCCTGTGGCTCTATGGGGGGGGGTCCCAGCTGGCGGGGATGGAAGCGTGGGTCCCGGTGGGCTGAGGACCCTCAGCACAGCCTCCCTGCACTGCGTCCTGCTCCCAAGTCGTGGGGCCAGATGGATGAGCTGGGGTGAGCTGCCTGCTCCCACGGCCGTCATCCTGCTGGGGGTGGGTTTCGGAGCTAGGGAGGCATGGCGGGCGTGGACCGTCGCTTCGCCTCGGGGCCCTGGCTGACCCATCCCCCTCCCCCTCCGCAGACGAAGAAAGGGTATCAGAAGACGGTTCTGGAGATCGACACCCCCAAGGTGGAGCAGGTGCCCATCGTCGATATCATGTTCAACGACTTCGGTGAAGCGTCACAGAAATTCGGATTTGAAGTGGGGCCAGCTTGCTTCCTGGGCTAGGAGCCGCGAGCCCGGCCCCAAGAGCAACCTCGTGACCTCAGCGCGCCGCCTGTGGGCGTCCCGGACAGTGAGGGCCCCTCGCTCGCCCCTCCCCACCGCGCCGGGCCCGCCCCGCCCCCCGAGAGAGCAAAGGGAAAGAGCCGCGTCTGCATCCCCACCCTGGAGCCGAATCACATGACCTAGACGCCCCGCAGCCGCCCGCTTCCAGCAGCCCCGTTCAAGGGAGTGGGGCCTACCCGTCTTGCACCCAAGCCCTTGGATGGTCTTCTCGGAGAGGTGTAGGGCTGCAGTATTTGGAGATCACTCATTTAAAAAAAAAAAATTCAACTTGAAGATGTGTATTTCCCCCTGACCTTCAAACATTGTTCCGAGGCCAGCCTTGTAAAGGTCACCCCACCCTCCGGAGCCTCTGCTCCATTTTTAACAAGATCCATTCACAGGCCAAATGTCATCCTGCATGTGCCTTTCCGATGGATTAAAGGTGCTTTTGTTTTTGTGAGTTTTAAGTAAATATTTGTATTGTATTGTCATACATGTTCAGTGTCCCTGACTTTCAATCATGCCTGTGAACCCCGCTGCAGTCCCACCGGGAGAGTTGGAAAAACGGCCCGGGCGTGCGTGCTGGGAGGCAGTCCACACCCCCACCCTCTCCAGGACATGTGATGAATTGGAAATTTGCCAAAGGCAGCGAGCATTCACCCCACCATTGGCAAAGCAGGTGCCAGGGCCCCTTTCAGACAAGTCTTTGATTAGCTCTGGATTTTCTTTTTTAAAACAGGGAGAAAAAGAAAAAAGGATTTTATACTCTGCCTTCTCCACGTGCACTTAGAGGAAAACGCGGGCTGGAATTAATTTTAATTGCTTCCTTTCTCCATGTTTCCTCCTGCAGAGCCTGATGGGAGAATGTCCAGGGCAGGGAAACCACATTTTCTGTCGATGATAACTAAATGAAAATTGGTGCTTATTTTTACACTCCTCTTTCGTGGTGCTATCTGTTGAGATATCCCTGAAGGTGACACGGGGGCCGCCTGCTGCGCCTCATTCCCCACCTCTCTCCCTCTGGGCTCTGGCCTCCACCACCGAGGTTTTTGCCGCGGACATTAAGATAAACGCGGGCCCCCTGCCCTCCCATAGCCCCGCCCCCCTCCCAGACAGCAGCGGAGCCGCTCCAGGCCGGGTACCACTCTCAGGCTGTGCGTCTATGATCCGAAGACACGCATGCGCAGCACGCGGACGCCTCCTGCGTGATCCGCAGCCTAACGAAGGCAGATTGTGCTCAGTTGCCGAATGATTGTGGTGCTAATTTCTGCGTTTTTTTTTTTTTGCAAGAACTGAACGGAGGCAGCACGTGGCCCTCCGCGGGGCTGCCTCTGGGGCGGCCTCGGCAGACAGACAAATGTGCAATGAACTCCGTGAGTCCCGCCGGGGCCGCCAGCTGTGCCTTACCCCCGTGAAAGCGATTTGGATTTCCGTCTGCACATGTGTTGGGCGTGGGTCTCAGCTGCTTGGGTGCTCGGGCCAGCCAGGCTCCGTCCGGTACTGGTCCTCCTCACCGAGCGAGGGCGAGGACTTGCTGGGCTGGCAAGGAAAGGTGATTCCTTTACTGTGAAAAGCTGCCCTCGTGCAATGCCCTTTCCTGCCAGGATGGGAGAGCGAGACGGGCCCTGGGGCCCTGTGCGGCCCCCTCGGAGGCGCTGAGACAGGTCCCGGCTCTGGCGCTGTTCTCCGCCCACCCTGCCCCCTCGGACCATGGTTCCCGCTTGGGAGACCACCGCAGAGCGACCCAGGAGTAACGGCACACCCCCACGAGGACTTCCCGAATCCCCCGGAAATTGAGTCTTGCTCTCGCCAAAGAAAAGTCTGGCTTCGAGATTCTTCCGAACCCAGGATGCCAGCATCTGCCAACGACCCTGTCCTTCATCTCTTCAAAAGAAAAGCCATATTGGATCGTCGCCGCGGGGCGCCCTGTGGGTTTTGTCTAGGTCATGTGATTCCATTTTGATTTCTCATCCCACCAAGTTCTCCTTTTATTCTGTCAATCTTTTCCCCCATGGGTCCCTTCAAAGCTGTTGTAATTTGTACTGAGTCAAAACATGTCCCATTCTCCCCAGACCACTTAGCTATGATATATTGCAATAAAATTACTTCTTATATTTGCAGAAATTCTTTTGGTGTAATTTTTTTCCCCCTTATCTATATAATTGGACAGACGTTGATGAAGAGAAAAGGAAAATGGTCAAAAGAAAACCTTTGGTAAACATTATAGGACATTAGGCCCTTTAAAATAGAATGTCAAGCGACATACTGTACATTTCCTGAAAACCCAATAGACATGTTCATACGTTTCAACTGTAATGCCCAGAAAAGGGTATTTTAAAATATTTTGAACCTGTGTAACAGAGGAATAATTGTAATAGTTTTTCAATAAATCAAGATTACCGTCTCCACCGTAAGCAGATGTGATCGACTGTCTTCTTAAGTATGACCAGGGCCTTCCCCTGCATTACACCGATGTGTGACCCCAATCTCAAGACAGTAGAAACTCAAAACCCTGGCCATGGTCACAGGAAGTGGAAGAAAGGCATGGGCCAGACCATCCGCCAAGGGAGCTCTTCCTCAGAAGAAGCAGCGGTGGGCATTGCGAAGACAGAGCTGTGCCCTGAGGGGCCCTGGGCTGTGGCCAGACACCAGCCCTCCAGGCTCCTGGGGGAGTTTCCGCGCTCCTCGGTCACTCAGACCTTGACTGCCCTGCAGGGGTGGCACGTCCCCAGGCTCCCGCTTCTGCCGTCCAGCCAAACAGCGAAAGACGATGCTGCCTGGCCCCTGGCTCGTGACGGCCAATGACCCTGAGAGGGCGTAGCATGTGGCTCTTGCAGTCTTGTTGGCTCCCTCTTGCATCTCAGCAGCCGTGTTCCTGGGGCGACTGCATCTCCAGCGAGCATGTTCCCGGAGGGCATCCGCGGCCAGACGACCGGGAACTTGCAGCATGAGCGAGACATGAGCAGCTAGTGGTCTCGGCCGTGGCTGTCGAGATTGTCGTTACTGTCAATGCCACTGGGTCCGTGGACCGTCGGCAAGAGCATCAGCCCCTTGTTAGGAATGCAGATTCCCAGGCCCTGCGGCAGAACAACCTGGGGGAGGCCCCGTCATCTGCGTTGTGACCCGGTCAGTAGGGGCGCTGGTGTTTGCCTGGATTTGAGATCCACCAGCTGGACAATCCCGGAGCAGATGGGAAAGTGAACCCGGAAGTGGGTGCTTCCTTTCTACCAGTGTGAGTTGGCAGGTCCTGCTGCGGGGCGGTGGAGTCAGGAGCTGCCGTCGGAGGATAGAAGGCGCCCTATACTCCAGGGGCAGAATGTGTGATCAGATTGCTCTCTGTGACCTGTGAGAGTTTGCAGACCACTCACGGGCGTGGGACTTGGGAAAAGGTCGGAACCACGGCGGCGACGCACGGCACTTGCTCTCAGCTGCACTTGGCGTGAAGGGAAACGGAGTCTGCAGATTTGGGGGTTTCCAGGGCCCGAAAAGGCAACCATTTCTCAGCATCCACCGTTAAAGATGAAACTGAGAGGGCTTCCCTGGCGGCTCAGTGGCAAAGAATCCATCTGCCAACACAGGAGACCCGGGTTCAATCCCTGATCCGGGAAGACCTCCCATGCCACGGAGCCACCGAGGCCGTGCTGCACAACCAGTGACGCCCAGGCACCCAGAGGCGGCGTCTGCGACAAGAGAAGCCCTGGCTCACCAGAACCAGGGAAAGCCCGTGCGCGGCATCGAGGGCAGAACACAGCCAAAAAATAATTAATTATGCAAAATATTTTAAAAGATGGTAGTGTCCTGAGTGAGACCCTTCTGGGGCGAGGCCCTGCAGAGTCCCCCATTTCTCTCTGCCTCTTCCCTCCCCCGGAGACCTGACTCACGGAAGCACGTGCTGTAGGCTGGGCCGGAGGCTGAGAGCCCACAGGTGCTGATGTGGCCGGGGCCCGGAGCCCAGCAAGCACTGTGCATCCTCAAGGATGGGAGCAGGGAAGCTGGACTCACTTGAGTACCGCTCCCTGCCGCGCCAGGGCGCCCTTCCCCTCCCCCGCGCCAGGGCGCCCCTCCCCCCACCGCAGCCGCTGACACCAGGACTGGGTCTTTCGAAGAACTGAGTGGAGGCGTCTCACTGGGACTTTGCTCCCCATCTTGGGAGAGGTGAGACCTGTGGAAACGATGGGCTCTGGGGTCAAGGAAGAGAGGGTTGTCACGGGAGGGGGCGCGGTGCCGAGCTTCCTCGCCCGGGAAAGCCGGTGCCGTCAGAGGTCAGGGCCTGGACGTCCCTGGACAGTGCTGGCCGAAGCCTGCACCTGGGTCAGCTGGAGGGTTTGTTAAAACAGGTCCCTGTCCCTCCCTCCCCCACGTGACTCAGCAGCTCTGGAGGGTGCCGAAGACTCGTAATCCCGAAAATTCCCCAGGCGTCCTGCTACTACTGGGAACACACAGGGATCAGCATTGGTAGCTTATCTAGTCTCATCCCCCACGCAGCCTGGCCACCGGAAAGGCAGGTGCCTCCTGCGTACCGGGTTTTACCGGATTTTACAAAGGCTGAAACATACTCAGACCCCCTCCACCCCCCAACTCCGCTGATGCTAAAACTCCCCTGTAGAGAAATGTGTTCCTTCTGTAAAAATGCATCTCTTTAAAATACAAGTCTTTACGCCTTCAGAGGTGTTTCTTCTTATGAGCGATCCTTTGGCGGAAATCAGCTAGACGCCTTGAGTCCGAGTGGCATTTGGTGCAGAAAGAGCCTGCGGAGGCGGAATGTGCGCAGGGCCCCTCTTGAGGTGACAAGGGTGGTGCCCTGTCGATTTCACCTCTTTGACCATCTGTCGAGGGGAGAGGGGTCCTCCCCTCCTGCCTGCAGCCCCGAGGGCGTGGCCGCAGCTGGGGACGTCTGCGTCACCCTGTGTTTGTTTCACCCTGGTCGTCTTCACGCTCCCTCTGAGACGACGTGACGGGGGCTCAGGCGGAAGAGAGCATCAGAGGTCTGCAGGTGCCCAGCTCACGGTCACTGTGAGAAGCGACGCGCCCGCCGGTGTGGTGAGGAGAGCATCCCCATGTTGGCCAGAAGAAAGATGATGGGGATATGGGCCTGGCTCGGATGTGATGGAGGCTCTGAACGCTTTGCAGGGGGCCAGGATCAGGCGTTCAGGGAAAGATTTGGGCAGCAGGAGACGGGTGAGATCAGGGCTGCCCTCTAGAGACGTGGACCCAACACTGCGGTGTGGAGGGAGACCTGGCAGGCACAGAGACCAGGGAGAAGGTGCTTCGGTCCAGCGGAGGAAAGAGCATTAGTGAAGGAGGGTGTGCCGGGTACCGACGTCCTGGTGCTGCAGGGCTGATGTCGGCCTTCCTGCTCCGTCTGCTACCAACAATTACTTTCCCGGGCACCTGGCCTCTGGCTTTTTCTCAAACCCACCAGGATCTTGTCCTCTTGCCGTAAGACTCTCACCTGGAACACCACATATCCCACCCACGCCTCTCAGCTCCCTGCTCAAATGTCGCCTTTCCTGAGAGGCATTAAGGGACAAAGAGCTTAAAACAACTTGCCCCCCAGACATCTTGGGTCTGATTGGCGGAAGATGGCTTTCATTGTACTAACCCTCCTGCCAATAAAGTCTAGAGCTATCTGTGAAAATATAGCTATTAGAAGGCAACGGAAGGGGAAAAAAAGCAGACAGGAACCGGACGTGGGCTACGACCGACAGTCCCCCTTACCTCGTCCATAGGAACCGGACGAGGGCTACGACCGACAGTCCCCCGACCTCCTCCTGAGGGCCCCCTGGTCCATGGGGTGCAGGGTAGCATTACTCAAGCAGAGGCTGTCTCACTGGGCTGGGGACTTGGGTAAAAGTCCAGGCTACCAGCTGGACAGGGGGTGGGACCTCCTAAGCACGGAAAGCCACGTTGCGGAAGCCCCCGGGCCTGCTGCAAACCCTCCCCTGTCCCTGCTGGTGGTCTATCTGAACGTGCGTGGGGGGAGATGGCCAAGACGCACTGCTGGGCGGGGGGCCGCTGGGAGGCCCACGCAGCTGAGTGGAGGCATCAGCACTGCCCAGGGTCAGGAGGCAGTTTGAGTTCAACTCCCATCGTTTTGGGTGGAGTTGATGAACACCTCAGGCTTCCAGGCAGCCCACGCTCAAGCAGAAGGAGAGCATCCCCAGCCTGCAGCGCGTCCCGGGGTTCAGGGCGAAGCAGAGCCGCCCTAACAAACCTCGAGCCAAGACCCCCAGGCCCACCCGCCCACCTGCCCGCCGGCGCCAAGCCGTTTGCTTCTGGGGAGCCCAGAATGCAGACTCTGGGACTCAGTATCCATGTGGTTCAGAATCAAGACTCACTCGACACATGAGAAAGGAAAACATGACCCATAGTTGAGCGGGGAAAGTGGATGGAAACGAATGAATAGGCGCCTCCAAATTCACAAACAAGGACCTTGAAATAAGGGGGATAAATAATGCAAGTGTTAAATAATACATGAGAAAAGCTGGATATAATGAGTAAAGAAACGGGACATTTCAAGAAAGGTAAGAAAACTAAAGCATGTAAAAAATGTAAATATTAGAAATAAAAATTGCAATATGTGAAATAAAATATTCATTGGATAAAGAAGACATACAGATGACTAATAGGCGTGCTAAAAAAAAGTGTTCATTGTTGCTAATTATCAGAAAAATCAAAACTACAGTGAGGTATCCCCTCACACCAGTCAGAATGGCCATCATTTAAAAATCTACAACCAATAAATGCTGGAGAGGGTATGGAAAAAAGGGAACCTCCTACACACTGGTGGAAAAGTAAATCTGTGCAACCACTATGGAGAACAGTATGAAAGTTCCTTAAAAAACTAGAAATAGAACTACCATAGGATCCAGCAATCCCACTCCTGGGCATATATCTGGAGAAAACCATAATCCAGAAAAGATGAATGCACTTCAGTGTTCACTGCAGCCAAGACAGATCAGTAACTTGAATGTCCATCGACAGTCAGTGAGCGGATAAAGAAGATGTGGTACGTGTATCAATGGAATATCACTCAGCCGTAAAAAAGAATGAAAAAATGCCATTTGCTGCATCATGGATGGACCTAGAGATTATCACTTAAATAAGTAGGCCAGATAAAGACAAATTTGAATGTATGGCAAAAACCACTACAATATTGTAAAGTAATTAGCCCCCAACTAAAATAAATAAATTTATTTTAAAAAAATACAAAAAAAGAGACAAATTTGATATCACTTATAGGTGAAATCTCGGAGAAGGCAATGGCACCCCACTCCAGTACTCTTGCCTGGAAAATCCCATGGGTAGAGGAGCCTGGTAGGCTGCAGACCCATGGGGTTGCTAGGAGTCGGACATGACTGAGCGACTTCACTTTCACTTTTCCCTTTCATGCACTGGAGAAGGAAATGGCACCCCACTCCAGTGTTCTTGCCTGGAGAATCCCGGGGACGGGGGAGCCTGGTGGGCTGCCGTCTATGGGGTCGCTAGGAGTCGGACATGACTGAGCGACTTCACTTTCACTTTTCACTTTCATGCACTGGAGAAGGAAATGGCAACCCACTCCAGTGGTCTTGCCTGGAGAATCCCGGGGACGGGGGAGCCTGGTGGGCTGCCGTCTATGGGGTCGCACAGAGTCGGACACGACTGAAGCGACTTAGCAGCAGTGGCATAGGTGAAATCTAAAAAATGATACCAATGAACTTATTTACAAAACAGAAACAGACTCACAGATATAGAAGACAAACTTATGGTCACCAAAGGGGAAGTGGGAGGGATAAATTAGGAGCTGGGGATTAGCAGATACAAGCTGTTACATATAAAATAGGTGAGCAACGAGGTCCTACTGGAAATCACAGGGAATGATATCAATGTCTTATAATAACCTACGATGGAAAAGAATATGAAAAACTGAGTCACCTCGCTGTACACCAGACATGAACACAACACTGTACATCAACTAAACTTCACAAACTATTTTAAAAAACAGAAAGAAAGCTAATTTGTTGCCAAGAAGATCACGTAGCCAGGAACGTGGAAGGAAGTTCTTCACGTGGTGTGTCCTTGGCGGGGCATGCGGCTCTCGGGCTCTGTCAGAGCTCACCTCGGTTTGCATGATGGAGCTGCTTGTCTGCTTGGTTTTTCTGTCTCCCCAGTAGTGCAGGCTCCAACTGTGCGGGGCTGCTCAGCCTCCCTCTGTGTAATGGGGCCCAGACCAGCACCCGGCACACAGCAGGTGTTCACTGAATACCCCTGCCTCTCCTGCTGGCTGTTGTTCAGTCGTGTCCGACTCTTTGCGACCCCATGGACTGCAGCACGCCAGGCCTCCCTGTCCATCACCAACTCCCGGAGCTTGCTCAAACTCATCTCCATCGAACTGGTGATGCCATCCAACCATCTCATCCTCTGTCGTCCCCTTCTCCTCCTGCCCTCGATCTTTCCCAGCATCAGGGTCATTTCCAATGAGTCAGCTCTTCACATCAGGTAGCCAAAGGATTGGAGCTTCAGCATCAGTCCTTCCTCTCGCTGGGGAGGCCAGTCAAACAGGAAGTGGAATCCCACTGTGCTGGCCCAGGGCGTGCTTATGCAGCAGTAGCAGCGCATTCTGAAATTCCGGAGCAGGACTCGCCCTTGTGCAAGGCGGCCAGTGACAGGACTTTGCTTTTTGACCATCATCCTGGGTTGATCCTTCGCTTGTGGCGTGAGCAGCCTTTCAGCTCCAGTGGGGAACCTCGCAGGATTGCTGAGAATGTCTAATTCCTGTGCGGGACTGTTAGAGATGAGGGCTGAGCAGGAAAAGGCGCCCTGGAGCAGGAGCCCAAAGCACAGGTTTGCAAACCCTCACTGTGGGGGCGGGGATGTGTGCAGAAGCCGGAGGGCGAGGTGGGAGAGTCAGGAAGGGGGAGGGAGGGCGGGTGGCCAGCATGCCACGGACCTCGTGGGAGCAGAGTTCTAGTCCCGGCTCCCCACTAGCAGGCTGTGCGCCCCGAGGCAGTGTCTTTCCTTCTCTGCATCTCAGTTTTCCATCCCTCCCGAGAGATGCTCTCCAAGGCACCCCAGCGGAGCCGGGCCTGATCCTCGCCCTGTGGGTCTCTCTCCTCTCTGATGCACCACCGCTGACTCTTGTTTCCTTTCTGGCACAGAGAAGATTACTCCGTGTGTGACTGTCTTTTTAAATTAATTCAAAGGCAATTTGTTCAATTTACTAAAATTATACACTTTAGAGTCCAGCAATTCCTTCAGCTTTTAAGTTGGACGTATCAACCTCATTCTATATGTAAAAAGGCACATTTGAATTTCTTCCTTTACGGGACCTGTGAGTGATTCCTGTTCCACTGACTGACTCGGTTAACAGCTTTCGACGTTCTAATTGCATTTTCAAAATGAACATATTCACATCTGTGCGCTCGCTCTTCAGTTGTCTGCCTTTAACGAAACCTTCCGAGCAGAAGCTAGTTTTTAGAGATGTGCTAATGTACACATATGAATGTGATAAATTTAGGGGCCTCCTAACTCTCAACTATAAACAATAAACAAAACAGCAATATTTCCCCATGAAATCACTAACTCGTTCCATTACTCAAGGTCACGTTTTCAGCTGGATTATCAGGTAGTTATTTTAACACACCAGCTGGTACTTCCCTGATGGGCCTCCCTGATAGCTCAGCTGGTAAAGAATCCGCCTGCAATGCGGGAGACCTGGGTTCAGTCCCTGGGTTGAGACGATCCCCTGGAGAAGGGAAAGGCTTCCCACTCCAGTATTCTGGCCTGGAGAACTCCATGGGCTTTATAGTCCCTGGGGTCGCAGAGAGTCGGACACCGCTGAGCGACGTTCAGAAAGCCGGTACTCCAAACATCAAATGGGGCCTGAATTTCTCTTTTTAAGATTCATTTGTTTACGTGCACTTGTGGCTAAGCGGGGGCTCCGTTGGCTGGTGCCCTTCTCTCGTGGCTGCGGCGGGGATGCCTCTCTCCTTGCTGTGCGGGCTTCTCGTGGCGGTGGCCGCTCTGGTTACGGAGCACGGGCTCCAGGCGCACAGGCTTCAGCCGTTGCCTCTGGCAGCCTCAGCAATCATGGCACATGGCCTCAGTTGCTCCACTGCAGGTGGGATCTTCCTGGACCAAGGATCGAACTGGTGTCCCCGACGTTAGCAGGCAGGTTCTTAACCGCTGAGCCACCAGGAAAGCCCGATGTCAGTTTCTTTACTCTAAAATGTTAACACTGTGAACACCACCTCTTGCCCCGTCTGTGCCCAGTGAGAAGTTCGGCCCCAGCCTGCGGGCAATCCCCGCCCACACAGCACGGGGGCCAAGGGGCCTCCTTCCGGCTCCAGCCCGACGGGTCTCTCCCTCCTGTTTTGCCTGCACATCCCCAGGGAGGCCGCCTCTCCCGCCGAGCTCACCCCACGAGGGATGGAGTCTGGCGTCTCCTGCTCTTGGAAGCTTACATCCCAGCAGCAGCGCACACCCCCCACGACCTGCCACTTCGGTGCTTTGGTTGTTCTGAGCGGTGGATGCATTGTGCTTGCTGTTGCTCCGTTGTGCCTGGCTCTTTGTGACCCCATGGACTTCAGCAAACCAGGATCCCCTGTCCTCCTGGAGTTTACTCAGACTCGTGTCCATCGAGTCGGTGATGTCATCCAACCCTTCAGTCCTCTGTCGCCCCCTGCTCCTCCTGCCCTCAATCTTTCCCAGCATCAGGATCTCTTCCAGTGGGTTGGATTTTCACATCAGATGGCCAAAGTATTGGAACTTCAGCTGCAGCATCAGTCCTTCCAATGAAAATTCAGAGTTGATTTCCTTTAGGGTTGACTGGTTTGATCTCCTTGCCGTCCAAGGGGCTCTCAAGAGGCACTTGAAAACCAGGAAATACAGGGGCGCTCCCTCTGAACTCCCTCCAGGAGGAACTCAGTTGCCGGCCCCTCCTGGTGGGGGTGGGCTCCATCAACAGGGGAGGCTGACTCTTGACTCATCCCGGCAGAGGAGACCAGAGGTCGACACACACTCAGCCAAAGTGTGCGGTGGACCCTCTTGGCTCAGGCGGCCTGTCGCTGGCCCCGCAGAGCCCTCAGGCCCAGGACGAGACTTTACAGCTCTCTGTGCCCTCTGCAGAGGTGAAGCTGGGGGTCTGGAGGGCTCCAACGAGCTCTCCATTCTCCGAGGCTGCCTGGGGCTGCCTGGAGCCACAGGGCCCAGGGGAGAGAAGTACAAGCTGGTGCTGGGAGCCTCTGTGCGGGTGAGAGTCCGCACGGGGCTCTGCGGCGCCCGGGGCTTCAGCTCGGGCCTGGGGAAGCAGGGAGAACCTGCTGAGGATCCTGGGTCTGCTTCTTCTGTGTGACGTTGGTGGGGACGCACCTCACCGGTCTCTGCATCCCCGCAGTAATGTGACACCGTGTGCAGCTGAGTGTGCCCACGAGGCTGGCATGACTCAGGACAAGGTCCAACAAGCTGTGGTTTATTATCAACTACTATTGTTGGTGAAAACGGGGAGGGATGACAACTGAGCCCATTTCCCTGACGGCTCAGTTCCCGTTCTCGTTACTGGAGCCCTTCCTTGAGGAGCGAGCGTTCTTGGGCGGTGAGGGCCACCTTCCCCCAAGCGAGAGGACGCCTGTTAGCTGGGAGGAGCAGACCGGACGGGGGGATACCCAGACCACTGCATCGGCAGAGGGACGCTGCCTGGGGTCACGTGAGCGGCACCCCTTGGTGCCGCGCAGGGCACAGCATGCACACCCGGGCAGGGCCGCCCTGGCCGGGACCAGCATCCGGGCCTCCTAATCCTGGGCGCCGGTTGGGCTGCTTCTCCTTCTGGGCAGCTGATTCCCTGACTCACAATAGCACCTTCTCCGCCAAAGACAAGACAGCAACAAACATCTGGAACCTGTGTGGTGCAGTCCCGGGGGGCTGGTAGGATGACTCTCACCTGTCGAATCTGAACGGGCGCTCCTCGGGGGTCCCGTGAGCCTTGCTGACAGCGTCAACTGGCGGTGGGGGAAAGCGTGCAACGACAGCACCACGGTGTCGGAGTTGACGGTGCGGGCCACGAGGGCAGCGCCCACCGGCCAGGGCCCCTGGGAGCGGCTCTCTCCACACGCGCAGCTGGGGAGGGCTAGTCCAGAGCCCTCTCCCGAAGGGGACGCGGGGCTCCGCCGCACTGTCCTCACGGGAGCGGGAGAGCCGCTTCCTGTCCGCTGGGCCGGAGCCTCGCACTCTGAGCCACCGCGACTTCAAGCCCTCTGCCCGCCCGGAGGATAAGAGTGAGCACCACCCCAGGTCTCACCAGTCACGTGTTCTCAATGAGGACACGTGCTTCCCCGACGGCAGGCAGACCCGGGACGCCTTCCTCACGGCCCTGTCTGGCCAGGCGTCCTCTGGGCTGAGGGTGTTTCCAGGGCTCAGATACCAGAGTCGTGGAGTGAGGCCCCGTGGGGACGCGCGCCGGCCCCGTCTCACTGCCCCCAATGCTGGCCGCGCTGCCTCCAGGCAGCCCCACGCTCAGGCCTGGCGGAGGGCTGGAGGCCAAGCCAGGTGGCCACACGTCCTAGAGTCTTCACGCTCGGCCCTTTGAGAGAGTGTCCTCCGACCCAGGCTCACAGGTGAGTGACCTGTGTGGGCCCAGCCCCCCAGCCCAGCTGTCCCTGCAGGTCCAGGCCGCCCAGGCTCCCAGCCCCCATCCCGGGAAAAGTGCTCGGTGGCCAGCCGGTCCTGGCGCTGGCCGGTCCGTAACCCTCTCCTGGCTATCTGTGTCCCCATCGGTTCTGGCTGCATCATTCACTCAGAGAGAATCCAGAAAGGTCCCAGGTGGTTACTACCCCCTTGCTCCCTGAGGTCCCTTAGATGGCTCCTAGCCGGTCTAAGAACCACACAGAACCTCGGAGAACGCAGCACGTCCTGAGATCTGAGCCGCTGCCCCCAGAACCCATGCCCACTTGTGCGTCTCCTTGTGCTGCCCGAGGGCCTGAGATGAGCCGGAGCAGCACGGAGAGGGGCCGGCCTGGGGGTGGCCTCGGGGGGAGTGGCCCTCCTTCCCCTGGGCCAGAGGACAGGCCCACACCCACTCCCCAGAGGCCCGACTGATTCCCAAGACAAAACCTGACAAATTGTAAAAGCAGTGATTCAATGTGACATCAGGAGTTCTGCTCCCATAACATCATCCCCCATCACCTCTTTCTTTGCTTGAAGACTTGGCTCCTTAACGTCTGGGCAGGAGGGCAGTTCCTGTTGGGTGTGGACTCTGCCTGGGAACACAGAATGCAACTCTTCACTCGCCAGCCCCGGGCTTTGATGCACCATCTTCCGGGGCAGCTAAGCCCTCGCCTGCTCCCCCGGGAGCCAGTCAGGACCAAGATCGGGGGTTGCGGACTCGCCTCCACACCCTCCACCCTGACATGCCCTTGGCGTCTGCTAAAGGGACTGAGCCTTCAGTGGTGGAGCAATGCCCACCAGCTCAGCTGGAAAGGGCAGTGCTAGAATAAAGGCAGTGGAGCAATGCCC
The DNA here is from genome assembly GCF_054371585.1 of Giraffa tippelskirchi. NCBI lineage: Eukaryota > Metazoa > Chordata > Mammalia > Artiodactyla > Giraffidae > Giraffa > Giraffa tippelskirchi. The sequence continues at coordinate 1,643,304 of NC_137278.1, read as the reverse complement.
ACCGGCTCAGCTGGAAAGGGCAGTGACAGGACCTGACCCCGTGTCTCGGCCTCTCGGGCTTCCCAGGTGGCTCAGTGGTGAAGGATCCACCTGCTGCTGCAGAAGATGCAGGATACCTGGGTTCAGTCCCCGAGGTGGGAAGATCCCTGGAGACGGGAACGGCTACTCACTCCAGGGTTCTTGCCTGGAGAACCCCATGGACAGAGGAGCCTGGCGGGCTACAGTCGTCCACGGGATCATGAGAGTTAGACACAACCTCTCAGTCCTAGAACTAAGATTCTCCTGGAAAGGACCCTCCTTTACAGATGTTATAATTAATATCGTGAAATCGAATCTTGAGCAATCCCTCTTGAGAAAAAAATAATTTCTTAAGTGTCAAGTTATTATTGTGGGAGGCAAAAATAAAACTATTCAACAAGAAACATTCTTTACTTGACAAGCAAGAAAATTTTAAAGTGCTAGGTTTTAAATCTGCTTAGTTGAAAGATGGGCTGAGAGTTTAAAAAAATAATTTTTATAAATAATATGAGCCTTGCTATAATTTATTTATAAATACTCTTTTGCTTTGGAGACTTGAGAAGACTTTATTTTTTAAAGTACTTGTGAAAATGAGATCAAAGGTATTTGGGCGAGCAAGGGGGCGTGGGAACTAACTTCAAGTAGTAACGAATTCACCCACACTGTATGTGCATCTGCCTTGCACACATGTGTGTGTCCGTCCACGTGGGGGCCGTGGAGGGTGTCTGAAGAGCCAGGGTCCCCAAGGGGAAAGTCGCCGGTCCTGTTTCCCCCAGGCCACCAGCTGCCTTCCAGGAGCAGGGCTTTGGGGCAGACCTGGAGCCCGAGCCTGGGCCAGGCCCTGCCCTCTGCTCCTGCTCCTCCGAGGGCCCGGGTCTGCGCTGGGGGATATGGAGGCAGAGGTCTAGGTGCAGGGGGGTGAGGGTGTCCTGTGCACAGGCCCAGCGTCTTCACTGCGGCCGTGACCTCTGGGGTGGGGCAGGCACAGGTCCAGCCTGGTGGGGACTGGCTCTGGTGACCCCCGACAACCCCTAGAGAGGGAGCGCCACTGAGACACCGCTAGTCTGGACGGCCCTGGCAGCCCGTCCGGAAGTCCGGCTGCAGGAGGAGGGTGGGCCTCCCCATCCAGGCGAGCGAGGCTGGCCCCCACCCCCAAGAGACCCCCAGCCCGAGAGGAGGTGAGCGCGCCTCCTGGGGACGGGGCACCCCCCTCCCCTGGGTTTCCCTTCAGGGTCCCAGAGAGCGGCTGATCTCAGACTCAGGTGAGTTTCTGTTTCAGCTGGTGACAGGCAAGGGTTCTGTACCCACGCAGCCCTGGGCTCCCCGGGCTCTGCCAGGCTCAGGCGGTGTAACCTGGGGCAAGCCACGTGCCCTCTCTGAGTCTTCTTTGTCATGTGACTTGCGGACCCCTGCATTGAGAACAATAAGTGGGAAACCTGGGGTCAATGGGGCTTCCCAGGGGGCTCAGTGGTAAACAGTTCGCCTGCCAATGCAGGAGATGCAAGAGACGCCAGTTTGATTCAAGGGTTGGGAAGATCTCTTAGAGGAGAAAATGACAACCCACTCCGTATTCGAGCCTGGCGGGCTACAGTCCACGGGGTCGCCAAGCGTCAGACTCAACTGAGCAACTGAGCACACACTGGGGTTAGTGACCGTGAGGACGTCACCACTCAACCTCCCCGCTGGCCTGACCTCCTCCCGGCAGCCTCTTCCTGCTTCCAGGGCCGCCCTCCGTGGCCTGGCCACCTGCCCGCCTCCTCCTGCGCCAGCCTCTGTTCCTGGTGGGAGCTTCACAGCCGGGGAGGAGGTGCCGGCTGGCTGGAGTCTGTTGTGACCCCCTCTCCACCCCAGCCTCCCGCCCTGCCCCCGCCCCTTGGATGCCCCGTCGGGGGTGCTGGGAGCTGCTTCCCGGGGACCAGAACGGGGACTGGCGGGGGCGCCCTCGGGGGGCAGGTCTCTCCATCGCCTGCCGCTCACAGGCGCCTGGCGTGTGAGGTCAGCACTGCAGCCAGCCTGTCCGCCTTCTCCGCCATCAGAACCCACTGGAGGAAGGGGCTGCCCGTCTCTCTCCTGGCCTCAGGAACATCACCCCTCCCGCCAGTAACGCTGAACTTTGGAGCTGGGAATGGCCCCAAAGCCTGAAACCAGCCTGACAGTCTCGCCCGGGCCCCCCTTCCCGTCTCCTTCACCATGTGGTTACAAGCTTTTCCAACGATTCCATACCTTAAGAACAGTTTACAAGAAAGGGACTTGGAAAGGTCGTCTGGTCAGCTTCAGGCTTGGCTGGGCCCAGGTGGAGCACAACGCTGCCCCCCGGAAACGGGGCGCTGTTCAGGCTGCATTAGTGACAGCGTGGTGTCCAGAACCAGGGCGGGGAGCCATGCTCCTCTCCACACACCTGCGCCCTGGGGTCAGTTTTGCACTTGAAAGCGGCCACGGAGGGGGCATCACTAGGATGGGAGTGACGAGCTAGGAGCCAGACTCTTGGGGGAAAGGAGGATGGCCTGCCTGGAGCAGAAGGGCCTGGGGGAGCATGCCCCCCCGGGAGGAGGTGCGCTGCCCTGGACCCTAGGGCTCACAGGCCCCTCTCCCTCCCCGCTGCACCCAGAATTATGCCCTAGGCTTCCATCCTCTCCCCGGAGACTCTGGTCAGGGAGAGCGGGGTGACCACCTTGTCTGGGTCACCCTGGGTCCTCCCGGTTTTAGCACTGAACATCCCACATCCTGGAAAACCCCTCAAAGCTGGACAAACCAGGAGGGTTGGTCACCATGAGGGGAGGCTCCGTGGACATTCAAACTGCAGCCCGTGGGACATCCCTGGTGGTGCCGTGGTTAAGACCTCACCTTCCAATGCAGGGAGTCGGGGAGCCAGGATCTCACATGCCTCGGGGCGAAAAAACCAAAACCTAAAACAGAAACAGTGCTGTGACAAATTCAAAAGAGATTTTTAAAACAGTCCACATCAAAAAATTGTAAAACAAGCAAAGAACTGCATCCCAGTCTTTAGCAACAGAGGAAAACCATCAATCCTGGACCCCCTTTGCTCAAGGCAGGGGTGGCCTTCTCTTTTCTTCACTATGTTTGGTTAGTCACTGAGTCGTGTCTGATTCTTTGTGACCCGATGGACTGTAGCCCGCCAGGCTCCTCTGCCCATGGGATGTCCCAGGCAAGAATCCTGGAGTGGGTTGCCATTTCCTCCTCCAGGGGATCTTCCCATCCCAGGGATCAAACCCATGTCTTCTCCATTGCAGGCAGATTCTCTATCACCTGAGCCACATGGGAAGCCCATTTTCCTCACTGGAACGGCTCTCCTAGCTTAGTGAACAAAGACAAAAGCCAGCGCTCCCCCACCACAATCCCTCAGCAGTGTCCGCAAAGCCCTCTTTGCTGGGTGGGCGAGTCTACGCCCCTCGGAAGGAGCGCCCGGTCTAGTAGGGGGCACCGCACAAGTGTGGTAAAGACTCACTCGGGGGTGCACGCGGAGGGGGTCCTGTGTTTCTCTCACCCAGGCCCAGCCTGACTCTCTGAGTCCATCCCGCCTCGCTGCCTGCCCGGCCTGGCTGGAGTTGCCACATTTATAAAACTACCTACCGGTGGGCTGTTGAGGGAGGCTGTGCAGCCTCCGGCCCAAGAGGCCCCTGAGAGCCCCTGGTCTCCTGGCGGGGAAGCCCACGCCCCTCCGCCATCTGTGTGCCTGCCTGGCTTGTCACAGCTGCTGTCAGCGCAGCCCTCTCGGACAGGAGTCACACCGGAAGAGCGGTGTCGGAGCGAGGGGTGGGGAGGAAGGTGGAAACTGGTGTTCGAAGTGAGCCCTGCCTCTGGTAACTCGGAAGGCGGTTCCGCGGAGCGGCTTCTGGGGCTCCAAGGAAAGACCGTGCAAATCCAGAACTTGCATGCTTCTCTGCCTTGGCGGTCTGAGGAGGCATTGCAGAGAAGAAAGAGAAGAGCTTAGGGAAGGATTGAGCCATTTGCCGACAGGAAAAATAAAATGAAGAGCCCAGCAAGCTGAGGTCTTACCAAGTCGGAAAATACCTAAACATCTCTAGACCCCAAAGGAAGGGATGGAACTTTTTCAAAGCCCTTGAGTTCCAAAGAGCAGTGAAGTATTTTTTATTTTTGGAGTAAGATCTTTCCTGCCCAAGCCTGGGAGCTCCGAGCAAACTCCCATTAAGATGGCAGATACGGGGAGGCGTGGAGGCGAAGGAGCAAGGAAGCAACCAGACGTGTCTCAGGACGGAGGAGCCGGGATCTGGGAAGAGGGTGGGGGGGTCTGGATCACCGCAGGGTTCACCAGCCCCCCATGCCCTGTGGGACCATGACAAGTTTGTACGGCATCACGGGACTGAGATCTGAAGTTGTATACTAAACAGAGAGCTGTCACTTACTTACCTTTACACAGAGGTGGCCCGGGGGAGGGACGGAGAGCAAGGAGGCGAGAGGGGAACCCGTAACCGTGCCCTTGTCCTAAATCCAGCTCTGGGCTCTGAGCCGACCTTCCTCCGGCAATTTCCTATCCATTTCTTCTGCCGCCCTGGAGCTACTTAGCTTGGTTGTCATTGTCAGAGTGACTAATCAACCATATGGGGGGGGCGGCCAATTATCTGATTCCTGGAGCCTCGCAGGAGGCTGCAAGCCCCTCCATCCCCGCCGCCCCCTCCCCACTCCAATATGTGGCACAAATCCCAGCCGGGAAGGCGGGAGAGCCCGGAACCATCTGGAGATGTCCATCTGTCCCAAAGGCGTGAGCACAGCCCTCCCAGAGTGCTGCGCCTGCAAGAGGGGTGTCCCACATTTTAACTGGGGTTGAAATAGAAATCGTCAGATTTCGGGGAAGGAGGCGAGGCGCAGCTGCTCCAGTCCATGCTTTCAGGAGCAGCGAGGACCAGTGCCTCTGCCGCCCCCGATGGACCCTGCTCGCTCCTGGCCCAGCGCCCTGTGGGTGGGGAACCTCGCTGTCCCCTCGGACCACTTTGCAGCGAGGCCGGAGCGGCTGTCTGACCTCAGGCATGCCCCTGCCTGTGCGTTTGGCCCTGCTTCGCAGGAGAGCTCCTCCACCAGGGGCCGGGTGCCCGGGGCCGCAGGATGTCCACGCTGTGTGCCCACCACTCTCGGAGAGGCCCCATCGACTGGTGGCCTGGACAGAGGAGCTGAGGACAGAGCCATCTTCAGAAAACAAAACAGAAGCGTGTGCTCGCCCGGCAGGCTGAGAGGCTCTCGGGGCGGCGGCCACGTAACTGAGCAGGACTTTCTGGGTCTGACAAGCGCGGCTGTCATGAGCGGCCGGGGTGTCTCCTGGCTGCTCGGCTGATAACTTGTGTGACTCAGACAGAGGTGTCCTCCCCTGAATTAGCTCCACTCTGACCTCCTGCAGCACCGCTGTCTCCTTCCACACAAGCTCTGCTCTGTCTGGCCAAGGCCCAGGGCTTTCATTCGCTTGCCCTGAGATCATCCACAAGCGCATGTAGCCCTGAAGATAGCATATTATTGGGTTCCAAGCCTAGCTGTTCCTCAGAGCCATCTGGGGAGACACTTAAAATACAGATTCAGACATGAAAACAACCTAAATGCCCATCAGCAGATGAATGGATAAGACGTGGCGGTGGTGTTCAGTCGCTCAGTCGTGCCTGACTCTTCTCGACCCCACGGACTGCAGCCCGCCAGGCCTCCCTGTCCTTCACCAACTCCCGGAGTTTCCTCAAGCTCATGTCCATTGAGTCGGTGATGCCATCCAGCCATCTCATCCTCTGTCGTCCCCTTCTCCTCCCGCCTTCAATCTTTCCCGGCATCAGGGTCTTTTCAAATGAGTCAGCTCTTGGCATCAGGTGGCCAAAGTATTGCAGTTTCAGCTTCAACATCAGTCCTTCCAGTGAACACCCAGGACTGATCTCCTTTAGGATGGACTGGTGGGATCTCCTTGCAGTCCAAGGGACTCTCAGGAGTCTTCTCCAACACCACAGTTCGAAAGAATCAATTCTTTGGCACTCAGCTTTCTTTATGGTCCAACTCTCACATCCATACACATCCATTAGACAGCTAATTCTGAGAAGGGGATGACAGAGGATGCGATGGTTGGATGGCATCACCGACTCAAGAGGGTTTGAGTAAGCTCCGGGAGTTGATGATGGACAGGGAGGCCTGGCGTGCTGCGGTCCGTGGGGTCACAATAAGTCAGACACGGCTGAGTGACTGAACTGACGCCCTCCGGGGTGGTCACTTGGCCTTCAGCGTGGCCCCCTTTGCCTGGCGAAGTACTTAAAGCTGCTCTTTTCCGCTTCACCCCAAACTGCGTCTCCACGTCTCTGTCTGGCTCCAGTGAATAGAGGCTGAGTTTCGGCAACAAAATGTCAGGAGGGATAAAGGCGATGCAACTGCATAAGAGCAACGTCTGGCAGGGTGTTCAATAAGGACATAAAGTGTGTGCAGGAGAAGGGGGACGCGGAAGCTGGAGGGGCGGTGAGCTTACAGGGGCCGAAAGACCCTCCTGGTCAGTGGGAGAGGACAGGGGTGGACGGGGCTCCTCAGACACGAACACCCCACAAGTAGGGAAAGTGTCCCCAGCACAAGCTGGAAGAGGGGAAAATCGGGCAATAAAAATATTCACTAATAAGAGAGAGGTGATGAGGAAAGCCTGGGAGAGCGACCCCGCACACTGAAAGCTTGCAGTGGGGCCTTGGCCTCTGCTGCTCAGGAGCGGGTGCTGGGGACAGACCTGGGGGGTTGCTTAAATACATACCCTCTGCCTCCCCGGCCAGGTGCCAGGACGGAGCTGTTCTAACCATCACTGAGTTTTGAGGATTTGAGTCTGATGATAGACACTTATGTTTAGGAAAGACTTGGCTTTTCTAAAGTAATATTTGATTTCTGAAAGCTACATATTCAAAAACTTTGCCTAATCTTTCACATTCGACATACGCATCTCATTTTTCCATTTGTAAGACCTGCAAATCTTAACAGTCACTTTCAAGGATCTTTGAATACTACAAATCTAGTTCATTAAACCTTCAAAACTTTGAATTGTGATAATAAGGGTAATATATTCAATTTCTTCTTAGGCATTTCAATTGCCTAGCGGACAAAACCTTCTTAGTACTAATTAATTTTTAGAAATCTAATGATTTCACTTACAAATGCAATGAACTCAGAGTTTCTTACATATTCCAGTACTGTGAATAAACGTACTAAGATTTCTAGATAGCATTACAAGGCTAAGTCAACTGGATAATTACATATTTAACTCTGGATTTATGAGGCTTTCTTTACAATAGACCAGGTTCTTTAAACCTTAAGAGACCATGAGATTTCAAAGCTATCAGGTTTCTTAATATGAAAGTCCGAATTTTATGGCCTTTGGTATATTAATCGCTTCTAGACTTGCAAGTCTTCCTGGGTTTACAAAATGCTTACCTATTAAGGAATAAACGTGCAGTTTTAACTAGCAGGCTTTACTTCTGATGAGAGGTGGTGGTCAGCACCTCGCGGGGTCCGGCCAGCCCTGGGTGGGCCGCAGGGACCCCTCCTCCGTCACCGAGTCCGTGACCGTGGACGTCAGGAAAAGACGCGCGGGTTGTCTGCCTCCCTACATCTACGGTGTGCGCTTTCTTTACAAACATTATAAAATTGTGAAGTAAATGTGTACACACAAGTCTGTAAGAGGAAAAGCGAGGTCTGGCTGCTTTTGTTACCGTGTGGCCCATGGGCTTGTCATCATCGCTCAGGATCCCTAAGGCCCTCAGGGTCCCGCCACCACCCCATCCCACCCAAGTACAAACGCCCTCTTGTCTGCCTGGTATACGTTCACCACCTAAGCTGTTGTTGTTGTTCAGTCGCTCAGTCGTGTCTGACTCTTTGCCACCCCGTGGACGGCAGCCCGCCAGGCCTCCCTGTCCATCATCAACTCCCGGAGCTTACTCAAACTCATGTCCAGTGAGTCGGCGATGCCATCCAACCACCTCATCCTCTGTCGTCCCCTTCTCCTCCCGCCTTCGATCTTTCCCAGCATCAGGGTCTTTTCCAGTGTATCAGCTCTTCGCATAAGGTGGCCAAAGCCTGGAGCTTCAGCTTCAGCATCAGTCCTTCCAATGAACACCCAGGACTGATCTCCTTTAGGATGGACTGGTTGGATCTCCTTGCAATCCAAGGGACTGTCCAGAGTCTTCTCCAACACAACTCAAAAGCATCCATTCTTCAGCGCTCAGCCCTCTTTGTGGTCCAGCTCTCACGTTGGGGCAGGTAGTCATAGATTCTCCTGGCCATGGTTCCTGAGGCACACGATGGTCATTTCCATGTCAGGTAGTGGAATTGCCAGTTATGGGCGTGTGTGTCTTCTGCTCTCATAATTAATACCTAACTGTTTTCCCAGTTGGTGGCGTCAGTTCATGCTGCTACCCGCAGTATACACCATCCCCCCAACCCTGCCACATCACTGCCCCTTGGTGGGGTCAGTTTTTCAAATTTTATCAGTCCTGATGAGTGTGGAACAGCATCTCATTTTGGTTATAATTTGCAACAAAATAGAGAAGCTTTTTATAAGTGTATTGGTCCTGTGGGTATCATTTTTTATGAAGTGTCTGTTCAAATGTCTTAACCCTTCTTATTAAGCAATTAAAATTCTGTTAATTGGTAGAAGTTCTTTGGGCTTCCGTGGCGGCTCAGCAGTAAAGAATCTGCCTGCAATGCAAGAGGCCTGGGTTCAGTCCTTGGGTTGAGAAGATCCCCTGGAGAAGGGAATGGTTACCCACTCCGGTATTCTTGCCTGGAGAATTCCATGGATAGAGGAGCCTGGCGGGCTACAGTCCATGGGATCGCAAAGAGTCAGACATGACTTAGCGACCAAGCAACAAGAAGGAGTTCTTTAAGTACTCTGGGAGTGAGATCATGCTGTTTTTTTTAATGGGGGGTAGACAGAATAATGCTCCCTCTGCTAAAGAGCTCCTGCCCTGATCTCCGGACTCAACATACGCCACCTTACACAGTGACAGTGGCTTGGCAGAGGTGCTTAAACGAAGGATCTGGAGACGGAGAGAGGCTGCGATACCCAGGGGGGCCCCATCGGATGCCATGAGTCCTTCAGAGCAGAGGGGCTTTCCCCGCCACACCCAGAGGGACGGCGACCCCCGGAAGCAGGGCCAGGGGGCTGTGCGCCTGCTGCTCTGAAGACGGGGGAGGGACCCAAGCCAAGGAGGGCCAGGAGCCTCCAGAAGCTGGAACCGGCGAGAAAACAGACTCTCCCTGGAGCCTAGAGAAGGAACCAGCGCTCGAGACAACTTGCTTCTAGTGCCGTCATACCCACACCAGACTTCTAGCCTGCACGGCCCTGTGATAACACATTTCCCTCGTGCTTTAAGCCATGAGGTGTTGGTAAAGAGTTGGGGCAGCAGTAGAAAACTAGCAGCCTATGTGCTACGAAGGGCATCCCTGGTAGCCCAGTGGTAAAGGACCCGCCTGCCAATGCCAGAGATGCAGGAGACCTGGGTTCGATCCCTGGGTCGGGAAGATCCCCTGGAGGAGGGCATGGCAACCCACTCCAGTATCCTAGCCTGGGAAATCCCATGGACAGAGGAGCCTGGTGGGCTACCGTCCACGGGGTTGCAAAGAGCTGGACATGACAGATGCGCACACACGTCTTACAAGGGAGTTCTGTCCCTCGGTGAGTCTCCTTCTGTTTCCTACGTAGCCCTTTAATAAACACAGGCTCTTGATTGAATGTGGCCGACCCCATCAACCTTTCCCTTTCCACTCCGCCCCTCTGGAGTCTCGGTTAAGAGACGTCTCCCTGCCTGAGAGACAGAAAACTCTCCTCCGTCTCCCATCAGGCTGTCGAGCTTCGCACACTGAGGTCTGTGATGGTCCAGGGACCGAGGCTTGTGCGGAGTGAGGCTCCTGCCCTCGGGGTTTTGCACGTGGGTGCCCAGCTGCCCTCGCTCTGCCCCTCCTTTTAACAAGAGTGTTCTAGTCTCAGAGTGACCTGTTTAAAAGCATGTAATGTTGGGAGTGAGGCGGGAGGAGGCTGGAGCCTTTGGCGGAGGGAGGGGACCGCCCTCTCTGTTAACGGTGGGAGCTTAAGGCTGTGGCTGATGCTTGGAGGACGTTGGTGATTGCACGTGCTACGGGGGGGTCCGACCTCCCCCTGGCTCGGCCCAGTCAGAAGCCCCTGCTGCAGACCGGCTGTGGGAGAAATGCTCAGAAAAGCTCAAGGACGCAAATGAAAACAAACAGGAAAAAGTATCTGTCAGAAAGCAAACTCTTTAAAACCATGGTGCTGCTGGCGAGGCTGTGGGGCTCGGAGTGCAGACGCCGACAGGAGGCGCTGGACCCTGCGGGCCTTACGAGCGGACGCAGAGGGGCGGCGGGGGCCGCGTGGGGGCCTGGCCTTCGCCGGGGACGGAGCAAAGCTCGCGGAGGCGTGTGCCCAGCTAGGTGAGCCGCAGCTTCATCTCCGACAGCTTGTAGCTGTAGTTGTACCACCCCCACGACTTCCAGTTGACGCCGTTGGCGTAGCTCGTGTGCGGCCCCCGGAGGTAGCGGCCGTTCAGGTTGGACGAGTGACAGCTGTGGTACCACCAGCCCCCCTGGAACTGCTCGGCGCAGTTGGAGGCGCTCTCATCGTTGTCGCGGTCTTTGGTGGAGAAGACGTGATTTCTGTGGTCCGTCAGGGAATCACCTGCTCGAGGAGAGGAGCGGGCGGAGCGCAGTGTCGCTGGTCCTGGAGGGAGCCGTCGTCGGGGGGCCCCGCTGCCCGCCCAGCTCACCTCCCTCCAGAGACCCCCAGGGGGCTGAGAGCCCACCTCGGCCGTGGGGCAGAGGGCGCCTCCTGGCCCCAGAGCTCTGCACCAGGCGCCAGCCTCCCTCCAGCCTCACCTGTTTCCTCCTGGCCCCGCAGAGACCCCCAGGACCTCAGGGCCCTCTCTTCCCCAAGCCCGCACCTCTCTCCTGGGACCCGCCCCCTCCCACTGGCTTGCCCTGGTCATCCCAGGGGCCCAGCACCACCTCACCAGGGCCGTGGCTCCAGCGTCGGCCCCGGGCGTGCAGCCCCCCCTCTGGCTCCCGCAGTATCCACGCCCCCCACGCCTGCCTGGCCCTCACCTACACCATGAGGTCAAGGGTCCCTGCCCTGGCCCTTCCTTGGCAGCTCAGAGGAGGCCGTGTGTGTCAAACAGGCGCTTGAAGGCTCCCGTTAGCCATCCCCTCCGGCATCCCGGAGGGCCTTGCTCTCTGCAGCTCTGCTTCAACCCAATCCAACAGGCACCTAGCACCTTTCCTGAACACGAATGCACCCTGGAATTTCCAGGATGTGCCAAAGGAAATGCCTTCCCACAGTCTGTGACCAGGGGGTCTTTCTGGCAAAGAACATCCCACAGGGTTGGTGTTCTGTGGAGCCGCTTGGGAACAGGGCTCTATGGCCTCGTATGAGATGACCATCCTCTTCCCGGTGTCAGCAGGGACAGGGTCAGTGACCTCAGCACATCGCGGGCCCCCACGTTACACAGAAACTCGGGCACCTTCTTGTCTGCAGTCACAGATGGAGAAGCCAGACCCCGAGAGGGGAGCCCCCAGCCCAGGCTCTTGCAGGGAGACAGAGCCAGGACACCCAGTGGCTTCTCTGCTTCCCCAACCCTGAGCTCAAGCCCCGGCCCCCGCCGTGCCCCGTGTGGACTCTGACCTGCACTGCCCTCCACAAAGGCTCCCAGGACCAGCTTGTACTTCTCAGCTTCACCCGCCACCTTGAATGACTGGTACTTGGCAAATCGGCGGTTGCCCTCAAAGTCCATGAGGTCTACCCGGAGCTCACTGGTTCCTGTTGGAAGGTGTTCAGGTCTCAGCAGAAGGGACCCTCCGCCTCCAAGCAAAGGAGGTAGGAATTTGAATAAATTCTGGAGGAATGTCTGAACTTGGCATCCGGGGAAAATTCAGCGGGGAAAGTGTGAGAGGCTGGTGGATGTGAGGTTCCGGGGAAGGCTCCCTGTCTTCCGACAGCTCCCCTTCTGTTCCATCAGCTTTGCCCAAAATCCCACGGTTGGTGTTCCTTGAATGGAATGAAGCCTCACTCTACTGGAAACCCTAAATTCTCCTGCAAACCACTGTGAATGCCAGGGCAGGAAAGTGTATCTGTATTCATTTCTTTTGCAAGAATTTCAGGCACATGAGTGGACACCTTCAAGGTTGCCCTGAGGTAGTGGAAGAATTTAGAATACGATTCACACGTTTACAGTTGAACTCAGGACCACCCGTGAGGCTGATTCTATGAAACAGAGAAGAGGGCGGAGGGGGACCGTGTTGGGACCACCAGGTGCAGTGACCGGCAGAAAGAAGGGTGGGCCTTCCTCCGTGGGCCTCAGAGCCCAGTTTCAAGGGAGGACCAATGGCTGGAAGAGAGAGGAGGGCCACCCCAGTCCAGCCAGCCTCCTGCCCGCTTCCTCCCCTCGGGTTCTAAGGTCTGATTGGTCCTGAGACCAGAAGACGCCTTCCCCCCAATAACCCCCCCCCGATTCTGACTCTCAGAGACTCTAAGAGCAGCGCGCCCCAGGCTGGCACAGGCGTGACCACCCTGCTGTCAGAGGGGAGCACGCGGAGGGGCGAGGTCTCCGGCCCAGGGCTAGGATCAGGAGCCGTGGGCTGCAGCCCCCGCAACCACAGAGCCCCTGCCGTGGCCCTACCCTGGGCGGTCAGGGCGTGGATGTTGTCATTCCCCAGCCAGAACTCGCCCAGCTGACTGCCGAAGCCCTGCTTGTATGCGGCCCAGGTCCGGAAGAAGTCCACGGAGCCGTCCCTCCTTCGCTGGAAAACCTGTGCATGGGCGGGTGGGGGGCGCTGGGAGACAGGCCCCTGCTGCCGACCCCCGTGGGGCAGCCCGCCACCCGTGAGCACAGCGCTGGTAGTTCCCAGAGCTTTGCAGGCTGGGGCCCAGGACGCGGGTCTCATCAGAGACCCCAGGGACTGTTAGGGGGACACCTACACGTGGCCAAGGAGAGCATGGAGGCACAGAGAGGGTAGGCGACAAGCCCAAAGTCACATGGCTAGAGAGGGACGGGCACTTCTGGGCCTCAGCCCATGGCCCGGAGTTACAGGCCTCCTTGCCCCTGCCCCGATACTTCTGCTTCTCCCGACCTCAGTGACAGGACTGGGTCAGCCTGAGCCTGGGGCTACACAGTCTCACAAAGGCTTCTAAAGACCGGTGTCCCACCAGAGGGGCCTCCCAGGCATGCCCACCACTGCCCACGAGCCACATGGCCATCTCCGGGACCCCCGCCAGCTCACGGTCCACCCCCCGCCGTCCGTGTCCATGTCACACAGCACGGTCAGGGGCCGGCAGTCGGGCAGGTAGATGGTGTGCCAGCCGCTCAGAAAGTGTCCGCTGGTGAGCAGCTCCTTGCAGGTCCGAGGTCCTGGGAGGGGAAATGGGGGGGTGGACGCCAGGTCAGGAGCCTCAGCTGGGCAGGGGCAGTAGGGGGCGGGGAGGAGCGGACATCTGCCTGGGGGAGGGTGGCAATGAAGCCCGGGACAGACGGAGGCCACCCCGCCTCCCGGAGGTGTCCCCGCCTTGGTCCGGGGACCCCACCTTCCAGGGAAAGTCATAAGCTCCCCCAGGAAGACTGCTGTGGAAGGCACATGTCATTCAGGCAATAGCTGCCCATCACTCGAGTAACTGGGCAGTGAGAGATGCGCAGAGAGTGTTTCATGTCTGGAAGCCAAAACAGGAGTCTGTGCTATGCTGGCCTTCTGGTCAAACGCCGCCCCCCAGGAGCAAGTCCTGGCTGAGGTCCAGGGGTCGGGGGTCGGCGTGTGCGCAGTCACCTGTGGCACAGGAATGAGGCTGTCCTGGCTCTCCTGTTGTGGGAGAAAGGACATGCGTGTCACATGTCTGGAAACAGCCCCTCTGCTCCGGGAACATGGCACCGAGAATGGAAACCGTGACCCAGCTCTTCCAGGAGAGCAGCCCCCAGCCCTCGGCCGCAGTTCCTAGACTCAGCCGCACAGGTTCCCCTGCCTGGGGGCAGGTAGCCAGCACTGTCGCTTGGGGAACTGGCTGGGCTTCGAGGCTCCCAGCAGTGAGGGTCAGCTCCTCCGGGCCCATCACTTTCCACCACCAGTGTCTCCATCAGAGCCTCTGGTCATGGAAAGTCCTGGGGGGTGTTTGGGGCATGCCTGGGCCCCAACCAGCGCACTTCATGTTTGTAGTCAAAATTTGTGACCGTGTCTTGTGAGCGCTCAGTCGTGTCCGACTCTTTGCGATCACACGGACTGTAGCCCGCCAGGGTCCTCTGTCCATGGGCATTCTCCAGGCAAGAGTACTAGAGTGGGTTGCCATGCCCTCCTCCAGGGGATCTTCCCGACCCAGGGATCAAACTCATATCTCTTCCATCTCCTGTATTGGCAGGAGGGTTCTTTACCACTAGCGCCACCTGGGAAGCCTGACTGTGTCTTGGTGTTTTACCTTTTCTTACTTTTAGAAATTTTTAAATAAATGGGCATAAATCAGACCAAAAAAAAAGAAAAGCAAAGTGTCCACAGTCATGCAATAAATCAGTGTTGCCAGTCTCCCAGGGGCAAGACTGGCAGCCGCTGGCTCCTCCAGTCTCCAACCACCAGGACCGCCCCTCCACGCCCACCCATGCGCTGGACAGATGGGGCCAGGGGCATGGTCTGAGTTCCTCCCCCAGACGGTCTCCTGGGCCCCAGGGCACCTCCTGTGACCCAGGCCTCTGGCTGCAAAGCCTGCTGGGTGCCCCGGGGAGGGGAGGGACTCACCTTTCTCTCCACGTGGTCCCTTCTCCCCTTGGGCTCCTGGGGAGAGACAGAGGATGCAGAGGACGCCTGTCGGCGGACAGCGACCCTCCACTCTGGAAGCCACCCCGTGCTCAGCTCTTCGGGGGGCGGTGGGTGGGCGTGAGGCTGAGCCACACGCATGCTCCGTGGCTCACATGGCTTTCTCTTGGTGGAGCAGGTGGGCTGCTGGGGACCCAGGACCCTGGACCGGTTCCCGTGCCGCCTCGAGGCTCTCAGGACACAGGCAGTAAGACAGGCGTGTCTCTGTCTCCCGCCGCCCTCCCGCTCTGCCCCTCGCCCGGCTGTCTCTCCACCTCCCTGCCCCTCTCCGTCCGTCTCTCCCGTCTCTGTAGACAGGCCCCGGGGCCTGCTGAGGGGTCGCAGCTCCTCATCACCTGTGCTTCCTTTGGGTCCAGCCGGCCCTGCCTTCCCAGGGACTCCGGGCGAACCTCGTTCTCCTGTAAATCCCAAAGACACGCCATTGAGGGAAAGGCCATCCGAGGCACCCTACTTGAGCGCTCTCTGCGCTGAGGAGTCAAGTCCTGACCCTCCCATCCCGGCCCCAGTATCCTCAGCACCGCAGGCCCCCGGGACTCAGCCCGAGGGCGACAGCAGAGACAGTGGGGACAAAGCACCCATCGCCCCGGGGCAGAGGGCGGGCACCGCGGGGCGCCGCCGGCTTCCAGCTCCTGTAGACCTCTGTGTAGCAGGCCCAGGTCCACGCCGCCGCACAGAGCTCTACCGTCTAGTCGGGGGCTGGGACAGGAGCACATCCTCAGAGACGATCACACAGGGGCACCTGGAGACGCGAGCCGCGGGCAGGGGACAGCGTTAGTTGCTCAGTCGTGTCCAACTCTTTGGACCCCACAGACTGTAGCCCACCAGCCTCCTTGTCCATGGAATTCTCCAAGCAAGAATACTGGAGTGGGTTGCCTTTCCAGGAGTCAAACCCGGCTCTCCTGCACGGCAGACAGATTCTTTACCGTCTGAACGACTAGGCACGCCCAGATGCAGGGAGGTCAGACACAATTATGTATCCTTCTGGGGAGGTTCCGACTCCGCTTCCAGAGGGGAGAGGTCAGCAGCCTGAGGCCCCAGTTCAGTTCAGTTCAGTTCAGTTGCTCAGTCGTGTCCAACTCTTTTCAACCCCATGGACTGCAGCACGCCAGGCCTGCCTGTCCATCACCAACTCTCGGAGCTTGCTCAAACTCATGTCCATTGAGTCGGTGATGCCATCCTGCCATCTCATCCTGGGTCATGCCCTTCTCCTCCTGCCTTCAATCTTTCCCAGCATCAGGGTCTTTTCCAATGAGTTGACTCTTCACATTAGGTGGCCAAAGTATTGGAGCTTCAGCTTCAGCATCAGTCCTTCCAAAGAATATTCAGGACTGATCTCCTTCGGGATGGACTGATTGGATCTCCTCGCAGTCCAAGGGACTCTCAAGAGTCTTCTCCAGCACCACAGTTTGAAAGCATCAATTCTTCAGCGCTCAGCCTTCCTTATGGTCCAACTCTCACATCCATACATGACCACTGGAAAAACCATAGCTTTGACCAGACGGACCTTTGTCGGCAAAGTGATGTCTGCTTTTTAATATACTGTCTAGGTTTGTCATAGTTTTTCTTCCAAGGAGCAAGCATCTTTTAATTTCATGGCCGCAGTCACCATCTGCAGTGATTTCAGAGCCCAAGAAATAATGAGGCCCAGGTCTGCATTATTAACTTTGGCAGGAGGCTAAGACCACCTAGGGCCCCTTCCCCTCCTCCCAAGCACTGATGGGAGGGTCAGGAGAGGCAGCCCCAGGCTCAGCAAAGGTAAGAGCAGGAGTCTACCAACAGGCTCACCGCCCTGGGGAGTGGGGCGTGGGGTGTGGGGGTGGGACAGAGGGTTGGGGCCGCTTCCGCTTTGGGCAGAGTAAACACACCCCCTGGCGGGCAACGGCCCAGACATGCCCTCCACCCAGGCTCCCCGCAGCAGAAGCCCATCTTGGACCCCTTTTGAGGGCCCCAAACCTTGTAAGGGGGGATGGCCACGTGGGCAGGGATGTGTGGAGTGCTCGGGGGCCCTCACACTGGGTGGAGACCCAGCTCCTCCCTCCCTGGAGATGCTGGGCTGCTCGGAGCCCCGGGTTCCTCCTGGAGGCGCAGGGAGGAAAATCTGGGCCCCATTTTCCAGGTGAGCACAGCAGGTACTTGAGGTGCAGAGCCCCTGCCGACGGTCCCGGTAGAGCCAGTCCGGATCAAGGGCCAGGAAGCGCACGCGCCATGAAAACACTCCCAGACGTGAGCTGAGAATAGCTGAGACCAGCGCCCTCCTCAGGGGGCAGCAGGGGCTGGTGGGGCACCGTGGTGGCCTCTGGGCAGACCCCGTGACCCAAACTCCCAAACTGAGACCCCCGGGGGCACTGCCCTGCATGGGCTCCAATTTGAGAAGAGCCGGTGCTCAGTGACCCCTGTCCCTGAGCCGGAGCACATGCCCTTCAGTCCACTGACGCCTGCCTCTCCCTTGGGCCCTGGGGCTCCGGGCAGCCCCGGGCAGCCTCGGAGGATGGACAGCTTGTCGGAGCCCTCTAGACCCACCAGCTTTACCTCTGCAGAGAAACACGGAGTTGGGGTCAGGGCGCTTGTCGCAGGGCCGGCGACAGGCAGTCCGAGCCAAGAGAATCTGTCACAAGGTGACCTGGCCCCTTGGCTCCAGCCTGTGTCACTGGCCGCAGATGAAGGGTCAGCCTGGCAGTGAGCTTCCCACCTCTGGTGGGCACTGGTCAGGTGGGGAGGCCATGCCAGGCAGAGCCTTGGCCTTGGAATCCACCTTGCCCAATTCCCAGCCCCACACCTCCATGCTGTGTGTCTTTGGGCAAGCCTGTCAACCCCTCTGAGCTCTGGGCATCCAAACGGGGACAGAAATAAGGCTGTGGAGAGGATTAGATCAGATAATGCAGATTGTTAGATTCTTGGTATACTTTACGGCATTTAAAAAGAGCCTCATAAACAGTGGCTACCTCCACTACATGACAACAATAAATATTTATAAGACTCAGGGACTTGGGGACAGCATAACATTTTCAACCCCAGACCTCAGACTTGTGACTGTAGAGCTCCTGAATTGGAAAGGGTCCCTGTAGGTCCCCCTAGAGAGAAAATACATTTGATCTAAGAACACGGAGCAAATTCCAGTAGAACAGGGATCAAGGGTTCATTTCCTTCTTGGGAAAAAAAAAAATTAGTTTTGTTGATTTCAAAAGTAAAACATCCTCACAAGAGACAACTTAAGAGTGTGTGGAAGTCAGCCAGGCTCTCCCTGCAGATATGGGAGCTGCTGCTTTGGAGTCTGTCTCTACCAGAGACACTCTCAGGGGGACAAGTTTATGCTTCTCCCACAAATACATCCTAAACTCAGGGCGAGGCTGGTCTGTCCTCGGGGCAACCTCTTTCCAGGCGTGGGCCCAGCCCCCTGCCCGGGACCAGAAGGGAGGCCACCCCCTTACACCTCGACTCTGCCGATTCACACTCTGGGGTGAAAGCCGAAAATCCGCAGTAACAAACCCCAAGCGAGTGTGGGAGCCCTGGGATTAGAGAGCCTTTCTGAAAAGTCCAGGAGAAAACAGGAAGCCGGGGGCATTGCCCTTCTTGGCTGCAGAGCCCAGACCCGACGGGACGCTCCGTGGAGCAAATCCGAGGCTTGAGCAGGAGACAGACCCGGATTAACCTCCTGCTCCTCCCGCATGACCTTGGGCGGTGCTTGCCTCCTCGTCTGAGGATGAAGCTGAGCTGCTGCCTTCAGAGGGTGCAGGAGGAGGGTTTCACTCTGGATGCTACCTCTGGTTGGTGAGTGAGGAGCTGCAGCGTTCAGGGGCCAGAGACTGAGGACCGTCTCACCTGGACAGGTGTCTGCAGCCCGGGCAGTGAGGGTCCAGCACAGGCACACAAGCAGCGGGCCAGCGGGCCCCAGGGCCCCGGCCGTGCCTCTCAGCTCCATGTCCTCCAGTCCGTGACCGCGCTCTTGCGGGTGGTGGAAGCCAACCCTTGCCTGGGCCTGCGGTTTCTCCACTCCAGGGGGATGCCCACTTCCTCCCTCCTCTTTGCTTACACCCACAGGAAGTGCCAGAGGATGGCAAAGGGCGTTTCCTTCCCTCTGGGCCCCACCAGCTGCCCGCTGAATTGGGCTCACTTCCGCTGGCAGGATACCCTGTTCCCAGTTGAGAGAGCTCCCAGGACCCCTGCGCTGGAAGGGGTCTGCCTTCTTTGTGGCTTAAGGAAAGCTCCATCCCCAAACCCCCTCCTTATCACCCAGCTCTGCCCAGACACCACCCTGAGGCTTTGACTGGGGGTATGAGGACAAGTAAGACCCCTCCCTCCCTGACCTGATTTCCAGAATGTTCTAATGACTGAGCACCTAACATATGTGAAGAGAAAAAGAAATCCTGAGCACTTCTTAGGTGCCAAATGCTACTCACACCAGCCCCATCAGGAAGATACTATGATCTGAGTTTCACAGGTGGGGGAACTGAAGCCTCTCTGCTGGTGAGAGCCAGACATTTCCTTGAGTCTGTCCGAACCAGGACAGGCGGTGAGTGTTCCAGGAAGGGCTTCTGCAGACGTGTCAGTTCAGTTCAGTTCAGTCGCTCAGTCGTGTCCGACTCTTTGCGACCCCATGAATTGCAGCACGCCAGGCCTCTCTGTCCATCACCAACTCCCGGAGTCCACCCAAACCCATGTCCATCGAGTCGGTGATGCCATCCAACCATCTCATCCTCTGTCGTCCCCTTCTCCTCCCGCCCCCAATCCTACCCAGCATCAGGGTCTTATCCAATGAATCAACCCTTCGCATGAGGTGGCCAAAGTATTGGAGTTTCAGCTTCAACATCAGACCTTCCAATGAACACCCAGGATTGATCTCTTTTAGGATGGATTGATTGGATCTCCTTGCAGTCCAAGGGACTCTCAAGAGTCTTCTCCAACACCACAGTTCAAAAGCATCAATTCTTCGGCGTTCAGCTTTCTTCACCGTCCAACCCTCACATCCATACATGACCACTGGAAAAACCATAGCCTTGACTAGATGGACTTTTGTTGGCAAAGTAATGTTTCTGCTTTTAAATATGCTATATAGGTTGGCCATAACCTTCCTTCCAAGGAGGAAGCGTCTTTTAATTTCATGGCTGCTATCACCATCAGCAGTGATTTTGGAGCCCAAAAAAATAAAGTCTGACACTGTTTCCACTGTTTCCCCATCTATTTCCCATGAAGTGATGGGACCAGATGCCATGATCTTAGTTTTCTGAATGTTGAGCTTTAAGCCAACTTTTTCACTCTCCTCTTTCACCTTCATCAAGAGGCTCTTTAGTTCTTCTTCACTTTCTGCCATAGGGTGGTGTCATCCACATATCTGAGGTTATTGATATTTCTCCCGGCAATCTTGATTCCAGCTTGTGTTTCTTCCAGCCCAGCGTTTCTCATGATGTACTCTGCATATAAGTTAAATAAGCAGGGTGACAATATACAGCCTTGACATACTCCTTTTCCTATTTGGAACCAGTCTGTTGTTCCATGTTCAGTTCTAACTGTTGCTTCCTGACCTGCATACAGGTTTCTCAAGAGACAGGTCAGATGGTCTGGTATTCCCATCTCTTTCAGAATTTTCCACAGTTTCTTGTGATCCACACAGTCAAAGGCTTTGGCATAGTCAATAAAGCAGAAATAGATGTTTTTCTAGAACTCTCTTGCTTTTTCGATGATCCAGCGGATATTGGCAATTTGATCTCTGGTTCCTCTGCCTTTTCTAAAACCAGCTTGAACATCTGGAAGTTCATGGTTCACGTATTGCTGAAGCCTGGCTTGGAGAATTTTGAGCATTACTTTACTAGCATGTGAGATGAGTGCAGTTGTGTGGTAGTTTGAGCATTCTTTGGCATTGCCTTTCTTTGGGATTGGAACGAAGACTGACCTCTTCTAGTCCTGTGGCCACTGCTGAGTTTTCCAAATTTGCTGGCATATCGAGTGCAGCACTTTCACAGCATCACCTTGGAGGATTTGAAATAGCTCGACTGGAATTCCATCACCTCCACTAGCTTTGTTCGTAGTGATGCTTTCTAAAGCCCACTTGACTTCACATTCCAGGATGTCTGGCTCTAGGTGAGTGATCACACCATCGTGATTATCTGGGTCGTGAAGATCTTTTTTGTACAGTTCTTCTGTGTATTCTTGCCACCTCTTCTTAATATCTTCTGCCTCTGTCAGGTCCATACCATTTCTGTCCTTTATCGAGCCTATCTTTGCATGAAATGTTCCTTTGGTGTCTCTAATTTTCTTGAAGAGATCTCTAGTCTTTCCCAATCTGTTGTTTTCCTCTATTTCTTTGCACTGATCGCTGAGGAAGGCTTTCTTATCTCTCCTTGCTATTCTTTGGAACTCTGCATTCAGATGGGAATATCTTTCCTTTTCTCCTTTGCTTTTCGCTTCTCTTCTCTTCCCAGCTATCTGTAAGGCTTCCTCAGACAGCCATTTTGCTTTTTTGCGTTTCTTTTCCATGGGGATTTTCTTGATCCCTGTCTCCTATACAATGTCACAAACCTCTGTCCATAGCTCATCAGGCACTCTGTCTATCAGGTCTAGTCCCTTAAATCTATTTGTCACTTCCACTGTATACTCATAAGGGATTTGATCTAGGTCATACCTGAATGGTCTAGTGGTTTTCCCTACTTTCTTCAATTTAAGTCTGAATTTGGCAATAAGCAGTTCATGATCCGAGCCACAGTCTGCTCCCGGTCTTGTTTTTGCTGACTGTGTAGAGCTTCTCCATCTTTGGCTGCAAAGAATATATCAATCTGGTTTCGGTGTTGACCATCTGGTGATGTCCACGTGTAGAGTCTTCTCTTGTGTTGTTGGAAGAGGGTGTTTGCTATGACCAGTGCGTTCTCGTGGCAAAACTCTATTAGCCTTTGCCCTGCTTCATTCTGTACTCCAAGGCCAAACTTGCCTGTTAGGCCAGGTGTTTCTTGACTTCCTACTTTTGCATTCCAGTCCCCTATAATGAAAAGGACATCTTTTTTGGGTGTTAGTTCTAGAAGGTCTGTTAGGTCTTCATAGAATCGTTCAACTTCAGCTTCTTCAGCGTTACTGGTCGGGGCATAGACTTGGATTACCGTGATATTGAATGGTTTGCCTTGGAAACGAACAGAGATCATTCTGTCGTTTTTGAGATTGCATGCAAGTACTGCATTTTGGCCTCTTTTGTTGACCATGATGGCTACTCCATTTCTTCTAAGGGATTCTTGCCCACAGTAGTAGCTATAATGGTCATCTGAGTTAAATTCACCCATTCCAGTCCATCTTAGTTCGCTGCAGACGTGTAGAGGGTCACTAAGGAGAGCAGGATGGTGCCAGAGGGTAGGAGCCAGGGATGAAACTCCTTCGTGGAGTGATATTTCTCCAGTCAGCGTGCGTGAGCTGGCATCTTAACTGCACTTACTGTCTAACTAGGAAAGAGGCAGAGGATGGCCAAACCTGAGGACCTAGCGTCCATCTCTGCAGGCTCTGGGATGACACCAGACTCCGCACAGTGTTGGGCAGTGGCTCCAGCCCACTGAGGCAGAGGGAGAAAGAGGTCGCCTCGCCTCAGTCCTCGTTCAGCCCTCAGCTGCAGATCTGAGCTTTGTGTGTCGGAGAGGAGCTGGTTCAGGGCTGTTCACCCAGTCTTAGGACAGGGCGAGAGGCGGCCGGTGATGGTCCCGCTACCCCATCTGTCAGCAAGCCCCTCCCTGCACGGGGTGCCTCCTCTTCTTCTCACTGTTGATAGGGTGACTGCAGGTGGGGTGTGGACCGCACAGTCAGGTATCACCTTAATGTCCCTACGAATGTGTGGACCTAAGAAGGTGACAGAACGCACGACTCTGTCAGGTTCAGATACCTTAAAGTGGGGTCAGTCAAGGTCATCTGATTCCTGGCAATGACAGAGCAGGTATCTGGGGCCGTCTGTCCTGAGAAAGACAAACAGAAGTGAACGTGTTAGTCCCTCAGTCGTGTCCGATGCTTTGTGACCCCATGGACTGTAGCCTACCAGGATCCTCTGTCCGTGGAATTCTGCAGACAGGAATGGGTAGCCATTCCCTTCTCCAGGGGATCTTCCCAACCCAAGGATCGAACCCGTGTCTCCTGTGGCTCCTGCACTGGCGGGCAGGTTCTTGACCACTTGAGCCACCTGGGATCCGAAACTCTAGTGAGGTCTTCCTACATCACTGTTGCCTGCTTGCTCCAAGCTGAAACCAGCACAGATCTTCTCAGAAGGATAGTATCACCCCAAGACTTCCATGATTTCTGCAAATATTTGTATCTTTCAAATTAAATCTTAGAATGCAGTAAAAGAGAACCAGGCTCATGAGGACGAAAGACAGTGTGTACAAGAACAAACAGAGACAGCACAGGATAAAAGCAGGTCTCCAGAAGCCACAGTTACCGAAACGACACCGCAGTTAGTGGTGAAAATCGAAAGGCGGCCTCAGAGACTGAAAACAAACCAGTTTGCTCATGCATCAGCACTTCTGGTCAGCACAGTGTCGCTGTCAGAGCAGTAAGGCAGGAAAAAATAAATGAAATGTATACGAGTTTGAAAGGCAAGTACAAGGCTACTATTTTGTAAAAAAATTCAGGGAATCTGAAATTTTTACAATGAATGAGCTTAGCAAAAATCAGTTATGTTCCTAAGAGTTAAACAGTGAATTACAAAAAGAAATTTTAAACATTTGCAATAGTGACAGCAAACTCAAATAACTGAATAATTCTGGCAAAATACACACTAGTCCTCCATGTAGAAAGATCAGATGTGATGAGAGATGTTTAAAGAGAATGACTGAAAGAATATTCTCTGTTCATGGATTCAAACGCTCAACATTATAAAAATGTTAGTTTCTCTCGAGTTGATCCATAGACTCACTGCATTATCAGTTAAATGCCCCTTTTATTGGGACACTTGACAAGGTGAATTTGAAATTTGTTTAAAAGGCCGATAATTAGGACGTCTTGGGCTGGACCAGGAAGGGTGACTTGCCCCAGCTGGTGCCGGTAATTGTTGTGAAGATAGAGTCACTGGGACAGTGTGGTGCCAGCTCCAGGATCCAGACCGAACCATCAGAACTGAATAAAGGGTCTAGAAACATCCAGGCGGACACACAAACTTGACGCAAAACAGAGACAGCTCCACAGAGCCAACGGGGAAGGGACGAACTTTTTTTTAATTGAAGTATAGTTGATTTACCATGTAGTGTTAATTCTACTGTACTGCAAAGTGATTTGGTTTTATACACACGCACATATATGTACATATTCTTTTTAATCTTCTTTCCATCATGGCTTATCACAGGGTATTGAACATAGTTCTCTGCACTATTCAGCGGGAACTTGCTGTTTATCCATCCTACATCTAATAGCTTGGGCTTCCCAGGTGGCACTCGTGGTAAAGAACCTGCCTGCCAACGCAGGAGATGTCAGAGACGCAGGTTTGATCGCTGGATGGGGAAGATCCCCTGGAGGAGGGTGCGGCAACCCGCTCCAGTGTTCTTACCTGGAGAAGCTCATGGACAGAGGAGCCTGGCGGGCTACAGTCCATGGGGTCACAAAGGGTCATACACGACTGAGGTGACTCAGCAGATGCGTCTAGCAGCTTCCATCTGCTGACCCCAGCCTCCTACTCCACCCCTCCCCCAGCCCCCTCCTCCTTGAATAAACTTCCAATCAGTGCTGTGAGCTACTGGGCATTCACACAGGAAAACCAGAAACGAAACTTGACCCTTTCCATGTGGCAGAAAAAGAGCTACGCTGGCAGAATCAGACCCAAATGTGAAAGATGGAACAGAAGTCTTGGGCCGCATCACAAGATATCAGATCACTTTGGTGATATCTCATGCAGGAATGAAAAGCGCTAAGGAATGGACAAGTCTGAAAACTGACGTTGAACTTAAGAATACTGGGCTCTCAAACGACACCCCCGAGAGAGCGAAAAGCTGCCAGGGGGTGGAGAGGAGGTATCGGCCACACACAGGAGCGACAAACTGCTGTGTCCAGAATAGATAAGGAATTGCCGCAAATCGATGCTCCTGTGCAAAGTAGGTAAGTGACCTACACAGACAGCCCGCAAAAGAGACATTTCAATGGCCGATAGAAAAAAGATGAGCCCCGCGACTTTATTAATGATCAGAGAAATGCACGCCTGCCCCTGCTCAATGACCTGCAACCTGGAGCTCGGCCCTGCACCCCCACAGGCAGAGGACACGGGTAGAACGATGTCCCGCCCCAAACCACAGCAACCAAGTGTCCATCCAGAGCAGGACAGATCCCTCGCCCGACGTGTGTTCAAATCGGAGGACCCTGCAGAGCGTCACACAGATGAGTTCCTGCCTCCTACAAAACCATCGGGAAATTCACAAACAGCATCGCGGGGGAAGTGGCATCAGGAAAGAGACCTTGTTTGATTGCCTTTGTTTGTAAAATTCAAAAGCGGGCCACTCCACAGAGCCATGTTGGGATGAGGTGCGCTGAGTGGACTGTGCAGAGGAGGGCAAGGTGCCCCCAGCCAGGGTGGCAGCCCCTCAGGAGGGGTCCTCAGTGCTGGAAAGGGACTCGGGGGCTGGCCCTGCTCTCCAGCCTCTTCTGACGCCCGTTGTTTCAGGCACTCTGGTGAGGAAGTGTTATTGTCCACTTCAAAAAGGAAGTTTAAATACAATGAAATGGAGCGTGCAGTGGCCACAGGCATTCTGTATCACTTCCTGCCACAGCGAGGTGGTCCTCAGCAAGCGGGGAGATTCGCAAGGTCCCCTTGTCCTGCCTGGCCCCTGGGAGGCTGGCTGTCAGCACACAGGGGCTGTTCCACTGCCTCTGAGGGGAGCTGGTCCAGAGCCGGGGCTCCCGCACAAATCCCTCCACCCCAGCACCAGGGGCTGCGCATCAGGGCTCTCCTGGGGCCTTTGCACATGACTCTGTGGATTCAGGAGAGATGTGAGCCCGCCCAGTGATGCTCCAAATCCCCCCACCCAGGTCCTGACTCAGGGTAAAGGCCACACCATCCACCAGAGCTCCAGAGCAGGAAGGGAAGGTCCGATTGACTGATATTTTGAAGTCTGGATTAGGGTGGATCTCCCAGTGGGGCCTAGGGCAGGGGCACATGTCATTGTTTAGGACTGGTAGACACGGCAAAGTGAGGTTTTTTAATCGACACGGTTCTGCTCAAACTATTGATTTCTGTTGATAAGTGGGGGGATCTTTGGGGGAAATGCTTCTGTGAGTAACATGGCATTTCTTAGGGGAGTCTGTAGACAGCGTATTAAAAAGCAGAGACATTACTTTGCCAACAAAGGTCTGTATAGTCAAAGCTATGGTTTTTCCAGTAATCATGTATGGATGTGAGAGTTGGACCGTAAAGAAAGCTGAGCACCAAAGAATTAATGCTTTTGAACTGTGGTGTTGGAGAAGACTCTTGAGAGTCCCTTGGACTGCAAGGAGATCCAACCAGTCCATCCTAAAGGAGATCAGTCCTGGGTGTTCATTGGAAGGACTAATGCTGAAGCTGAAACTCCAATACTTTGGCCACCTGATGCAAAGAACTGACTCACTGGAAAAGATCCTGATCCTGGGAAGACTGAGGGCAGGAGGAGAAAGGGGTGACAGAGGATGAGATGGTTGGATGACATCACCGACTCAATGAATGAGCAAACTCCAGGAGATAGTGAAGGACAGGGAGCGGATAGTATAGTCCATGGGGTTGTAGTCAGACACGACTGAGCGTCGGAACAACAAGACCAGGAACATCAGGGCCCCTGGGAGCACAGGTGTAGCCCCCCCCAACCCGCAGAGAGCTGGCTGCTTCAGGCCACCAGTCCCGGCCTCCTCCCTCCCAGGAGTAGGGAGTGTCCCCCAGGGTAGGACGTCCCCTGTCCCTCCACTGGTTCCCTTCCTTCCTGCTCCTGCAAGGACTCGTGTTTGGAGGGCCTCAGGAAAGGGGTCGCGTGCCGGCTGGACCTGGTGGGGTCCCCCTGATATCCCCCTGAGGCACCTTCCTTTGGCTGTGAAAACCGTCTACATCTGGAGGCCCTCAATGGGGGAGAGGCTGCCTGCCAAGTCCAGTCCACCGTCCAGGAGCCCAGGGAAGGGACCCTCTCCGACTGCCTGTGGCTTTCTGTCTGGGGAACAGGAGAACGCAGAGGTTGCCCTGAAGGATGCCCCAGGCCACACCCCCAGGCCCGGGTTCTCCTGACCCAGGCAGTGTGACCTTGAGCCCGTCACTTGACCTCTCTGAGTCTTCCTTGTCATGAGACTTGGGAGAGCAGGGTGGATTTGAGGACCCCTCGGAGTGAGGATAAGAAGTCAGAGCCATGGGGTCAGTGACCGTGGGGAGGTCATCGCCTACCCTTCCCCCGGCCCTGACTTCCTCCCAGCAGCCTCTCTGCCTGCTTCCAGGGCGCCCTCCAGGGCTGGCCACCTGCCCCTCATCCTCCCCCCCCAGCCACCCCAGCCTGTGCCAAGCCCCTGTTTCCGGTGGGCATGTCACAACCTGGGAGGAGGAGCCCTCTGGCTGGTGTTGTAACCTCCTCCCCACCTCTTGGCAGCTGGGCTGGGTCCTGACCACCCCGTCGAGCGTGCTGGGAGCCGTGTCCTGGGGACCCGTCTCTGCACTGCACACCGACCGGACCTGGGACCAGAAGGCAGCCCCCTCGGGGGGCAGGGCTCCCCAGGCATGCGGCCCCCACTGGTCCAAGAGTGGCTACAGTCCCTGGAAACTTCTGTGCATGCACACTCAGCTGCTCCGTCGTGTCCAACTCATTATGACCCCATGGACTGTAGCCCACCAGGCTCCTCTGTCCATGGGATTCTCCAGGCAAGGATACTGGAGTGGGTGGCCGTGCCCTCCTCCAGGAGATCTTCCCCACCCAGGGATCGAACTGGCATCTTTTGTGGCTCCTGCATTGCAGGAGGATTCTTTTACCACTGAGCCACCAGGGAAGCCCATGACAGCCTCTAGAGGGTCCACAAAAATGTTCTTGATGTCTTTTAAGATCAGAGGAAGAAAGTAGATAAAATATGGCCAAGGTTATATTCAACTTTGAACCTCCATCGTTGTAAAATACAATTTCTAATGATTTTCTGTGAGAAAGGGGCCCAGTGAGGCAGAAGTGCCGGGGGTCCCCAAAGGGGAGAGCCCCCAGGGTCCCTCCTGGCACATCCTTGAAAAGCTGGGGTGGGGGGCAGGGGTTGACACTGTGCAAGGCTGTCAACTGCCAGAAGGAAGCTTTCTCTTCCCCACCCGTCGTAGCCTGACACGTCCCTTCTCCCGCCGTAAACGACTCCCCACGGCAGGCTCGCTCAGCCCTGGTGCTAGTGACATTGTGGCCCAGACCGCTCTTGCCAAGGGAAACGTCCAGTGCCTGCTAGATGCCAATAGCATCCCCGCCCCAACTCACGACAACCAGAAATGCCAGCAGACGTTTCTGCCGAACGTCCCCTGCGGGTCGGGAGAGAGAGTCTCCCCAGGCCCCGTCATTTTGGAATCCCCACCTGTTCACTGTCACAAACCCTAACGATGACCTGACGCCTAGGCCGGCCGCCCGCGCCAGACCTGTCCCAGGGCCCCTCCCTCGCCTCCTCTTCCTCAGCTGTCAGCAGAGACATCTTCTGACTTGGACGCTGTTTCCGGAAAGGGTATTCGCGGGTGCCTGTTTTTCACGTAGGTAAATGGCCTTTACTGGAGCTCATTCTGAATGCTGCTTTCTCCACTCGGTCGCGTGGGCCTTGCGTGTGTGTGCATGTGTGGGGGCCTGTGACTTTCAGGGACATGCGTCTTGGCGCATTTATCTACATTCAGTCCGCTGCTTTCAACTGCCAAGTCTTCATCGCTTTGGACCTGCCTGTGTTTCCTGGGTGGTCTCCCGGGTGGCCTCAAAGCGCACCCTCCTCCGCCACCGATGTTCCCTGCAGCCTCCCGGGCCCCTGTGTTCACACCAAGTGGGTTTCCAGGCCCCGTGGTCTGCGGAGCCTGAATGCGGCTACCTGAGGGACTGTCCTTCAGGATGGACGTGTCCCCGTGGGGCCCCCTCCTCTGCACGCCTCAGCCTTCTGATGGCTGCCCGGGTCCTCGGGGCTTACCCGCGCTGGGGCTCCCAGCTTTCCTCTTGCATAACCCACTCTCCCATCGCCCTCAGGTCGCTGCCTTCTCATTGCGCTCTCCAGACGTGAGTCACACGTTGGTTTCCGACGGTACAGGCATCTGCTCCCTTCCCCCGGCCCCCTGTTAGCTTTGCCCTTGGAGTCTTTTGCACTAACCATTTTTGCTTTTAAAGTTTTATTTATGAAGTCTCTCCCTCCCCCGAAGTCCCAAAGATAATCTCCTGCATTTCATTTTCTAACTTTATTCTTCTACTTCTCCCATCTGGCTCTTCATTCCCTGTGGTCCTCCTAGTTTCTAGGTAACCGCCCCCCACCCCACACCACACACACACTCATGGGGATTCATTATTATGCTCCATCTCACAGGCCAGTTTCTGGAACTGTCTGGAACTCTGTTCTTTCCCACTAGATTTGTGGGGCCACCTTTGTAATGAATGAAGATCCCACATGTGATCGGTGGGCTCCACCCCTGAACTTTGAAATCCAGTCCACAGCTCAGTGTCAAGACCATGTGGGATTCATTTCTTTGCTTTTGCAGGATGTCTTACATCTCGCAGGACAGGCCACACTCTACTCTTCTTTTATGAAGCTGGTGAAGCTCTTTGTGGACCTTAATACATCCACATAAATCTTAGATCACGTCTGAGTTCTGTAAGAAATTTTTTGATTGGGATCGCATTGGATTTGTGGGTTAATTTGAAGACAGCTGGCATCTTATAACCTTAGATCTTCCCATCAGAGGGCCTGGAGCCTTTCTATACATGCAGGTCACGTCAGAGTTTCACATTCGGGTTCGGTTAATTCCTAGATTCCTTATGGTTTCTGTTCCTATCCTGTGGATGACACCTTTGGAAAAAAAATCGTATTTTCTAATTGATCATTACTGGTAAAAATAGATGTTATTTGTGTCAGTTCAATATATCTGTTCAATATGTGCAATAGACATACCTGATATACCTGCTGAATGTATTGGCTTTTTTCTAGAGAGATGATTTGATGAGGAAAAACTATGATGATTCACTAAACATCGAGCTGAGAAAAACCAGTTTTCTTTTTTTCTAGAATGAGAACTCATTCTCTCTCTCTGTCTCTCAGACACACACACACACACATACACACACACACACACACACACTTCCATACATACAAGCATGCATGCACACACAGCTGCTCATATATACCCATGCACACACCCACATTTGTGTACCCACACACACATCACACACATATATACCCATGCACACACATGCACCACACACTCATTTATACCCATGCACACACGTGTCTGCACATATCTACCCATTTCACACACATGCACACAGACACACGCATGCATGCAGAAAGAGCCGATCTCTCTTCTCTCCGACAGAGTCCCGTGGGCCCTGCTGGGCACCAGGGCACATACTCTGTCAGCCCCATGTGCCAGGACACAGGTGGGGGCTCCTGCCCTACGAGGGTTCGGCTCTGGCTAGGGAAATGCAACACGTGCTCAAAGACTAGGGTAGTGGAGGGATAAACTGCCTTGCCGTCATCCAGCCTCAGTGGCCGTCAGCTCCTTTCTCTTCCTGGGGCAGCCAGGGTGGAGACCTACCAAGTGTGAAAGGTAAGACTCCGATGGCAAATAAATCTAGAAGATGGCTGGTTGCCCTCTGCTAGATGAACCCCCCACCCCAGTCCTCCTGCGGTGTGTCCCGGGCAGCCAGGGCTGGGAAAGGATGGGAGGAAGCAGTTCCCTCTGCGGCTTCAGGCTGGTCTGTAGCCTAAGGGGCACCTCCCTCTCTCGGAGCCTCAGTTTCCCTGTTTTCCAGGGGGCGTTTGGGCTGGACCTGCTTTCTGACCCTTCTCTGCTGAAGCCGGAACCCGCCCGGCTGCCCGCACCCCCGGCCAGCTGCAGCCTGAGACCAGCGTCCCTGGACCCTGGCAGACCCCGGCCGGCTCCCAGCTGTACTTTCACGGCTTGAACCTCAGGGAGCAGGCAGGAGCCCCCCAGCTCCTGTACCTGGACTCTGCTTGGGGCGGCGCGGGGGCGGTGAAAGACCCTGAATTCTGCAGGAACTGGGACCAGCCCGCAAGGGTGTGTCTCCATGGGGGTGTAAAACCACTTGCAACAGGGTTGCCCAGGAGGCCAGGACGGAAAGCAGGACAGCTGCTGGGGAAGCGCCCGGGACTCGGGGCCGCCTCACCACCGGCCATTCCACTCCCAGGTTTGTCCCCAGGGGAAGTGACGACGGACCTCCGTGCGAGAACGTGACCCTCCTGTCCACAGCAGCCCTGCTCACAGTGGCCAGCAGGTTGACACTGCCCAAGCACCCATTGGTTTACTTTAAATAAGTGAACTGTGGTCTAGGAGCCTGGTGGGCTACAGGTCACGGGGTCACACAGAGTCGGACACGACTGAAGTGACTTGGCACGCGCACACGGCCGTCCTATAACGGGATGTTATTAGAGCAGAAACACCGACAAGGCGCTGACTGAGCCTTCAGATGGCGCTGAGTGGAGGGGCTGGTCACGAGGCCACAGGCTGCCCGACCTGCACTGCTTCGAAATGTCCAGAAGAGGCGAGTCCATGCAGACAGGCCAGGGGTTGCCCGGGCAGGGGAGGGGTGCAGGGGTGAAAGCCAAGGGACACGAGCTTTCTTTGGAGACAATAAAAATGTTCTAGAATGTTCTCAAATGTAGAATATTCACTGCCCTCTAAAACTAGAATGCAGTGAAGGTTCACAGCTCTGCAGATGCACAGAAAGCATTGAATGTGCAGTTAAAAGGGGTAC
Organism: Giraffa tippelskirchi; assembly: GCF_054371585.1. NCBI lineage: Eukaryota > Metazoa > Chordata > Mammalia > Artiodactyla > Giraffidae > Giraffa > Giraffa tippelskirchi. Next base: position 1,611,601 of record NC_137278.1, on the reverse strand, counting down.
ATTTCTGCAATGTGACTTAGCTCTCAATAAAGCTGTTAAAGAAAGAGAGTTCTGCGGGGAAAGTGGGGGTGGACCAGGGATGCTGGCACACGGGTCCTTGGAGTGGGAGGCCGACCCTGCAGACCTAGATGGGGAGTCCTGGAGGCCCCTCTCCACAGGGGGACCCTTCTGCCCAGTGTGCCATCAGGGGAGAGACCCTGGCCTTCTGTTCCACACAGAGGCCTCTTCTTCCAACCACCCCCCCCAGCCTTTCTACACGGCTCCTTCTCCAGTGACCCAGGAGCTCTGCCGCCCACTCCCAGGGCCCAGAGGTTGGGGCAGGGGAGGCAGGATGCCCTGGCTCTGGCAGGAAGTAATCCTCACCCTCGGGCCATTTTAATTTCCAGGAGATAATAATACCAGCCAGAGCATCCCCCGGCGCCTGAAGACGGATGACCAGTGTTCGCAGGGTAATCATTTGTGTCAGAGTAAATTGGAATTTATATCTCAGGAGGCAGATCGTTCCCGCAGAGCCTTCGGCATCCCGGGATTGGAGGCGTTTGCACCAGGCTGAGGACACCAGCAGAGGCAGCTCCCCGGGAGACCCGGTTTGCCCGTGTGCTGTTTAATGTCTTAATCGAGTCTGCAGGCTCAAGGACACTGTGGGGAAAGCAGATCTCACAGTGTCCTCCTCCCGATTTGCAAGGGATGGAGGTCATTTTCACCTTCCGGAAACCCGGAGAAAACCAGCCTAGAAGCAGGAGTTATTGTGTTTTGTTTGTGGCTGTCGCTTACTTCTTGCATGCATTTTTAAAGCTTGTGAACAGACAAGAAAAACCCAGGAGTCAGTTCTCATCCAAGTTAAACTAATTCTTAAAATCCCAAATCCTTGCCTGGCTCCTTGTTTCCGGGGACCAGAACACAATCTGCTTTGCTCTTGACTTGAAGGCTGGAGAGCTGGATGGGGACCGTCATATATAATGCATGAAATGCAGAGAGACGAAGCCGTGTTGAGCGCACACGTTACCCGTGCTGGAGCTCTGTTCCCAGAGCCGTTGTGCAAACATATTTACTCTGCATAAAAGAATAGGCTGAGGCTGCCCACGACATTTGTTCATTGCAGTGGATTTAATTTTTAAACCTGCATTAGGACAGGCTTAACCTTGCTGAAGGGTATCGAGATGTGGGTGGAATGGATAAAATTAATCCCAGGCACACAGTGCCACGGAGAAGCACTGGGAGCAATTCAACATTTATTGCATGTAAATACCTTCTTCTCAGCTCCTTCTTCCCGAGCAGTCACCGTGGGTAGCAAGTTCTCTGCCCAGTGGAGTGGAACACGGGGCCCGGCCTCAGGCCTGGACACACCACGCTTCCTTCCACCCTCCCCGCACCCCTTATCCTGGCCCTCTCAGTGACAAGAGATGGCCGAGGGCAGGCGGGTGGACTGTCAGCCTCCCAGGAGCACAGATGCACCCACGTGGGTCTCTGCCTGGCCCTTTTCCTTCTCCAGAGACAGAAAGAACGTGAGCTCAGTGGCAGATAAGTCACCACCATCCTGGTCTGTGAGCTGGAGGCAAGAGAGAGAGCATGACCCAGCAACTACACATGAAGAGTCCCAGGGAAGCCTCTGATTGGCTGGCCACTGGCCAGTCAATATGATGGAGCTTCTGGGCACAGACAGCCACCATAGGGGACCTTCACCAACTGGTTCCATCTGCCTAGGACTGTCCTCACTTCAGCAGTGAAAGCTCCATGTCCCAGAAACCCTTCGGTCCCGGGCAAGCCAGATGGCAGGTCACTCTAACCTCAGGAATCCACCCCAAAATTTCCAAACTCAATTAGCGAGTTCCATGAGCGAGTCATAACCTGTTTTGCAAACATTTCATTTGGGCAATTTCCCCACAAATTGTTTCAAAAGGGATGACAAATAAGAACTGAAACCAGGTCAGGGTGCGTCTCGTGATTTTTTCTTTGGCAGCTTGTCAGGCCCTAGGGCACCTCTTGCTTAAACCAAAACCACAGTTAGGGGACCTCCACTGATCCCCAGCCTCCCAGGGAGGCAGGTTCCTTTTTCAAGAGTTGCCAACCTGGAGCTGCTCAGGAAACACTTGGGGTCAGTCAGCCTTGGGTATCAGACACAACAGTTTCCCCACTTCCTACTACAAGCCCCTCTAAAGAAAAATCAGCAACGTTGTCATATTAGTAACAACCCCAACGGAGGGAGTCCTGAGTTGCAGGGCAACCCAGACATCTAGATGTTTTAAGTTTCCTTCAAGCAAGAGGACCAACCCCTGAGCAGCCCCCGGTCACCCCATGACCTGCACAGACAGCAGGAGAGGACGTGTGGGCCACCCTGGACCCTGTGAGCTCGCTGATGACAGCAGTGGCATGGGGCCTCGGGTCACCTGGTCATGCTGCTGACCGGAGCTGCAGAATGGGTGGCCCGCAGCATGCAGCACCATCCACGGGCAAATTTCAATCTTCTTTGATGTAAAGAAGGAGAGCTAGTCAAAGCTATGGTTTTTCCAGTAGTCATGTATGGATGTGAGAGTTGGACTTAAAGAAAGTTGAGCGCCGAAGAACTGATGCTTTTGAACTGTGGTGTTGGAGAAGACTCTTGAGAGTCCCTTGGACTGCAAGGAGATCCAACCAGTCCATCCTAAAGGAAATCAGTCTTGAATATTCACTGGAAGGACTGATGCTGAAACTGAAACTCCAATCCTTTGGCCACCTGATGGGAAGAACTGACTCATTGGAAAAGAACCTGAAGCTGGGAAAGATTGAAGGTGGGAGGAGAAGGGAGCAACAGAGGATGAGATGGTTGGATGGCATCACTGACTTGATGGACATGAGCTTGAGCAAGCGCCGGGAGTTGGTGATGGACAGGGAGGCCTGGCGTGCTGCAGTCCCTGGGGTCGCAAAGAGTCGGACACGACTCAGCGACTGAACTGAACCAAACGTATGTAAAGAAAATCCACAATGACGTCAGCCGTAGGTGACAGTCATCCCACGCTGGGAGGGCTCCAATGACTCTGTGGCTATTCTTCATCCTTGTAATCTGGGGGCTGGGGGTTCATTCTGCATGTAACATCTGGGGAGCCGGAAGCAACCTGGTGGATGTCGCAGAGCGAGCCGAGGTGGAGAGCGTGGGTGCTGGCCGGCAGTGAAGCATGGCTTTGCGAGGAGGACGAGGAGACAGAGTCTTGCCTTTTCCAGGACACAGCTGCTGTCCCCTGATGCCCGGCTGTCACTAGCATCCTTCAGGGGCCCTCCCCCATGAGTCTCAGATTTCAAGTTAGTTCTGCTTCCTCTAATCAAATCTCTCTGGTTTAGCTCAGCTGGAAGGACCCCCAAAATTACCTGATTAAAATAATTTACATGGTCTTGTAAAGACTGATCAGCGGAACCTTCCTGGGAGCTTTTGCACCCCCCTTCCTTTGGAACATATGTCCACCACAACTCGACGGTTGAACTGGGGAGGTGACTGATTAAGTCTCTGCCTCCCCTCAGGCTTCCAGGTGGCCCTAGTGGTAAAGAGCCCATCTGCCAATGCACATGTAACAGACGTGGATTCAGTCCCTGGGTCAGGAAGATCTCCTGGAGGAGGGCCTGGCAACCCACTCCAGTATTCTTGCCTGGAGAATCCCATGCACAGAGGAGCCTGGCGGGCTACCGTCCATGGGGTCACAAAGTTGGACACAACTGAGCGACTTAGTGCACCCAACCCCTCGGGCTGGAGGAGAACACTCCGCAGGGCACGCTGGGGGGTCTGAAATCTCGTCGGGCCCCTCCTCCGAAGACACCCGGTCTCGGGTGGGTGTGGTCCCTCTGTGCTCTCTGCTGTCGGGAGGAGCGGGCCGCTCTGCGCTCCCCTGGAGCTGACAGTGATGGACGCTGTCGGATTCGGAACCAGACAAGAACGAGCGGAGGTTCTCATCCCGGTCAGCCCAGCCTCCCCCAGTCCTGCTCCCCGGCTGCAGATCCAGACCCTAGGCTCCTCCAGCTATCAGAAGTCTGTCTGCACGGACTCAGGGAGGTCCTAGCAGCTTCTCAGGATGCGGGGCCTTGTCCTGCTCACAGAGGGTGGAACTGGGTGCTGGGCTTTGTCACAGGCAGGGCCTCCCCAAGGCGGTAGGAGCACCTTGGAAGCTCCCTGCGGAGGGCACTGCTCACCTTTCAGGAGGGCCCTGCTATTAGCCCCACTTTGCGGGCAGCAAAACTGAGGCTCTGTCAGGAGAGGATATTTGCCCATCTTCGCCAGAAATGGGGTCTCTGCAGGGCTCCCGGACCCCGCATTGGAGCCAGGTTACGTGCTCTGCCCTTGAGGGGCCTCTTGCTTCCCTGAGTCTCACGTTCTCAAGTCCCACCTGATCTGACGAGTTCAAACGCCCCTTTTCAGTAAACTAGAGGACAGGACACTTTGGAGGGTTTCCCTGGAAGTGTCAGCAGGTTAAGGACGTCCACTCGCCATGGACCCTTCCTATCCACAGGTCACGTGGCGGCATCTGCTCACTCGTGAGCAACACTTCACTGTTCAAAAGGCTCCACTTGCTTCTCCCCACAAAAAGCCCCCAGAAGGGAGAGAGCCGGTGCCCAGTGGTTATGGCCTCAGGTGAGGTCAGCAGGGCCAATGTCCTGCCTCCAAGCCTCTCCCGTGACGAGGGTCTGCCTCCAAACTCCAGCTGGAGGCCAGGCTGACAGCCTGCCCCCCAATCTGGGACAGGCTCTCTGAGGGGCCAGGACACTTCCGGCCGGCCCAGGGGGACGCCAGTTCAACCCTGTTCCCATCACACACGAAGAGCCATTCCTGCCTTTCGCCGGTCTACCCTCTCGGAACCTTCGAGGCCCATCTCCATCTGAGGCCTTGTCGTCCGAAAAGCCTCCTGGAGCTTTTGTGCGGCTGCAGAGAGAGCTTTGATTCTCTGCTGAGAGTCTGTATCGTGAGCCCCGCTGCTGGAACTGTCTCGCTGGAGAGGAGCAGGAGGAAAACCATTTTGTCCACTCCAGGTAATTAAGTCGCCGCACAGTCAGGAGCACGCATTGTACGATGATTAATCCCCAGGCTGGTGAGGGTATTTTTCATCTTCAAAGCTCTCCTCTGCTGTTCATTAATCATCGCAGCCCCAGGGAGAGAAGTGCTGATTCTCATCCCAGGAGCAGGGAAACTGGGTCCCCCGTGCCCGTGCCAGCCCCCGGGCGCCTGGTGGATGCAGCCCCCGTGGGTGCCAGGGCATCTGCTTGCTTCTCCAGCCTCGCCCGGGTGGGCCTGCAGGGATCAACGCCCACTCTACCTTACAGAAAAGGAGAGCCGCCCAGCTCCCCGCTCTGCCGCGCGCGGCCGTCATCAAGGGCCTTTTGCGCGTGACTTTGTTCTTATTTTTTCTCCGGTAACTTCATTTCCAGCCCGCACGCAGCCTCCCTCGGAATGCTGACAGCCTGGCCGTTTTCGAGGTGAGCAGTTTAAAATAAAGTGCTGTTTTGCCCTCAAATACCTTCCTCTCCAATTGGGACGCATTGCTATAAATACAGCACGTCCTGCTTGGCATTCAAATTGTTGGGAAAGCTGGAGGCTGTGGATCATATTCTCCCGGTGCTCAAGACAGAAGTGCTATTATTTTGCCCCCAGGTCTTGGAACGAGGGGTAAATGAAACCTCTCTTGTGCGCCCCACCCCCTGACACAGACTGTGGCCCGGAGCTCTGCTCCAGCCATGAAGGGTGATGGCGGCCAGGACAGCAGCCAGGCCAGAGCTGGGGCCGGGCCGAGTGAGGGGCGGTCTGAGTGTGCGGGTGGGGGGCGCATCCTTCTGACCAGGGCTTCTCGTTGATGCTTTCTCCGGGCAGTCTTCCAGGAGTAGAGCTTATCAGAGCTCAGAGGTCGTGTGGTCCAAGCTGATCCTTTGACACAGGGCAGAACTGAGGCAGAAAAGAAATTCCTGGAAATTCAGTTTTCCAAAAACACTGTTTGTGACCATGGTCTGCCTGGGATCGGACCTGACAGCCCCCCGGCGGCCTCACCCAGATCCTGGGAAGTGGTGTTTCTTCCCAGGGCTGCTGCTGCGGCTCATGGAGGGGGGAACACCACCATTTCTGGAGGAAGCGGAAGCCACGGGTGTCTTGGGTAGAATCTAGTGGCCAGTCTCGCATCTCAATACGGGATCTTGAGCAACTTGCCCCCGACTCTGACCCTGTTTGGAAGCCCCACCCTCCACCCCAACCCCAGAGCCCATGGCTCTGCCGAGGCCACGGGACCCTTCACGTCTGCACAGACCCACCAGACGCTTGACTGTCCGCTGCTTCACGGGGGAACGAGACGGGGCGGGGTGGGCATCGGTCCGGGATGAAAAGTGAAAGGGAAAGTGAAGTCGCTCAGTCGTGTCCGACTCTTTGCGACCCCATGAACTGTAGCCCACCAGGCTCCTCCACCCATGGAATTTTCTAGGCAAGAGTACTAGAGTGGGTTGCCATTTCCTTCTCCAGGGGATCTTCCCGACCCAGGGATCAAACCCAGATCTCCCCCGTTGCAGGCAGACGCTTTACCGTCTGAGCCGCCAGGGAATCGCCAAGGATGAAAAGCCGACCTGTTTTCTGGGCCGTGTTTTCGCCTCCGCTGGGTGTGCCTCCGGGAGTGGACCTGTGGGGTCATGAGGTACTGCTCTGCGGAGGTGACCTGCATGTCCCCAACAGCGGGTAACACTGAGTTTCTTTTCAAGTGTTGATTGGCCACTTGTATATGTTACTTAGAGAAATGTCCTTTGCCCTGAAAAAAATTGGATTATTTCTTTTTTACTATTACTAAGGAGTAAGAGTTATTTATATATTCTAGAGACGAGCCTCTTGTCGGAGGTTATGATTTGCAAATATTTTCTCCCATTCTGTCAGTTGTCTTTTCACTTTCTCGAGTCCTTTGATGTACAAAAGTTTTTAATTTGAAGTCCAAATTCTGTACTTTCCTTCTGCTCCTTATGCTTTTGATGTCATTTCAAAGAGACTCTTGCCTGGTCTGAGCTGACAAAGATGCACGCCTGTGTTTTCTTGCAAGAGTTTCATAGACATTAAGTCTCAGTACATCTTGAGATAGTTTTTAATGTGTAGATAATTTCTGTGCGGGCATGTGGATACCCAGGACCATTTGTTGGAAAGACTGTTCTTTCCCATTGAACTGCCTTGGAACCCTTGTAGACAGTTCACCACAAAAGTGAGGGTTTGTCTCCAGACTCTCAGTTCCATTCCATTGATCTGTCCGTTTGTCCTTATGCCAGAACCACACTGTCTTTACTGTAGCTTTACGGTATGTTTCCAAACTAGGACGGGTGAGTCTTGAAACTTGATTCCTCTTTTTAAGGATTATTTTGGCTACTCTGGATTTGCTGCATTTCATGTGCGTCTTAGGATCACATTATCGGCTTTCACACACACAAAGCCAGCTAAGATTTCAATAGAAACTATACCGAATCTATAGATAAACCTGAAGTGTGTTACCATTGGAGCAACAGTAAGCCTTTTATGTCAAGACCTTGGAACATCTTTGCATTTATTCAGTTTTACCTTCTGTCAACAATGGTTTGTAGTTTTCAACGTACAGGTCTTGCACTTCTTTTCCTAAATTTGTTGCTGTTGTTGTTCAGTCGTTCAGTTGTGTCTCACTATCCGCGACCCCACGGACTGCAGCTCGCCGGGCTTCCCTGTCCTTCACCCTCTCCCAGAGCTTGCTCGAACTCATGCCCCTTGAATTGGCAATGCCATTCAACCATCTTCTCTGTTACCCCCTTCTCCTCCTGCCTTCTATCTTTCCCAGCATCAGGGTCTTTTCCAATGAGTTGGCTCTTTGCATCAGGTGGCCAAAGTACTGGAGCTTCAGCTTCAGCATCAGTCCTTCCAATGAATATTCAGGGTTGATTTCCTTCAGGATTGACTGGTTTGATCTCTTTGCTGTTCAAGGGACTCTCAAGAGTCTTCTCCAACACCACCGTTCAATTCTTCGGCGCTCAGCTTTCTTTATGGTCCAACTCTCACATCTGTACATGACTACTGGAAATACCATAGCTTTGACTAGACAGACATTTGCTGGCAAAGTAGTGTCTCTGCTTTTTCATACACTGTCTAGGTTTGTCACAGCTTTTCCTCCGAGGAGCAGGTGCTTTTAACCTCATGGCTGCAGTCACTGTCCCCGGGGATTTTGGAGCCCAAGAAAATAAAGTCTGCCATTCTTTGCATTGTTTCCCCATCTATTTGCCATGAAGTGATTTACCCCTGGACATCCTAAATTTATCCCTATATATTTTATTCCTTTTACTACTATTCTAAATGGAATTATTTTCTTATTTTCACTTCTGGCTGTTCATTACAAGTATATGGAAATATATTGATTTTTGTATATTAATCTTATATTCTGCAACGTTGCTGAACTCTTTATTAGTTGTATGAGTCTTTTTCGCAGTGGGTTACTTGAGATTTTCTATACGCAAGATCATATCATCTGCAAAAAGAGATAGTTTACTTTTTCCTTTCCTTTCTGTTTGCCTTTTATTTCTTTCTTTCTTTTACCTAATTGCTTTGGCTAGAAGCTTCAGTACCACATTGGATAGAAGTGGTGAGAGTGGACATCCTTGTCTTGTTCTTTATTTTAGGGGGAAAAGCATCCTGTTCTTCTGCCTTAAATATCATGTTCTCAGCAGGCACTGTGCTTATTTTCGTGTGCCAAGTCACTCCAGTCATGTCCAACTGTTTGTGACCCCATGGACTGTAGCCCACCAGGCTCCTCTGTCCTTGGGATTCTCCAGGCAAGGATACTGGAATGGGTTACCATGCCCTCCTCCAGGGGATCTTCCTGACCCAGCGATCAGACCACATCTCTTTTGTCTCCTGCATTGGCATGCCGGTTCTTTACCACTAGCGCCACCTGGGAAGCCTGTGGCTATTTTTAAATGCTGCCAAAACAGAGTCTTCTTTTGCTCTGTCAACTCTTTCAGCAACCACCAGTCTGCAGAACCCCTCCTTCTTCCTCCTCCTCCTCACGTTCACCCGCCACTCTGCTCTGTCCTGACTTCCTCAAGATTTCAGACACAAGCCCTCCAGTTGCTTCGTACACTGCTCTCAGCCCTTCAGCTGAAGCTGGAACCTCAGGACCTGCCTGAGTGCATAGTGCCTAAGCCCTCAAGGCAGGAGCACCTCCAGTCTACTCACTGGGCTTCTCCTTGGGGATCCAAGGACCATCACGCAAAAGCCAACAGCGGGCCCTCCGGCGCCCCCTCCTTCTGGACCTGCAGCTGTCACAGACCCTTCAGGAGTGTGCTGTTGGGTGGGTGGGTGAAAAAGGCGGAGCGTGCGTTCTGATTGAACCGCCGTCAAGTGTCGGGAGGAGAACAGAATCCAGGAGCAATACTGGCTCAGGGGGAGCTTTTCACTAAACCTCACGCAGGTTCGTTTGTTCAGTGCATGTCTATTACACTCCAGTCACATGCCAGGCATTGGGGAAACGGGAGGAAGGAGACAGACAGAAGCACCTCTCACACTTGAGCCGCGTGGGTTCGGAGGCTCGCATCCAGCATCCCCATCTGTGCACTCAGCACTTTCTCCTCTAGTCATCTGGGCCGGGCAGGGCTGGCTGCCCCCGGCTGGGCGAGGTTGGCCAGGGGACTTGCATCACTAGGGACCTGCCGTGTCCACGCCTTAGCCTGCCCTGGACGCTGACCTTGGGAAGAGCAGCTGAGAGAGTAAGAAAGGAAGGAGGGTCCATGCTGTCTTTTCCACACTCTGATGTGACCCTTGGCCTGAGGCTGGAGTGAGATCTTCGCTGGAGCCAAGGCTGGTGGACACCAGAGCCGAGGGCCGAGAGCCACGGTCCAAGCTCTGACCTCCATAACCCGGAAGAGACGGTGTCAGAAGAAGGCGCGGATTAAACACGGTTGCCTAACCCTTGCGCTGTTCAGTCGCTCAGTCGTGGCCTCCTCTGCGACCCCACGGACTGCACCATGCCAGGCTTCCCTGTCCTCCACCATCTCCCGGAGCTTGCTCAAACCCATGTCCATCCAGCCAGCGATGCCATCCAGCCATCTCACCCTCTGTCGTCCCCTTCTCCTCTTACCCTCAATCTTTCCCAGCATCAGGGTCTTTCCCAGTGAGCCGGCTCTTCTCATCAGGTGGCATAAACATGTATTTTTCTCTGTCCTGCTGGCCTTTCAACAAGCCTCTGGTTTCATGCTGTACGATTAATTATAGGGTTTCAGTGTAGCATGATATTGAAGGTGCACGTACACTGATAAATGATGAATGGAAGTTGACTCTGGACTCTGATGAGGTCTCCTGGGCCCATGTGGGCGGCAGACTGATGATGGTTGTGCCACCTGCAGAATGACCCTCGCCACTCTGGGACGTTCCGGACCCTGGGCCTGTGCTCTCTCCACGGCTTTGGCTGCAGTGCGGTACTGCAGCCTCCCTGTCCCTCTGGGCCAGCTGCCGTCATCTCCGTGTGGCTGGCACCATGGGAGGAGCTGCCTGAGCCAGCGACATCGGTGCCTCCGTGCTGCAGAGCATCCATCCGTCCCCTGGGCAGGAAGCTGGGAGGCAGTGGAGGCAACCCCCTGGGCCCCCAGGAGGTGTTGCTCTCACTGTGAGCCCCGTGAGGAAAGACCCACGCCCGCAAAGACTCACGCGCCAGCACGCGGCACACACCACCCAATACAGACCTTCACCATTCCAGTCTCACCTTCACTGTCTGCCAACAGCAGCAAGAAATAATATTTTCTGAGACCCTTTTCTCCTCCTGAAGTCTCAAAAAAATCAACAGCAATGTCAAATCCACGAGGACCCCTTTCAGGGGCCGTTTTTCCCGGCCTTTGTTTCAAACGCAAAATGGGGCTGAAGTGAGCTTCTGTATCTTTATGTGCGTGGCTTGAATGTCCGGCTGTGTGTGCTGTGTGTGTCTGTAGGTGTGCTTGTGTGTCTGGCTGTGTGTGTGTGTCTCTGTACATGTGCCTGTGTGTCTGTGTGCCTGTGTGCATGTGTGTGCGTGTGTCTGCCTGCACACGAGTGTGCTCTAGTCACCAAGCCCAGCCCTTGCCATCTTGATTTGATGAGCAGAACAACCACACAACGTCTCGTGCCCAGGCTCAGGGGGCTTATTATAAGGGGCAGAACCAATGTCTATGAATTTCATGTGGTGTTCCTGTGTGATTCTTTCAGTGCAAACTCTGGCTGGCCTCAGACATTGTCACCATCTTCCTGGTGACAGCAACACATCACAGAGAGGCCCTTTCTTCTCCTTGAGGGCTGGGGGACAGGGCTTCACTGTTCAGGAATGAGGTCAGGATGAGGCTCTGATCAGAGACGCAGGACCACCGGGAGATGTGGTTAAAGGATTTATCACAGGACTTTGCCCTGATGCAATCGTGGGAGCTGACAACAGACTCAACAGGAGGCTCTGCTTCTGCGTCTGCCAGTGGCGCCTGAGGTCAGCGGGCAGCCTGCCAGGGTAGAGGTGGATGCCCGGTGGGGAAGCAGGACACCAGGAAACCGCTGGGATGCGTGGGCCCTCAAGGGTAGCCTCACTGCCACGGCCTCCAGCTTCAAGGCCAGGCGCCCTGGGGAGATGCTGGAGACTTTGTCAGGAGCTGAACACACAAGTGGCCCAGGAGTCAGAGCCCGGGGAGGGGTCGGCAGGTGCTGGCCACAGAGAAGAGACAGGCTGTGCCCGGCACTGCCCGGTCCAGTCTTCCTCCAAGGCCACGACTGCCTTTGGGGACCAAGCCAGCCCAGGGCTGTGCAGGAGAGGGCAGTAAATTAGGCAGACGACATGGCAGGAACCCACCACGTCCACACTGTCAACCTGATACTCCTACCAAGCTCATCTAAACAGTCTCAGTGTTTAGTGGCACTAAACAGCAGGATCCAGCCTTATGCCTGACATGATGCTGACGACCTCTGTAAAACTGAAAACGCACTAAATCTTGCCTAAAGCGAGCGCAGAGCCCTTTCCTCACCTGCGGGGCTATTCCCCTCCTCCCGCTGAGTCACACTCTCCTTCTGTCCCCTGTGACTTCAGTACTGAGAGTGTTGTCTGTCTATCACGTGGGGGCCGTGTGACACATTTCCTGAAACTTGGAGGCTTCGGCGATACCCCTGAGGGCAGGACTCTGGGGTGTCTTAGCCGGAGGCCTCTACCCAAGTCACCTAGAGCTGCAGTCGGGGCCCGCAAGTGCTGGGCTGGAGCCTGGACTGGGGAGGGCCTCCTGACAGCAGGCTCTGGTGAAGGAAAGGGCAGCCTTTACTGTCAAGGCCCCAGGCAAGGAGAGCAGGTGGCTCGTGCTCTAAAACCCTGAACTCCCAGGAGGGTTTCAGCAAAGCCTTCTCAAAGGCCTTGTGAGGGACGGGGCCCCCGGGTGTCTGGCCGGCTCCCGCACAGTTCTCCAATATTGATGGGCATGTAACAGGGAGTGTCTCAGGGGTTCACATCATCGGTCCTCAGGCACCAGTACGTCTGGGGGCTGTGTGCTCATGGCCATCAAGTCGTTAAGTCCTTCCATTTTGTGGTGGCTTTAGCATCTGAAAAACAGCTCAGATGTGTGCATGAGATGCTATTAGCTGAGCACTTCAGAGGAGCTGCAGCAGAGGATATGGGAGAGGGGTGTGTCCTGGGAAGAACCAGAGGGCCTTGCTTGGTTACACTCACATGCTCACCCGCATGGCTGTTGGCTGAGTGGTCAGGTTCTCGACACACGAGCTTCTCAGAAAGGCAGTTTTCATCCCTTGGAGCTAAGGCTCCAAAAGATCGAACCCAGGTCTCCTGAATTGCAAGCAGATTCTTTACTGTCTGAGCCACCAGGGAAGCCCAAGAAGGTGGAGCCCGTGACTTCTTACAAGTGGAGTCTCAGCCGTGATGGCCCAGCTCTTGTGCCACAGTTTATCCGTTCATTGGCAGTGAGTCACTGGTGAGCCTGCACTCGAGAAGAGGGTTTATGTAAAGCTGTGAATACGTAACTGAGACAGACAAGCAACTGCTGCCGACACGACTTGGGTTCGCAGTGGGGACACGGAGCCGGGAGTCAGGAGAGCATTCAGTGACTGTGTGTGTGACACGTGCGTGTCTGGATGTGCAATACCTGGTTATACAGCCAAGGGAGTGCTCCTAACTGCCTCCCCACCTGCTCTCAGCCTCCGCCCTCCTCCCCGCTGTTGAGGCTCCGTGCCTGATGCGTGACCCAAGCCTCCACTCCCGAAGTGTCTGAGCTGTTAACGTTGCCGTGGGTTGGACTGTTGCTGTTTTCCACTTTAGTTGCAGTGCTTTGAGCATCTCAAGAAGGCAGATGCCTTAGAGCTGGGTAATCGCATTTCTAGAGCCCTGTTGCTGCCCTGGGGCCTTCCAGATGAATGGAGCCTGAGCCCCAGCCCCAGGCTCCCCCCGGGGATCTGAGGCTGGGTCCGCAGAAAAGATCTGACCCACAGCCACCTGCCTTCCTGCTCTGCTTGGCAGGGGTCTTTTCAGGAAGTTTCCCCCCTCGGGGGCAGCTCCAGCTCTGGACAGAGGCTGTGGCCGCTTACCCTGCCCCAGTGCAGCACCAGCCACCCCTCTGGCTCCCACCTGGTTGTCAGGAATCCTGTCAGGGTTCCCTGCATCCTTCATCCTTTCCTTGAGTCATTACAGATCTGGCGCTGAGATAGCAAATGCCGACCGTGAACAAGACAGGCAGGGCAGCTGCATGATGGAGTCAAGTCCACAGGGAGGATGAAGCACGCTGCCTCATTTAGGGCCTAAGTCCACTTCACGGACAGCAAAGAGGTGGACACAGTCCAGAGGGCGAGGCTTCATGGGAGGGAGGGCCCCTTTGATGGGTGTCAACAAGATGGTCCCCGAGGCAGGGCCCTGGCAGGGCCTGAAGGGCATGTGTCACCCCAGGCCTGCGTGCTGGCAGCTGGAAGGGACGTGGAGACGTGGAGAGGGCCAGGCTGCTGCAAGCCTGGAGCCATCCTGTCGACTGAAAAAAAAGGAAAAATACACGCTACCTGAAGGTTGGGAGTTCCATTTGATTCAGTGGGAACTTCTAGGACTTAAGCCCAGGAGGCAGGAACTCAAATGACCCAGAGAGAACTGCTCAGAGGAGGGAAGGGGAGGACCCAGGTTACACAGAAGGTTTGCAACAAACGGCAGATCGTCTGAACATCAAAAAAATTACTGTTAATTAAAGGAAGCCAGATATTTCAAGTTAGGGCCTTAGCACGTCTGTATGTTTGGTAAGAGGCAGGGGTCTGGGCTCACTGGCACCATTCCTTTCGTGTGCGTCTCAGCTATGGGGCCAGCCTCCTGTTCTTCCACACCTTGAGCTTCTTGGGGCGCACCGTTGGGAGTGGCTGCAATCTGATACCTGGCAGAGGGCAGGGGTTCTCCTTCCTGCGCGCCCTTAGGGCTCACAGTGCAGGGCTGCAGTCGCTCACGGCCGTGACATCCTTGTCTACTGATACGGCAGGAAACACTCCACTTCTCAGCCCCAGCAGTAGGGACATGGTGTGGGCAGAGCTCGCCACCCTCTCTCCAGCCGACCCGGGAGGGAACGTGCCTGCTTCACTGCTCACACCAGAGCCTGAAAAACCCCCTTTTCTGAGCCTCTGAGACCCTCATTCTCTGGGGATGACTGCGAGGGGCCTGGGGACCAGCTGTGTGACAGGCAAGGGCAATTCTGAGGCAGATGGCCCAAGGGCAGCGGGGGGGATACCCGGGCAAAGACAGCGGGCAGAACCCTGGGAAGGAGCGTGTGCCCTGCAGGCAGGCCTGAGCCAGGCTGTCCAGTCAAAGCCGCTTCCTTGGGAAGAAATGAGAAGCACACAGGAGGAAGAGGCCCTGACGCCCGTTTCTGGATGCGGCCCGGGAGGAGGGCAGGAAACGCTCCCAGGGTTTTCCAGCGTCTCTGGGAGCCCGAGGAGAGGGACCGCTCAGGCTGCTCACATGAAGCCAATTAAGAACCAACAACCGTCCCCTCCCAGGCCCTGCTCTCTGGGATGCGCGGGGAAAGGCGTAATTAAGGCCTGTGCAGCTGCAGGACCAGGGCTCCAACCCGGCTTTTAATTAGTAATTAAGCCCTTTCTGCAGAGCCGCGCTGAACAGACAAGGGCGCCTTGACCTTCGTCCCCAGAGGGATGGTGACACAGCCCAGCTGCTTTGCAGAAACATTGATGGCTTCTGTCAAAGCTGCTTGGATGAAAGGACACGGCGAGAGGCTCGGCCGGGAGGACGGTGCAGGTCTCTGCTCCTGGGCGCCGGGCACAGTGGCCACGGTTCCCGCGTCTGCCCTGGGCCTCGGATGGTAGGTGTGGCGGCTTTTCTGGGCAAGCACACAGCCGTACAGGGGCTAGCTGCCTGAAGGTGCGTGGAGCGTTTGTTTTGAGGGCCTCCCTGGCTCCCCAGGACAGAGAGCTACAGACAGGCAGCCAGCAGCCCCCCGCCCAGCTCCAGGGAAGGGGGTGGTCCCTGGGCCATCGGCCCCCACACCACACCAAGCACCCAGGATCTCACAGCCGAGCCGCCCTTTTCTGTCTAAATAACCCTGTGCCATCAAACCATAGAGCCTTCCAGATGGCCCACCCTGGAGACTAACTTCCCTAACCTCCCGGCTCCCACAGAGGGCAGCTGAGGTCAAGGGCAGCTGTGATCAGAAGCTGGAGGATGACCCGGAACCAGGGCCTGGACCTCCCGGTTCTCTGAGCTCTCCCCGAAGCGTGCATGAGATGCCCACAGTCATGAGCACTTACTGACAAAGATGCGGACTGAGGTTCTCAGAGAGGACTCCTGGGGCTTTGAAGAAGCCCAAAGTCATGGCACCCTGGAACCCCGTGTGGACGATGCAGGCTCTCGTCTCCTGACAGTGCCGTGCTCACCTGGGCCACAGCCCCCGAATCTCCACCCCAGAGGCTCACCTCTCAGCCCCCGCTGGGCCCACAGACCCCCAGCATCTCCCCCCCACGAGCACACACACAGGCTGCCCGACCTGGGCTCTCCCGCTTCCCTCCACCTCGGTGCCGGTAAGCGGACACACGCAGTGAGTGATTAAGGCCATGCACGGCACTCTGACCTTCCTGGCCAGGCTGTCCGCACCCGAGGGCAGGATGCGGGGTTGGGTCTTCTCCACGTCCCAGGTGCTCAGCTCACAGGAGGGCCTCCGTCAGCCCTTGTCCATTTCACAGCAGCTGCGCTCCTGCTGGAGCCAGTGGAAACGAGGCCCATGGATGCAGTCCCTCTGGGTGCAAGGTGAGTTCCAGGGCTTTGCTGTCCAAGATGGTACCAACCTCCCAAGAGGGAACCACGCACTTTAAAATATGTGCAAAGGACAGATCTCAGGTTGTGTTCTTACAAGGGGAACAGAAGATCACAGGGAAGTTTTGGGAGGTGATGGGTGCGGTTAGCACCTGGGTTGTGAGGGTATCACAAGTGTGTGCCTACGTCCAAACTCAGCCAGATGCCATTAATACACACCCACGACTACACAGAAGAGAGACAATCAGAAGGTCATGGTTAGAGCGGTCCAGAGGACGGGCGCTCCCCGCACTGCTCCTCTGGCCTGGGAACCTACCGACTGTCATGCTTCCCGAGATGGGCTCTGTACCAGGGGAGCCCCACGGACGAGACCTCGCAGCAAAGCCGTCCGTGTTTGCTAACCAGCAAGGGCCTACTACATAGCACAGGGAACTCTGCTCAATGTTCTGTAATAACCTGGACATGAAAAGTATCTGAAAGAGAATGGGTGTGTGTGTATGTATACCTGAATCACTAAGCTATGCCCCGAAACTAACACGACATTGTAAATCAACTAGAGTCCAATAAAATCTAAAAATATAAAATGAAATTTTTAATGGCACAGGGGAAAAAAGATGTATACATTTAAACGTACATGTATTGGGATACCAGTTGCACCCCAGTGAACCTCAAATTGTTCAGGGAAGCAGGCGGAGGCCTGTGATGTGCCCAGCAGTGTTGATGGACACCCTCTCAGGACAGGGAGGTGGATGGAAGTCTTTCCAGGCATCGTCACAAGAGCAGCCCCGGCCGCTCTGGGGGCCTGAGGCCTGGGTCTTACTCAAGCGGCCAGAAGGGAAGGTGTCCCCGCAGCTACGCCCCCGAGGGCCCTCACTCGGCCCCTGCCGCTCAACCCTGACCCCCACAGGGAGGGCTCGGCCCCAGGACGAGGGAGCACGCAGGGCGCAACCCCTACAGCAGCCGGGGCCGCACAGAACACGGACGGATTTGCTGCGAGGTCTCGTCCGTGGGGCTCCCCTGGCACAGAACCCCTCCCTGGAAGCCTGACAATCAGCAGGTCCCCAGGCGCCCCTCCTCTTGACCCCTCTAGCCATGACTTTATGACAAACAGGAGGTCCGCCCTCCCAGCCAGAGACATAAACTTTAATTATGCTTTTTAAAAGCCACAGAGGCAAATAAATGCCCTTAAAGAATCTCTTCTGTAACTTGCTCAGAGCATAAAGGTGACTATTAGCTGTGGTCATTTGAAAGGCCAGGAAGAAAATATCTCCCACGCAAATGCGTGCTTGTATTAGGCGCCCGGCTTTTGGGGCAGCGCTTACCAGCCGGGCACCTCCAACCCCTGAGGCAGAGGACTTGTCCTGCCTGCCCTGCGAGGAAGCACATTTGAAATCAGAAGCCTGCATTTGAGTCCCAGCTAGGCACCGCAGCCCTCGGTGTTTCTGAACCTTACTTCTCTCCTGTGTATGATGGGTTTATTAGCTACATATCTTCCACCGACCTCACGGGCTTATCGGGAGGAACAAGCCAGCCGGGGCTGATCATGACAACAGTCCTGGACCCTGTCACCCGGGCCCTGTGCCATCACTTTCTGCACCTGAGATGTGGTCCCCATGATTCCCGTACGTGGAGGGGAAACCGAGGCCCGGGGAAGTCAGGGCACTCACCCTCAGGCCTGCAGAGGCGTCTGGGCTCCGACTCAGCCCACAGGCTGGTGTCTTTAGCTCCGAAGTGTGACGGTAACCGTGACAGTGGGCAGGAGAGAGAGCCCTGAGGACAGGGGACTCACACTCACACTCACACTCACACCTGCTTGCTCCTCCCCCGATAACCCATCAAGGGGCACAACTGCTCTCTGAGTTGCCTGAAATAAAATGAAGAACCTTCCGTGTGAGGTTCTTTGTGCTGAACAGAACGATTCCAAATGAGGAATAATTGGCCGTCCAAGACCCAGTTCTTGCCGTGGGAATGAAATGTGCTGACAAGCCAGAGGCGCGGAAATAAAGCCACCGACAGGAGGCCCGGAGCAGGTAACGAGGACGAACCAGCAGGTTTTAGGAACGAAATAGGAATCGTGGGTCTGGAACTGCAGCTGGGGAGGTCACACAGCGTGACGGGGCGCTGAGCGTGGGGCGGGGGGCGGCCCCCGGAGGCGCATTTACTGGGACTGGTGACAGACACCTCCTCAGACCTTGGGGACATGTGTCCCCAGCCTGCTTGGAGGGGTAGGACCCCTTTAGCCAGGCTGCCAGCCAGCACTTCCCACACAGCCCCCGTGTCACTTTGCTCAGCCGCCGTGCCCTAGACCTGGCGGCTCAAAATGCACACGCTTGAGGCGGGGTGTCCCAGACCGGGGTGTCCAAGACCGGGGTGTCGGCAGGGCTGGCTCCCTCTGAAGCCGCCCTGTCCCCGTGCCCCCACGTGAATGCCTCTCTGTGCCTGTCTGTG
This sequence comes from Giraffa tippelskirchi, assembly GCF_054371585.1. Taxonomy (NCBI): domain Eukaryota; kingdom Metazoa; phylum Chordata; class Mammalia; order Artiodactyla; family Giraffidae; genus Giraffa; species Giraffa tippelskirchi. The sequence goes on along the minus strand of NC_137278.1, from coordinate 1,592,930 downwards.
TCCACATGCGCCCATTTTATAAGGACACAGGTCATGCCGAAAAATCCTATGGACAGAGAGGCCCAGTGGGCTAGAGTCCACGCAATCGCAAAAGGGTCAGACACACCTTACTGACTAAATAGCAACGTATTGGATTAGGCCCCCACCCTAAAGGCCTCACGGTGACGCGAGCTCCTCTGCAAAGACCTTGTCCCCTAACACAGTCACTTTCTGAGGTCCTGGGTCAGGGCTGCGACACAGCAGCTTCAGGGGAAACAGCTCGGACCCTCACATTTCCCTCAGACCTTCTGGTTTTCACTCATTCACGTGAACTTCACCTGTGCCTGCTGTGTGCTCAGCTGGGCCAAGACAGAAGCTGCCCTCGGGAGCTTCTGATGTCCATCAGTGGACACCAGCACGGAGTGTGGGATACCGCCGCAAGGTCAGAGCCAGCCCGGGCCCCCTGCCCTGTAGCCCCGGGCACCCACCCCTCCAGGACTCGCATGGGCGGGGGCTCTGAATATCTGCTTCCTCAAAACCACATTCCTGGACGGATGCCAGGCTGAGCCAGTCTGTCCACTCGGGCAGTCCACCATCCAGGACGGAAGGGTGGCACCGAGACCGGAGAGCAGTGTAAGTCCCGAGCCCCAGGGAGCACAGCCGGTGGCCACCCGGCCTCGTGGCGGAGCCGGCAGGACTGGCGGCCAGGCCACAGAGAGGCCCCAGGAGGGTGAGCGCTGCTCGTGGCGGGCGGCGATGCCGCGTGTCAGAGTTTAACCTTTGACCCAGCACCCAGCCCCTGGAGGACATCTCCAGGGGTCACTGGACAGGGCACAAGGCCGTGGTGGGCTCCCCCGGACGTTCCCAAATTCCAGGGGCTTCTCCCAACAGAAAATCCACACAGTCCCTCAAGGATCCAGGCCCCCTGCCTTACAAGCAGAGAGAAAGGGAGAATGCGGGCTGAGTGCACACTTCCCCACCCCCACCCTCACCCCTGTGTCCCACAGGCTCATCCTGCACCTGGTCACCCCCAAGCCCAGGACGCCTTGAGAACGAGGCTGCATGTGCCCTGGAAGAAGAGAACCAGGTAGGGCGCCAGCCGTCTCTGACACCATACTCACCCGAAGTCTGTCTCAAGTGGTTAAACTTTGACTGCAACTTGAATGGCCACTGAACAATGAGCCACCACATTTAATGGTGGCTCCAGGCATTCGGCCAACACCCATTATCCCGTAAACACTTACCGTGACATCACGCCATGTGAAATACTACAGAGTCCAGAAAAACAGTGACACGCTTTGGTATTCACAGATGTTGGTTGAATGACAAGACCAGGATTCAATACAGATTCATCCAATTCATCCAGATCCTGACAATTCAAGGTTTTAGACCCATCGGTATACATAAGCATAGAAAAATATGGAAAAATTTTCACCAAAGTTGACAAAGATGTCTACAACTCCTTTGGCAAGTATCCCTTCAAGAGACAGCTTGTTTTGCCTCCCTGGGGCTGTGGGCGGGTCCTAGCGACAGTTTCTAACTAACGAGTGTGGAAGACACGGCTGGGAGTGACTCCTGAGACCTCCTCCCGGCTTCCTGTCCTGGACCGTCTGCCTGGGGAAGGCGGCGGCCCTGCAGTGAGTTCACCTAAACAGCCCTCAGAGATGCCCACGCGGTACGGTGTGCATCTTGCAGGGGCTTCTGCAGCCCTGGTCCGGCCTTCCTGTGGGGCTGACCCGCAGACGCCTTGACAGCAGACTCGAGAGAAACAGGAGGCAGAGCTCTCTCCCATCTGGGCGGCTCTTGAGTTCCTGACCCACTGACACTGTGGGATGAGAGACGTCTGTCAATTGAGCCTCTCCGTTTGGGGGTAATTTGTTACCCGACTAACACACCATCTTTGCAAAACAGAGGGCTAAGCCTCTGAGCCTGCCTTCTGCTCTCTCGCCGCTGCGGCCACTCAGAGCTGAGTCTGACAGCCCCCTGGCCAGACTCAGGAAGTCAGCTGAGGCCAGGGAGGCCTGCCTGCAGTAGCTGACCTCAACCACGGTTTCTCAGGGCCTCTCGGGACAGAACGGTGGCCCCAGACCTGCCTCGCTGTCCTCCCCAGGGTGCCGCCAATGCCCCAACCATCCTCCTCCAAGGCCCTCGGTCTGGACAAAGCCAGGTGACACCTCACAACCATAGATTCTCGGAACGCTGAGCCATGTCTGCACCAGGCGCAGTGAGAGCCCTCAACACACTCTTGTGGGACGGGCAGAGGAACGCAGAGAAAAGTTTGTAGGATTAATTTGTGTGACCTTTAAAATGGGGGAATAAAGTACATAAGACTTCTCAGGTGGTGCAGTGGTAAAGAATCCGCCTGCCAATGCAGGAGACCTGGGTTTGATCCCTGGGTGGGGAAGATCCTTTGGAGAAGGAATTGGAAACCCACTCCAGTATTCTTGCCTGGGGAACTGCATGGACAGAGGAACCTGGTGGGCTACAGTCCATGGGGTCACAAAGAGTCGGACACGACTGAGCACACACACAAAGGATCCAAAAGCGAGTGGGTTGATGCAGGACTCCACGTGAGCAGGGAGAGTCGGGGCCGTGACAGCGAGTGCTGCTCCCGGGTCGCCTCTGAGGGGCCGGGCAGCCTCCCCAGCCGCGGGCTCGCCCACACCGCCCCCTCCCCCTATCCTCCCCCGCTGACTCCCGGGATGCAGACACTGTTTCCCCGGGTCTTTAGTGGGCGGAAACAGGCTCACTGCTTGGTGGGAAGAACTAGTGCAAATGGACTGGGAACTTCGAAAACGCGATTAAGAGAGCTGGACGGGATGTCGGCTCCATCCCTGGAAGGTCCCCACCTGCTAATGGACCTTCCTGGAAAGACCACTCAGGGCTGGTCCCCACGCTCCGGGATGGGCTGAGCAGGTACTTAGTGGTCTAAGGGCCAGATTCAGTTCCCTTGTGGGCCTTTCATGCGTGAGGGTGGCCAAGCCTTGCCTGATCCATGGCCTTGCTCTGGGGTCGGTTGGAGGGAGAAGGAGGCGGAGAAGCCCCAGACGGACTCCTGGTGGCCTGGAGCCTGCTCTGCCTGCCCTGTGCTTAACCGTCACAGCCCTGAGGGCTCAGGACTAGGTGGGCAGCGGCACTGGGCTCAGGGCTGGTCACTGCCCGGGGGACCGGGCCACCCTTTCACATCCTGATCCATTTTGTTCTCTGTGACAGGACGCTGCAGGCAGACCTGTGGGCTCTGAAGATGCCCTGTGAGGGATGGTCCAAGAGACAGCTAGGGAGCCAGACACATCCACGGGAAAGCAGTAAAGATGCCCTCAGGGGCTGCCTAGCCCTGGATGCGGAGGACAGGGGTCACAGTGAAGGGCAGCTCAGCCCAGGGAGACCAGTCACCTTGGGAGGAAGGTACAGTCGTGCAGCCCGTGACCAAGCCTCCTGGTGGCGGGGTGGGGGTGGGGGTAGGCTCTGGGCAGCTGTTGGACATCCTGAGTCTCGGGCCCCTGGACTAGAAGCCTGTGACGGGCACAGCCGGCCTCGGAGCTGCCTGCGGACAGGCGAGGGGGAGGGCAACGCAGCAGGGCCTCTCCGCTCGGAGCCAGCCGGGGTCGGGGCTTCCAGCCACGCCCCAGGCAGCTCCAGAGGCCCCTCTACATGAGGTCCACATCGTCATCGTCATCAATTTTAAAAGGGGCTACAGCGCTCCTCAGCTTTGCCGACTCTGCACCCGACCTTGAATGAAGAACCTGGCCCTGCGCGTCTCTCCCAGCTCATCCCCGCTGGGGAAACATGATTGCCTCCAGGCTCCCACGCTCATCTCAGGATTTCGCCCCCACAAGGAGAAAGAGAACAGCTCCTTCCATTTATAAAAAGTGTGTCCGTGGGCAGGAGGCGGCCTGGCGTGGGCAGCCGCTGACAGCTCGGAGGACGCGGACCAGAGTGGGGGGCGCGCGGCCTGCCTGCTGGACACTCACACCCCCTCGGTTCGCAGCCTCAGCCTCAGGCTGCTCAGCTTCTCCCATCATTTGATCAATCAAGGCAGGAAGGGTTGCTGGGAAGAAAAAATTATTTTTTCTCATTTCTGCCTTCTCAATATTTTAATTTTTCACAGTGCTAAATTCTGCTTCCTTCTCCACAAAAAAAAAGGGGGCGAGAGAGACACAATTGGGACAATTCTCTGTTCCATACCTTCACTCTTATTCAATCTCAAAAGTGTACTTCCAAAGGAGCAAGTTGTTTGGGGGCAAGAACTCACTGGTTAGAAGCCGGAAATGACGCCTGAATTTCAGCAAAACGCAGTGGCCAGACTTGTCCCCACACTTGCCGGTGTCCCCAGAGCAGAGGAGGGATGCGGCCCTAACTTCAGAGCAGCGCCCTGCCGTGTGCGGAGGCCCCCGCCCCTACCGCCCACCTCCTGCCGCAGCTCAGATGTAAGGCCGCCCTGGAGCTCACTGCTGTGTTTGCTGATGCTGCATGGGACCAGTTAGAATCCTGCCGGCCTGATGGGCAGAAAGTGGGCCATGAGTTTACCAGCTTCTACTTGTCAATCCTAACAAATCAGATGCTCTTCTGTACTGAAGGCAAATGAGGACTGTGCAGTGGGTCGCTGGGAGCAAGGCCCCCGGGGAAGCTGAAGGGGACTCCCGGGGGGCCTCCTGGGCCTGGAGCACCTCCTTCCAACATTTACAGTCCTGGCTGGAATTCCCCACTCCCTCTGACAGCTCAGGGTCTGGAGCTCTGGGAGCCTGAACCCTCCCCTGCATGCTGGCTTCCCCCCCAGCTTTCCTGCAAAACCCCCTCCTGAGGGCCTCCCCAACCCCCGGGAGTTGCCACTCCTGGGACTGCCACCTTCTCTCCCGCCCGCTTCCTGCTGAGCTCCATCTAAAGACTCTCACCCTCAAGGAGGCAGGGGTGGGAGGGGAGGGAGGTGACGCGCCACCTTCCCCATAAACACTTCTCCTGCAACACCCTGGGTTCCAGAGCAAGGTCTGCCCCTACCCCCGCCCACTGCTCACAGCACCTGGGCTCTCCACGGGGCCGGGGTCTCCCTGCACGGCTGTTCTCAGCTCCTTGTCCTCCTTTCCCTCATGATCGAGAGCCAGGGAGGGTGCAAGCTGTGTCTGCTCCCACATCCACCCACTGACCGCCTGTGAGTGATGAATGAATGGATGAATGAATGAATGAGCGAATGCTTTGACAGCCTGGGGTGCTGACTGAACTCTAACAGGAGGACGGTGGCGTCACCGCACCTGGTAGGGCTCATGCTTTCAACCTCCATCAGTCTGCTTCTAATGATAAAGTGTCATTAAACCACACACAGCATCTGGCTTATTAAACTGAGATTAAGTTCCCTATGGAGACAGTTAAGGTTGACTGAGTTCTTGGCAGCCGTGGGTGCGCCCATGGATTAGGCTGGAAACGTCCAGCCTGGCACCTTTGACCCCCAAGCTGACCTCACGTGTAGCCTGAGCGCTGCCCGCCCTTCTGTGACTCTCTCATGACCCTCGGGTGGAGGAGAAGGGCTGGCGGGGTTTCTCGGAGAAGCTCTGGTATTGACCCAGAGGAGCAAGGGTGGAATCGTTTATCATCCAATTAACGGTGTCAGCAGAGTCATTATTATAATGACCAGCCACATGTGTAATCCATCTTTAATGAAACAATAATTGTGCTTCCCGGTCGATGAGTACCCAGCCTCTCCTAAGACCTTCTTGGTGTGAATAATAAATAGCGATGAGCTCTGCCAGGGCCAAGTGACAGGGTGGGTGCTTGACAAGGAACTTTGGTGCAAAATGTCACAGCTGCCAGGGCAGGAAGAGCTCGTGAGTCCAGCCCCTGCCGCCAGTCCAGTGTGGTCATCGGAATGGGCTACCTCCCCCAGACAGAGGTCCAGCCTCAGGACCACTCTAGATACACAGGCGAGGTGGGGAGACACAGTGTATTGCTGATGCTGTTGATGACGCCGATTGTCTTGTTGTTCACACTATTCACACTGCTCACACCGTTCACACTGCTCATAGCATTCACACCATTCACACCGCTCACATTGTCCACACCACTCACACTGTCCACAGAGTTCACACTGTCCACACTGCTCACACTGCCCACACTGTTCACCTTTCTCACACTGCTCACACTGTACACACTGCTCACACCATTCACACCACTAACATCATTCACATTGCTCACACCATTCACACTGCTCATACCACTCACATTGTCCACACCACTCACACTGTTCACACAGTTCACACTGCCCATACTGCTCACACCATTCACACTGCTCATAGTGTTCACACCATTCAGACCATTCACACCGCTCACATTGTCCACACCACTCACACTGTCCACACAGTTCACACTGTCCACACTGCTCACACTGCCCACACTGTTCACACCACTCACACCATTCACACTGCTCATACCACTCACATTGTCCACACAGTTCACACTGTTCACACTGCTTATAGCATTCACACCATTCACACCGCTCACACTGTCCACACCACTCACACTGTCCACACTGTCCACACTGCTCACACTGCTCCACTGCCCACACTGTTCACTGAACCCAGGGGAGGCAAGGCTCGAGCTAAGAGGCTAAAAGAAGACTCAAGAAGTGGCAGGAATGCAAACATATCTATTTGCTCCTGCCTGGCATGGCTGCCATACCAGCCTCTCTCTTGGCTGATGCAGCAGCCGTAAGATAACCTCATATAGACGTAATCATGATGCCACAACAGTGTGGCCCCAGCACAGCGGCAAAGCCTTCGCTGGTGGTGCCCACACAGGCATACTGCACGAAGTAGCCTGTGACCAAGTGAACTCTGCGTGATGTGCAGGCACGGTGCTGTAAGTGATCTGAGCTGCTACATAAACTTGCAAAGTCATTGTTTACAGAACATGGGGCGAGAGGGCATGAGAAAATAGGGTGAGAGGGCTTGACTGGCGCCACCTTATCAATTTCCCCCACACAGGGGCCAGACGTCAGGGGATTTGGGTGTTGAAGGCCAGCTGTCAACACACCTTTACCTTCTTATATTGACACAACATCAGTTGAAGCTTCCCGACTCCCCCCTTCTGAGCCGTTTCCCATCTGAAAGGTCAGGGTGAAGAAGGCGAGGCCACAGGGCGGATCTGCCTCTGGCTGAGCATCTGGGCTCTGTAGGAGGGCGGGAAGGACAAAGACGTGGTCCTGACTGCATGCGTGTGCTGGGGCATCTTCGTGCCCTGGCGCTGTCCCTGGACCCCAGCAGCCCCAATGCAAAGCCGTCTGGCACGGTTTGGCACAGCAGAAATGGTCTTCTCCCTGCAAAGGTCCTGGGCCCTTCTGAGGGACAGCACTCAGCTCCAGGGAGACGGTGGGCCCAGCAGACCCCAGCGGTGGAAGGTCTGGAAGCCTGCTTCCTGTTCTCAGACGGGAGTGCTGCCCCCTCTCCCTCCCCCATTGTGCCCACCTTCCTGCACTGCACTGGCAAGAGTGCCCCCTCCACCCTCTGTCTCTCTCCCCCGGTAACCATCACCGCAACCACCCAGGCACACAGTCCGATGTGGTCCGTGAGCCCGTTGCCTCCTCCCCCACTTCCTAAATGCCCACCGCCCTGCAGCTTCCTTATCAGCACTTCCGTACTTCCCTCCTCCGTGAAACGCCGGGCCGCTTTCTTGTTCTCCATCCCTCAGCCCCTCACACCAGCTGGGCACCTGGGAGCTGAGTGACGCTGCCGCCATCAGACAGTGGACACAAGCGGCTGCAGAGACAAGATGCAGGGAGACGGTATCTCCCTGGGGCACAGGTGCGGGAGCCGCAGGTGTTCCGGAGGCCCCTCCTCCCTCCCTCTCCCCACACCCCTCTACTAGGACTCCCCTCACTCCCAGCTGGTAAATCCAGCGGCCATTTGGACCCACTTCTGTTCTCTCTAAGTCTGCAGGGGAAATTAATCACAACTCATTATCTAAAAATGTACATTTCATGAATGATCACATTGACTTGATCACATCTGCTTGGACACTGTCAGCTTGTATAACCCTCGGGGATCACAGCTGTATAATTAACTAGCTAATTGTGGGACTCATTTAGTGTCTCTCTCACTTCTGAGGGCAGCCATCCTGTCTATTCACTGCTTCATCTCCCCCTGCGTGATCCTCTGCCCAGCACACTTACATTCAGTGAATAAACGCTTGGTGAATGAATGTGTCGAGCAAAACCTTCTCTTGGCAGGAGCAATATTAAAAATTAACATAGCTTCCTGCCAAGATAAAGTGACAGAAACCAAACTATTCCCCCTCTTGAAAGAACAACAAAAACCCAAACTGAAAACAAAAACAAAAATACTGAGCAAAACATGTAAAACAACAGCTCCAGAGACTTTGGACATCAGACAAAACAAACAAAAACGTGTGCCCCGAAAGGTGTGAAGCAAAGGAAGTAAGTCCTGCGACGGTTCCTGCTGCCGCCCATGCAGAATGTCCAGGATGTAGGCAAGAAGGGAACTCGGGAGATGCCAAGGTCACTCACAGGGGAGGAGCTGCAGCTCAAGGTTCAGGGAGGCCAGGGCAGCTGGCATCTTCAGGGGACAGAGCTGCAGAGAATCTTAGACATCAGCAGGGGGACCCACAAGTTTTCAGCAAATCAGGGCAAGTAAGTGAGGAAAATACCTGAGGCTGGAGGTGAAAGCACCCAAGGGGATTGTGGGGAACAGTCCTGGGAACTCATGCAGGACTAGGAAGCATGTCTGTTTTCACATCGAGAGTCCCAGGGCATCAAGTGGCACACTCGAAAGAGTATTGAGAAAAAATAGCACTCAACTAAATGTTGCTCCTCCAATACTTTGGCCACCTGATGTGAAGAACTGACCCATTAGAAAAGACCCCGATGCTGGGAAGGATTGGGGGCAGGAGGAGAAGGGGACGACAGACAATGAGATGGTTGGATGGCATCACCGACTCAATAGACATGACTTTGAGGAAACTCCGGGAGTTGGTGATGGACAGGGAAGCCTGGCATTCTGCAGTCCATGGGGTCACAAAGAGTCGGACACGATTGAGAGACTGAACTGAACTGAAATGTTGCTCTGTTTTTGTCTGAGAAAGCTCACCAAAAAGATAAAATGTTTCCAAGGAACTTAACATTCCAGAGTAAGCTCAAGAATATGTATAAGATTGTATATAATCTTATTATTAACAAGACAAAATTCATGATATCTAGCGTCTAACCAAAACTCCCAAGACATGCAAAAAACAAGAAAATACAACCTATACTAAGGAGGAAAATCAATCAATTGAAAGTGACTGAGAAATGACAAAGATAATAGAATTAGTGAGTAAGTAGTACATACTTAGTCTAATTGAATTCCATACATTCAAAATGTTACAGGAGAGTAAACATATTAAACAGAGACATGGAAGATATAAAAATATCCAAATCAAACTTCTAGACATGAAAACTACAATGTCTAAGGTGACCTATACATTAGACAGAATTAATGACAGAGTTGATATTGAAGAAGGAAGAGTAAACAATTAGTGAAATTTAAGACAGAGCAATAGAAACTTCACAAAATAAAGCATAGGTTAAAAAAAATGACTGAAAAAAATAACAGAGCATGATAAACATGGAGCTGAAGCTTTTAATGGAGAGAAAAGAGTTTAACTTGGTTTAAAACTCAGTATTCAAAAAACTAAGATCATGGCATCCAGTCCCATCACTTCATGGCAAATCAGTTCAGTCACTCAGTCATGTCCAACTCTGCGACCCCATGGACTGCAGCACGCCAGGCCTCCCTGTCCATCACCAACTCCCGGAGCCCGCTCAGACTCATGTCTATAGTGTCGGTGATGCCATCCAACCATCTCATCCTCTGTTGTCCCCTTCTCCTCCTGCCTTCAATCTTCCTCAGCATCGGGGTCTTTTCTAATGAATCAGTTCTTCACATCAATTGGCCAAAGTATTAGAGTTTCAGCTTCAGCATCAGTCCTTCCAATGAATATTCAGTACTGATTTCCTTTGGGATTGACTGGTTTGATCTCCTTTCAGTCCAAGGACTCTCAAGAGTCTTCTCCAACACCACAGTTGGAGAACACAGTTCTCCAACGTAACATCATTGCAAATAGATGGAGAAAAAAATGGAAACAGTGGCAGATTTTATTTTCTTGGGCTCCCAAATCACTGTGGATGGTGATTGTAGCCATGAAATTAAAAGACACTTGCTCCTTGGAAGAAAAGCTATGACAAACCTAGACAGTATTTAAAAAGCAGAGACATCACTTTGCTGACCAAGGTGCCTATAGTCAAAGCTACGGTTTTTCCAGTAGTCATGTATGGATGTGAGAACTGGCCCATAAAGAAAGCTGAGCATCAAAGAATTGATGCTTTTGAACTGCAGTGCTAGAGAAGACTCTGGGGACTCCCTTGGACAATAAGGAAATCAAACCAGTCAATCCTAAAGGTAATCAACCCTGAATATTTGTTGGAAGGACTGATGCTGAAGCTAAAGTTACAATACTTTGGCCACCTGATTTGAAAAGCCTACTCATTGGAAAAGACCCTGCTGCTGGGAAAGACTGAGGGCAGGAGGAGAAGGGGGTGACAGAGGATGAGATGACTGGATGCCATCATTGACTCAATGGATATGAGTTTGAGCAAACTCCAGGAGAAAATGAAAGGCGGGGAAGCCTGGCATGCGGCAGTCCATGGGGTCACAAAGAGTTGGGCAGGACTTCTCTACTGAACAACAAGACACTGATAAGCTTAATATGTGTACTATAAATACCCAAACAATCAATAAAACACCCCAACAAGAGTTTATAGCTAATTCGCCAACACAGGAGTTTAATAAAATTTTCTTTAAAATCACAATTGATTCTTTAAAAAACTCAAAAAGAGGACAAAAAGTAGAGGCATAAGATGAAAATGTATCAAGACGGTAGATTGAAAACCAAGCTATCAATAATTACATTAAATGTAAAAGATCCAAAACCCACCAATTAAAAGGCAATTACTAACAGATTAGGTAAATAAGCAAGATCTAGGTATAATCTGAATTATAAGAAATCCATATTACTCTAAAGGCAGAAGTAGGCTAAAAGAAAACAATTCAGAAAAGATACATTATGCAAACACTTATCAAAACAAAACTGGTTTGGCTATAAGACAAAGAATATTTCAGAGCAAAATATCACCAGGATGAAGAAAGTCCTTTCATAACGATAATGGTGTCAATTCATAAGGGGCATAAATATCTTAAACATTTATGCACCTAATAACAGTTTCAAAAACACACAAGGCAAAAGCTGATAGAACTGCAAGGGAGCTGATGGCTGGAGATTATGTGCTGACCTCTCCCCAAAGCGGGACAGCCAGGCCATCTTGAAAGGGGTCTAGCTGGTGCATCTCTGTGTCCACCACTGGGTCCTGCAGTCCTTGGAGTCCACCTTGATTGGGAACAGAAGGGCCTCTGGCTGTTTGTCCTGGGATTGAGCGAGGAGAAGATGGAACGAGGGAGCAATAAGGCTGGGCATCGCTGCTGCATGTGATTCAAGCTTTAAATGTGTTCACCCAGATCTGCTCAAGTGTTAAACCCCTGAAAACTCTCTCCTCAGGGGATGAGGAGTGTACAAGAAAGGGTTACCTGTTGGAATATCACAGGTTGGAGAAGGAGCCCTTGACAAAGTGTTTGACAAGAAGATAATAATAATTGCATAGAAAGACGTGATGGGTCAAGAAAATCACGTACCTGAAATGCTCCATAAGTGGCAGGGGTACTTGTGTGAGTGTCAACAAGAGCTTACTTTATTTCCTCCTCTTGTTTGTTTACTCCACAAATGTTATGCTGGAGACAGGTAGGCATGAAGGTCCTTCTACTCTGAATCAGACACCAGACAGCTCTTCAAGTTACCTCTGGGGATTGCTCATGCCGTTTGGCACCTACTAGTGACATCCTAGATGTGATTCTGGATGCCATCTGCTTCCCACTCAAACTCTCCTGGGACCACCATGTGTCAACAGGCAATTTTACTAAGACCTGCTAGCCTGTGGCTCTTTATGGCATAGAAGGGGTATCATCTTCCTGTAGATATTCACGTTGCTGTACTCGAGTCTGTAACCCCATGAGCTGTAGCCCTCCAGGCTCCTCTGTCCATGGGATTCCCCAGACAAGAAAACCGGAGTGGGTTACCGTTTCCTCCTCCAGGGGATCTTCACAGATTAAACCCATGTCTCCCGCATCTCTTGCACTGGCAGATGATTCTTTACCATTGAGCCTCCTGGGAAGCCCAGAGTCACAGGAAAGTCCCATCTGAGGCTAGTGGTTTGTAACACTGAGGTTTTCCCAAGGATGTTCAATTGTTTGCACAGCAGGACACAATTCCTGCCATCTCTGAGCCCAGGCCCCTTTCCATCGTGACTCTGCCACTCTTTGTGGAGCTGTTTTCCTGCCCTTTGCACCAGGGCTGACCTCTAGGCCCGGGGCAACCAATAGGCGGTGGCGGACAAGGCTACGGGTACGTGGGGGCGGGGTCTCACCCTCAACTCACTGCCCTGAGAGGACGCATAAAGGAGCCCAGGCTCAGAGGGGAGGGAGGCCTGGCCGATGGCCAGTCCCCACCAGCCAGCATGTGGGTGAGGCCGTCTGGGACCGTGCAGGACCACCAGCTGCCAGATGTCTGCAGCTCAGGAGTCACCCAGATGAGGCCAGTCCAGACTGCTGATCCACAGAAACTTGGGCAAGTAAAACTGGCTGATTCAAAGCCTGGTGTGAAAACACCCCTCCCGAGAAAGTCCTGTCACACTCCCCGCCACACGCTCATGTGTCTCCTTCTCCACACTTCTCTGCTTCCTAAAGAGAATCCCACTGTTTACCAGTTGATTCCCTCTCATCTGTGTTGTCCTTGATGTTGTTTAACGGGCACACGCTTTATCTCCATAATCAGACGGTGACTAACCCAGGATACAGAACTTACACACAGCCGGAACTCAGCCAGTAGCTGTCTGCTCTCACTCACCTTGCTTATGAGTAATACGGACACCCCAGCTGTGAAATGGGAGAGTTGGACACGTTTTTGTTATAGGCATTCAGGGATCACCATCCTCAGTGGTGAAGCACAGCTAACCACAGTGCCTTTGCACGTGAGGTCAGCGTGCAAGGAATTCGACCATGGGGTGGGAAGAAGGCAGTGTCCTTCTGCTTTGCTTCCAGCTTCCTGGGTGTGACAGGCCCCAGCTCGTGTTTCTACCAGCTGTCCATATGGATTATTCCGGAGCTTTGCTTCTGGGATGGTGTTTCAACATCTTAATCAAATTATGCCTGAACAGCTTCAGTGAACACAGCCCCTTGCTGGCAGAGCACTTGCAAAATGTTAGGAAAGACATGATTGAGTGAGGCTATCATTTCATGTATCAGAGGAAGAACGCAACGGTCCTAGGCAGAGAGCCCCTGACTGGGAACAGGGGGAGTCTCTGGAGGGTCCCAGTTCTCTCATCAGGAGAGAGGGGCCGCCCCGTGGTGCAGCGATCCCCACACTAGAAAGGTCGCCGGAGAACAGAGCGGGGCAGCAGGTGCACGGTGGGGCTGCAGGGAGAGAGCCTGAGGTCCGCTTGTCTCTCCCCCCCTTGCTGCCCGGGAGGCCCGCACAGCCTGGTACTGATCCTGCCCTTGACCGCAAGCATCCATCAGCTGTTGCAGGTGCCGCGCTCAGCTCTCTCCACCCTGCTCCCGCCAAAGCCCAGAATACTGACGGTCAGTGTCGACCAGCAATGGTGCTCCCTGTGGACCTCACAGTGTCTGGGCTGACTGCACACAGCGTAAAGACATAGCTTTTCAACCTGGAAATTTAGGTTTTCTGTGATTTGGCTCCAGGCTCTGGTTTCAGCTAAAGAGTCATGGGCTGGCTGAGATGGGGCTGAGCCCTTATCCCACTGGGAGGGTCTACACGCGACCCCAGCTGCCCTGGAGCTGGTAGCCCCTCATCTCCCCAGCAGGAGGGACTGCACCCCCAGGACTCTGACCTCCAGGAGCCCAGGCAGCTGGCTTTTCCAGCCACCACTGCAGATCCCCGGGGATCCACTCAGGTGCCCTGACCACCTGATCGGAACCTGGGGAGCAGTGGGGCCAGCTCCTTCCCTTGGAGCTTGGTGCCAGTCTGCTTGGGGGCTGGGGACTTGGCCCTTCTGCCCTCTGCCCACAGTTCCAGCCGGCACGGCTGTGGCCCTAGCTAATCTGCAGGAAGCACTGCTGCAGCAGCCACCTTCCCAGGTCACCAGCGGGCTGGGTGGTTTCAGAGCTGGGAACAGAGGTTACATACTGAGCAGAACTGGGGAACGAACAATCACTTATCATTTCCAGTAGCTTTTTTTAAGATTTTTTTTTATGTGGACCATTTTAAAGTCTTTATTGAACATGTTACAGTAATTGGTTCTGTTGTTTATGTTCTGGTTTTCTTGCCCATGAAACACATGAGATCTTAGCTTCCTGATCACGGATCAAACCCACTCTCCCTGCATTGGAAGGTGAAGTGTTAACCACTGGACCACCAGGGAAGTCTCTCCAGCAGGGTCTTGATCATCATGGAGGTCAGTGCAGGCTCCAGGTTGGAGGAACAGTGGTCTTGGCACAAGTGTGGGAAGCGGACGGAGGCGTTGCCTAGCCTGGATCGGACCTGGGGCTCAACTGTGCAGCCTGACTGGACTGCCCTGAGTTTCTCCTGTGCTGGGCGGGTAAGAGGACCTGCCCGGCCAAGCCGCAGAGCCAGCCCTGGGGTGTGGTGTCCTCCCACCGCCTTCCTCAGCTCCCACTGCAGACCGCAGAGCTTTCCTGGTTGAGGCCCCCAGGCTGGCGCAGCGCCCCGTGCTGTCAGCGCCACGAGGTCCACTCAGAGGAGCCGGGGGACGTGGAGGGCGGCTCCCACCAGCCAGCCCAGGGACTCGGCTGCCGCCCTCATTTACACTTGTTCAAAGGGATGTATGGATTTCACACTAATTTAATTTTAAGACTTACAGCTTAATTAAATAGGCTTATTAAGCCCCAGCAGTGTGTTTTTGCTTTCAGCACAGAAACAGCCTTGAATGTCACAAAAGATTTTCGCCCTTGAGCTTGGTGATGAGAAGGCCAAGCAGAGCAGGGGTGGCCCCCGCCCCTCCCCCAAGCCCCCGCCCCTCCCCTTCTCCCTTTCCCTCTCTCCTCCCCTTCCCTCCCCCTTTCCCTCCCCCTCCCCTTCCCTCCCCCTCCCACTCCCCCCTCCCCCTTTCCCTCCCCCTTCCCCCTCCCCCTCCCCTTTCCCTCCCCCTCTCCCTTCACTCCCCCTCCCCCTTTCCTTCTCTCCCCCCCTTCCCTCCCCCCTCCCCCTTTCCCTCTTTCCTCCCCCTTCCCTTCCCCCCTCCCCCAATCCCCAGGCACAGAGCCTCCAGACATTTTTTTCTTAACACTTGTGCCCTGACTTCCTGACACCTGCCTGAGGGCAGAAAACAAAGGATCTTGCTCTTCAAGGCCACTCACTCACGGGTGTCTTTGGGAGAAAGCCAAAGCCCCCTGTGAACTGGAACTGAAGGAGAATCAATGGACTAGAGGCGAGCGCCAGCCTCCGCCTGGAGGGGGAAAGGCTGGAGGCCGATGGCCCCCCGGGCCACGGTGGGCGGGGCCAGGGCAAGGTGAGTGGGGAGGGTCCCGGAGGGCGGGGCTCGGGTCCCGGTGAGCGGGGGCCTGGCGCACAGTGGACGGGACCCGGGCCACTGCTCAGCTTCCCAGTCTGCACTCTTCACCTGGGGCAGCCACGCAGAAGCGGAGCCGAGGGTTCGCGAGCATCACTCAACAGTTGTCGCCAGTCCTGCTGGGCATGAGGGGCCTCTGACGGGTGGCTCTGCTCTGCAACGTCGGAGTGTTGAGGCTGGGGAAGGGGGTACTCGGACAAAGACTTTCTCCCCAGGGACATGACTGCTTTGTCCCTTTGCACTTCACGCGAGAGAATCGTAAGGAGGGACCTCCCTCTGCCCAAAGCACCTGCTGAAGAGCCTGGAACATCCTCTGCCATCAGGACCCACCAACTGCCTATTTTTATCAACCTTCTGATTTCTAAAACTGTACCTACCCCCTGTGGCCTGGCAGCCGGGGATTTGGAATTGAACTAAGTAGCGCGTGCACGCTGCACCTTCCAGGCTTCATCCAGGGACACACACAGGTTCCAGATCACCCTGTGCAGAGCCTGGGCTCCAGTGATGAGGGGGATGAGGTAGTCACCACTTTCCCCAGTGGGGAGTGGGCAGTGTCCGCCTCCGGGCTGGGACTGCGGGCATCTGAGGGGAGCAGCTACGTGCTGGCTGGGTCCTCCACTAGACTCCCAGCTCCACTTCCCCGGGCACTTGCCTACTCAGCCTCCATCTGTGCCTCTTGCAGGACCTGGGGTGTGGGCATCGCTCTCCGGGCCTGACATTGCCTTGGACACTTCTTGAACTCTCACCTGGAGTCCAGGCTCCCAAGAAGAGGGAGCAGCTCCATTTCCTCAGCCTCTCCCTGGAACCCTGGAGCTGTGTCCTGGGAGAACCTGGCTACAGGGCAGGAGCGGGGTCCACCCGTGGGGCCACGCTGCCTCCCTACGTGGGCCTTCCCCAGGGACCTTGGGGAGGGTGGGGGAGGGTCTCCTCATGGGTGAGCTTGTTGTTCTGTACGTGGGCGTCAGCCAAGTGAGCGTCTGCAGAGAGTTCTAGAAGAGTGCTGTGCAAACTCTCCTGCGCCCACCCTGCTCAGGCCCACGCAGCCAGGTCACACCCAGAGCGACTGCTTTTACCAAGCGTTTGGGTGGCTCAGACGGTAAAGAGTCTGCCTGCAGTGCAGGAGACCCAGCTTCAGCTCCTGGGTTGGGAAGACCCCCTGGAGAAGGGCATGGCTACCCACTCCAGTATTCTGGCCTGGAGAATCCCAGGGACCGAGAGGCCTGGAGGCCACAGGCCACGGGGTTGAAAAGAGTTGACAGGATGGAGTGACTCAGTTTACTGTGTGTCAGACCATCTTTCATGTGAGCTCACCCTCAGGACGCCCTGGTTTCACTGATGAGACAGCCAGGGCACAGAGGCGCTGTCTCCTGCCCAAGGGCACACTGTCTGTGGGCGGCAGGCCCCCCACCACCTTGCCAAGCATGCTGTGGAAGGGCCGGGGCCTCCTGGGACCCCAGCTTCCTCGGAGCTTCTCACTGTGGAATCCTGACCCCCAGCTCTGCCCTGGTGCCCACCCGGCTGTCTCTGGAGCACTGGTGAGCATTTCCGGGAGCCCCGCCCATCCTGGTGCCTCTAAGGATGCAACAGTGGCCTCCAGGAGTGCAGACCCCCAAGCTGTCGATTTGTGGATCAGGCAGGACTCGGGCCTGCCTGCCGCCCCCCCACCCATCTGAGCCCTAAAGCCGAGGAGAAGATGAGAAAAGGTACAGATTAAATTAGCTTTAACTGTCCCTTTGCCATTTTAGCTAAAGTTTTGAAGACTCTGGACACTGAGGTCCCAGGCCTGGGGGATGTGGCCCTCAGCTCTGGGCCTGACCTGGGCACCTTTAGAGTTCATTACTCATTTTTCACTTTTCTGCGTGAACATCTTCAGAAATACCAGACCATAAAGAGTGCCTGCTACCCACATCGCCAACGCCCAGCTGTCATTACCTCTGCACAGCAACGTGATTCTCCTTGCAGGAAAACTGAGCCCTGGGTCATTTGTCAGGCAGGCGGTCAGGAGCCTTGGGCAGAGGCCAAAGGGTGTGGTTTGGGGAGCAGCGAGATTTGGCTGGCATCTAGGCCTCTTTGTTGTGTGACCCTGTGTTGTTGTGCTAGTTGGTCAGTTGTGTCCGACTCTTTGAGACCCCATGGACTGCAGCCCGCCGGGCTCTTTTGTCCACGGGATTCTCCAGGCAGGAATACTGGAGTGGGTTGCCATGCCCTTCTCCAGGGGATCTTAATCTTCCTGACCCAGGGATGGAACCCAGGTCTACTGCATTGGCAGGCAGATTCTTTACCGTCTGAGCCACCAGGGGAGCCCTGGGCAGGTGGATTAGCCTCTCCGCACCTCGGTCTCCTCACAGGCACAGTCGACGAGGCCTCACCCACGGCAGAGCTGGACGGGACCAGCTCTTCTAAGTCTCTCTGCTCGGCGGTTGGCACGCACACACCAAGTGCTCAACAAACAGTGGCTTTTTTGTTTTCTTTTATGAGAAAACAGATATGAGAGAGCTTTGAAAACTGCAGTCAGTGCCTGGGAAGGATTTGCCTGGTGGATTCTTGGAAAGCTGAGTTGCCTGGGCCTGATCGCAGGTTGTGATCAGCTTGGAAGGAAGCGTCGTCTGTTTCCCAGCAAGGAACAGCGGATGCCCCTAGTCCTGGCAGACACACAGTAGAGGGGGGTCTCATCCCCACCTTGGATTCAGCTCCTATTTCCCTTGATCGCCTCCCAGGCTTGTTGGAGAAGAACCTGAATCTCCAGCCTGTGTCAGGGAGCGTGTGTGTGTGCGTTCAGCCGCTCAGTCGTGTTCGACTCTTTTGTGACCCCATGGACTGTAGCCCGCCAGGCTCCTCTGTCCATGGGACTCTCCAGGCAAGAATACTGGAGTGGAGTGCCAGGCCCTCCTCCAGGGGATCTTCCAGACCCAGGGATCGACCTCTGGTCTTCTGCACTGCAGGAGGTTCTTTACCACCAAGACCACCTGGGAAGCCATCAAAGAGTAATCTGTATAAATTCCCGCCTTCCGGGTGGGGGGGTCTATATGCTCAGTGCCTCCCTCCAATCCAGACCCTCTCTGGCCCTGGGGCAGCAAGAGGGCTGGACGCAGCCCGGCTCAACCAAGGGCAGGTGGTTGGCGGTGGCGTGTCTGGGAGTCTGGGCTGCGGGCCCGCCCTGGGAAGGAAGCGTTTCGGCCTCAGGGCACCCTCTCATCCAGGGAGACTCATGCAGGACCACCGACCACGGAGGGTTGAGGGCATTGAGAGACTGCAGGAGAAGGTGTGATCCGCTCCAGAGCTTGGCCCTTACAGACCTCCTTTCAGGGCTTGGAGTGTGGCTTCGGAGGAAAGGCCACTTGTCACCGCGCGGTGCCTTGGCTGTTCCTGGGAACCAGGCATGGCCTAAGGTTTGCAGCACCGGTATCCTCGGTGGGGTTAAGCCGACCTGGTGTGATGCAACACTGGTGAGTGTGACACGGCGTCTGAAAAGAACACCCTCCCCGCCTCCTTCCTTCTCCTTACACCAACGCTTACTGAGTAGCCGTCAGGCATCAAGGGGAAGCCAGGTGCTAGAAGCTTGGACCTGGGACAGGCTGGGACCGGGGACCCTTTGCTGCAGCGCTTGCACCTGGACACACGTCTCCTCCAGAAACAAAACACAGAGACTGTAAGGGACTAAAAATAACAGCGAGCACGCGCACGTGTGCGGTTTGGGCAAATTATGGACAAGCTACAAAAAGACCAAAAACCCCACAGCCACTTCTGAACAACCAGCAGCCAAAAAATCAGGGTATACCGCGCATGGCCCCTGCATTCAATACCACCTAAGGGGTGGGCAAGCCTCCTAACCACCCCTCTGGGCCAAACCCTGGACACACCCCTATTCACCCCGCGTAAGGAACCACCTCAGCTCCCTCAGTGAGCAAGCAAGGGGAGCTGTTTGTTCTTGCTTCCCTCTACTGCAGCAGGGGCCCCATAAAGCCTTGCCTGAATTTCTTGTCTGGCCTCTGATCGATTTCTATTGATTGGGGAAGGCCAAGAACCCTGGTTGGTATCAGACTCAATCCTTAACATCACCCTGTGAATTAATCTTCTTGTTCATTTATTTTACAGATGCCCCCTGAGTCCTGGGCACTGTGCCAAGGGATAGGGGTCCTGCCCTCATGGGGCATAAGGCCAACAGTAAGGACACAACCAACCACGAGTCCAGGCGCAGCCAAGGCCATGCATGGGTGTCAGTCAGAGCTGAGCAGAAGGCCAAGCAAACTACAGGGACACTGTTAGACCAGGGATGGCCGAAGTCCAGTCCCACAGTGCTTCGGGACCAGCCCCGGAGGAGGGGTGGGCACCCCACCTGGCCATTCACCAGGGTGGACCCTGGCCCCTCACGTCCATCTGCAGCTCACAGACGTGAGGGGATGCTGCCAGGGTCCCAGGGCTGTTGCATGTGCTAATTGAAGTCCAGGCCAAGAGGACCCGGTGCCAGGCACGCGAGTTGCCCACAGGCATTGAACGGCACTGACAAAGCCAGGCGTCCCCAGCGGCCCTCAAAGTGGTGTTTTCCTGGAGGCCTGATGTGGGGCGGGCCGTACCCCAGGACAATCCCTCAAGGCCGCCAGGGTCTGTGTAACTCACCACGGGCCAGGCTCTCCGCAGGGTCACTCCAGGGCTCTGGCTGGACTGCATCTGTCTCTTCACTGCAGTGTTGGAGAGACAAAAAATGGAGCTGCTAACATTTGCAGAAATCGTTTCTAACAGTAGTAGACATTGCTAATTAAAATGACTCATGCTGCTTCAAACTGAGTCAAATCAATCATTTTTTAGCAAATCAAATGCCGTTCTTTCCTCAGCAGCTTTGGGGAGCAGATAAGCAGTGGGGCGAGGAGAGATTGCCCAGGTGTCTTCCCCGCGGAGCTGGGGGGACGTGGCCATGGAGGAGCCACCTCCAGGCAGATGGATGTCCTAAGCCTGGGTTCAGAGGGTCTCCTGGAGGCCTTGTCCTGGGACAGTCACCACTTTGCATCTCAGTTCTGTCTTTTCCTAACTGACTCTGAAGTATAATGTGTATTTACTGCATTCCCCTCTTTGTGCCAAGTGGGAGAGACTGTGGAGAATCAACAGGATGCTTTGGGCGATGGGATGGAAAAGGTGGGGGCGGGAGGGTGGAGGTGGGAGGGGTGGGCCGGGAAAGAGACAATGACAGGGGATAAAGCAGTCGTTTTCCAGAGTGTTCAGAGTCCGGGAGATGACGTGTCGGGCTGACATGGAAACGTGGCTGGCTGGAGGGTGACTGTGGGTGGCACGGCCCCTGAAGAGGGGGTGGGAGTGGGGGCTTTGCACCATCAGGGGAGGGTGCAGGCAGAGCAGGCGTGCAGTGGCCTGGGCCCTCTTCCGGAGCTCCACCTGCCATTCTGTGGGGCTGGGCAGGGGAGCACAGCTCTTCCTGGTGGTCCTTGATTTTAGACTTCTGACCTCCAGACATTGAAAGAATGGATCTGCATTGGTTTTAGCTGCTGCACTTACAATGATTGCTCACAGCAGCAATAGGAAATAACAGAAACACCAAAAGAGCAGGAAAGAGCATGGAAAGCATGGTGGCCACTGCTTACGTTGCACCCAGAAAGAAGCTGAAGAATTGATTCTTTCAAGTTGTGGTGTTGGAAAAGATTCTTGAGAGTCCCTTGGACTGCAAGGAGATCAAACCAGTCAATCCCAAAGGAAATCAACCCTGAATATTCATTGGAAGGACTGTTGCTGAAGCTGAAGCTCCAATAGTTTAGCAATCTGCTGTGAAGAGCTGACTCATTGGAAAAGACCCTGATGCTGGGAAAGATTGAAGGCAGGAGGGAAGGAGGATGACAGAGGATGAGATGGTTGGATGGCATCACCGACTCAATGGACAAGAGTCTGAGCAAACTCCAGGAGATGGTGGAGGACAGAGAGGCCTGGCTGCTGCAGTCCCTGGGTTTGCAAAGGGTCAGACGTGACTGAGCAACTGAACAACATGCCTTCCACCTAGTCTTCTGCCCTCACAGAGTCCTTTATACAGAATTCTTTTATTCTTTTAAGACACCTTGCATTTTTCACTGAACTTTACCACGAGCATGTCTCCCGTGTCATTAACGTTGTTTTTGTAGTGGCTTCTCAGCATTACCAGATTTTTAAAGTAACAGAGCAGCATGATCTGTGAAAGTTAATGAAGGGAACCTCACTAAAATGGAGCTCACGTGCACATACCGCTCAGTGTAGATATAGATCCTAACGGTAGAGACCTTCCTGGAGTCTCCAACAGGAAGAAAGTTACTACTCTCTACCCAGCCGGGAAAGGAAGATTTTCTCCCCACCTGGCAACAGCTCAGCCAATGAGAGACCAGCACAGCACAGCCAATGAAAAGCCGCCACACTTCCAACTCCCAGTTTCCTCCAATGGACTCTTTGTTTAGAACAGCCCCTCCCCCTTCCCCTTCTCTTCTAAGAGTTTTCCTTCCTTTGCCCAGCTTGCATGTGGTTTGCTATAGGCTGCGTGTCCCAAATTGAAATTCTTTGCCTGTCCTGAATAAGTCCTTTTTGCTGATAAAATAACTGGATTTTTATTGTTTTGGGTTAACAATTCAAACTACCTTTTGGAAGGAAATCTCTGGCACCCAGCCCCCAATCCCAGAAGCTTGAACAACTTTAACAGACGTTCAGGGCTGGCACGGGATCCCTGACAGAGTGTTAGTTCCAGTGTGGTATCCAAGCCCCACGTGTGTTTATTTTCCACTCACAGGAAGCCCCACGTGGCTTCCTGATGGGAGGCAGCCTTCTCTGGGTGGAGACTCGTGGGCATAGGTACCTTCCCTCCTGTCACCTTTACCCATGGCTTCCAAAGGCAACGTGCTGGAAGGGGATGCGGACACGGAGGGTGAACTGGGCCGGGGAGGTGCTGGGAAGGGATAAAAGCAAGAAAGAAAAGATAGTCACTGAGTCATTGAGACCCCATGGACTGTAGCGCGCCAGGCTCCTCTGCTCATGGAATTCTCCAGGCAAGAATACTGGAGTGGGTTACCATTTCCTTCTCCAGGGGATCTTCTTCACCCAGGGATCAAACCCAGGTCTCCCACATTGCAGGTGGATTCTTTACCATCTGAGCCACCAGGGAAGCCCCTAATAAAGTCAGAGAGGTTCTAACTGGGAGAATTTTATGGCCCTGCCTGGGAAAAGCTCATCACCACTACAAACTTCCAATCCCATGGCCACTCCTGAGATTACAGAGGCTGGGAGGCAGTACTGGCCAGTGAATCCAGGAGCTGAGAAAGCATCTGTCTAAAGTTCAGTGTTGCCCCTTTGGGGCATGTTGGAGCACCCACATATAAGTAGAATGTGGTGGGGGAAGGAGCTGACTGTCCAGCAGGGACAGGATGCAACACTTGAGACCCTGGGAACCGAGGACGGAAAGACCCCACAAAGCCTTTGATCTGGAGCAGGGCCCTCGGTTGGAGGGGAGGGTGTCCTGGGGTGAATGGTGCCCTCCTGGCACCTGTGAATGAAATCTTACAGGTGCGAGTCCCGGGATTTTTATAGATGTCACTAAGCTAAGAGTCTCAAAATGAAATCACCCAGGATCACCCCAGTGGGTCCTAAACCCAAAGGCGAGCGTCCTTATAAGTGACGTAGGAGGGAGACTCGGGGAGGAGAGGAGAGGACGGAGCAGAGACAGGAGTGATGCACCCACAGCCAAGGGGCCTGGCCTCCAGGAGCTGGGGGAGGGGTGGGAAGGACCCACCCTCGCTCTCAGACGTCTGGCCTCCAGGAGCTGGGCGAGGCGGGAAGGACCCACCCTCGCTCTCAGACGTCTGGCCTCCAGGACTGGGGGAGGGGGGAAGGACCCACCCTCGCTCTCAGACGTCTGGCCTCCAGGAGCTGGGCGAGGTGGGAAGGACCCACCCTCGCTCTCAGACGTCTGGCCTCCAGGACTGGGGGAGGGGGGAAGGACCCACCCTCGCTCTCAGACGTCTGGCCTCCAGGAGCTGGGCGAGGTGGGAAGGACCCACCCTCGCTCTCAGACGTCTGCCCTCCAGGACTGGGGGAGGGGGGAAGGACCCACCCTCGCTCTCAGACGTCTGGCCTCCAGGAGCTGGGGGAGGCGGGAAGGACCCACCCTCGCTCTCAGACGTCTGGCCTCCAGGAGCTGGGGGAGGGGGGAAGGACCCACCCTTGCTCTCAGACGTCTGGCCTCCAGGACTGGGAGAGAATAAATTTCTGTGGTCGTAAGTCGCCCAGTTGTGGTCCTCTGTCATGGCAGCCACAGGCCACTACTATGGGGGTGGGGAGCAAAGTAAGCTGATGCTGGAGGCAGTGGTGGCGTCTCCTAAAGGCTCCAGAAAAGCTCCTGGAAAGAGGACCAGCATGGTTTCTCTCTGCATTCACCCCCCTGCCTGGCCCGGGGGGCCCTGCTGTGGGCTCCGCTGAATGGGGAGGGGGTGCGTATCCGGAGCTCACCAGAGAGGTGTGCGTGGACGGCAGGGCCAGCCCAGAGGGTGTCCTGGTCTGAGAGCCAGGCCGAGGCTCAGAGGGAAACAGTCAGCTCCTCCGTTTCCAGAGGCCCTCCGGAGGGTGAAACTAGAGCCCTCGGGGGTGTGCGAGCCCCCAGCGCAGCGGATTTGCTTTCAAACTCTGGTAACATGACAACCAAGGAAATGATTTCCCAAGAGAAGCTTCTGGTTTGGCAACATACTAAATAATTTGTTGTTTTGAAACTTGTGCAAGATTTACTTGATTAAAAAACCATCAACTATAGTTTTGAATCTACACATTCGAGGAACATTCTTGAAGAGTCCAGCTTATTAAGATGGAGAAATGGAGTTTGCAGAGGGTCTCAGATGACACCCCCGCCCCCACCCGACATTCAGTGAGCCACATGGCTCGACTCAGAATGGCCGTGTGGGATAGACCAGAGATTAATTTTTCATGGGGAGTTGGACTGTAAATGATTTTTCTATTTACTTATGTAACTCGTACATAAAGATGATGTCATTTAATCAAATACAGACCAAGTGCAAATTATGCTGGATAAACAGTGTAAAAAAATTCAATATGCTATTGACCGTTTACATACACACACACACATATATTATTGATATATACTTAAGAGTAGCAATCTACCTCATATTGTTAACTCTGCCCGAATAGTTTCACACTTTCCAGGCCTTTGCTTGTGGTTTAGAGAATCTCAGATGCTATTAATCGAGGGTTTGTTGTAGCAGGTTTTCTTTTCATCCCGTCCCCACCAACTTCTGTGCCACCAAGGTTCTGGAAAGACCATGAGCTCCTTTAAAAAGATGCACTTGTTTCACTCTCTGCCTCTCTAGCCTCTAACACAGAGCATCTCAACTGCAGGCAACTTTGGCCCCCAAGGGACGTCCGGCAATGCTTGGAGGTATTTGTGGTTGTCACAGTTTCTGCAGGCATCCAGGGGGTATAGGCCGGGGGTGAAGCTAAGTGGATCGGTTTGTCCAGAAATGTCGGTAGTGCTAAAGGAGAAGCCCGGGTCCGGGGCTGCAGCAAAGTTGGTCGGTGTGCGGGGAACGGCGTGCAGGGGAACGGCGTGCGGGGAGCGGCGTGCGGGGAGTGGCGTGCAGCTTGCGGGGAGCGGCGTGCGGGGAGCGGCGTGGGGGGAGCGGCGTGCGGGGAGCGGCGTGCGGGGAGCGGCGTGCGGGGAGCGGCGTGCGGGGAGTGGCGTGCAGCTCCACGCCTGTCGCTGCTGCTCCCTGGGGCGTCTGCCCGGCTTCTTTCTTAGCAAACACCCTGGTCTCCTGTAAGACACAGCCCCAGGATCACTTTCAGGACAGTGCCTCCCTGCTCCAGGGTGCCCAGGGTACTCCACAACCCCTGGGTTAGAGCACTAATCCTAACACGCTTGCCGGTTTCTCATGGACCATGAAGCCCACCGCACACATAAACTCCGTCTTGTCGTTTCTGTTTTCCCAGCAGCTACACGAGGCCCCAGAGCCTAGTTTGCTCTGAATAAATGTGTGCTGGTTAGCTGGCTGGCTGGCTGGCTGACTGAGTGGATAGCGGATGGATATGAGGGAGAATGGTTGGATGGATGGATGGATGGATAGAAGGGTGGATGGTTGAGCGGTGGAGTGTTGGGAAGGTGAATGGATGGATGGATAAATGAAGGGAGGATGGACGGGGGATGAAGGGGGGATGGACAGATGGACGGTGGATAGATGAGTGAACAGACAGGCAGGAGACCTGGCTGCAGGCCTTTGTCTGCCACCAGCTGGCTGTTTGCCTCTTGAAAGGTCAGAAGTCTGCAGAATGGAGCCTCTACGAACAACCTGAATAGCGTGTCTAGAGAGGGCAGAGGTTTCTCTCCAAGCAGTGCTGGGAGGTCCTGAGAACTCCGTGGAGGCGGGCTCTGGGATGTGCCAGGGAACACGCTGGACGCCTGAGGGAAGTGTTCAGACAGATAAAATACAGGATTCCTAATTTACTTTGGTTATTTTTGATCAGATAAATAACTTTAACTTTTTAGTGTAAGTTTATCTTAAATGTTATGGGACACATTTATACTAAAATAATATTCATTGTTTATCTGAAATTCAAATTTAACTGGCATTCTGTATTTTAATTTGTACATCTATTTGGGGACCCTGCCTGGGAGGGAAGTTGGGTGCGTTTTTCTCCTTCATGAGCGCTGTGAGGTTCTGGTGCAGAGTTTGAACACTGCTGGGAGGAAAGAGCTTAAGGACCCTCGGGGAAGCCCCCGGGGTTTCTGGAGGCTGGCGGGGGGCTGCTACCTCCCCTGTGTCCCTCAGGCCTCCGCCAGCGCGGACAGGACACACAGCGACAGGGAAACTGCGCTCCTGGCCCCCTGCCCTGCGCTGTCCCGTTTCGAGGCCCATTTCACAGTCAGGCCAGATCTCCAGCCCTGCTTGGTCTGGCCTTTGGGGGACGATTCCAGGCCCCCTTCCCTGTGGTTGGTCCCACTGTGCTCTGAGATGGCAGATAAAGTCATTAACTGCAAAGCAAACAGCAAGAAGCCAAGAAGCCGTTGCAAACTGATTTGTTTGTGGGTTTGTATGCGTCCTGGGAAGCCAGCAGAGAAGGCTTTGGAGAGCTCACTGGCCCTGCAGACAGTTCCAGCGGGAGGGCCCAGGCGGCTCGGGGCTGAGGACGCAGACGCGGCCAGCGGAGGTGCTCAGAGTGAGGCTGTCCTCCGTCCTGCCCGAGTCTCCGCCCTGCCCGAGACCCCGAGACACAGGGCAGCCCCCGGATCTCTGGGATCAAAGCTTTATCAGATCTCACCCATCCCCGAGTCTCCGCCCCGCCCGAGACCCTGAGACACAGGGCAGCCCCCGGATCTCTGGGATCAAAGCTTTACCAGATCTCACCCATCCCCTGACCCTTCAGTAACTCCCTGTGCCCTCACTCCCCACGCCTGCCAGGTGCCGGGAGACTCCTCCTCTGGGCCCCTGACCCTCGGGAGCCCGACGGGGGCAGGCTGGAGCTTGACTCAGCCTGAGAGCATCAGGGGGCTTCCCCTGGGAGGGGGCTTCTACGCTGAGTCCTGAAAAGCGTCCGGGTGGTGGGGAGAGGGAGATGTCAGAGCCTCAGCGGGGCCCGCGTGTGGGGGGCCGGGAGAAGGCTCAGTCTCAGGGTGGAGAAGCCGGCTCTGCCCTGTGGGGTGGGGGTCCAGCGAGGCCGGAGGGAGAGGTGACCCCCTGCTTTCTGTCTTGTGGGCCCGGTGCAGGGGCGTCGTCCCCTGGATCACAGGAGTCTGAGCGGGCGGCACTCAGGAGAAATGCTCTGGACAGGGCGGGTCTGAGATACCAGCAGGGCAGCCAGAGGGACCATCCGGGAGTGCAGCATGTCATCCCACCACGTCCGGCTTGGGACCCCAGCCCAGGGCCACGCTATTAGGTGACCCCACGCTCCAGGGGCTTCCAGCATGAGGCCAGGGCGGGAGCACGGATGCAGGTGGACGGCCAAGGCTGGTCCACAGTGACCATGGCCACACACACGCCCACAGACCGCCCGGTCCTTCCTCCTCGGGGTCGCAGAGAGACGGTAAGGGGTGTGAGTCTCCCTGGGCCTCCTGCTGGCTGTGGGCCGTGCCAGCCAAGGTGACCCTTCCTCCAGGCCGCCCAAACCCAGATGGATGCCCTCACTGTGGGGGTCCGGTCCTGCGATGCCCCCTTCCTGGCCTGGCAGCCGTGATCTCCCTGGGCAGTCCAGCACTCAGGACGATGGCAGCTGGCACCCTCAGCGTGGATTTAACTCCACCTCTGACTTTGGGATTTCATGGTCTTTCTCTGCCGAGGTGCAGGTAATGGCAAGCAAAGCTGACACTGAGGATCCGCCTGCCCTGAATAGATAAATCAGACCCGGAATCTTGCTGGGTTTGAGCTCTGCAGGTGGAAACACACAACACTTTTCACAGCTGATAGTTCGGGTGGGAGGAACAGCCCGAAAAGTTCTCCAAAAATAGACTTGATGACAGCGCAGTTTGCAATTATTATTCTTCTCTGAGATCTTAAAAATGCCTTCTCCCGAAGGTTTTCTTTGCCTCGGCTGAAAATATCCTCCGGTGCACAGGGAGCCTGGGCTCCGTGGCTTTGACGGGCCGTGTCGCGCCAGGACAGTGACAAAGGCAGGCTGCCGTGGGGGGGATGCGGTGACTGCTGGGAGGCTGAGGGGTCCAGGGTTGGGGGGGCTGACCAGCGAGCAGGGCAGGGTCCACGGTGGCCGTGTTCCCCTCCCCCAGCCCAGAGGTGAGCCAGAACCACAGAACCGGGGTGCTAACAAAGGAGGTTAGAATCAGCCCGTGCTGCGTTGCCAAGAGGGAGGAGAAGAAAAGAGGTGAATTACCTTTGCTAAAGTGCTGGTGGGTGTTTCAGCAGGAAAGAAATCCAAAGCCGACCAACCCCCAGCATCGTGAGGAATCGTACCCTCCCCGCCCAAATTCACATGTGGACCCCCGGCGCCCAGCACCTCAGAACACAGCCTTATGTGCAAACCCGCTCCTTAGAGATGTAATTAGTTACAGCCAGCTCACTCTTCAGCAGGG
Organism: Giraffa tippelskirchi; assembly: GCF_054371585.1. Classification (NCBI taxonomy): domain Eukaryota; kingdom Metazoa; phylum Chordata; class Mammalia; order Artiodactyla; family Giraffidae; genus Giraffa; species Giraffa tippelskirchi. The sequence continues at coordinate 1,564,218 of NC_137278.1, read as the reverse complement.
TGGGCCCTGATCCAGCGTCCCTGGTGTCCTTGTAAGAAGAGCGGACAGAGGAGGAGGCCTTGGGACGAGAAGAGACCGCGGAGGAAGGGCGCCACGTGGTGACGGAGTGGGGGCGCTGAGCAACGCGCCCGCGGCTGGACGCTGGCGGAGGCAGGGGCAGCCCCCTGGAGCCTCCGGGGAGCCCACCCTTGCTGACCCCTTGACTTGGGACTTCCACTCTCCAGACCGCGAGAGGAGAGGTTTCTGTCGTGTGAAGCCCCCAGCTTGTACTAATTCGTCTCAGCAGCCACGGGGCACGGGCAGCTCATCTGTCTGGGCAGCCCTGACCGTGGTCCCTCCTCTGGGGTCACCGACTGCAGAGACAGCTCTTCCAGGTGAAGGTCCCCCCGCTTCGGTGTCTGCTCGGTGTGGAGAGGTCAGCCAAGAGCTCGGCCCGCGTCCGGAGGACCGGGCTCTGCAGGAGACGCCCAGCTTCCACCTGCAGCCCTTCGGCCGGCAGGTCCCACCCCCTGGCCCCCTCAGTCCGTCTGTGCGGGGATGTGGGGGGGTCTGTGCACACACATGGTTACCGAGAGGCCCAAAGGGAATGTGGAGGGGGGCGGCCCTGCGTCTGCGAGAGCCCCAAGGCAGGTGGCGCTTCCAGACAGCCCCATCAGGGGTGGTCCTAGCCGGGGTCCCCAGGATCCAGACGCCCTGCTGGTATCTGGTGCGTCTGAAGCCCAGCAGATGTGGGTGACTGAGAGAGGAGGCCGTGGCCAGCTCCCCTGGAGGGACGAGGGGCAGGGCTGCAGGGGGTGGTCTCTATGGGCAGGGGACTCCGGGATCTCTCCAGGGCAAGGCACACGTCCATCCAACCCGGCTACAGCTCCTGCCCACCTTGTGCAGGCAGTGACGGCCCTGTGGCTAGAGGAGCCCGTGGGGCGGGCAGGTGGACGGACATGGGAGAGCGATGTCCGCCTAAGGCCCCGAAACTGGACATCAGACTGGGGTGGAATCCACGTGGCGTGCCCACAGCTCAGTGTCGACCAGTGTGAGGACACCTCGGGAGCCCCCTAAACATGCAGATTCCTGGGTCTCAGGCTCAGGAGGGCTGGGTGGCCCCAGAATCTGCACCTTTGGTGCGTGGGCTGCATCTTCTCTCCCTCCCACTTCTCTGGCAGCTGAGGACCTGGCTTCTCCCATTCACTCCTGGTGGCCTTTCCGTCTGCAGGTCGTGGCCTCAAGGTAAACCCATGCCCAGGTGGGGCTCCCACGGCTCCCCCTGGGACAGTCCACTAGCCTGGCCTCAGCTCCATGGGGCCAGGAACAGCAGTACCTGTTGTTAAAGGGACCTGGTAAACGCTCCCAAAGCCACTGACATAAGCGGTGCAGCTGGCATCTAAAGGTGTCATTTATCATCCCCATTGTTTTCCTAGTTTTCAAAGGCAGGCTTCACTTCCCGGCAGTGATTTGCTCCTTGTCGCATCCTGGGTGTTTGTCGATTACACGTGCGGGTCCCCCACCGTTCCCGTCAGGCCACTGGGTGACCCTGTGTGTGCACAGCCCCCCCAGATGAGGACAACAGTACCTGTCTCAGGGCATCCCTGTGGAAATCAGACCAGCCCACGCAGAGCCCTTGCAGCAGCTCAGAGAGCACATCTGCACTCACCTGGCCGACGAGCGGTCCCGCGCGAGCAACTGACAAAACACCCAGGATATGACGAGGAGCAGATCACGGCCGGAAAGTGAAGCCTGCCCTTAAAAACCATCAAAACGTTGGGGATGGTAAATGACACCTTCCGATGCCAGCTGCAGAGCTCTGTCAGTGGCTGTGGGAGCGTTTACCGGGTCCTTTCACCCGTGGCGGACGATGAGGAGTGACTAGCACGTGCCCCGGAGTGGGACCGCTGGATCACGAGGTCGCTCCGTTTTGAATTTTCTCCGGAACCTCCTGTTTTCCACAGTGGCTGGGCCACTTTCCATTCCCACCAACAGCGCACAGAGGTTCCCTCTTCTCCACGTCCTCACCCACGTGCTGTCCGTGTTCTCTCTGGTGAGGGCCGTTCTGACAACCGTGGTTTAGATTTGCATCTCCAATTAGCCATGCTGAGCATCTTTTTATGTGCCTATTGGCCATCTGCATGTCCTCCTTGGAGAAATGTCTACTCGAGTCTTCTGCTCAATTTTTAATTGAGTTGTTTATTCATTTATTTATTTATTTTGATGTTGAGCTGTAAAAGCTGTTTATATATTTTGGATATTAACCCCTTATGGGTCATATTATTTGCAAATATTTTCTCCCATCCAGTTGGTTCCCTTTCCCTTTATTGTTGGTCTCCTTTGCTGTGCAAAAGTTTTTAAGTTTAATTAGGTCTCATTTGTTTATTTTTGCTTATATTTCCATTACTCTAGGAGGTGGTTCAAAAAAAAAAAAAAACTCAGTGATTAAAGTCAAAAAGTGTTATGCCTTTGTTTTCCTCTAGGAGTTTATAGTATCAGATCTTACAATCAGACCTTTAATCCATTTTGACCTTATTTTTGTGTAAGGCGTTAAAGAATACTCTAACTTTGTTCTTTTACATGTAACTGTCTACTTTTTCCAGCACCATTTTTTGAAGAGACTGTCTTTTCTCTATTGAATATTATTGCCTCTTTTGTCTTAGATCAACTGACCATAGATGTGTGAATTTATTTCTGGGCTTTCTATCCTGTTCCACTGAACCTGTTTTTGTTACAGTACCACACTGTTTTGATTACTGTAGCTTTGTGGTGTAGTCTGAAGTCAGGAACCATGATTCCTCTATCTCTGTTCTTTTTTCTCAAGATTGTTTTGGCTCTTGGGGGTCTTTTGTGTTTTCATACAAACTTTCTTACCTTATTTGTTCTAGTTCTGTGAAAGATCCCACTGGTATTATGATAAGGATTGCATTGAATCTGCGGAGAAGGCAATGGCACCCCACTCCAGTGTTCTTGCCTGGAGAATCCCAGGGACAGGGGTGCCTGGTGGGCTGCCGTCTATGGGGTCGCACAGAGTTGGACACGACTGAAGTGACTTAGCAGCAGCAGCAGCAGCAGCAGCATTGAGTCTGTAAATTGCCTTGGATAGTATGGTCATTTTAAAAATATCAATTCTTCCATTGCAAGAACAAAGTCTACCTTCCCATCTGTTTGTGCCGTTTTCAGGTTTTTCTCCTCTGTGTTTGACAGTCTCCCTAGTGCAGATCTTTTACCTCCTTAGGTAGGTTCCATCCTAGGTGTTCTATGTTTTTGATGTGATAATGAATGGGATTGTTTCCGTAATTTCTCTTTCCGATAGCACATTGTTTGAAAAAAAAATACATGCACCCCAGTGTTCACAGCAGCATTATTTATACTTACCAAGATGTGGAAGCAGCCTAAGTGTCCATCAAGAGATGAACGTATGAAGAAGATACACACACGAGGGAACACTGCTCAGTCATTTAAAAAAGGACGAAATTTTGCCACTTGCAACTACATGAATGGACTTGGAGGGTTAAGTCAGACAGAGAAAGGCAAATACTGTATGACATTACTTATACATGGAACCTAAAGATACAACAAACTAGTGAATACAACAACAACAACAAAAAACAAACTCACTGCAGACAGTGACGGCAGCCATGAAACTAAAAGATGCTTGTTCCTTGGAAGGTAAACTATGACAAACCTAGACAGTGTATTAAAAAGCAGAAACATCACTTTGGTGACAAAGGACTGTATACTCAAAGCTATGGTTTTTCCAGTAGTCACGTATGGATGTGAGTTGGACCGTGAAGAAGGCTGAGCCCTGAAGAGTGGATGTTTTGAACTGTGGTGTCGGAGAAATCTCCTAAGAGTCCCTTGGACTGCATGGAGATCAAACCAGTCAATCCTAAAGGAAATCAGCCCTGAATATTGGAAGGACTGATGCTAAAGCTGAAGCTCCTATACTTTGGCCACCTGATGCAAAGAACCAACTCATTAGAAAAGACCCTGATGCTGGGAAAGATTGAAGGCGGGAGGAGAAGGGGGTGACAGAGGATGAGATGCTTGGATGGCATCACCGACTCGATGGACATGAGTTTGAGCAAATCCTGGGACATAGTTTGGCGGTGACGCCTGGTGTGCTGCAGTTCATGGGGTCGCCAAGAGTTGGACACAACTCAGTGACTGAACAGCAACAAATAGCAAAAAAGAATTGCACTGAGAAACAAAGAAAAACTAGTGGTCACGTGAAGAGAGGGAGGGGGAGGGGATACAGGGTGGGGGTTACGTGGTGCAGACTTATATGTAAAAGCAGCTGTAAGATACAGTGCACAGTACAAGGAATACAGCCAATATCGTATAATAAGTACAAGTGAAGTATAACCTTGAAAACTTGCGAATCACTACCCCGTGCACCTGTGACTTACATAATGTGCTGCGCTGCTCTTAGCCACTTCAGTCGTGTCCGACTCTGCAGCCCCGTGGACTGTAGCCGCCAGGCTCCTCTGGCCATGGGGATTCTCCAGGCAAGAATACTGGGGTGGGTTTCCGTGCCCTCCTCCAGGGAATTTTCCCGACCCAGGGATCGAACCCAAGTCTCTTATGTCTCCTGCAGTTCTTTACCACTAAAGCCACCTGGGAAGCCCAACTTATATAATATTATACATGAACTATACTTCAATCAAAAAAATATATGTATATAATGAGCAGTTGGTCCTGGCTGGGAGAGTTGTCTCCTCCACAGAGCCGTCCCTAACTGGACTTCTAACTTGGTTCTGGTCTCACTAGTGTCTCCCTAATGTCCTCCTCTGTCCCAGGACCCCGAGGGACCCACAGGGCTGTTAGCTGTCATGTCTCCATGGGGTCCTCTGGGCTGACACGTTTCCTCAGACCTTCACTGTCTTCGGTCATAACCTTGGGAAGCTAAGGAGGGCTGGGCGGGAATTTTGTAGACTGCCCCTCAGCTGGGACTGGTCTGATGTCTTCACGTCAGTGGCTTTGGGGCGATATTCCTAGGGTTACTGGTCCAGATTCCTCCGTCTCCATTTCCCACCTGAGTGGTGGCTTTGGGGAGAAAGGCCACAGAGGTGAGGTTCCCCATCTTATCAAGGGTACTTGCTGTCAACCCAACTCATCACCTTCATCTCTGCTGACACTGACCTTGACCACCTGGCTGAGTTGGGGTTCGCTCAGTTTTCACCACTGACAATGACTTTTATTTTTCTACGAGGGACCTACTTTCTTATTAGTGCTTCCTGTAGACTCACCAGGCAAGGGGCCTCTCCCCGGGGCTCAGACTCTCCTGAAATGCCATGTGCAAGGCGCTCATCACCTACCATCTAGTCATGAGGATCTGGTGTGCACCTGGGGACCACCCCCTTCAGTGCCTCCGAGGAAGGGCTTATGACCCTCTCCCAAGAAGGAACTAGCAATTAAAAACCCGGGCGTCAGAACCGGAGGGCCCACAGGCCCGCTTATGGCGGCTTCTCCACCTGGCGGCCACCCCCGCTCCCCCCAGGGGCTGTGGCTGCCCAGCCTGCCCTCGGCACCCCCAGGCACTGACCTCCGTGGGAGCCTCGGCCTGGACCGGCTCCACAGCGGGATCCTGCAGAGCGAGGGCTTCAGACAAACGGAGCCTGGGTCCACGCTAATGAGGCTGAGGCAGGCAATTTCACAGCTTCTCTGCCCTTTTCAAATATTTATTTCTCAGCCCCGCCATTCCTCACTCTCAAGCGGCCCATATCCTAAAACAGCATTTGATTTAGTGCTAACGATGGCAGCCGTCTAAGCCACAGTAGCCCTAACCTTAATTAAGATGACAAAGAAGGGGCCGGGGCTGAATTACAGGGGAGCTTTCTGTTTCCCTACAGCCTTAATTAGAGAAAGAGCTGGGCTGCCCTTGATACAGTCTTGATTTAGAACCGGGGCCCCTTACAGCCTCCTCGCCAGGGCGCCTGGAGCCGGGTCCGCGGCTGGGAGGCAGGCCGGCTGCCCTTGCCCTCGAGAACCCCGAGACCTGGCTCACCCATGTCCACCCCCCTGGGCTGCCGTCCTGTCTTCCTTCCTCCCTCTCCCAATCTCTCTCCTCATCTTCCTCCTGTGTGTCAATGGGTCTTTACCAGAGTCCTCTTCCTTCCAGAAAAGCAGCCCATCCCCAGGGAGACACCCAGCACCGCTTCCAGCTTTGGTTCGTGCTCCAGGATGAACTGAGGGGCCATGGCAGCCTGCTCCAGCATTCTTGCCTGGAGGATCCCGTGGACAGAGGAGCCTGGTGGGGCCGCAAAGAGTCCAACACGACTGAAGTGACTGGGCACAAAGGCACAGGACGGACTGCGTCCCCAGATTCCCGTACTGAGGTCCTAACCCCGGGATCTCAGCGTGTAACTGGACGCGGAGATAAAGTCGAAAGAGGTGGCTAAGTTAAAATGAGGTTTTTAGGGCAGGCTAAACCCAGCTGGCTGGTGTCCTTATGAGAAGAGACGTGGACACAAAGGGAGACCAGAGAGGTGCGGAGACAGATGGAGGCCGAGTGGGAGGCGGGGAGGGAGCAGGCCGGGAGGAGCCAGCCCTGCCCGCGGCCAGCTGGGCGTCCCGCCTCTGGACAGGCGGAGTGCCGAAGCCTGTCTGGGGAGCTGTGCGCTGGTTGCCCGGGGCAGACCCCCCCGATAAAGGTGCCTGAGAAACTTGTCCTGTCTCTACTTGCCTGATCACGCTGGAGCTGGGGGCCCAGGGTGGGCGTCGGAAAGCACGTCTCCCCTCCTGTTTGCAGGCATTGCCTGGGTCCTCCAGGGTCCCTGGGACCCCAGGACCTGGCCAAGATCTCACACTCACACTGGCCACCTGGCCTAGAGATGAGGCAGGTGGTGGCAGAGGCCACAGGACGACCCGTGTGCAGACTGGCAGCCCGTGACCCAGAGCCGTGAGTTGCGATCCCTGGCATTGGCCTCTTTCCAGTCCTGGGAGACTGGAACCCTAACCCTCAGCGCACGAGGGCGCAGCGGGAAGGTGTCACCCTGCCTCACCATAAGACACATGCCCGGGCGGGGCCCAGGGTTGCCAGATGAAATATAGGATGTTCTGTGACATCGGAATTTCAGCCATAGGACCCAGAAATTCCACTCCTACGCAACTACCTAAGAAAAACGGGAACATGTGTCCACACTGAATCCTGTACTCAAATGCTAGCGCAGCAGGTGGGAACACGGCCTAGAGATGGGACAGAGCGGATGTCTGCTGTAAACAGGGCATCTGCAGTGGCACAGGTTAAAAATGGCAAGACAGACCCGACTCAAGTCACTGTAGCAGGCGAGAGAGACCGTGGGTCAGAAATGAGCTCAGCTCTGAGCAGAGCAAGATGGCCGGGATGGACCCCCAGGCAGGGGGAGGCAGGAGGGGGGTCAGTGGGTGGAGGTCGCTGAGAGGAGCTGACTGGGCAGCCAGGTGGGGAATCCTGCTCACCTGGCATGTCAGGGTTCCTGCTAAAGGCCGACTCCAGGATGAAGGAGGGGACCTGGATCGGGTACCAGTGTTGGGGAGGGGAGGATGCTCTTTGCTTTTCATCAGAGTTCTTTGCTAAAGCTGGGCTGGGCGTGCCAAGGGCAGGCAGCAGGCTGAGGTCGAGGAGCTAGCCCTTGCCGCCACCTCCAACGGCTGGATAAACAGATGTGGCTCATCCACACGAAGGGTTTTATTAGCATGACAAGGTGTGAGGCCCTGGCATGTGGGACAGCGTGGATGAACCTGGAAAGCACGGAAGTGTAGAAGCCCGTTATAGAAGACCATGCCTCACACAAGTCCATTCCTGTGAAATGCCCAGGAGAGGGCATTCCACTGGGACACAAAGCCGAGTGACGCTTGCTTAGGACGGAGGGGCGGGGCCGGTGAGCGACAGTCAGTGGGAACAGGGCTCCTCAGTTTCTGAGTTGATAAAATTTCCTAAAAATGACCGCAGTGACGGTTGTGTTTATCTGCAAATACACTAAAAACATTGTACGCTCGAAACGGATGCGTTGTGAGTCTCTGCGTGTACGTCAGTAAAGACATTTAAAAAAAAAAAACGGGTGGGTTAGATGCCCACCCGGCACACGAGACACACAAGACACTCGGCTGCCAGCCGCTTCGCCTGAACGGCGCCAGCCTTCTCCCAAAATTAAATTTCAGGGGAACAGAAATCCAAGCGTGACCAAGTACTCGGTACCTAGGTTCTTGGTTGTTCACCTGAAGGTCACACGTGGCAGGTATTCTGGATGTCCACCCACCTCTCCCAGCCTGGCTCTGGCTGCCCGGGAGGTTCAGGAACCTTTTCTCCAGCGCATCCTAGTCTTGGAGGAGCCTCACCCTGCTCTCCAGGCGCCAGAAAGCAGCCCCTCGTTTGATAGGACGGACCAGTGATAACAATGACAGTGATAATAAATCACAGCCAGTGAAACAGTACGCAAGACAACGGATCTGTTGTTGTTCAGTCACTAAATCGTGGCTGACTCTTTGCGACCCCATGGACTACAGCATGCCAAGCCCCCCTGTCCCTCACCGTCTCCTGGAGTTTGCCCAAGTTCGTGTCCACTATGTCAGTGAGGCTATCCAACTATCTCGTCCTCTGCACTGTCTTCTCCTTTTGCCTTCAATCTTTCCCAGCATCAGGGTCTTTTCCAATGATTTGCCTGTTCCCATCAGGTGGCCAAAGTATTAGAGCTTCAGCTTCAGCGTCAGTCCCTCCAGTGAATATTCAGGTGCTCCACTGGAGCAGGGAATGGCAAACCACTCCAGTACTCTTGTAGTAAGAACACCATGAACAACATAAAAAGGCAAAGATAGCTGATACTGCCTGCCATTTGTTGAGTTTTCGCCTCGGGCTCTGCATCTGGTTAAATGTCCCAGGTGGGGGTCTCAGCGAACCGCGAGCAGACTCCCAAGAAGCAGGAAAACAAAGCTCGGGGCAGCTGTGGAAATGGACTCGATCCTTGAGTGACGTGTGAGATCACACCAGCTCAGGGACCCTACAGAGGAAAGGAGTCAGAGATGCCGGCCGATCGAGGCCCTGTGTCTGCCAGCAAGGGTCCGTGAGGTTGTGCTGGCCACCCTGCAGGTGTGAGGACCCCTCCTCCTCGCCCTCCCGGGACCAGAGTTGGATTCCACATCCTGGGAGTCTGGTGGGGCTCGAGAGTGGCGTGGGCAGGCAGGGTGCACAGCGGGCCTGGGACTGGGCAGCAGGTGTAAAAGGCGGCCCCAGTGGGCGGCACTGTGCCCAGAGGTGTGGAGCTGCGTCCTTGTCCAGAGCCCCAGGGCCTCCAAGGCTCCACAGCACGAACGCCCCAAGGATAAGAGGTGAAGCTTTCAGGAAGTGCTGCCTGACCTCCGCGAAGAGAAATGGAAGTGAAACGCCAGGTGCTTCCCTGAAAAGCACCTCTAGAGGAAGGAGAGAAATGCTCTGCTGACAGCCGAGGTCTGACAACCCAAGTCCTCTGTGTTTGCAGAAACCCCACCCTGGAGAGGCCCTCTGTGCTCCAGCGCCCCCGGGGGCCTCCCTCCCTGACACCTGCTCTGGTGGGGGGGTTGGCCCAGGGTGGGGGTCTGCCCTAGTGGGGGGTCTTCCCAGGTGTGGGGGGTTCCCCATTGTGGGGGGTCTGCCCCAGTGTGGGGGGTCTGCCCTGATGTGGGGCGTCTGCACCAGTATGGAGGGGTCTGCCCTGATGTGGGGCATCTGCACCAGTATGGGGGGGTCTGCCCTGGTGTGGGGGGATTTTCCCCATTGTGGGGGGTCGGCCCCGGTGTGGGGGGTCTTCCCTGGTGTGGGGGGGTTCCCCATTGTGGGGGGTCGGCCCTGATGTGGGGCGTCTGCACCAGTATGGTGGGGTCTGCCCTAGTGGGGGTCTACCCTAGCGGGGGCTCTGCCACACCCCATTGCTGGCATCTTGCAGCCGGATTTTGGGGAGGGGACTGACTCTGGAGGCCACAGACTGGAGAGCGAAGAAAGGATGGGTAATAGCAGGTTCACGGCTACCTCCTCTTAGCAGTTACATAAACACAAATAAACAGGTGTCCACAGAGGCGAAGACTTTGGAGACAGTGGGTAGAGGCGACAGCCCGAACCCAGACCAGGCGTCTCGCTCCCAGCCAGGCGCGCCTGACACTGTTATGTGGACGATCAATTCCTCGGAAATAATAAGACTCGTTTCTCCGTTTCTCCACGGCCCTGTGCTCACCGAGACAAGACCCTGCTGACGGCAGCCGCTGCCACCACCATCCTGCCCTGACCGAGCCCCCCCTGACCGAGCTCCCCCCGCCCGGCGCCCGGACGCTGTCCTCGGGGGCCCACCCTGCTGCGGGCCAGGCCCTTCAAGGCTTTGGATTGTCATCAGACAGACACCTGAGGTCACCGGGGCTACTGGCCAGGGGCTCCCACCTGCTCTTTACTCCCGTGAGTCACCCAGACAGCATTTCCAGACCCACCTGCAGCCTCTCCCTGAGCCTCGGAAACGTCTGCTGTCCAGAGGGTCCCGGGCCCAGGCTGGATGCACCATCACCCCGGCTCGGGAGGGCTGGACCAAGGGCTGCCGGGTCTTTAGGCCCAGCCCCCACACCCGGGGTGAGCCTACCCTCTTGGGGGCAGAGGAAGAGTCAAGGTGTTTCCAGCCCCCTTCCAACCACCATTTACCTGAGGAGGTGCTTTCAGCCCCTTAGGGGTGAAGCTACAGGCTCTCAGGGGCAGACTCCACCAGCCCCCACCCTGAGCTGAAATCCCACGGCCCCCTCTGTTGCATGGGGGGCCCAGGGGAGTCAGGGTTCCCCTGAGCAGACCCGGAGGTCGGGCACATCGGAGGACGAGCAGCGGTGCCTGTCCACCAGGCCTGGGGCGGGAGCCCCCTACCTCCGGCCAGCAGCAGTGCCTGTCTGCGGCCCAGACATGCGGGCCCGTCACAGGGCGGACTGCCACCCCTGGCTGCCCGCGGGCTAGGGTGCCAGGTGCCAGCACGTGGTGCCCTCTGCTCCTGGAAGGATGCTCAAAAACGTGTCCAGAGAGGGCTGTCCCTTTGGGTCCCGCCCACCCGTGGTCTGGGCCGAAGGTGGACATTTGCGGGCTGGCTTCTCAGCTGCAAAGCCAGCCCGGGGCTTGGAGGGGTGACCCCTCCATGGGTAGGTGGCGGGGTGACCTGAGCACTGGTGTCACCCGCCCTCTCCAGGGGCCGTGCCGAGAGAACGGATGCGTGCGGACGCGCACCGGCTTTGGAGCTGGCATGCCCTGCATGGATGGGAGGTGTTATTAAACCCATCTATTTCCTGGGACGTCCCTCCCAGTCAAATCCATTTCAAGCCAATTAAACTGAAACACGGCTGACGAGCATGGGGCGTTGAGTCTGTGACGTTGTCAGCCTTGGGTTCCGGGGTCCTGCTGGGTCTGCTCGGCCTGCTTGTGGCCCCTGAAGATAGCGGGTCCCAACCCCGGGGCCCTGTAAATGTGAAGGTACGTGGAAGCAGGGTGTTTGCAGACGTAATGAAGGATGCCAAGATGGGAGGGAGACCCTGGGTTATCCAGGGGCCCGATGTTGTCACAAGGGCACTCAAACGAGGGACCCAGACGGACATCTGACCCAGGTAGAAGGGAAGCCTCACAAAGACAGAGGCAGACACTGACTCCAGTGGTTCAGCCACAAGCCCAGGGACGCCTGAAGCCTCCAGGAGCCGGGAAGGGCCGGGAGGTTCCCCGCCTAGGGCCTCCGGGGGAGCGAGGTCCTGCCAGCACCCTGATGAGGGGGACCTGGGAGAGAAGGAGTCCCACCTGTTTTGGCCGTCCACCTGTGGTCCTTTGCGGTAGCAGCCAGAGCTCTGGGGAGGAGCCTCGTGGGGTCTGGGCGGAAGTCTCTCCTCTGATGGCCTGGGGCCTCCCAGCTGCAGGTGAGGCTGCTGATGGGGACTCTGCCCAGCCACGCTGGTCCCACCTGCCTGCTTGGGAACGGTGAGACCTCAGCAGAGCCTCGTCCCGGGACATGTGAGAAGAGGATGTCACGCACACCTGATTAGGAGGCCGGCTCCTCCAATAACACCCAGAAAGGTCTTGGGAAGCCAGCCTCCTGCACGCCCAGCCCTGGGGCGGTGTCTGCCGTCCAAAGGGGTCCGGACGAAGCTCTGCTCCCTGTCCCGGGGTCCAGGCGCCCTGAGTCGATGGCCTCAGTGGGGTTGGCGGGAGCTCGCTGAGCCTCCTGGTGAGTGTCTGGGGCGGCCCTGTGTCCTGCCCTGGCCAGTCACTGTGCCCCAGGCCTTGGGTCACCTGCCACGTTGCATAAAGAGCTTCTCGCTTCCCTTGGAGGCCTGGAGGAGCTGAAGACTGACTGTGCGGTCGGCCGCAAGGACAAAGAGCAGAGGCCAGCCCCAGGACTTGGAGCCACGCCCGCGGCCTAAGGGGCTGAGGAAATTTGGAGGTTGTGGTGGGTGATGAGCGCGCTGCCTGAGGCCAGCAACGTGCTCCGCTCGCCCAGTTCCTTGCAGGTGGGAGACGCTGATGACTAGTTCCTGCTGGAGGGGTTTCTTATGGTCCAGACCACAGTCTGAGGATCCACAGCCGGCTTCCCATGGGTACTTTGGCTCATTCACTCACTAGAGCCAGCAGCTCGCCCTGCAGGGAGGGCAGGCAGTCACGAGTGGTCTCTGCCGGGTGAGGTCAGTGAGCTGGGGACGCGGGGCTCAGCCCCCCAGCCCAGCCCTGCCGCCCCCCGGCAGGAACTGGAGACTCTTCTTCAACCTCTGCAATCGCTGACCTGGGTTCCAGGCATCTGCAGCCACAGGGCCACAGGGGTCTGACCTTCCAGCCAACCTTGGGGGGGATGCCAATGAGCCACTTGTGGGAACTGGGCTGGAAAGAGCGTTGAATAACAATTCGATTCGACTTCCCTTCTCTAAGCTCCAGGATGTTGGTGGGAGGGGGGAGGGGTGCTCCGCTGGCTGCCTGCTGAACCAGAACTTCCAGAAGACCTCTTCCTGATTGGAGTCTGTACTTTTCATCTCTTAAGCCCAGAGCCGGTGATCTCAGCAAGGGATGGGGGGAAAATCTCAACTTAATTTTTCGTGGGTGAGTTTTCTGAACGAAGTCAGCTCTTATGTGTGTAGACTCAAATGCGATGATAATCAAATGCCTTTGGTTCTAAGCCTCTTTCCTTCTCAGATTTCAAAGCATTTTTGTCCTGAAATATGAGGATTTCTTGGCAGACTGGACTCCCCCCGCAGGCCGTCCATCATCTTTGTACACTTGGAATAACAATAATTACAGCAATAATAACAGTATTAGCGCGCGTTGTAGGGTGCTTTATGGCTAACAGGAGCCCTTCCACATCCGTCATCTTCACCTCACCCTAGAGAAAGCTGCAGATGGCAGGGCCTCCATTGGAAAGAGGAGGCAGGTCAGGCCTTCGCCGAACACCGACTGTGGCCCTGGCTTTGGGGTCCCTTGCTGGGACTATCTGTTCGGCACCAGGCCTGGGGCCTGAACCCCCCTCCCCTCCCAGAACCCTGGCTTCCAGCGCCTCGCTTGGCTTCCAGGGCTGGCCTCCCATGCCTCTGACTGCTGCTGCTCAGCCTGCGTTTCATGATCTGCCCCCACCACTTCCTGCAACACCCCAAAGAAGGAGGTGGAGCCGAAGCCCCAATCCTTTGGCCACCTGATGTGAAGAGCTGATTCATTTGAAAAGACCCTGATGCTGGGAAAGATTGAAGGCGGGAGGAGAAGGGGATGACAGAGGATGAGACGGTTGGATGGCATCACCAATTCAATGGACGAGAGTTTGAGCAAGCTCCGCGGTGAAGGACAGGGAAGTCTGGCTGCGGTCCGTAGGGTCGCAAAGGGTTGGACACAACTCAGTGACTGAACAGCAACAGCAAGGGAGTTGAAGGCAAGGGTCCCAGTGGCCCTGGTCCCTGGAGACTCCCTTTCTAGTGGTGTTTCTTAGACAGCCTCTTGGAAACCAGCTTGCCCATTTTCAAGTTTGACGGCACCAAGGGGCAGGGGAGACAGAACCACAGATGCTCTGACCTCCCGTCCAGCTCCCCGTCACCTCCAGGCCTTGGGCTCCCCAGGGCTCTGAAAGCCCAACCCCCAGGGCACTGTTGCCTGAAGACTCCTTCTTTCTGGGGGCAGGACCTCCCTGCCCTGCCCAGGGCTGAGGCGTCCGAGGGCTGCCCGGGGCAGAGTGGTCTTGGCACCTGCCTCCTCTTCCTCCCCACCACCCTCGCTGCCCCAGAAGAAGCCAGGCTGTGGTTGGACACCCCCCTCCACCCAGAGCACAGCTCCAGGGCACAGCCACATACACATATACACATCCACATACATACACAAATACACATACACACATACACACACACACACACAGTAGAACAGGCCCGGGACAGAGCTCTGGAGGCAGCCACCCCGGGGGGGCAGAGGAAGGCAGGCTGGGTGAAGGGCTGTGGTCACAGGCTGCGGCACAGGCCCCCCGCGGGGCATAGACGCGGTGCCCGCCCTCCAGTTCCAGTCTCCCAGTGGCACCGGTCGCGGGGTTCAGGGGAACTCGCAGTCTGGGGAGAACCAGGCGACCGTGCCCAGCTCAGTCCACGGCGGCTCCCACGATGCTCTCTGCTGTGGGATGACCAGCCTTTGCTTCATCTTCCACTGGGCCCGTGTTTCCTCGACACATGACTTTCATAATCATGAGGACGCTGAGCAGCTTGAGGCCTGCAGCCCTGCCTGGCACGGTGGCTGGGGGGGAGTCTGAGAGCCCAGGATTGGGCTGCCCCTGCCCTCTGGCCCACCCCCGCCCCTCGGCCCCCAGGGTGGGTCCCCCAACCCCCGGGGCAGAGCAGGGAGCCTGGCCCAGGCCTGCCCCTCCCTTCTGCTTGAGCAGCTTCCTGGTGCCCTGGCTAATGGGGGCCCCTTGTCCATGATGCAAAGGGAAGCCCTCCCCTGGCTGGTCAGGGCCTGGGATCTGCCAGCCACACCCCTCACTTAAGGGCAGGCAGGCTGATGGCTGTAGCCCTGAAATGGAAATAGTGACCTACATGGTCCAGGAAGCAAGGGGGCGGTTTGCGGCCGCCTTCCCCACCAGGGCCGAGCTTGCGCCATTGAAAGATCTGTGAAGGGCACTTGTTCCCAGGACATCTGACCAATGGACAGTCTCATCTTTGCGCCCACTGCCCTGGCCGAGGGCCCAAGAAAGGTTCACACACGAGGCGGAGCCGGGCTACGGCAGGTCCTGGGAGAGAGAGGCAGGCTCTAAGGATGAAGCGGACAACCGTTCCCAGGAGGGGACCCCGGGAGGCTCGGGGTGCTGGGTGGCCTCTGCTCGGAGCAGAAGGAGAACCACCCGGTCATGGGAGCAAAGGCAGAAAGCAGGCGGAGCTGCAGATTCTGGGACGTTCGCCCAGATTCCACGGGAACCAGGGCTGCGGGCCTGGAGGTGAGGGCAGGGCGTCAGTCCTGGGGTCTCTGTCGGGACAGCGTGTCTGTGCCCTGGGCCCCTCCCACATGACTCAGCACAGACAGTCAGAGTGGTCCTCAAACCCCAAGACTGTAAACTCAACTTGTTGGCCTCGAAACTCCTCTTCCAGAGGTTCTCGTTTGGAGACGCTGAGAGGACCTGGGAACCAGCATTCCACAGGCAGATGGTGACGCTGGAGGCCTCAGGTCACACGCTGAGAAGCACCAGCTCGGGGGTCAGGTCCCTGCTGGGTGTTTTGCTTGCCAAGAGCAGGTGTCTGCTCTGCAGCCAGCTGTGTGCTGGGAGCTGCAGGGACCCAGAGATCACTGTCCACAAGGGTCCTTTTCATGCAAAATGATTTGTATAATTAATTTGATGCAAA
Organism: Giraffa tippelskirchi; assembly: GCF_054371585.1. Classification (NCBI taxonomy): domain Eukaryota; kingdom Metazoa; phylum Chordata; class Mammalia; order Artiodactyla; family Giraffidae; genus Giraffa; species Giraffa tippelskirchi. The sequence continues at coordinate 1,548,432 of NC_137278.1, read as the reverse complement.
ATTCTGCAAAAGGCAGCATTACAGGGATGAGAAGAGATTAGAGGTGGTCAGCCAGTTCAGTTCAGTGGCTCAGTCATGTCCGACTCTTTGCGACCCCATGAACAGCAGCACGCCAGGCCTCCCTGTCCATCACCAATTCCCGGAGTTTACCCAAACCCATGTCCATCGAGTCAATGATGCCATCCAGCCATCTCATCCTCTGTCGTCCCCTTCTCCTCCTGCCCTCAATCCTTCCCAGCATTAGGGTCTTTTCCAATGAGTCAGCTCTTCACATCAGGTGGCCAAAGGATTGGAGTTTCAGCTTCAACATCAGTCCTTCCAATGAACACCCAGGACTGATCTCCTTTAGGATGGACTGGTTGGATCTCCTTGCAGTCCAGCGGACTCTCAAGAGTCTTCTCCAACACGACAGTTCAAGAGCATCAGTTCTTCGGTGCCCAGCCAGAGGGACCTCGGATCTGTGCCTCTGTCCGTGTGGGTGCACAGGCCGGGGGCCCCCGTGGTCTCCCCAGCTCTCGGGACAGGGCACCACGTGGGGGGCCAGGGAGGGCTGAGGGAGGTGGGAGGCCAGGCCCACCTGACCCCGCTTCGGGGCCGCCTCCCATTGGGGACCGTCTCGGGAGGGGGAGGAGGCTTCCTGCCTAGCTGCCCTCCTGCAGAAACAGTCCTGGAGGAGAGGTGCTGAGCCCACTCCCGAGGAGCCCTGGCCACCCCGCAGGCCTGCCCCCGGCCCAGCAGGTCACCCGGGTGTGCCCCCCACCTTGCACACAGCCTGACAGCATCCACTCAGCAGCGAAAAAGTGGAAATGCCCTGGGTACCCAGTGACGAGGGGCTGTGGGCCCCAGAGCCCCGAGAGCCGCCTCTCCCAGACCTACACGGAGCCCCTGGGGCATGTGCGTCCACAAAACGGGCCTTGATCCACCCCAAGAGGGCTGCGCGACAACTCGGAGCTTGTGGGGGGTTCTGGAACCTTCTCACCCCTCCTCCCGGGCTTCTGCAGCATCTGGGCAGGGGCAGAGCCTGAGCCCTGAGGCTGCTGAGCCTCAGATTCCACTCCGCTGCTCCTGACCTCAAATCAGCCGCACCCCCAGCCGCACTCCGCCCCCACCTTGCCCGTGGGCGTGTGTGAGTGTGTGCACACACATGTGCCTATGCCTGTGGGTGGATGTGGGTGCATTTCCGTGTGCATAGACACTTCCTCTGCCAAGTCTGACCCCCTGCAAGCGACCACCTTTGCCCCCACTTCTCCTCAGGACCCACCGGGGACGGGTCACTGACCCAGCCCCCACCCCGGGGTGCAGGCAGTGGTGCTCCAGGCCCCCCGGATCCCTCGGGCTCCCCATATCTCCCCACTTTGCTGTGCTTTTACTCCAAAGACTGGTGCCTGTCCCTCACTGGGGCCCCTGGAGCCACTTTCCCTCCCTGTGCAGAGAGCCAGGCCCAGCTCTCATCACCTTAACTGCCCTTTCAGAAGCTTCTAGAAGACTGCGTCCCTGACTCCCTTCTCCGAAACCCTCCTGCCAGGAGCAGACTCCTGGGAGGTGACAGCCCTTTGGAAATGGCACGGAAGGGCAGTGAGGGCCTGTGAGCACGACCCACACCCCGCCCGCAGGCACAGACCCCACAGCGGGGAGGACGCCTCTCAGGACCCGGGGAAAGCGCAGGGGGCCGCGGGGGGTGCCAGGTCAGCGTGCCCGGGGCAGCCTCCCCATGCAGCTCGGAGGTTCCTCGCCCATCCTCAGACCACCCTGGGCACACGGCAGGCGGGCTGGGGTTGCTGAGCTATTAACAAGGAAGATGAAGGCAGCGGGACATTTTGGGGAGAAATCTGGCCAGAAAAGAGCAAGATCCCTGTGAAAAAGGATGGTTTACTGGGGAACTGGGTTATTAACACATTAGAATCTTCGTTTGTGTGAAACAAAGGTGCCAGTAACCAGGCGTTTATTTCTCTGAGTGGTTTCGGCAGGAACCCAGGTGCTGCCCCGAGGATGAGGTCCTGCAGGCTCACGTGTGCTCACTCTACTCCTGGTGGCCGGCCCGGGGCTGCCCCGCGGGGCTGACCCCCTTCTTTCTCGCTGCTGCCGAGATTGACGGCCGGTCTGGTCCTTACACATGTGGACTCCCCGAATCCTCGCCTGGTTTAGGTGGGTACCCTGCTTACCCCATTTTTCAGACAAGGAAACTGAGGCCCAGGGAGGGAGGAACTTTCCAAGGTCATCAGATAAATGCCCGACCCATCACCCCCACCTCGCCCTCACCTCACGGTCCTTCAGGGCCCACTCCGCGGCTTGCAGGAGCTTCCTCCGGGCACAAGTCCAGTCTCCACTTCCGGTAAGAACGTTCCGAGATGGCACTCGCTGAGATCCACCCTCCGCCAGACCGCCTGCGCTTTGTTGTGAAAGACACCTAACGGACGTGAACCCCATCGTGACCGTGCTTAAGCGCACAGCTCGGGGCATCAGGCCATTCACACCACCGTCGTCTCCTGTCCCCACACTGAGCCTCTGTCCCACGAGACGATAGCCCCAGTCCCCTCCCCCAGCTCCCCGCCCCCACCACCTACTTCCTGTCTCTGTGGATTTGCCTCTCCTGGGTTCTTCATACCCGTGGATCCTACAATCTTCGTTTTTCTGAGGCTGACGTATTTCACTCAGCACAACGGCTCGGGGCTCATCCACGCTCTGATCTGGCTCGGGGTTTCCTCCCCTTTTATGGCTGAATATATCCCAGTGTACGCACGGACCACATCTCATTCACCCGCTCGTCCCTTGATGGACCCTTGGGCTGCTTTCACCTTTTAGTGGCTGTGAATAAGGCTGCTGTAGACACGGGTGTGCAAATATTCGCTCAAGACCCTGCTGCAACTCCGAAGTGAGCTTCCAGGATCGCACGGTGTTTTTACTGCTTGTTTTCTGAGGAAGCCCCATGCTTTCTCCGCAGCAGCCGCACCGTTACATCTGCACAGGGCCGCCAGCGATCTCTTCTCCACGTGCTGCCTGACACGCGTTGTTTGCTGCTTTTTTTGGCTAATAGTTACCCACATGTCTGTGTTAGCATTTTAGGCATTATCACACTGATTCTTTTACTCCTCAAAAATGGGAAAATAATAACTTTCTATTTTGCGATGATCCCCATGTGAGGATGAGGAAATTGGGGACGGAGGGCTGTTTTGTGCTCCGTGTCGTGTGGCTGGTGCACCCCAAGCCAGGCCCCACTCTGGTCTGGAGGTAACAGCTCATTTGTCACCGAGGATGCCCTCAGTCTCGTCAAACACATCTGTGAGTGAGTGGACGAACGATGGATGGGTGAACGGAAATGAGTGAATGAGAGGCAGCCTGTGTGCGGAACTAACCAGCAGTCACCACGTGGCGTGGCTGGTGATGCCTCCTGGGGAAGGCTCGGTTGTTAAAGGGGGTCCCGGGAGGACCCTCAAGAGCACTGGGAAGGAGGGGTGCAGAGAGCAGAAGCTCTGCTTTGCAGAAAAGGGAGCAAATCCACCTCTGGGGCTTTGGGCAGCCGGAGCCAGACCATCGCAAAGCCAGGCTAGAGCTGCAGGGCCAGAGGCCGGGGGAGCCCACCACAGGTAGGCAGGGGCCCGCTGGCAGAGTGGAGCTCACTTTCCCCCAGGGGGCCCTGGGCTGACTTTTTAGGACAAGGGGAGGGAGGCTCTTTGGTGGGATGAAAAGTAAGAGACAGCTCTTTGATCAATATGAATTAGTCGACCCTGATTTGCAAACCACCCGGCTTCCATTTGCCTGGCGGACATTCATCAGCCCTGCTGGCCGCCTGGCCCTGCTCAGACGCGGTAGGCGGAGGGAGACACACTGTCTGAGGGAAGATGAGACATCACCTGCCTCTAGAGCGGGTTGTGCCCAAAGCCCCATGCACCCCATCCCCTGCATGTGGGCAAGTTTGCCTTTGGCATGACCACTGGGGCACCTGCCTCGGGCGGCCTAACCCTTGGCCTAGGTGCCGTCACAGGCTTCCTCAGCCAGTGGGGGTTTCCAGGGGCCCCTCTCTGCCCAAGAGTTTGGTGTGTTCATCCCTTGCTTTCGTCACCTGGGAGCCTGTCCCACTGACCACAGGGAAACGACAGAGTGAAAGGACCAGGGAACGTCTAGCTGATCCAGTGTGGGAGCCGGCGCTACCGGGAAGTGAGGACCTGTGGCTGGGGGACATCCAGCACTGTCCTCTCCTCGTGGGAGGTGTACGCACACATTCATGCACACGTACACACTCAGGCATGACAGGCTTATACACATGCACATTTGTGTGATACACCACAAACTAGGCACATGCTCATGCCCACACACATGTACACACATGTGCCTGTACACACACACATGCACATGCGTGCATGCACGGCATCCTGAGTCATCTGGCTGCACCCCTAGGGTGTGTCTGGTCTTCTCAGATCCCAGGACTTGGACTCGCACACCCTTCAGAGCCAGCCAGTCTTCTGTGGCCCTGACTGTGGGCTTCAGGCTTGGACAAGGATGCCCTTCAAATTCCACGTCGGGTCCCTTGTGGACCCTGGGGCTGTGTGATGCTGTGCCCCCTCGTCAGGAAGGCCCACTGGGGTCGGGAAGGACTCTGCAGAGGGGACGCCAGCCAGAGGGGTTGGAGGAGGGGTCTGGTGGCCCTGGGATCCTGGCCGGCTCTCAAGGTTCTGAGATTCTAACCTAAACGTGGGCCTCAAGACCATTCACGTAAACCTCAAAGGTTCCATCCCACCCCAGACCACACTGAGCAGATGGCACCAGGCAGCTGGTCTGGGAAAGCAAGGAGTCAGCAGGGGAGATGGCAACCAGAGCTACAGGCACACGCATATGCACATGCACACATGTATGCGCACACACATGCGTGCACACGTGCGTAGATGCACGCACACACGCACGTGCATGTACACGTACGCACGCACACGTGCACTCTCGTGTGGCCTCTGTGAGGTCTCAGCGGTTAATCCTCCGAGCGCCCACTCTGCACCAGGCACCGTTCCAGGTGCTTCCTAAGCCTTAACTCACCAGGTGGTTCTGAGCGATGAGCAGGCGACCCTCAGGCAGCATCGTGGCTCAAGGTCAAGAAACAGTCCGTGGCTGGGACGTGAACTCAGCCCGCCCGCCCGAGTCAGACCTGCCAGAGAGGGGAGGGCTGGAGTTCTCTGCCGGCCTGGGGGAAGGGGCAGGGGCGGAGGCTGGCCTCTGGGTGCTCAGCTCAGGGTCGGTGTCGGATCCCGCCTGGGACAACAGGCACGGTAGGAGGGGAAGCCAGACCCCCACCCGGGGCCAGGCCGAGCAGAGGAAGAAACATGAGAAGGCGGTAAGGTCATTCATTCAAGACTCACATTTATTCATTCCAAATTTTAATGAAAGAAGACTTTCATTATGAAATTTTTCAAACGTGTCAAATAGAAACAGTCTGTTGAATGTCCATGCACCCGTGACCTGGGTGCAGCATTTCTCAGCACACACCCAGTCCCACTTGATACAAAGCCCTGCTCCTGGGGAGTGGGCACCCCACCACACTGGAAGGGGGGTGCACACAGGCCTCGGTGTCCCTGCTCAGGGGGCCTCACCTGTCCTTACAGATTCTCTCGAGGGTCCCAGCTGCGCTGACCAGTGGAGCCTCTGTCCCTTTGCCACTTCACGGGGGTTTATGCAGGGACTGCCCTCACCCCTGCCCTGAGCTACTGAGCTGGGGGCCCCCCCCAAGGAAGGAAGAGCTTCCCACCAAGAGGCCTCCACGGGGAAGGGAAGAGGGGTGTTTGACCATCCCTGGGATTCACTCCGAGTCCTCCCGGCCCCCAGGATGGATTTTCTCAGCTGAAACTGAGCTCCTGAAGCTTCAGCACACTTAACGTGTTTCAATCTGCTGCAGTTGTTACTTTTATGCCCAGATTGTCCCATCATTGACTCAGTGGGGGCTTCTACACCCAGTGTCCTTTTAAAAATGCTCTGCTTTCAAAACAACTTCATCCATCTCTCAGGAATCAATTTTCAGGTTGCACAAAACCGACCTCCAACGGGCACCTGTGGGTCCCGAGTCCCACACGCCCTGCGTCTGATCCGTGCACACTGCGTCCTCTGAATGTCTCGGGGTCTTGGTCCTCCTTCTCCACGGCCTCTGCAAGTGACACAGTCTTCACCGTGTTCTCAAGGGTGAACCTGAGAAGATCCGACCCGAGCTGCCCCAGAACCAGCTCCGTGGTCCCATGGATGTGGCCCCTGGAAAATGCACAAGGAGAGGACACAGCCCCCGTGCGAGCTGAGGGCCCCGGCCTGGCCCATCTCCACCCCTGCAGGGCCTGGTGGTTAGAAGTAGCTCAGACCTCACATGAGTGACTTCTATGTGTAGGTAGATGCATCACCACTTTGATCCTAGGGTTTTACTCTCAGACCCAGAGAAGCATGGTCCTCTGGGGCTCGCGAGGAGATGCCAGGGGGCCACCCAGCCGCCCCCACCCGCCCCTCCTCTCTGAGGACAGGTCACAGGGGACTGTGGTCAGACGGCAGTGTTTGTAGCTTTCTCGGGATAAATCTCCAGAAGCTGCTGTACTCACCTTCCCCCAGAGTCCCTGGGGGAGAGCAGGGACACTCGCAGATGGAGCCGCCCCCCGCCCGCAGGCTCGGACCCCGGGGAGGACAGTAGCAGCTCCCCTGAGACTCAAAACCCAGAGCGAAGGTCGGAAGTTTCTGGGAAGTCCCTGGAGGGTGTCAGAGCTCCCTGAGCACCTCCCCCGACCCGCCGAGTCAGTTCCGCGGCTCCGTCCCCCCGGGTGGGGCCTGGGGGCCCTGCAGGGTGCGCGTCTCAGGTCCCGGGCGGGCGCTGGGTGCACCCATCCCAGACGCGCCCGGGTCAACGTGCGGGAGCCGCTGGCCACGGCCGAGACAGACTGCAGCCTCCAGACGCACAGGCTCAGTCGAGGCAAAGTCACGCGGACCACGTCCTCCAGGCTCCCCGGGTCACAGAGCTTCCACATCCCGGTGGATTCTCACATTCGGGGCTGGCTCCTTGCTGCCCAGAGCCCGGTTCTCCCAGGGGTGCTTCTTCCAGCAGGAAGACGGCGGGCGGGCAGATGAAAAGCCTCCGTGAACTCCATCACCTCGGAGGTGACGGGTCCGAGACAGAAGCCAAGTGCGTGGCTCACGGGAGGGCTGTGGGAGCCCCCAAGACGGGGCACTGCCATCACATTCCAGGGTGAGCCTGCAGGTCCTACCCTCGGGAGCCAATCCTGAAGGTACCTAGGGCCCAGGCTGACCTTTCATTTAGAAAGATAAGACCAAGTCTTCCGCCGGGCTCAGCCATGCTCGCCTTGGGTTGGATTTCCATGAAAACTCACTCAGAACAAGGCTGACCCTTCACTCGGGTACGCAAGACTCCAGCCAAGACTCCAGCATTTCCAGATGGTATTTTTCTCAGGTTACACGGCTATTCAGGGGTCACCAGATTTTGCCTGGCACCTTGTTTTGTGCAGGAAGCACACAGGGGCTGTGCACACCCACAAGTGAACAGCAGAGGTGTGTGTGCGGTGCTGGCAAGCGTCCTTTCTCTGAAGATGAAAAGCGTTGGAAGCCGTTGCCTTTCGTTTATGCCACAGCCCCTCCCCTTAAGTGTAATAAAAAATGCATCCACCAGGGAGCTACGGATACGCACGCCTTTAAAAGTCTGTAGCCCGCTCCAACAAACAGGATGGTAAAAGAGGACAGACTAAAAAATATTTTCATCGCATAAAACTGGAAAAGTCGGCATTCATTATTCATAAGCAATTCCTTCAGAAAATCTGCCCGCACTGTGCAGCCGCAGAAATGCGTAGGTCCCTTTCTTTCAGCCAGTGCACCACTGAGCTGAGACAGCGTGTTCGCCCTGATGCCCGAGGGTCCCACGTCTTTCCTCTGGAAGCTTTTCCCAGCCCCCCAGGATGGGCTCTGCTGGCTGAGACGCGTCTCCCAGCTCGCAGTAAACCTGCACTGAATGTCCTCTCGCCGCTGGGCCAGCATCTCTCTCCCAGGCGGCTTCCCCAAGGGCGGCAGCTTCAGTCCCTGCTCAGGGTCGCTCACAGAGTCAAGGCGGCGCAGCCACGGAGGGTGGGTGGACAAAGGTGTCTCACGCAGAGGATTTATAAAGAAAGGACAGCTGTAGTTAAAAATGGTCTTTTTCTCAGTGTGACGCAAGGCCCGTTGAGCAGAAGCCCAGTTGTCTTGAAGCCTCACTTGCTTGTGGCCTCATGAGATCCCCCAGGGTCAGTTTGCATGGTTCTGGCCCCCACATGGGACCAGTCCTTTCTCCAAAGAACCCTGAGTCCTACTGGTGGAAAGAGGGTCCACAGGGATCACAAGCTGGGTGCAAGACGTGGTCATTGCCGCCAGGCCTTTTCACACACACTCACAAGAAAATGCACCACGACGTCACGGGTTTTTATGTAATTTGTTTCGCTGACTGTGGTTTTTTTCTCTTGCATTGATCATCTTCACCTTAATTGCTCGTCCGACTGCTTCTCTGATACACACACATCGAATATTTTCAGAATAACAATGTCAATATTCTCACTGACAGCAGAGAAGCCAGAAAGAGTTTGATTGCTTTGCCTTTTTTGTCGTCAGAAGGACACCCAGATACCGCTGGCTATGCACACCGAGTTCTCAGGTTTCCCGGAAGAACTCACGGGAGGAGCACAGGCAGGGAAGCCCAGCTGCCCGCCACCAGCCCCTCCCTGCTCCAACCCCCTTCGCAGGAAACAGCCATTTCACCAGCTTTTAAAACTCACCCGTCCACGTTATACAATGTAAGTAACAGTAATGGTAAGTGTGTATCTGCATATATCACCTGTATTCACAGCCCCTCTCTTGGGTTAAAAGTGGCCTCCGCACACCTGTCTTCTTTGCTTCCGACGCGTCCCCGTGCTCCTGCCGGGTCGCAGTGAAGGGACACCTTGATTTATTTTTAACGGCATGTTCTGCATTGTATTCCCCTTTCCTTAACTGGCAGTTTGGTGCCGACAGCATTTTATTTTCTTGCTAGTGGACTTTTATTGCATTTTCCAGATTTCCCTCCACAGGGATTGTATTGTTTTGCCCTGTTTCCTGGGGCGGCTGTAAGAAAGTACCACAAACTGGGCAGCTTAAGACAACAAGTACCATCTTCTCTTGGAATTCTGTAGGCTAGAATGATGCCATCAAGGTGTGGGCAGGGCCCTACACTCTCTGAAATGTGTGGAGGAGAATCTTGCCTTATCGCTTCCATATTCTGGCATTGCCAGTGACCCTTGGCGCCCCTTTGCTTGTAGACATGAGACTCTAGTCTCTGCCTCCATCACCACCTGGCAACTGCTTCCTGGGGCCTCGCTCTTAAAAGGACAACAGTCATGTAGGGCTGCAGCTGCCCGAAGGATCTCATCTTGACCACCTCTGTGAAGGCCCCGCTGGGGACACATCCCCAGGGATCGGGAGCCAGGACTGCAGTTTCTGTTTGGGGCACACCATTAAAACCCTAACACATTCCTGCTAGCAGCTGATGAGGGTGCCAGCTCGCCCACAGTCCCACCTGGAGAGCACGCGGCCACACTTTCTGAACCGTTCAACCCGGCGACTGGGAAAGGGTGTCTCCTTACCCTCGTCATTGGCTTCTCTCGCTCGGATAGTAAATGTGGCTGAGCATATCTTCATGTGTTTAAGGGACATTTCCATTTCTACTTTGAATGACAGACAGATTTTCTTGAGTCCTTCCCATGAGCCAAGCCTTCTAGTCACCAGGCACATAACCAGGAACAAGACAGAGAGGAGCTGCTGTCTTTATTAAGCTCGCTCTGCCGTGGAGAAAAGACGGTAAACAGACAAGTAAAGTACACGGTCTGCCAGTTTCCTGCTGTAACAATTACCACTACGTCGGTGGCTTGTAAGCACACGTTTGTTCTCTTACGGCCCTGGAGGGCAGAAGTCTGTGGTCCGTCTCATCAGGCTAAGGCCCAGGTGTGGGCAGGGCTGGGTCTCTGCGGAGGCTCCAGGGAGAGTCACTCCCAGGCTTTGCAGGGTCTGGTGCCGCCTCCAAAGTCCGCCACCCTCTCACATCGACCTGACTCCTCCTAGGAGACCACTGTGCTCACACCGTCTCCCATTTCAAGATCCTTCCTGCACCCGCAAAGTTCTTTTTGCCATAAGAGGTGGTGGTACTCACTGTTCCAGAGATTCGGACGTGGGCAGCCCCGGGGGCCGTTTTCCAGCCCAGTGGGCACGTCAGATTGTCACTGATGTCAGGTGCTGTGACTGATGTCAGATCCTGTGCCTCGGATGGGAAGTCAGGGACCACTGGGAGGACAAGCGTAACTCTTAAGTGAGCGTCACTGAAGAGGGGACATTTGATGGGAGCACAGGGCTGGGAGGGGGCTTCCCTGGTGGCTCAGATGTAGAGACCCCGCCTGCAACGCGGAAGACCCAGGTTCCATCCCCGGGTCAGGAAGAGAACCCGCCTGCAATGCAGGAGACCCAGGCTCCATCCCCGGGTCAGGAAGATTCTCTGGAGAAGGAAATGGCTCCTCACTGCAGTATTTTGCCTGGGGAATCCCACGGACAGAGGAGCCTAGTGGGCTGCAGTCCATGGGGTCACGAGGGTCAGACACGACTGAGAGACTAGCACTCTCATTGTCGGCGGGGGGAGGGCACTCCGGGCAGCGGGAGCAGCGCAGCGAAGCCTGGGGCGGCCCAGCACTTTCCCTCAGTGGCGGGAGAAGCAGGGGGAAGGCTGGGCAGGCAGGACCACCTGACCACTGCATGGGGCCTGGATGGGACAGGGCCAGGCAGCAGGAGGCCAGGGATGAGTCAGGAGGGAGGAGGTCACATCTCTGCAGGCATGTGGGTGCATCTGCCTAGCTTGGAGGACCCAGGGCCGGTAGACGTGCAGGGAGGGGCTCTCAAAAATCATGCAGAACCCCCAAACCGCAACAATAGTGCAGTAAGCCGAGCGCAAGGCCCTGGGGGCTACACGGGCCCCAACACCCGCCTCCCCCGACCCCTCGCGGAGCCGTCCGTCCACATGGCCATGTGGGCTGTGGAGCCACAGAGCCGTGCATCTCAGTGCATCACAGTGGCAGAGCCGCTGGGTGTGCCCGAAGAGACACCGTGCGAACGAGGCCGCTGCCTGAGCCTGGATAGCTGGGGGACGAGCACGGCCCCCTGAGAGGGCCCAGGTCAGGAGGTGGAGCTGGACGGGCCACCCGGGGAGACAAGCCCGGGAGTGGTGAGTGCAACCTCGCAGTGTTGAAGGCCTGGAGACGAGGCAAAGACAGAGAGAGATGCTTGGGCAGAGGACAGGACGGGCGAGAAAGAGAAAAAGAAAAGGCCAGGAGAACCCGTCTGGAGAGCCCCGGGAGGCAGAGAAGGCAGGGCATTCAGAGTGGCCAGCAGTTCAGTTCAGTTCAGCTCAGTTCAGTCGCTCAGTCGTGTCCGACTCTTTGTGACACCACGGACTGCAGCACGCCAGGCCTCCCTGTCCATCACCAACTCCCAGAGTCCACCCAAACCCATGTCCGTTGAGTCGGTGATGCCATCCAGCCATCTCATCCTCTGCCATCCCCTTCTCCTGCTGCCTTCAGTCTTTCCCAGCATCAGGGTCTTTTCTAAGGAGTCAGTTCTTTGCATGAGCTGGCCATGGGCAGTTCTAAATGCCGCCAAATGGAGTAAGATGCCAGCCGGAACTGACCGTAGGGGTGGGGCCTGCTGGGTGCAGGGCGGGGGAGGCAGGGAGGGAGCTGGAGTCGGATGCTCTTTGGAATTGGTTGGGGGTAAAAGGGGCAGAGAAATGGGGTGGGGTCAGCAGTGGGGACTAGACAGTGTCGGCTTCAGTTTCTCCCCACTGGAGCACGTGCGCGTGGCAGAGACGCAGCCATTGCTGTGTGTGGTGGGGAGGGGGAGGCACCAGGATCAGGCCTGCAGGCATGGAGGCTGCCTGGGGGGTGGGGAGGGTGGGTGAGAGGGGATGGAGGGCCTGGGGCTGTATGTTGGGGGCTGCCGCCTGCCCGCTGAGCTGAGAGCCAAGGATACAGGCGCCATTCAGCATCTGTCAGCTGTCATCCAGGGCGGCCACAATGAGCTGAATGCCCTGCGCTGTGTAAACACAGAGCTGCTTTTTTGGTTTCTGGGTCCCTGGTCTTTCCCAGAGCTTCTGCTGGGCTGGGCTCTCGCCACCAGCATCCTGGGGTCAAGGTCGCCTGGACCCTGGGTGAAAGGGTGGTGTGAGGGACCATCCCTATTGCTTCTCAGATGAGACCCGCCCACCTGTGTATTGGGTGGGCCAAAGGGACAAGCCAGAGTGGGAGACAGGGGTGCACCCCGCCCCAAGGTCTTCCCCTGCCCCTGGCTTCAGAGGATGCCTCAGAGGTCAGGGGAGAGGGAGAGGGCACTGGGCTTCTCCTCCCGGAGGGCATCTCTGGGCTCCCTGGCCAGGCGGGCTCCTGCACGACCCTGGAGGCCAGCTCCCCTCGCAGCCTGCCTGCCCCACACTCCAGGCCCCCACGTGACCCGAAAGCTCCATGAAATGCACAGCAGGGTCTGCTTGGCCAGGAGCACCTCTGGGCCCCTAGGGAGGTCACTCCGTCCTGCGATCTGGACTCCCGGTCCCAGATCCCAGAGGCAGATCCACCCTGAGAGACGCAGATGCCAATGAGCCAGACTGAGCCTGCTTCACCGCCTTCGTTCTCCTCCCAAGGAATGGCCAACTCGCGTCTCCAGGCCCTGGACCACGTGCTGAGCCCTAAAACCAGTTTCACTGGGAACTGGACTAAGTATGGAATGTTCCCCAATTTACCTGGATGGGTGATTAATGGGCCTATTTTCTTCTGTTGCTTGGTGGGCTGGAGGCTGCCGGAGGAGAATGGTGCCCCGGGAAAGGTCGGGGAGAAGAGCCCGCTGACCTCGAGACGCAGGATGCCCGTGTCTCCTCTGGCAGCCCCTGGCCGGCAGGGAGGACCTGGTGCAGAGCGCCAGTCTGTTTAAAGAACAAATCCTCCCTGTTCAGCAAATGCGGACCGATGGCCCAGCCCCTGCTGAGAGAATTGAGCGGTTCAATCGATCCTTTTCCTCTGCGACAGAACAATGTGTTACACAAACCCACCGTCCCTCCCTGAATGAGGCCTTGGACCCTGCGTGCTGGGAGGCGTGCGTCTGAAAGCTGGTCTGCAGCACCGTCTGCAGACGGGAGCTCTGTGCCTCCCACCCCTGTCCCCACCTCTGTCTCCATATTCATCTTGGCTCAGCTCGCCTTCCCCTCGTGAGGGTCCACAGGGGGATTTTGTGCTCATTCATTCATTTCCAGGGACAACGTCAGTTCTGTCCAAAAACATCTCCTCCTCACGTTGTCCATGACAGCCTAGCGGGAAGAAGCATCCTCCTGGGGCCCCGTGGCCTGTGGCGGGCACTGCCAGCCCTGGAGGCACGTCCCCATGCTGCCTCGCCGTCCACGACCTCCTTTACTGCTGGTTTGTGGGCCAGGGTGAGAAAACCAGGTGAAAACTGCCTGTGATCAGGAAGCCGGAAACCCTCCCCAGGGCGCAGCGGCCGCGGAGCTGGGCACGAGGCAGGCAAGATCTGCCAGGCGGGGGGCGCCCAGACTCCAGAGGCCAATGCCTTGTAGAGTACGGGGCCACCTTCCATTGTTCCAAGGCAGGAGACTCAGGGGCCGGGGCTGGACATGGAGGCTGCCCCTGACTCACAGTACATGCGCAAAGAGCCGGGGTCTGTCGTCCTGAACCACAGCAGGGTCCAGAGCTGGAGGGACTCACCGGATAGTCGGCCAGGTGACCGCCCAGAGCCCTGGCCCTGCTGCCCACTGACCCCTGCTTGGCTGGCCTGTGCCCCTCGCCTCAGCTCCTAAGCTTTAGACGGTCCTGGCCCCCTGACACCTCTTCCCCAGCATCAGCTCCCACTGTAACGCTGGACCGGTCAATTACACTGAGTCCGTCACGCCCAGGGTGCGCAGGATCACCCAGGGGAGCAGTCGTCAGGGCAGTGAGGAGGAAGGCGCTGGTGGGCCAGACGGGGGCAGGAGAAAGAGGTGTCCCAGTGGGCGTGGTGCTCTCTCATCCGGGCACGATCTCCAGGCTTCATCCTGGGGTGTATGCTTGCCTGTGTCAGATACGAGTGGCAGATGGGAGACGAGATGGATTAATATCCATAAAGCCCTTGAGAGGGCCCAGCACGTGATCATTACTATGTAAACCCTATTTTATGTCATAACAACGGCTATTATTGTACCTTAAACGGTTCCCAAAACAATGCAGCCAACAGAATAGGTGCTTAGAAAATTAATGGTTTCAGTCCATTCGGAGCCCTTAAAAGCAGAAGACAGGATAGTCTCTTATTCATTAATAAGCATTCACATTCACTCATTCAGCAGACACTCCTCGCGGCAGGCTGCATTTTCCCAAACGCGGCCAGTCCTCTGTATCCGTCTCCCACGCCCTTTCTACACCATGATGGCGGCCCTCCTCTCATCTCGCGGCCAAGCTCAAGTCCCCGCTCCCTGGACCTGGGCCGACTTTGAGCCACCTCCACCAACAGAGGAAGTGACCCCCGGCCACAGAGAGGGCACGCGCTTCCTTCCACATCATCCTCACGCACGGCCTCCCTCGGCCCCAGCCGCCGTGTCGGACAGGACAGCCCCTGGACCAGCCACGTGCAGAGTCTCCGGGCAGCAGCCCCAGCTGTGGCCCCCCTGACGGCCAGTGACAAGGCTGCAGGTGAGCCCAGCCCCCAGAACTCAAGTCATCGCCAGCCTTCAAGCCACCAAAGCTGCTGCTGTCCACAGCAGCAGAGAGCTGTCCCTTCTGAGCCCTGCGGAAAGCGCAGACTTGTGAGCAAAGCCAAGAACTGTCACTGCTTAAGCACTGGGTCTGGAGAGAGTCGTGAAGCGTGACAGGCAGCGGAGTGCCAGAGTGTGCGGTGGGGGGGCTTCCATGGCCAAAACCTAGAACATAGGACGCTGGCTTAGACACCAGGCGGCAAGAAGCTAGGAAAGCTCGGAGGAGACTCTTGGTCAAGACGAAAGGTATGTGGCAGCATTAGTGGACATCTAAAGGAGCAGGAGGAGGCTGACAGTGAGAGTTTTGGGAAAGTCAGTGACTGCCCTTGGCAGCTTTGAGCCTTGTTATGCTGGACAGAAAGCTCTGCTGTCCATGGTTTCGTGGAAAATCAGAATTAAACTTTCTGAACTCAGTGAGTTACCTTAGGTGTCTCCAGACAGAATATTCAAAGCACTACCTAGCTTCTTCTGGAGGCCCGCAATGAAATGCCAGAGGAGAAAGAAAGACAAAGGTAGACCTGGTGGCTGTAAAGGGACTGGCTGCATTTCAAAAGAAAACAGGCTCTCTTTCTTTGGTCTTCTGGTTGGTAAATGATTCTAAAAGTCAGAACTGGCTTCCAGGGCTTCATTTCCAGGAGAGAGACACTCCTAATAAACCAGGCCTCTAGCAAAAAGCGACTATAAACTGCGGACAAAATACAAAACAATTGGCTGAAAGCTCTGAGGAGCACATGTAAGCGGGCAAATACAGGCTGGGGACAGGAGCAAGAGCGGGGGGCAGCGAGTGTGGCGGGGGGTCCGAGGTTTCCACAGCTGGGACCACAGGCCGGGGCCAAGCAGCTGGCACTCTGATGGGAAAATCCACTGTCCTCCTGGTAGGAACCTCAGGAAGGAGCCCAGGCAAGAGTGAGAGTGACCCAGAAAAGAACGTCCGAGAAGGGGAGCCCACCTCCTCAGCAAAGGCTCAACCTGGGACCCTGACTGGACCCTGAAACACACCCATGGAGCAGACGGAGCGCAGGTGAACTGGGATTCGGGCTTAGTCACCCACAGGTGCGACAGAGTCCATAGTTTGGGTCTAATCCAGTAAATGGCCTTAAAATACCACCCCTCAGAGCCATACAACAGAATCCAAAGTCTCAGAACAAAGCAATTATAGTTTCCAAAGGCGTTCAATGATGAAAAATCAGGAAAATTTGATATATTTACAAGGAAAAGATCCAGAGATGGACCAAATGTGGCATCAGTGGGCAAGGGCAATCATTTTTAACTACGTCCATGGGGGGAGGGAAATGCCATCACAATAAAGAGACAGAAACCAGGCAGGGGAACAGAAAATGTAGACAAATCCAAGTGGAAATTCTAGAACTGAGAAATAAAGCGTCACACATTAAAAATTTTCCAGATGGGCTTAATTAATAGCTCGGAGGTAGCAGATGAAAGAATCAGCAAATCTGAATATGGAATGATAGAAATCACCCAACCCGGAGAAGGGAGAGAAAAACCACTAAGGAAATAAATGCATCTTAGAAGGCACCCTTAAAGAAAATCCCCTCAGCCAAGATGTTTACATCTGATCAGAGTGGCTTCAACAGTGAAGAATACAGACATGGTTCGTTACAAGACACCAAAGAGCCCCCTTCCCCAGATGCCAAACCACAAGCAGTGCTGGAGGGAGCTCCTCGGGCAGATCGTCATGACACCGGGTGGGACTGTGAACCTTTGGGGATGGATGAAGCCCATCAGAAACGGCAAGTACCGGTCAGTCAGTCAGCGGAAAGTGACTGTTGCTGTTCAGCTGCCCGGTTGTGTCCGACTCTTTACGACTCCATGGACTGCAGCATGCCAGGCCTCTCTGTCCCTCGCCATCTCCCGCAGTTTGCCCAAGTTCATGTCCATGCATTGGTGATGCCGTCCAGCCATCTCGTCCTCCGATGCCCTCTTCCCCTTCTGCCCTCAATCTTTCCCAGCATCAGAGACTTTTCCAAAGAATCGGCTGTTTGCACCAGATGACCAAAATACTGGAGCTTCAGCATCAGTCCTTCCAATGAGTATTAAGCGTTGATCTCCTTTAAGATTGACTGGTTTGATCTCCTTACTGTCTAAGGCTCTCTCAAGAGTCTTCTCCAACACCACAATTTGAAGGCATCAATCCTTTAGCGCTCTGCCTTCTTTATGGTCCAACTCTCACAAGTGACTATTTTCCCCTTAATTTCTTTAAAATATATGTGACTGGTTAAAGGGAAAATAGACACTGTCTTTGGGGTTTATAGAGCATGTGAAGTTATACATTTACAACAATACCACAAAGGATGAGACTGTGGATGGATCTATAGTGGTTTAAAGTGGCACAATATTAACCCACATAGACAGTGAAAAATTAGGGAGTTAATATCACAATCCCTAAACAATTACTAAAATAACAATGCAAAGATGTACAACTCAAAAGCCCAAAGGTTAATTATAATGGAATTATTTTTAAAATAGTCAAATAATCCAAAAGAAAGTAAGAAAGGAACACAATAACAAACAAACAAAGCAGAGGAAAAACAGAAAAATATAAAAAAATACACATGAATATTAATAGAATAAGTACTCTAATGACAAGTATCAGAATGGATTTTTTTTGAAAAACAAGACCTACCCAACTCTATACTGTTGATAAGAGAAGCACTTTTAAAAAGACAAAAACAAGTTGAAAGTAAATGGATGAAAACATGTATCCCATGCATAGAAGACAAGTAAGAAGCTGCAGTAACTTTATTAATGTCAGGTAAAATAGACACCAAGACAAAGGATGCTGGACAAGGGAGAGACGGGTGTCTTTATCATAAAGATAAAAGGGCCAGTTCATCAGGAAGACAGAACAGTCTTGAATGCGCGTCTACCTAATAACAGCCTCGCAACGCGTGAAACCAACACCTATACAGCTGCAGGAAAAGTACAATTCCATGACTGTGGTAAACGTTCCAATGCTCCTCTGCCAACAACTGAGAGAAGAGCTGGAGGGAAAAAAAATCAATAAAAACTTGGAAGACCTGAGCAACACCATCTATCACCATGACATAGTTGATATGTATCAAACACTTGGCCCAACAAAGAAAAATGCATGTTTTCTTCCTAAGTGCACGCAGTCTGCTTACCGAGACAGACAGTATTCGGAGCCGCACACTGAGTAAACGAGATGTCAGAGACCTGGTGTCAGTCAGAGCATGTTTCCTGACCGTTGCTGTTGTTGCACAGTCACTAGGTCACGTCTGACTCTTTTGCGACCCCGTGGACTGTACCCACAAGGCTCCCCTGTCCATGGGATTTCCCAGGCATTCCCAAGAATACTGGAGTGGATTTCCATTTCCTTCTCCAGCGAGTCTTCCCGACCGGGAATCAAAGCCATGTCTCCTGCATCGGCAGGCAGATTCTTTACCACCTAGTCACTGGGGAATCCCTTCCTGATCATTGTTAAATTGAATTAGAAATCAAGAAAGAGTAAGATATCTAAGAAACTCCCAAACATATGGATATCAACAGCATCTAAATAATCCATGCTCAGGGAAGAAATCACAATGACAAGTGGAAAATACTTCACACTGAATGATAAAGAAAAGACAGCTTATGACAGTTTATGGGCTGCAGTTAAAACAGTGCTTTGAGGAAAATGTGTAGCTTTAAACGGCTTGTAACAGAGAGGAATAAAGACTACAGTCAGTGACCTAAGGGTCTACCTCAAACTAAAAGAAGAGCAAAATCAACCCAGAGAGAATGAAAGGGAGAAAGGGTAAAGATGGAAAGAAATCAAGGGAACAAGAAACCAGCAAAACATAGAGGCGATTAACACGACCAGAACGTGACTCTTCAAAAAGACCAAACAACTGATGAAACTCTAGTTAAGACTAACCCCCTAAAATGAGAAAAAAAGCACAAATCATCAATATCAGGATTAAAAGAATAGTTGCCATTTCAGATCTTAGAAAGATAACAAGAAGACAGTATGAGTAACTTTATGCTAATAAATTAAATAACACTAAAAATTAATAAAGGGATATCACGGGCTTCCCTGGTGGTCCGGCGGCTAACACTCCGCAGCCCCAGTTCTGGGTTTGATCCCTGTCAGGGAACTAGACCTCAAGTGCCCCAGCTAAGAGTTCACATGCTGCGATGGTGCCACTGAGGCCAGGCGCAGCCAAACAGAATAAACGCATATTGCAAAAAAAGGAATGTTGTGAGTAAATTCCTGCTGACAAATCCGACAACTTTGGTTAAAAGGACAAATTCCTCCAGAAATACTGCTTACCCAGATTTATACTCGATGAAGGAGAAAATTTGAATATTTCTATAGTTATGTTCTAAAGTAATTTTTTTAAATAAAAAAAACAAACCTTCCCAGCAGGAAAATTCCAGGCCCTGAAGGTTTCACTGGTGAATTCTATGAAACTTTCAAAAAGATGTGACATCAAATTTACACTAATCCTTTCAGATAACGGAAGAAGAGGGGAAACTTCTCAACTTGCTTTAGGAGCCTGATTCTGAAACTAAAACAGACAACGGCATTGCAAAGAAAAAAAACACTGTGAACCAATATTTCTTCTGATTGTGGACAAGAAAGTCCTTAACAAAATATAAGCAATTCGGGAAATCTAGCAACGTTTAAAAAGGACAATGCATTATAATTAAGTAGGGTTTATCTTAAAATACAAAGATGGTTTAGTACTCAAAAATCAATCAATGTAATTCACCATATTCACAGAATAAAGAACAACGCTCATAGGATCATTGTAATAGATACAGGAAAAAAGCATTTGACAAAATTAAAGATCCAATCATAGCAAAAGTCTCAGGGACCTCAGATAGAGCAATACAGGGTGGGTATGTGAAATCTAAGTTAGCGTCATACTTAATGGTGGCAAAGGTTTTCCCCGTAAGATTGGGAATGAGGCAAGGATTCCTGCTCTCATGGCCCCTCTGCACCATTTTCTGGAGAGTCTAGTCATTGCAGATGGAAACAGAGAAGTCAGCGCCTGCAGACCTGAAAAGAAGCGATCCAGTCTCTCCTTGGGGTTGAGATAGTTGCCTGCACTGTCCGCACAGGAGCACGGACCAGCGACCCTCACCTCGGGGCCCGTTCCCCACTTCTCCAAGCCTGTGCCCTCCGGGCAAGCCCCACGAGGAGAGGTGACGCTGCTGCCGTACATCCGTCCCTCAGGAGACAGACGGCCCTGGGAAGCCCCTGATGAGCACGCTGGGGCCGGCGCCTCGGAAACCCCGAAAGCTCCCCGGTTCTGCCTCAGTCCCCCACGACTTCTGGCAGCCCTGTTTTCTTACAAGAAACAAAGGCTTTTGGAAGCGGTCCCAGAGGTCAAGCAGTTAGTTACCCGCTTGGTCTCCACGCATCGCGATGGCCCGGAAGTTCCCTTGGGGAGATCGTCCCTAAACAGCAGGTCGGGGACAGAATCTCAGGCTGTCTCCAGTTTTGTTGTCGTTGCTGACAAAACACCGGCGGGACAGCCCACGGAAGCGGATGTGCCTTATTGCATTTTGCCTTTTCTCTAAACCACGAGCTTCGCTGGCGTTTTGCTTCCTTTGCCGTCTTTGTTCTCAGATTGCACCCAGGAGAGCCAGACAATCCGGTGAAGCTGCAGATTCGAGAGTGTCTGAGAGTGTGTCTACAGACGTGGATGCAGGGCAGCCGGGCAGGGGAGGCGAACTCGGGATCCTGGAGGTCCTGGGTTTGAGGCAGTAAACCCCCCGTTTCCTGCCTCAGTCTTCCCACGTGTGAGATGAGGCCACAGCAGGAAATAGAAAACAGCGTGTCGCCCGGTCTGGCCTGGGCTCACTGCTTGGCAAGCGGCAGCTCTGAGGCCTCCTGGTGTCCCCTGATGGCTCCTG
The DNA here is from genome assembly GCF_054371585.1 of Giraffa tippelskirchi. NCBI lineage: Eukaryota > Metazoa > Chordata > Mammalia > Artiodactyla > Giraffidae > Giraffa > Giraffa tippelskirchi. The sequence goes on along the minus strand of NC_137278.1, from coordinate 1,527,761 downwards.
GACGCAAGGGTGGAGTTGGGAAGGAGGTCTGCAGTGCTCGGAGGGGGTGCAGAGCGGTGCTGACCTGATCCCAGCAGGGCAGTGTGGGGGCCGAGAGGGCCAGGAGGCTGAGCCGTGCCGGGCAGCTCTGCGGGCACCTGGGGCGCCGGGCGGCTCTGCGGGCACCTGGGGCGCCGGGCGGCTCTGTGGGCACCTGGGGCCACACTGGGCATCTGCGGACTTGGTGTCCTCGCTGAAAAGGTGGAAGGAGCGCGGCTTAAACATCAGCTCAGTTCAGTTCAGTCGCTCGGTCGTGTCTGACTCTTTGTGCCCCCATGAACCGCAGCACACCAGGCCTCCCTGTCCATCACCAACTCCCAGAGTTCACCCAAACTCATCGTCCACTGAGTCGGTGATGCCATCCAACCATCTCATCCTCTGTCGTCCCCTTCTCCTCCCGCCTTCAGTCTTTCCCAGCATTAGGGTCTTTTCAAATGAGTCAGCTCTTCACATCAGGTGGCCAAAGTGTTGTAGTTTCAGCTTCCAGTGAATATTCAGGACTGATATAGATACAGTGAAGACACACTTCAATGCATGCGGCCCCAGCGCCGTGAAGCACAGGGGCTTTAACAACTGCACCGTCCCTCCCTCTGACCAGGAGGAAAGCTGGGCACGGGGTGGGCTACCAGGATGCGAACCCCTCCACAGGAGCCAGCCAGGCCCGGGCTGGGGAGCTGGGCAGGACGGTCAGGTGAGAAGCAGGGGCACTGTGTTGGACCCAACCCCACAGCGGAAGCGCGCGGCGTGCCCTGGCCTCAGGGAGGGGCCCGCCCATCGGCTTCACACCGGCTCCCGCTGCCTGTCCCGGCAGCCCTGTCTCCTCTGACCACTCTGCTCGCAGAGCCCATCAGACCCCGGGGCAGCCAACCCCAGCCTCCGACTCAGCGCGCCCCACACCCAGCATCTCCTCCCAGGCCTCTCACCCAGAGCCCCTGACTCCCCCATCCCCTTCTCTCCGCATCTCCCCTGCGGGGAAAGCCCACTTCCCACCCAGAGCCCCAAGCCAGCTTCTAAACCACCCTTGACTCCCCAGCCCCACACCTAGCGGTCAGCAGGTCCGGTCCCCACTCTCAGAACAAAACCCTCCATCCACGCCTTACACGTCCCCTTCAGCCAAGCCCAGTCATCGCTCACGCGATCCTTCAGCCAGCCCAAGGCAACAGCCTCGGGGGGTCCCACTCTGACCCCCACCCACCTCCCTTCTCCACAGGGAGGCAGAGCTCTCAAAATGCACCCAGACATAGTCACCTCCCTTCTCCCAAGCCTGATCGCCCCGTCATGGGAACAGACTCTAAAAGCACCCCCGTGGCTGGCACAGTCCTGCCAGCTCCCACCCCTGCGGTCACTCTCCAGTCCTCGCTCCCTCGGACGTCTCTCCCTCCCACAAGGCCACCACGGGATGCTGTCCCCTACCCCACGGGCTCCTCAGAGGCCACCTCCCTCCCAGATGCCCTCCCCAGAGCCTCCTGGCCCTTAGCCCCATAGCACCCACCACAGGAAATATTTGCCCAGCTTTTTATTCGCTTGTTTTCTGTCCCTGCTCTAGGCTGAACAACGACAGTCCAAAAGACGTCCACGGCCTAACCATCCCTGCCAACGTTACTTCATACGGAAAAGGTGTCTTTGGAACTGGTATCAAGGCAAGGATGTCACCGTGGAGAGACCATTCTGGATCATCCAGGTGGCCCTTGATACAATCTCACGAGTCCCTAAAGGAGGGAGCCAGGGGAGATTCGCAGCCACAGAGGGGAAGGGGAGGTGAAGACGGAGCGGAGAGCTTGAGGATGCGGGCCTCGGAGATGATGCGGGCCTCGGAGATGATGTGGCCACAAGCCAAGGAGCACAGGCGACCGACCGCCAGCACCTGAAAGCCAGGAAGGACCCTGGAGCCTCTGGAGCGAGGCCGGCATCACTCCTGGCGAGTTACTCGGAGCGGCAGGAGCGGGGGCAGCTGCTGCTCACGGGAACAGGGATGGCTCGGCTGGGATGCTCGGGGCCACGGAGCTGTGTCAGGGCCGCTGTGACTAAATGGCCTGGGAGCTTTCGGGCTGGGAGTCGGCTCCCAGTCCGGGGTTCAGGGAAGTCTGCACCGGCTGCAAACGGAGGGCGTCACAGACGTGTGGTCGATGCTGTGGCCTGGAGGAAGTGCCCGGCAGAGGCCTCCGGGAGGCAGGAAGACGGTGAGGGCCACGGGGAGTGGGCGGCGGGTCCGGAGGGAGGGCGGGCTCCAGGGAGGAGGGGCACCAACCACACTGGGGTGCCGCTGACGTCTCCACGTGAGATGAAGGCCCTCGTTCAGCAGCTGGGTTTGGGGGTCTGAGCAGGGGGCCAGGAGAGACCAGGAGGAGAGCCGTGGACACGGTGAGCGAAGAGCCTGTTTCCGTGAAGGGGACTGAGAGGAGGGGCGATGCAGGAGGGAACAAAGGGTGCCCTTAGTGACCGGGGAGCACATGGCCGCCCTTCGGGGCCCGAGGGAATGGCGGGGGAAGTGCGGTGCGGGGGGCCTCCCCGACGGAGCAGGCCCCGTCCCCGGGACGCGGAACTCCCGGTGGGAGCCCCACGCTCAGGGCAGGGCATGTGAGGAGGGGACCACGCCCGTGAGAGCAGCTGGGAGAGTCCAAGCTGGGGAGAGGCCGAGGCAGGGCCCTTGGGAGGAGGTCACGGATCCACAGGAACCGTCCGAGCGGTCACGGGAGCCGTCCCGGAGCAGGCAGGATGGGGATGGCCGGGGGCTGAGGGCTGAGAGTGGCTCCAAGGATGGTTCCGGAAGCCCAGTGGACAGAGGGGACGGGAGGTGGGGGCGGGGGTGCAGCAGGGGCTGCAGCCAAAGGGTCTTAGTGCCACTGGCTCCTGGACGGTCACCAGCAGTGTGACCGTCACCTCCCACAAGGCCCGGGGCTTCCTGAGAGATGCCATCACAGCTGGGTACACCGTAGGGATGAGAAAGGGGTCAGCTGCGTGCTCCCCACTTCCGCCGTGACACTGCCCCGCATCCAGGCCCAGGCACCTCTCCTGCCCAGACGACCTCCCAAGATTAGCAGCCACCCGCCCAGTCCGAGGGCTGAGCCCATGAGCAGTGAGTGCCTGGCTGGTCCCTGCAGCTGGAGACCAGCCCTGTCTGGCCAGGCCTGTCACACAGTGGGTCTGGGTCAACACCTGCCATCCGCGAGGGTCAGTTCAACAAGGACAGTGGGCGCCCAGGGAGGCTGAGAAGGGAGGGCGGAGGTCTGGGGGGGTCTGGGCGCTGTGCCTGGAAGAAGGGGCAGCGGGCAGCCCACAGCCCTGAGCATGGAGGCCGGACAGCTCGCGTGGGCTGGGCCCCACTTGCTAGGAAATTTGCAGAGGAGAGGGGAGAGGCAGTGCTGTTGCCTAGGCAACCACTCTGTCACCTTCTAAGGAGCCTGGCGGAGGGAGGAGGCCTGTCTTAAAGGAGCACAAGGCCCATCGATTTGGCGGCGTCCTGAGGAGTCTCGGCAGGAAGTCGGTTCCTTCCGAGCTCAGGCCCGAGTTCCATCAGGACGGATGGCAGGAGGGGGGTGCCCGGGACCCACTGTACCAGCTGAAGGGGCTCAGGGCTGGCACGAAGGGGCAAGAGGCTGCTCTGGCTGCCGAACACACAGACAGAGCCCCCAGCCTGATGCGACCTGGAGCCACTGCCCTGGGGGCTTCACGGTCGGCCAGGCGGGAAAGTCGCTAGGCGAGAAGACTGGAATCTAAACTGGTCAGCAGAGAACTGTGGCCGCACCCCAGGCCGTGGCCACCTTGCACCCCGACTTTGGCCAACCCCTAAGCAGTGGTCGGGAGCAGAGAACTGAGGAGGGATTGCTGGGGGCACCGAGGTGGGCACTGGACCAGGACAAGGCCCGACTGTAAGGGGACTTGGTTGGCAGGAGTGAATAAGAATATGATAAACCCTGACGATGCCAACTAAGCCCTGACGTGCAGAGACGCTTCCTTCCTCCATGTCACAGGGTTTTCCCAGGAGATTGTAGCTCACGCCGTGAAGATAAACGAGCTTTTCGTTAGCAATGTTTCAGTTTGACTTCGTCTTCCCAGCCTCTGTCAGATTCAAGGACAAGCTAGGATCTCCAAGTCGCAAAGCGCGTGGGGGTGACATCAGCTGTGCTCCTCCGTCCTCTGCCTCCAGCCTGTGCGCCTGGCACGTCCTGGGCATTTCCTGAGGCTGCGGCTCCCTCACTGTTTGCAGCTGGCAGGTAGGGGCCGCCTCATCGATGCCCCTGCAGAATGGGTGGGCACAGAAGGGCGACCCCCATGGCCAGAAGTCAGATTTGGTTTTAGGGGACAAGACCTGACACTTCTTCCTGGTGCTTCCTCTGCACGCACGGGAAGCGTCTGCATCACCGCCACCTGGCCCCAGCAGCGCCTGCTCTGGGCAGCGGGCTTCTGTCTCTCCCGCTATGTTCTTCTTTGTATGTTAACTTTGCAAGCAATAAAAATAATGAGTCTGTGCAACTTTTTAAAACAACTTTCTTAAGATATAATTCACAAACCACACAATTCACCCACTTAGAGTATACAATCTGATGGTTTTGGTATATCACATTATCATTTTAACTGTAAAAATTGAATATAGTAAAATATGTATTTCCACTCCAGTATTCTTGCTTAGAGAATTCCATGGACAGAGAACCCTGGTGGGCTGCAGTCCATGGAGTCACAAAGAGTCAGACATAAGTGAAGCAACTCAGCATGCACGGATGCCTTGATTTGCAGCATCAACTTGCAGACAAAGGCCGGTATAGTCAAAGCTGTGGTTTTTCCAGGAGTCAGGTACAGATGTGAGAGTTGGACCATAAAGAGCGCTGAGCACCAAGGAACGGATACTTTCAAACTGTGGTGCTGGAGAAGACTCTTAAAGAGTCCTGTGGACTGCAGGATCAAACCAGTCAATCCTAAAGGAAATCAACCTTGAATACTCTTTGCAAGGACTGATGCTGAAGCTGAAGCTCCAATACTTTGGCCACTTGATGTGAAGAATCAACTTATTGGAGAAGACCCTGATGCTGGGAAAGATTGAAGGCCAAAGGAGAAGGGGGCGGCAGAGGATGAGATGATTGGATGGCATCACTGACTCAATGGACGTGAGTTTCAGCCAACTGGAGAGATAGTGAAGGACAGGGAAGCCTGGTGTGTGGCAGTGCCTGGGGTCGCAAAGAGATGGACACAACTGAGCAACTGAAAAACAGCAGCAGCCTAGCTCTGGGACCTCCCACTCTGGCGATCCCGTGTGAGTTACGCCCCCAGGCTCCAGCTTCCCCATCCGTGATGTAAGAGGCCTGGACCACTCCGCCCCTTGACGCTCGGCATTCTGTGATTATCGGCTGTTAGACATTTCCTGCACAGAGTTTACTGTCTGAAGAAAAAACACTGAGAAAGAGATGAGGGAGGTTTCGTAGTACCTATTACCAGCGTAGCTTCTCAGGAAACAGTGGTGCTTAGGGACTTCTCCTCTCAAATGGTGCATATAATGGAGACTGTGGGGTCTAAGGCTTGGACCTGGGCTGGGAGTGCCTGCAAAAGGAGAGTGTGGGGCTGACACAGAGAGGGCCAAGGAAGAAAGCGCATCTCCTCACAGCTGGAGGGTGAAGTCCGGGCCTCTGGCTAAGACAGCGGGCCGGACTCGGGGGTCTGGAGGCCCACCGAGCTCTCCTAGGCTCCTGGTTCAGCGAAGGCATCCTGGGTAGGCAGAGTTGGGTCTGTTTCCATCTGAACACACGTGCACACACCCAGCGCAGACGCACACGGCTGTGCACGCCCGCCCCCGTGTATGCATATGAACCATGAACACAAGGACAGACCCTCACCCAAGAGGCCTCCCTGGGGCACAAGCCCCGCAGGCGCCATCTGTTCCCTCTTTGCTGTCTTGCTAGGCACCCCAGAAGGACAAGAAGAAGGGCTGCCAGTACCGAAGCCCCGCTTTCTAGCTCTGAGCCCATGCCCCTCAACTCTCCCCCATCACCCCTCCCGGCTCTCTAGCTCTGAGCCCATGCCCCTCAACTCTCCCCCATCACCCCTCCCGGCTCTCTAGCTCTGAGCCCATGCCCCTCAACTCTCCCCCATCACCCCTCCCGGCTCTCTAGCTCTGAGCCCATGCCCCTCAACTCTCCCCCATCACCCCTCCCGGCTCTCTAGCTCTGAGCCCATGCCCCTCAACTCTCCCCCATCACCCCTCCCGGCTCTCTAGCTCTGAGCCCATGCCCCTCAACTCTCCCCCATCACCCCTCCCGGCTCTCTAGCTCTGAGCCCATGCCCCTCAACTCTCCCCCATCACCCCTCCCGGCTCGGAGCCTCACTTTATCTCACGAAGCATGGCCTCCAAGGACACCTCCGGGAGTTGGCCAGCCTTTCCATCCTGGGCCTGCGGCCCTCCCTGCTTCGCGTCCACGCTTTTGAGTCCAGGGGGGCCCGGATCCCAGAGGACAGAGGCCTGGAGCCACGCCGCCCCGGCCAGCCTGGGTGGAGTTTTCCCTCCCAGTTGAATTTCCCCCGCCTGCTTGATGTCACATCCTGTCCCGGCTTCCCCGCCGCCGCCCTCGCCACCCCCGCGCGTGAGCGTGGCGCGCGGGGCCCCCTGCGCCTCCCCGCCCCCGCCCCCGCCCCTTCCCCGCAAACTTTTGGCACCCGGGCCGCCCAGCCGCGCGCCCGAGCTCTGCGGGCACGGGGCCGTCAGGAGGAGGGGCCGAGGAGGGGCGGAGGGGCGGCCCGCCCCGCCCGGCGACCGCGGAGCCGCTCGACGCGCCGGAGATGCAGAGCGGAGGCTCCGCGCAGCAGACCCCGCGCGCCGCCTGCTCCGGGTGCTGAAGGCGCGGGGACACGGCCGGGCGCCGCCGCGGAGCCCGCAGACCCGGAGCGCGTCCGCGTCCACGCAGCCGCCGGCCGCCGAGCACCCAGGGCTCCCCGCACGCCAGGACGTCGGAGGCGGCCGCGAGACATGCAACCGGCCCGGAAGCTCCTCAGCCTCCTGTTCCTCATCCTGATGGGCACCGAACTCACCCAAGTACGTGCATACAACGCCATTTTCCTCCCTGCGTGCGAGGCGCCCGCCCGGCCCGGGGCCCGGCAAAGTCGGGGAGCCGCTCCGCGCAGCCCGGCGCCCCCCTCACCCCGGCCCCGGGCGCGCGGCCGTGGGGTTGGGGAGGGGACTAGCTTCACCTGGGATGCAGGAAGGGGTGCAGGCTGACCCCAGACTGCTGCTGTGTCCCCCAGGACCCTCAGCCCTGAGCCCTTCCTCCTGGACGCCCTGGCTGCCACTCCCTGCCGAGAAGTTCAAAGGGCAGCGGAGGGGGCTGTTTGGCGGCTATTGTCATCCGGGAGGAAGACGGAGCAGGCGGTCCGAGCTGCCGGCGCGCTCGGAGGTGGATGCGACCCAGCTCCCGCCCCTGCATCCCTGCCTCTGGCTACAGTTGCTGCCCTTGGGGCTCCCGAGCTGGCGGTGGGCATGGTGCGGGGGAGACCAGACCGGGGAGGGCAAGCCGCCGTGTATGAGGCTGGGGTACATTGTGGGCTCCAAGTGGAGGTTTGGGATGGGGGGAGGTTGTGGCCACATGCGCGGCATGAAGTGAGTGGCAAGCGTGTGTGGGGACTGCTGGGCATTTTAAGTAGACTCACCATCCCTGAACAATGTATCAGTAGAGAGCCTGTCTCCGGCTGGTATTCTCCATTTTAAAATGCATTTGAGAGCTGGTGGGTCTGGAGCGCCGGGCTGGGGTGTCGCTTTGGCATCAGGGTGTTGGCAAGAAGCTGCCAGCTTCGGGAGCCAGGCCGCTCAGAGTGACATTAAAATGCCCTTTCCATGGTGCCACTGTGCCACGGTCTGAGCCGGGAGATGCCCTTTGCAGCCGTGAGTCCGGGAGGTGGGGGGGGGTGCTGCCAGGAGCTTGGCCCCAGGCACCAGCTGCCCCCAACCCTCCTCTCTTCCCTCCTCCCTCTGCGCCTCCCTCCCTCCCAGAATAAAAGAGGAAACAAAAGAGAGAAGAGAGGGTGAGAGGTGGATCACAGGAGAGAAGGCTCTGGAATAAGCGTCCCTTGTTTTCCCTGGGAAGTGCTTGCCGGCTCCCTGGCTCTGCGGGAAGTGCCTGCGGCCCCAGCCCCAGCCGAGGGAGGGTCTGTCGCCCACTGCCACGCAGGCAATCGGCCGGGCCCCCTGGAGAGGGTCTGCCCGGTCCGGGAGAGTTTTCTTGGCTTCGGGGAAGGGCTGGCCGAGGGGCAGACTCAGGCTCTGCGAGTGGACACTGTGTGAATGCCCGCGCCCACGCTCACACACGCTCCACTCCACAGACACAAGCACACATGGCAGAAAGGAGCCAGGAAGCATGTGCCTGATTTAGACATCTCAGGGAAGAGATGGCTGGCCTTGTAGCCTTGCAAGCGACCACCCCGGGCCCTCCAAGCGCTACTGGCCTCCTCACCTCCAGGCTCCCTGAGTCTCCATTCCCAGCCCTCCTCCAGAGCTTCACTTCTCAGTCTTTTTAAAGATCCCCTGTTCTTGGGAGAAACTTTTGGTCTAGCTTGGGTTGGAAGCTTTGTCTGGGTGGCGAGAGCCCTGGCCCGTCCATGCTGCCGGTGCTGGACATGCGAGTGTGGCCAGCCCCTGCACACACGCCTGCAGCCCCACCATCCGCTTCAGGACCCTGGTCAGCTCCCCGAGGCCATGCTGGGCAGGAAGGGAAATGATGTTGTTTTCTTTGGAAGCTTCCTCTTTGCGAGGCTGAGCTGTGGGATCCCTCAAGGGAATGCCTCCCTCAACACAGCCGAGAGGCAAGGCCCTACCCTCCTGGCCTGCCTCTGAGTCTGTACTCTCAGAATCTTCCATTGGAAGCCTAGTATCCCTAATGGTAGTGGGATTTTAGATCCGAGGCCCAACGGGCAGAGACCAGTTGGTCCACGTCTGTGAAGGGGTCGGAGGGTGGCTGGCTTGGCCACCCGCTCCAGAGACCCCGCTGCCCTGGTCCCACCCAGGTGGGCTTCTTTGGGGTCAGGCCAGGTTCCTCTCTCCTTTGTCAGACCTCTAAGGCGGGGACTGGGTTTGGGGGTGGATGTAGGTACAGGGCTGCTGTGAATCTGAGAGCTACTCAGGGATACCCCTACCCAAGACCCTTGCTTTCTTGATCCCAAAGGGATCCAACTCTGGGAAGGCACACTGCCTGGTGTCAGGAGTGATGGTCCCTCCACGTGTGATGAGTGAATCACCTCTGGGCTTCGGGAGGAGGGCAAGGCAGTGGTGACCGGCCTGGGTGGGGTCCGTCTCCTCCCACCCTCTTCCTCTCCCACTTCAAGTAAGCTGCCCCCACGGCCACCCCCTCCATCCAGGGCCTTTCCCAAGAACGTGGATGCAAGGTTCCAGGGCCACCGTGTTTACGGATTAGGACCTGCCCGAATGGGAACAAGTCAGAACCGTGTGGGTTTCACCTGCGCTTCACGGGCGCTGCTTGAAGGATCCAGGCAGATGGGCGGGGGGCGGGGGGAGCGTACATGGCCGGGCCATCTGTTCTCCCAACAGCGCGCTTACGATGAGCCACTCAGTCAGACGCCAGCTAGTGATGGATGGCCTACTGCGCGCCGGGCTCGTGGGCCCAGACGAACTCTGTCCCCAGACGGAAGGACACTTGACTGGGTCTCGTGCTGTAGTTTTCTAGGAAGAGGCTGGCGTTTCCTGCTCCTTGAGAAGCACCTCCAGAGCTTCCCAGCAGAATGCAGAGCTGGATCTGCGTCTTGGCGGAGGCAGGGCACCGCTCAGGCTATCGGTGCCCTGCCCACCCCAGCCCAGCTCACCTCCCCTCGCAAGAAGCACGTGGCCCCCCCGTGTGAGATGCCCAAAAGGGCAGGGCAGCTCTTGACAGTGACCCCGGGCCCAGCTGCCCCTCCCCTCCCGGCCCCACCAGCCACTCTCTGGTGACCTTGAGAAGGGCTCTGAGCTTCAGCCTGAACGTCCACCCTTTTAAAAGGAAGAGCATGAAGCCTGGTGAGGTTTGAAGATGCCCCCACTCCGGTCCTGTCCTCCTTTCTGGCCAGTGCAGCTCTCAGACCCCAGCTGGTCAGGCTTCACTCCAGCACAGCTGGGCTGGCGATGCTGAGTCCAGGCCTGGCCGCCTAGCATACGGGGAGACCTGAGGTGCTGCCACGCCGGCTTGTTCGAGAGGCTCAAGGACTCTGGGATCGGAGTGGAGGGAGCTGAGAGTGCTTTGGAGCAGGGGTGCCGTTTGCACCTGCCGAGCTGGGGCATGAAGATGGGGAGGAACAGGTGGGCAGGAGGGGGGCTGCACAGAGAGGCCGCAGCATGCAGAAGGGCCCAGAACCTCAGAGCTCAGCAGAGGAGCGCTGAGGGATTAGCTCTGTCTCAGGGGTGAAGGGGATCCTTTTTCGTTAGTCCCCAGGCCGGGCGTGGCCTTTCTGAATTACAGGACCCCAGCCCCGGCCCCCTGGGTGGGGTTCCAGCTGTGAAGGAGCACACGGCACCGCGAGTGCCAGCTGTCCCCGGGCCATCGGGGCCTCAGGCTTTATGGAGAGACTGGTGATGCTTGTTCGGAGCTTGGGGAGCTGTGTGCAGGTCTCAGCGTCTGAGAAGAGGTGTGAGTGGTCCCTGGGGGTGGAGTGGGTGATGGGTGCTGTGAGCCAACAGGCAGGTGTCACAGCGGGGCTGGCATGGAGCTGACCCCTCAGGATCCTCTCTCTTCAAACCTGTTGTCGCCCCCTCAGATTCAGCCAGAGTGAAGACTCCAACCCACTGCCCTAAACAAACTGAACAAGAATAAAGCATCCATTCAGACAGAAGCATGAATTCTGTCACCTGCTTGAATCGGAGCCAGGGCTCAGCGATCCCACTGACGTCCTGTCCATCTGCCCCGGGCCCTCACCTCCCCCAGCTCTTTGGTCCACTTGTGCTGGGGTGTTAGTGGTCCAGGTAGTAGGAGGTTCAGGATGGCTGGGGTCATTCCCTCTACCAGGCAGTTCAGAATTCGTGGAGTTGACTCCGTCTCTGCAGCGAGCTTGGCCACTGCCTCAGGGGCTGGCCAGAGGCCGCCCGGGGAGGTGTCCCCGTTTCTGGGCGGGAAGGCCCTGGGACGCCCTCTGACACCCAGGGCGGGGCTGTAAGCAACGTGCCTCTCGGCCCACCGACTCCAGCCTTCCCAGTGGGGAGAAGGGTGATGTTCTGCCTTGGGTTGCATTTATTACCAGTTATCGGGCCCTGTGATCAGTGTTAACACCCAGTGCAAAGTCATACAAAACTAATTACTGGCTAAACCGAATTAGATGCGCGCCGCTGTGGGTGGGGCTGTGGGGACCGGAGCCCTTCTCAGTTCTGGGGGGCGCCCCGCGGACCCTCTTCGCCCCCAGAGCAGCAGCCTGAGGTCCCCCCCACGGCGGCTCAGATAACGGGGGAGAAAATGCACCAGGGAGATGCCCCGTCTTCACTGTGTCAGATTATCAGGCATCAGAAACGTGGCCAGGAGCTGAAGGCGCCAGGGGGGAACCAGTCATGAGGGTTAATACTTCTGTGTCGCCGAGTGTCAGCCCCTCCCCACTGCGGGAGCTTAGTCTGGGTCAGATAGAAGCCGCCTCGGCACCCCGGGCTGCAGTCCTCAGTCTCCAGACAAGCAAGCCGAGGCGCGGGTGGCGGGTGGTAATTCACCTGCCCAGTGGCCCAGCGAGTAGGTGATAGACCCCGGGTGCAGCCCAGGTCTGCCTGACACCCGAGCTGGTGTTCTTGTTGGGAGAGAAAAACAAAGAGCAGAGAGAAGGCATCGCTGAGAACCAGTAAGGAAGGGGGTGCCGGGCGCCGTCACGCCAGCTCGCGCGGCCTTTGGAAGAGGGTTTGAGAGCCGGGTCTCTAACTGTGTGGCCCAGCGCTCAGCCCACGCTGGGCCTGGAGCTTTGTGAAGGGGGGCCCTCGGGGGTCGGCTGCTTCTCGCCCCTGAGCTGGAGAGAGCTGGCAAGCCCTTCATCCCGGGAGGTGGAGGGCGCCTTCGAGGGAGCAATGGTCCGTCCCTCAGCTCTCTCCCGCCGAAAGGGAGGGTTCACGCAGGGAGCTGTGCTCGGCCCGACTCTGCGAGCATCTGCTCGGTGACTGAGCTCCAGGAAGTAAGAACTAGCTCACGGCCCTTCTTAGCCGATGTCCCCTCTGAATCTCCGAACCGTCCCCCACACCCGGTTACGCCATTTGCTACATTTGGCATGATTTGTGTGGGGGGAAGACAGCACTTCCCACGTGGCTCCGCCGGCAAAGGATCCGCCCGCACTGCGGGGGCCTGGGCTTGATCCCTGGGTCGGGAAGATCCCCTGGACAAGGGAACGGCTACCCACTCCAGTATCCTGGCCTGGAGAATCCCATGGATGAGTCCATGTGGTCATAAAGAGTCGGACACGACTGAGCGGCTTTCACTTTTCACTTTCACAGCACAGCCAAAGGAAGGGGGCTCCTCCTTGCTAACGGGGCCCCCCCTTCTCCTGCACCCAGTTAAACCCCAGGACACATGCCAGGTGACAGTGGGCAACAGCGACGTTTAGAAGATGTGGGCTTCCCCGTCTCCTTGTCCAGGTCTCAGCAGTGGGGACTTGGCCTGCGTGTTCCTGATGTTCAGGCCACGGTATTTAAAAGCAGACCGTCAGTAAGAGGGGGTGGAGTAAGAAGCATCTCGACCAAGCAGTCCAGGGCAGAGGAGGGAAGGTGCCAAAGCCCCAGGCTCTGTCTCGGGGGAACTCTCACCTTGGAGATGCTCGTTAGGGTGATCACCCACGTAGCATAGTGAGCACGCAAGGCGCCCTCCAGGAGCTTAAACCTCCCAGCCCAGATGTCCCCAGGCGCACACAGCCCTCACGGGGGGCTCTGGCAAGAAGGTCACCCCCACTGGCTTCACATGATGCTTTGAGGGACTGAAGGTCAAAGAAAGAACAGAGGTGTGTCCGTAAATATCATAGAGACTTTCCTCTTCACTCCGAGTGCTGGTTATGAATCTGACAGCACGGCGGGACCCCAAGAAAGGCGTGCTCAGGACTGCAAACACTTCCGCTCTGTGACGGGTGTGCACGCGCCGCGCCCCGGGCAGCCCCCGAGTCTCGCCGGGCGACTCTGCACGGGTGCAGTCAGTGGCGCGTGGCCCCTGGGGAGGGGGCACTGGCTGAGTTCCCCCGTAAACAGCTCGAGGGATTTCTCAGGTCAGCTCCAGCCGCCAGCAGAGGGGCTGAGGTTTCTGAGGCCCAGTCCGGACTCCACAGGCAGGGGCTGTGGTCAGGTTGAGATGCTGCTGATGGGTGGAGAGCGGAGCATGTGCTCCCAGGAGTGGCCACACATGGAAGCCTCTGGAATCCGCCTGCAGGGAGTCCTCTGCTCCAAGCGAGTGTTACATTCTGGGGTGTTTCCTGCGTTCCCAGCCGGACCCCGGAGTTGCCTTAGATGTCTTCACAACGACATCACCTTCTAATTCACACCAGGGTCAGCTACTTACTCAGTAGAAGCCGGACTGCCCTCCACTAGGTGTGATGGGGCCCCTTACCTGGGAAGGAGGACCCGGAGGTGTCTGCAGCCCCAGAGCCCAGCCTCGAGCCCGGGCACCCTCTGAGCAACCCCCATCCCTCACGGGGCCTCTCCTGGGACCGGGCCCCACTTCTGCTGGCGGGGAGCCTCAGACAGGGTGGGCCGTGGCTCCCCATCCCCATCTGGATGCAACGGTCTGAGGCGACGGGTCTGTAAGGAGCGTGGGACTTTCCCAGGCGGGAGCAGAGGCTGTGGGCGGCCCAGGGTGGACGGGGCGGCTGGCTCTGCAGGCGGACCGGGCGGCAGGGCCAGGGCGGCAGGGCCGGGGTGGCAGCCGGCACAGCCGGGACAGCCCCACGGTGGCAGGGCGCTCGCCCTCGGGGAGGTGGCCGGCCCCCCTGTCTTGGGGTCTGAAGGCAGTGTGTCCTGACGGTAGAGAGGGAACGAAGGCTTGAGCAGGCAGCAGAGGATGGCGGTCCATGGTGATCTCCCGTGGTGGTCTCCCGTGGTGGTCTCCCACGGCTGCTGGGAGGGTGGCTCCACCAGCAGAAGGCCAGGTCCCCCCCGCCCCCAGAGCTCCGAGGAAAGCAGGAGGAAGGCAGGCTGGACGGAGCAAAGAGGCTCCGCGACCCCCACTGTCCCCTCCCTCCCCTCCCCCTTTCTCTCCGTCTCTTTCCGCTTCTCTGTCCCCCTCCTCCGCGCCCCCACCCGTAGCCATACGCAGATAGCTTGACGGAAATACGGATGTTCTTAAACAGCAGAAAGGCCTGCACGCTCTGTCCTCTGGGGTCTGCCTTGGAGCGCGAGAGGCTGGCCCTGGCCCCGTAAGTCCCCGCGAGCCCCATGGGCCTGTTTCCTGTCCATGGAAGGGAGGTGATCAGAGGCGCCCCCCCGGACGCGCTCTCTTGCCCTGAGGCTGTGGGGGGGAGGAACTCTGTCTGCAACGCCGGCCCCCATCTGCCCATCCGCCCCTCATGAGGAGGACAGGCTTGGAGGCGGGAGGGTGCGTCCAGGGTTATGTAATGCCGGTCCCTGCTCGCAGAGTCCGGAGGCCTGGGGATCCTTGTTTCCCTGCCTGCTGGTGCCTCTACACAGAGCCCACCAAGGTCAAGGCTGGGACGGGCTGGCGTGAGGACAGAACCCGGGCTGAGGAGGTGCGCGACAGATGAGCCAGCCCGCAGGCCCCGCAGGGATCGGGGAGAGCTCCCCGCCCTCCCCCGGGCTTAGCTGACCGGAGCCCAGCCACGCGCTGGCAGGAACGGCAGGGCATCGTGCCCGAGGAATGGCAGAGTTGGCAGGTACCTGTGGCCACGTAGCCACGCTACTCCTGCACCTCGAGAGACCTCACGTGGCTCGGGCTACGGTCTGAATGCTTGCGTCCCCCCCACAAATTGCATATGTTGAGATGCCCACCTCCGGAGGTGATGGCCCAAGGAGACTGGGACTTCAGGCATGGCTCTGCCCTCCTGAATGGGGTCGGCCCCTCCCGACAAAGCTCCAGAGAGCCCCTCACCCCTCCCGCCGCGTAAGGACACAGGGAGACGGGTCCGCACTGGACCGTGACCATGCGACTTTTGATCTCGGACACCCGGCTCCAGAACCGTAAGCAGGAAATGTCCGCTGTTCACCAGCCACCCAGCTGGTGCTCTCAGACGGCCCCAAACACCGTGACATCTGAGGGGCGGAGGTGGACCGTGTCTTTGAGCCTGGCCCTGGGAGAGGGGCTCCTCACGTGACCTTGGGCAGGTCTTGTCATCTTTCTAAGCTCCAAACGCCTCCTCTGTAAAGCCAGGCCACCTTGGCACCATCCCAAGGGCATCGGTAAGGATTCTGTGAGTCACTCACCTCGTGGAAGGGTGTCTGAGGCACGGTACCTGCTCCATGAGTCCAAAGATGGCTACTGAGGGCTGCGAATGTAAGTGAGCCCTGGCTTCAAGGAAAGCCGTGTGGGAACTGGGATTTTGGTTCCTTGTAAAGAACGCTCAGTGTTGGCCAGTGCCGTGGAGCCTTTAATCCACATGCCTCCATCCTTCAACAAGCCACACTGTGCTTTTGGAAATGCTGTGTAGCTTCTAAATCAAATTACACTTGCTGAGGCTTCTCACATGACCCTTTCCAAATGCATTAAAAGCGGTCGTCTCTCCTACTGAATCACAGACCCGGACAGTGGGGGGGGACTTGGGTGGGGGATTAGATGGAAGTGACCTGCCTTGAACCTCCCTGTGGTTAGAGCCACATGTAGGTTACAGAAGCACAGGTGCGGGTCAGAACAGCAGGGCTGCAGGGTCCCAGGGGAGAGCCGGCTGTGTCCACCGCACACACTCCATCTGGGAGGGGAGGCGGGGACAGCGCGTCTACTCGATTCTCTACAGCGAGCTGACCGGTACTGAGATGATGGCTAGGATTTAAGGGCATCCGGTGGGTGTGAGTCAGCGTTCCTCCCGTCCTCTCAATGCTCTGAGCTCTGGGGGATCAGCTTAGTTCCCAGAGAGCTGTAGGAATTCCAAGGTGCAGCCCACATTTCACAAGCAGGTGTGAGTAACCCAAAGCTTTTTAAAGGACTCTTGTCAGCGATGCCTTATGGGGATGCCATAAATGCTTTCAGGCTCCCCTTCAGGACTGCAAGCTCGGGAGAAATATGATAAGGTGGTTTCAAGTCCAGGCTGGCCCTAATTGCCTGCCCTCTGGTGCATCTGGGAGACTCCCGGGCTGGGGGAGCTGGGGGCTGGCCCCTCAACCCTGGGGGTGTCTAGTCCCAGCAGGTCTTGGGAGCAGGACTTGGCTCTATCGGTGCAAATGACCTGGATTTCATTTCCTCCCTGAACAGCCCAGCCAGGCTGGCTGTCTTCTAATTTAGAGTACCCACTGTGAATCCCCTGGGACATTACTGCCGTGAAATCAGATCAGAAGTTCTTCAAGATCAGAAGAGGTTTTTTTGTTGGTTTTTTTTTTTTAATTCTCTGTGTCTGCACGTTTGGCCCTCACCTTCCTAGAACAGCTCTGGGTGTCGGGAGTTGTTTTCACATCCAGCAGTACTTCCTCCGTATTCGTATGTCTGTACCAACGGCATCTCTTGTGGGTGGTCTTTAGCCAAAAGCAGCTCTTAGGAGACGCGTTGGAGGTGTCTGGGGGCGTCAAATCCCAGCTCGGTCCCAGGCCCACGCGTCAGTTGCTCCACTGAGGGTCCCCTCCGAGCGCCGTGGGTCTCCTGCAAAGTGGGCGTGATGAGGGTGGGCACCCCTCCGGGCTGCCCCGTCTGCTCCTGCACTGACTCACTGAATCCTCGCACACCCTGCTATTATCCCCTTCACAGATGGGGAAACTGAGGCACAGGAGGGCTAATTACCTTGGCTGAGGTCTCACAACCAGTCAGGGGCAGAGAACCCAGGCTGCCCACACCCAGGCTGTATGGCCCCAGAACCTGAACACGGAGCGACGACTCTGAGCCCCCTATCTTGGTCGGCTGGCTGGTTGTCGGGAGGTTTTTGTTCCTGCTCGGTGCTGGGACTCTGCTCCGCCATGCCGGTGTTGTTTCTGAACTGGGGCTTACAGCCGGCTGCACCCCGTGTCCCGGCTCTGATCTGGGGTCTGCAGCTCACTGCACCCCACATCGTGCACACAGGAGGTGATAAGAATCTCCTGCTTCTCGACGGCTCGCGTCAGGGTTTTGCAGACACCAGCATCGGGTGGGATCTTCAGCGGTCCCCACAAAGCAGGGGTGCGTGTCCTCCTGCAGCGGGAAGCGGGGTGTGAATGATTTGGGTTGGTACAGCTCGCGGCCCTAAATCCGTGTTGAACGTTCACTGAAAGAGAAAGGAGGCGGGCATGGTGGGCAGCACTGGCAGCCTGGCCGCCCGCAGAGCCTGCAGTACCCGCCGGCACTGCGAGATGGCGCCCTTCCCCAACTCTTGAAATTCTCTGCCTGCCTCAGATCCCGGCTTTAAGCAGAAAAACAAGCCCAAGGCGCCCCCTCGGCTTGTGGGTCTCCCATCCAAACTCAGGCCAGGGCCGTCCTAGCTCTTAAGAGTCCTCTGTCCCTGGGAGCAGAGAGTGGAGCCCGGGAAGCCAGCCCCTTCCCGCCTCTGTCCGCCCTTCTGGCCCGCCCGGAAGGGAGATTGATTTCCACGCAGACAGAGTGGCATGGGGCGCTGTTCTCCCCACGCGGCAGGGAAGCTTAGCTGGGGGGCCTAGGGGAGCGCCTTTCTTCTCCATCAGAAGCCGCCTGCAAACTCTAAAGCCCTGTTAAGATGTGTGACCCAGTCACGCCTGTGCTCCAGAGGGGACTTACACGTGTCCTGGCACGGATGTTGCCAAGGGCTGGGGACTTGTGCCAGCCTGCCCGGCCCCTCTGCCTAGGCACCAGCTCCCCCACCCCACAATCCCGAGGAGGAATCAGTGAGGACATGCGCCCCTGGCCACCAGGTCCTTGACCGGGGCGCCACCACCTGGACCACCCTCATCCTGGGTGGGGCCGCTTTAGCGGAGGCCTGAGCACCTAACCCACGCCCAGCTCCTGCCCAGCTCCTGCCCGGCTTCCGTGTGCCCACACCCCTCACAGCCTGACCCGGGAGCCCGCACTGGGCGGTGCCCAGGCTGCCGGCAAAGGCCTGCGGGGTCCCAGCTGCCCTGGGCTCCCAGAGGGGCCTCTCTGCTTCCCCTGGCCCCCTCCCCCAGCACCGGGGCTGGAGATCCCCACCAGGAGCGGCGTTTGGAGCCGGCCAAGAGTTCGGCTGTCTGGGTTTCTGCTGGGCTCCGGGGGCTGCGGGCTGGAGGGGGCCTGGAGCTGCCACCTAGCAGGACCCCAGCAGCCGGCCTCAGAGAGACCTGGCCGGGTGGGTGCGCGGGTGGGGTCTCAGAGCGGTGCCCGGGCCTGGCTGGCCGGCAGCCTTGAGGGGAAGAGCGGCGGCGCGCCCAGCCCATGCGCCGGGGCCGCCACCGGCTTCGAGGGCGGATTTTGATGACTTGCGGGGCGGTGGTCTGTCTTTCCTCGCGGTCGACCGGGCTCTGCAGACCTCGCTGCCAGCAGCCAGGGGGCGGCGGGGAGCCGGAGCGGAGAGGAAAAATCCACCCATTTCCTGGGCAGATTGCGTCGGCCGCCGCCCGGCCGTGTCCCCGCCTCCTGGCCGCGGCCCCCGCGCGCAGCCCGCGCGGCACTCAGAGCCGGAGCCGGAGCCCGAGCCGGCGGCCCTTCCCGGCGGCGGGCGGGCGGCAGCGGACAGCGAGCAGCGGCGGGGCGGCCACTCTCCCGGGCGCCCGGGGCGGCGCGGCCATGGCCTGGGCGCGCGGGGCGGCGGCGGCGGCGGCGGGCGGGCGGCGGCGGGCGGAGGGGGCGCGGGGACACGGCCGGGCGCCCCTGCCCGCCGCGGTGCCCGCCGCCTGAAGGCTGCCCGGGGCGCGGAGCCGGCGCCGGCGCGGGCGCAGGAGGCGTTCCCGGCGCGATGTCGGTGCCGCTGCTCAAGATCGGGGTTGTGCTCAGCACCATGGCCATGATCACCAACTGGATGTCCCAGACGCTGCCCTCGCTGGTGGGCCTCAACACCACCAAGCTCTCGGCGGCCAGCGGGACTCTCGACCGCAGCACCGGCGTAAGTGCGCCCGCCGCCCGCCCTGCCAGGGCCTCCTCCCCGCTCCCTCCCGGTCCCCAGCCCCGGGCGAGCGGGCGCCGCACGGGGAGCAGGGCGCAGGGGCTAGGGCACGCGCCGCTCCCACGCGCCACGGTGGCGACCCTGCTCCCCGCGCCCCAGTCTCGGCCACTCGGCCAGTCGCGGGCCCCTCTGTGTGGCGCTTCCCGCCTCGGTCCAGTCCCCTCGCGGGGGCCGGGAGCCTGCCGGGGACTCAGAGGCTTGGAGTCCACATTCAACTAATACGTCCTTTGTTGACAAGGTTTGGAAACTGAGGCAGGGGTCTTGAGGACTTGTCCAAGGTCACTCAGCGAGTCAGGGGGAGACGCGGTGGCCCCGGTCCGGCCGGGTCCAGTCTGGGCTCGGAGTTGAGCCCGCCCCACTTGGCAAAAGCCGGACTGGACCGGCCGGAGTGGCGGCCGGGCGGCCGGGCCGGGAGCTCCTGCCCTCGGAGTCCCGAGGCGTCTTTCCCCCCAGCCCAGGCGGAGGTCCCCGGGTCCCCGCGGCGGAGGGTGCAAAGGGGCAGGTCGGGGCCCCGGGGGCGGGGGATGCGCAGCCGCGGGACTCGCGCCTCGCCGTCCGCGCCCCCTCCCGCCCTGCCTCCCCAAGCCTTCTCGCCCCTTCTCGGCGCCCTGGGGGAGGGGGCGAGCGGCGGGCCGCCCCTGGGCTCGGCGGACTCAGGTGGTGGCGGGAGCGGGGCGGGCGGAGGAGGGGGCGCGCCCCGGGCCGGCTCCCTCTCCGCCGAAAGGAGAGGTGAAGGACACGCGCTCCTCTCCTGCTCCCTTCCTTCGGCTGTGAAGGGCGCCGTGCTCAGGGGGGTCTCCCGGTCACCCCTTCTGACGCCGACACCCGTTCACCTCACCTGCCCTTCCGAGGACTGCATGCAGCCCTTTCCTTCCGGATGACTTGTTCCTGCCTCGGGGTCCTGTGCCCCTGGGGCTGGAAATGAATGAAATGCAATGTTTGTACCCTGGACTCTCTCCACCCAACTTCTCCCCATCCCCAGGCTAAAAATAACAGGGAGGTGACCTGCGGCCACCCGGCAGCTGCAGGCTCTGTGCTCAGGGGGCAGTTTTCAGACGGTAGAGTCTGCCCCGGGTACCTGGCGGTCGGGACCACCTGAGCTGGGCTGCAAGGTGACACCATGTCCCCGTGTCAGCAGCCGTGTGCAGCTCCGGTGTCGTGACGGCGCTGGGGCACACCTCGGGGCTGAGGCTGGGTGTGACCCCTGCACAGCGTGTCACCAGCAACTTGCCGACATCTGCCAAATGGCTGGTGGGCGGCAGCCTGCGTGGGGTGGAAGCCCAGCGTCCCCTCAGGCGCCTTCGCCAGGCGGGCAGCAGACGCCGCTGGGGCCTGGGGTCACCCCAGCTCCGGGCTAACAGGCAGCTGGATCCTGGCTGTTCCTTCCCAGCTTCGGAGCAGCGGAGCGCGACTGCGCCAACCGCCCCTGCTCGCCTTACGAGAGGAGATCTTATTTCTGAATTACGTGCATCTTATTTCTGAATTACGTGCGGCTGTGAGTCAACCAGCCGCTTGCTTCCCTGCCTCGCTCCTCACCTAGCTCTCAGCCTCTGCTCACCCCTCCCTTCCACCAAAACTGTCAGCTGGGTCAGATGCCAAAACTCTAAACATCCCCTAAGTTTAAAAAAACCTTGAATTAAAAAATATGTTTTAACGAGTCGTGCCGGTTAGACTCCCTTCCAGCCCTGGGGATCCTGATGGGAGACGGTCTGTGTTCCTCCCCTGTGTGCCCCGCCCACGGTCAGCAGCTGTCTTTGGACCACTTTCTTTCTGCCCTTTCCTGGGGGCTGGACGTGGACGGTCATGCCCCCTGCGCTGCTCCGTGGCCTCACTGTCTCTCCCCTGTCCCCGCCCCCCCCAGGTGCTGCCCACCAACCCTGAGGAGAGCTGGCAGGTGTACAGCTCCGCCCAGGACAGCGAGGGCAGGTGTATCTGCACAGTGGTTGCCCCCCAGCAGACCATGTGTTCACGGGATGCCCGCACGAAACAGCTGAGGCAGCTACTGGAGAAGGTGAGTCTGTGGGGGTGCGTGGCTCTGTGTGTGCATGTGTGTGTGTGTGTGTGTGCCCACGCGCTGGCAGCAAGGCGTGGCAAGCCTGCAGGGTGCGTCCCAGCTGCACGGCCCGCTGGGAATATTGGTGAATGGATGAAATGGATGGAGGGAGGCAGGGAGGAGACTCCCCCGGGGCTGCCCGGAGTGAGGGGAATATCTCCACCCCCCCAGAGCCACACGGGCATAGCAAGGGGGCGTGCGGGCCTCCCTCCCACACTGCCGTCTGGGGCTCACGCCCACAGCCTGAGGTCCAGAGGGCCAGCGCTGTCCCCGAGCCGCACCTGGAGCGCTCCCGTGCTCCCGGGAGCAGGGCCGCGGTGGGGGCTTTTCCCTGCTTCTGGGTGGTTGGACTGAGTGACGGCCAGGCCGGGTGTTCACTCCTGTGATGCCTTCCCGCTGCCAAAGCGGATTAAGTCATCACCTTTGTGACCCACCTGGGAACAGCACGTGAGGGTTTCATCTGCTCTTTCAGTTGCTCCTCACAGGAGCCAATGAAGCTGGTGAGATTTTCACCCCATTTCAAGACGTGGAATCTGGGTCCGGGGTGGCAGGCTGACTATCCCAAGGCAGACAGCCAGCAAGCAGGGGCGCCAGCTCTGAAATCCAGCCAGCCCCCCCTGCCCCGGCGCCCCCTGCCCCACACAGAGGCCGGTGCCCCAGATCACGGCCATCCCGCCTCCCGGGACAGTCCGCATGGGAACCCTGGGGTCTCAGAACCTGAACTCCTGGGGTCCTGGGAGCTCCTGGGGGCGGGGGAGAGAGGGGAGCCCTTCTGCTCCATCCCTACCCTCTGCAGAGAGACGGCGTGTGGCACCTCGGGGCCCCTCCGTCAGCACACGCGTGCTCGCATGCGCACAGAGCACACAGCACATATACACATACGTGTACAACTGCAGACAAACACACAGACACCACGCACACACATACCGTAGCACATGCGCACACGCTCAAAGCACACAAATACTCATGTCCACGAGTATTTACACCACATGGAAATGCACACAGATACTCATAAACATGCTCATATGCACGTATACCCCCACACACACACACAGATGCGTGTACACACGGTCACATGCGCACCTCACAAGGACACACACACCTACACACCACACACACATCACACGTAAACACACACACATGCACCACACAGACACACACGTATACATACATCATACACACATCACATATGAGTGCTCACTTACACACACACACGTATACCACACGCCCCAGGAAAGCCGTGCCTCCCCCATCAGCTGAGCAGCACGAGCTGTGGAGGGGGGGCCTGGGGGCTGCCCTGAGGGGCGGGCCCTCCTGGGGGGGGGACTGGAGGCAGCCCCCGCAGTCTGTCCAGTTCAGTGCAGGCCCAGCGCATCCGCAGACCCTCACACAGGTTCCAGCAAAGCAGGCCCTCTCTGGAAATCAGGAGGGCAGGGTGGGGGCCTCCTGGAGCTCTGCCCTCTGGAAGGGGCTGGGAGGGGCCTCGTCCCCCGCCCCAGGGCAGAAGGGCATGGAGGAGCCGCCCGCCTGGCTCCCCTCGAGGACCCCATATGCTTTGCTCTGCCATCTTCAGCCACCCCAGTAAATCACTGTAAAAGAATTAAAGAAAAATGCAGGTAACAGGTTTCACAAACATTTATTACCAGCAAACTAGACCAGAGCCTAATTGGGCCTTTAATTATTCATGATTGTAGAGGAGAGAGTGGAGCTCAGAGGGGCCTCGGGGGCTGGCCAGGCGGCCCTGGAGCCCTGGGAGGCCTACTCAGCTCCAGAAAGCACCTGGAGTCCCTGGGAACCCCGGCCTCGGGGGCGCCTTCCTGCCCAAGTGCGCCCCAGCACAACTGCTTAAAAATTGGAGCCTGATTTTACACCCTGGGGGGCATTGTGCTCTGGGGCAGAAGCCGGCCTCCCATCCCCTGCTCCCCGCCCCCACCCCCTCCCCCTCTTTCCTTCTGAGCATCTGTTCTCTCCCTGGGGCTGGAGTCCCAGCTTGCCAGTTGCTCCAGCCCGGGCTCCTGTTAAAACCCACCCCAGGAGCTTCCGAAAGGGGAGCCTTGCTGCTGCCTTGCTGAGGCCTGCAGTCTCGGAGGAGCCTGGCCCCAGTGTCTCCTGATCGCAGCCCCCTGCCCCCCACCCCCCGAATTAGAGCCTCAGACTCTGTTCTCTGTGAAGAAGCTTGAGGCCCAGAATTTGAAAAGGTGGGCTCTGGAGTCGGTCCAGGCCTTACATGGTGGCTGTCTGCTATGTGACAGTTGCCAAGTCACTTAACTTCTCTGAGCCTTGGTCTCCTCTGTAAAATGAGACTTGAAATAGCACCTACCTCCTAGGGTTTTGTAAAGATCAGATGAGATCCATAGCACAGTGCCTGAAACCTAGAAAATGTCCCATGAACACTAGTGATCGGGGTCCCTTCCAGGCCGGGGGGCCCGCCCCTCCAGTTGTTGCCGCCCTGCCCATCTCAGCACCTGTGGCCAGCTTTGGCGGGGCGGGGGAGGGGTGCCCTGTGCCATTGGCAGCTCTGGGACCTTGAGCTCCTCCCTCGGCTTCTGGGGACACATCCTACAAGGAGGAGGATGAACGGGCTCAGCGGAGGGCCTCCGGGCTGCGGTCTGAGACCCAGGGGCCTGACTGCCACCTGGGGCTTGCTTATCTGCTCTGATTGGAGGGAAAGGGAGGTGCTTTCCCAGCCTGGGAAGGACTGGGGCGGGTAGGGCTCCACAGGGCAGATGAGTAGCTTGGCATCTTTAAAATGTGTTTCCTAAATTTAAAATTTGATTTAAAACCATTTAAATTCATTCAAACAGGACTTCCCTGTAGCTCAAACAGTAAAGAATCTGCCTGTGATGCAGGAGACCAGGGTTCGATCCCTGGATTGGGAAGATCCTCTGGAGAAGGGAATGGCAATCCACTCCAGTATTCTTGCCTGGGGAATTCCATGGACAGAGGAGCCTGGCAGGCTATAGTCCGTGGGGTCGCAAAGAGTCAGACACAACTGAGCGACTAACACACACAAATTCATTAACACATCCTTCTCTGGCATTTGAACAGCCCGGAGGGCCGTGTGTGGCCCCCTGAGAAGACCAGGCTGAAGCCAGCGAGGGCCCAGCCCTTTCTGTGCAGCAGAGTCTGGTCAGCAGCCTCGTGGGTTCTGCTGTGGCTTCAGGAATCCCCCCAGGAGAGGGAGGGGGAGCAGGGGTCTTGACTGCAGCTGCCGTTTTTGCTCCTTCCTCCCGCTATGGCTGTGCCTTAGGGGCTGGACCCTGTGTGCTGGTAACAGGTGTGAATGAGGCCCTTCCACCTCCCTCCTGGTGGTTGAGACAGGGATGTGGGTGGCTGCTGTGCAGGCCTGGTGCCAACAAGGTGATGGTGTTTCCAGGTGGTGTGTGGCCACTTCTGGCTTGGCACATCAAGGAAGCCACCCTGGAGGAGGTGGCATTTAGGCTGGGCCTGGAAGGATAAATGAAATACAAATTTTCTCAGAAGTCCACAGTTACTCAAAGAGACAGAATAAACTGTTGTGGGGGGATGGGGTAATAGAACAAATATATTTCAGTTTCCCCTGAAGCATCTAAAGAGAAAGGGTCAGAGGGCGTCATAGTCATCTACATGCTGTATATTATAAACCTGAAATTTTAAACCGAATTCGTGTGTATTACTCTCAAGTAACAAACCATAGAACCAGGTGGTTTTCAGCACCAAACTGAGCAGCATCAGTTTTTCCTACTGAGAAGCCTCTTGGTCTTTTACTGTATTTGGTGGGGGCACTGCATTATCATCTCTTCTTTTAATGACTAGGCAAAGCTGAGCCTCACGCCCAGAACGATTCTGTTCCAAAAAGGGAGGGTTCCTGCAAATTCAGCAAAATATATATATATATCAGAAATGAAGATTTGCGATTATGGAGTTATCTTCCCGCTAGTGATTGGATTCAATTCTGAGAAAATGACCCAGATGGGATCTGTGCACTTCTTTCCTCCTCCTCGCCACCCTGAACGCATGGGCACAGAAGGGCAAGCCAGTTTCCTGAAAATACAATGTACTGGCAGGTAGCTGCACTAAAACTGTTTTTCTTTTAAGCTCTCTGGAACCCTGTTGAATATTAAAGTTTCATCTTGAGGCTAGACTCAATTCAGATCTGCCTGTAAAGATGTAGAACAGCGATTCTTCATTTGCTGGGTGATTGATTCCTGACTCTATGTTCTGAATGTGCGCGTTTGCAGAGTAGTCATCCACCTGTGACACCATGGGGTGTGATGGATGGTGTGTGAGATGCGGAAGTAGGGAGCCCGTCCCCTGCTCCCTGAGCACTGCGCTTGTGCCCTCAGCCGTCTCAGCGAGACACCAGTGAGGTTTAGGGGGAGAGATCTGTACCTGGAGGTAGAGGAGCCCAGCCATGCTGTTCATGTTTGTTGGCATTTGTGCCTGATGGATTTCATCCCACAGAACAGAAGCAATCGCCTGTCCCCCGCAAAAGAAAAGCTACCCAAAGCCATATGCCTGGAGCTTTGACCGTGCACCCTGGTTTTAAGAATGTGTCCTGGAAGATGGCAGAGGAAATGTTGACCAGACTGTTTGCTCTGTTCAGGGGTTCTTGCTCGTAACGACCCCTGACACTGGTGACAAACTAGTTAAGGCGTGCACAGCCCGCCTCTGGCTCCCGGCGCTGTCGTGTGTTAGGAGGCAAATGTGATCTCCGGGCACCTGCCGCAAGCACCTTCCCTGAAGCTGTGCGTTGCCTCTTTGACAGGTGCAGAACATGTCTCAGTCCATCGAGGTCCTGGACCGGCGGACCCAGAGGGACCTGCAGTATGTGGAGAAGATGGAGAACCAGATGAAAGGGCTGGAGTCCAAGTTCAGGCAGGTGGAGGAGAGCCACAGGCAGCACCTGGCCAGGCAGTTCAAGGTACGTGTGTGCGGCCCTGCTCCCTCCCCCCTCCCCGTCCTCCTCCCTCCTCCCCCTCCTCTCCTCCCTCCCCTCCTCCTCTTCCTCCCTCCCCTCCCCTCCCTCCCCCTCCCCTCCCCTCCTTCCCCCTCCCCTCCCCTCCCTCCCCCTCCCCTCCCCTCCCTCCCCCTCCCCTCCCCTCCCTCCCTCCTTCCCCCCTCCCCTCCCTCCCCCCTCCCCGTCCTCCTCCCTCCTTCCCCCCTCCCCTCCCTCCCCCCTCCCCGTCCTCCTCCCTCCTCCCCCTCCTCCCCTCCCTCCTCCCCCCTCCTCCCTCCTCCCCCCTCCCCCCTCCCCCCTCCCCGTCCTCCTCCCTCCTCCCCCTCCTCCCCTCCCTCCCCTCCTCCTCTTCCTCCCTCCCCTCCCCTCCCTCCCCCTCCCCTCCCTCCTCCCCCCTCCTCCCTCCTCCCCCCCTCCCCTCCCTCCCCCCTCCCCGTCCTCCTCCCTCCTCCCCCTCCTCCCCTCCCTCCCCTCCTCCTCTTCCTCCCTCCCCTCCCCTCCCTCCCCCTCCCCTCCCTCCTCCCCCCCTCCCCCTCCTCCCCTCCCTCCCCCTCCTCCTCCCTCCTCCCCCTCCTCCTCCCTCCTCCCCCTCCTCCCCTCCCTCCCCCTCCTCCTCCCTCCCTCCCCCTCCCCTCCTCCTCCCTCCCTCCCCCTCCTCCCCTCCCTCCCCTCCTCCTCCCTCCCCCTCCTCCTCCCTCCCCCTCCTCCTCCCTCCCCCTCCTCCCCTTCCTCCCTCCGCCTCCTCCCCTTCCTCCCCTCCTCTCCTCCCTCTTCCATCCCCTCCTCCTCCCCTTTTCTCCCCTCCCCCTTCTCCCCTCTCCCTTTCCGCCCCCTCCCTCTTTCCCCCTTTCCTTCCTCCCCCCTATTTCTCCCCTCCCCTCCCCTCCTCCCTCTTCCATCCCCTCCCCTCCCCCTTTCCTCCCCCCTCTCCTCCCCCTCCCCCTTTCCTCCCCTCCCCCTTCCTCTTCCCCCCTTCCTTCCTCCCCTCCCCCATTTCTCCCCTCCCCCCTTTCCTCCCCCTTCCTCCTCCCCTCCCTCCCCTCCTCCTCCCTCCCCTCCTCCTCCTCCCTCCCCCCTCCTCCCCTTACTCCCTCCCCCTCCTCCCCTTCCTCCCCTCCTCCTCCTCCCTCCCCTCCCTCCCCTCCTCTCTCCCCTCCCTCCCCTCCTCTCCTCCCTCTTCCACCCCCTCCTCCTCCCCTTTTCTCCCCTCCCCCCTTCTCCCCTCCCCCTTTCCTCCCCCTCCCTCTTTCCCCCTTTCCCTCCTCCCCCCTATTTCTCCCCTCCTCCCCTCCCCTCCCCTCCTCCCTCTTCCATCCCCTCCCCTCCCCCTCTCCTCCCCTCCCCCTCTCCTCCCCCTCCCCTTCCTCTTCCCCCTTTCCTTCCTCCCCTCCCCCATTTCTCCCCTCCCCCCTTTCCTCCCCTCTCTCCTCTCCCCTCCCCCATCTCTCCCCTCCCCCTATTTCTCCCCTCCCTCCCTCCCCTCCTCCTACTCCTCCTCCCTCTTCCACCCCCTCCCCCTCCCCAACTTCTCCCCTCCCCCTATTTCTCCCCTCCCCTTCCCCCTTTCCCCCTCCCCCTTCTCTCCCCTCCCCTTCTCTCCCCTCCCCCTTCTCTCCCCTCCCCCTTCTCTCCCCTCCCCCTTCTCTCCCGTCCCCTTCTCTCCCCTCCCCCTTCTCTCCCCTCCCCCTTCTCTCCCCTCCCCCTATTTCTCCCCTCCCTCCCCTCCTCCTACTCCTCCTCCCTCTTCCACCCCCTCCCCCTCCCCAACTTCTCCCCTCCCCCTATTTCTCCCCTCCCCTTCCCCCTTTCCCCCTCCCCCTTCTCTCCCCTCCCCCTTCTTTCCCCTCCCCCTTCCCCCCCTCCCCTCCTCTGAGACTGTGATTCCCCCTCCTGCTCCCACTCTCCCTCCAGAAGAGCAATTTGAAGCCAGGGAGGAGCCCAGCAAGGATTGCTCTTTTTCTTGCCAATGGCAGCCTTCCTTGGAAGTAGAGAAGCCACTTACCCTTGCCCTGGTTTGGCAGAAATTCACCTTGAAAGGGGCAGAGCTGAGGTGCGGTTTTCACACCTATTAGCTTCTGAGGCCAGGACCCCAGGCCCCAGCTTCTCCAGCCAAGTCGCAGATTAGCTGGGATGGGACGTGACTCGTCCTCCCAGACCCACAGCTGCTGCAGGTGAATCACATTAGCCAAGGATTAGCTTAATTGATTAGAGCCATTTCTGAGCAGGGATTGCTCAGGGCAGTTCTTCACATCTGACCTAATTTAGCGGCAACAAGGCATGCTGTAGATTTGCAGGGAAGGCAGAGAGACACCAGCATCTTTCTCACCTCCCGGTTAGTCTTTCTTTTCTCCACATAACTCCACTGTTAAAGCCAGACTTGGTTTGACCTAAAATTATATATACATATGTACAAATATGTATATATACACCTAGAGTTTACTCAGCTTCAAAATCATTAAATTGACAAGTGATATGCACCTTAATTAAGGCATACATGCATGTTAATTGGAAACCAAGCCCAGATGTAAATGAACGGGTAAAATTACACAGCCGGGCTGGACTGCAAACTGCTGATGCTCTGGGTCTTCCGGCCTTTTTATGCTAATGTTTTCCTTTGATGCTCTGCCTGCATGCAACAAGAACTAATTCGCTTGTAAAAGCCACACATTATATAGA
Source organism: Giraffa tippelskirchi (assembly GCF_054371585.1). Taxonomy (NCBI): domain Eukaryota; kingdom Metazoa; phylum Chordata; class Mammalia; order Artiodactyla; family Giraffidae; genus Giraffa; species Giraffa tippelskirchi. The sequence continues at coordinate 1,498,917 of NC_137278.1, read as the reverse complement.
CGAAATGGCAAGCTAATGAAGTTATAAATCTATATGCTAAATAGAATAATAGCAGCTTGATCCTGTTGAGGAGAAATGAGCTGATTTCTCTTGCTGGACTCAGGTGGACCTGTCCTTGCTTCTGACATGTCACCATGAATTATCTCAGAAAGAGATTTTGACCAGCCTGACCCAAAAGAGCTTGTGTCTCTCCTCATAAGGCCAGCACTCTCTTCCCAGGGGTAGACTCAGATTCCTGTAGGCATATCTTCAGCATCCATGGGCTAGCTCCTCTTTGCAAGCATGCTCTCCTAGTTCCCAGATCTTGAATCCTATGGCTCTGGGGGGGAAGTCAGGCTACCCTTGCTTCTGACCACACTTTAATTGCCTTGAGCGCTTGCAGCAGCAATTGCTGTGAGGGTACCTAAATGACTGTGAAAGCAGTTTGTCTGGACTGACTCTAGCCTTGAAGTGTGGGTTTTTTTTAAGTGACGGTGAAAATATTTGTCTGTTAATGGCTCTCTGTTTCAGGCAGGCTAGTAAGCTAGTCCTTCAACAGTTTTCATTTTCTTGCTTGCAGGGCTAACTTAAGAGAGTTTTTTCAATGCTGCAGACTGAAGAAGCAGTCCACTCCCATGTAACCATGACAGAGGCCAGAGCGCTTTTTCGCACCCTGCATTTTTACTATTATTTCCCGTTACTTAGCACCATGCCCCTAAGGAACCTGAACACAACCAGGATCTCTTTTGCATGTGACTGTAGATGCATTTCATGAATAGTTTGAACCCTTGTCAATGCATTTTTTGAAAAAACAAAAACAAACAAAAAAAGAGATACTTTGTGTATGTGACTTAAAGCATGTAACCTTAAGATGTTGCATTCTAAACTGACAATAAAGACCTTTCCCAAATATGTTGGTGTTCTGAAGACTGTTTAATATACTCTTCTAACTCCTGTGGACCAGAATAAATCAATCTATAAAGAAAGCGGGAGTGTGGACATTTTCCCTCACCTAGGGAGAAGCCAGGCCAAGGCAGGGTGTTAGAAGTTTTTGCACGCATCGCACTGAACCCAGCTTATTTTAACCTTGCAGGCGATAAAAGCGAAAATGGATGAACTTAGGCCTTTGATACCTGTGTTGGAGGAGTACAAGGCCGATGCCAAATTGGTATTGCAGTTTAAGGAGGAGGTCCAGAATCTGACGGCAGTGCTTAACGAGCTGCAAGAGGAAATTGGCGCCTATGACTACGATGAACTCCAGAGCAGAGTGTCCAATCTTGAAGAAAGGCTCCGTGCATGCATGCAAAAACTAGGTAGGCCCAGAACCCTGCGGGCGGGGCACTGCACCGCCCACCTCCCGCTGGCTCACTCAGGCTCAGGGAGCGGTGCTGAACTGGACAGCGCCCGCCTGGCTTCCCGAGCGATGGCTGGATTAGGGCTCCTGGGTAGGGTAGCCTGGACAGGTAGCTGACGAGTGTAGGCCGCACCTGTCCTAGGGCCTTGTCCAATCCGTGCAGAGGCCAGCTCACAGACCCCACTGAGTTGCACATCTGGAAAACTGATGTTAGATGTTACATACCATCTGAAGAGTGTGTGTGTGTGCACGCGTTCCTGTGCGCTTGTGTCCCTGTGTGTTGGGTGGCTTTTTAAGACACGAGTTTCATAGAGCTGGAAGCACATCTCATCCGCTCCAGCTTTCAGGAGAGGGCTGACACAGCTCCCTAAGAAACTGAACCATGCAGAAAATTCCATCACGTCAAGGCAGAAGGCTCGCCATTCATAACAAGAAGGGAGCCCCTCTAGCACCTGGAGGGGTGGGGCTGGGAGCCGGCGGCCCCTGGGCTCCTCCTGAGTCTCATCTGTGGTGGATTCCCATCACCTTATCAACCTTCTGGTTAATTTAGCAAATCTTAACATGTCCACGTCGGAGTCCACGTTGAAATAGCACATTTTAAATCCCAATTCCATTTTTAGGTTTCCTTAGGAAAGATCGGCTGGCCCTTCTCACTCACTGTTTTCTTAGGCAGAGGTTGTTCCTTTTCTTATTGTTTACTTTTTAGAGTAATTTGGGGTAATCCTGCTTTATGCACAGGTTTCCTTAGGTTTTATCTGGTGTTCTCACTTGATTCTCTTTTTATCCCCCACCCTCCGCACACTACAGATGCCTTATTTTAAACTTAAAACATCCCAAAAGAACAAGTACTTAAAAAAAAATCCCAGTGCCATTAGGTGGGAGACAGAGTGTTCAAAAGGCAAGGAGACCCAGTCAGCCAACCTTTTGTTTGAACAGGTCCCCACGTATAGGTTATTTTTAACGCTGTTCTAGGTGCCCTAGTAAAGTCCCCCAGGCCCAGCGAGGGTGGCGAGCGATGTTGGAGCCTTAGAAGGAATCTGTTGTGATGTGTACACTTGTCTGCATCACGTGAGGGATTCTGTGCTGTGGTTTTTCACCTGTGCTGCCTGGTGCCCAAGTCCTGGTGTGTCCGGGGCTGGGTGACCTGGGACAGTTTCAGGATTGGTCTGGGCTGGATGGTCTCCACCCGCCCTTCCCATTTCAGCATCCAGGAGTCAGCAGGAATGTTTGAAATGTTACTGGGTGTCGGGCTTATCAATGGTTATGGGCTGCATGATGACTACTGACGGACACTGTCTTTGATTTCTACCTGCAGAGACGCTATGCTCCCATCCCTCTCTCCAGACCCTCCAAACGCTCCCCCGGAGGGCTCTTTCTCATTATTCGTTTCCGCACAGCACTGTTTTTATTCCCTGGTAGACAGACCGCGTAGACCAGTGAGAAACCAAGATTAAACCTCCACATTTTCCGATTAACGGATCAAGCAGCGAGGTGGAAATTCAGAGAGAGAAGTTAGAGCTGATGAGACGCTAGGAGCCTTTCCAGGAGAAGGCTGCCCGGCCCAGGCAAGCAGCCTCCCCTCCACACTCGGCCTATTTTTAGAAGCTCGGTGAATTCATTTTCAGGCTAGAGATCTTGGGGCTCTCACGTGGCCGCCCTCGGGCCGCTGAAATGGCCCTCTTGGGAGTGAGGAGGGGACGAAGAGGTCCCCGGGGCCCTGCACTCCACTGCTGAGTGCAGCCGCTTCTGTGCTGAATTCCTTCTTCAGAAAGACCTTGACCCTGAGATGGGCTTGGTGGCGGTGGGAGTGGGGGTGGGGACCTGCCTTTAACCAGCACTTGGTAGGTGATTCAGGAGGGCGGCAAACCGAGGACCCCGCCTGGTGGTGTCCTAAGGTAGTAAGGGCCACTCGGTAGCCGTGTGGCTCAGCCAGGGCACTGGCCACTTCCGGTTTCAACCTCCTCTTCATCTGTAAAATGAAAGCAGAGGAGACCCTGTGCCCTGGGGTCACCGTATGAGTTCACATCGCGGACTGTGCACCGTGCCCAGCACGGAGGCGGTGGTGGTAGCGCACACAGGCAGGTGAGGAGGTGGTAAGTGACAGATGTGGTTGGCAGGTGGACAGATGATAGACAGGGAGGCAGGTGGATGGACAGACCCCAGGTCATAGATGTAGCTGCTGCTTCTCCCACATGCTAGGTTTTCATTCAAGCTTGGCAACTTAAACCCCAACTAATACCCTGTGGCTACTTCATTTAGTCTTTACTTTAGGTACAGATAGGTACAAGTAGGTACCATCTTAGCAGGCTGTTTTCCTTGCTGGGAGGCAGCCAATGAGCATAGCACAAGGAAGCCAGCTGCCCACATGATGCCCTCCTGAGCGGGCAGGACTCCTGGAGACACAGAGTCTCAGGGGCCAGCCGTTCTTCCCTGGCTGCCTGCCCACCCCGCACCCCACCACCTCACCCTTTGGTCCCGGGTCTCATTCTGCCTGCAGGCCCCTTGCTCTAGTGAAGAGCATCTCAGTGACCCTCCTGCTGTGAGACTGCGGACAAGGGTCTCCCTACATTTTCCCCGAAGTCCTCTTAATTAGGTCTCTCCTTTTCACATCGACGTTGCTGACAATTCTGAGCCCAGAAGGTGCACAGGGGAGAAAAAAAAAAGGGCTGCTGGCGCCCTTGGCTTTCTCTTTCCATGTTTCAATCCTTCTCTCGGTGGGATTGCGTGTTTTTCCTCCTGATGGCCCAGCCAGAACTTGAATCTGAAACTCGGACTTCGGGAACTGGACCCTGGGCTCAGTGTCTCTCAGGAGTCCTCTGGTTCCCAGGCAGGGGAGGCAGGACTGCCCGGCAGCCCCGCCCCCGAGCTTTCACCGCCTGCCGCGCCGACGGCCTGCAGTCAGACGCCGCAAACCAGCTGCGGCCAAAGACGTGAGATCCAGCCGCCCATACTCACCCACGTGTCCCGATAGCGCCAGAGTTCTCCTGTCTGTAAGATGAGAGTGCGCGTGTGTGCACTCAGTCGTGTCCAACTGATTGTGACTCCATGACCCCCTGGACTGCAGCCCGCAGGCTCCTCTGTCCATGGGGTTCTCCAGGCGAGAACGCTGGAGTGGGTTGCCATGCCCTCCTCCAGGGGATCTTCCCCACCCAGGGGTCAAACCCGTGTCTCTTACGTCTCCTGCATTGGCAGGGGAACTCTTTACCACTAACGCCACCTGGGCAGCCCAAAATAAGAGAGCAACTAGCTAAGTTTAGGGCTTCCCCCAGTCAGACCACCCGTGCTGGGCCTCCAGTGCTCAAGGTCTCTGTCAGAAAGGTCAAGGAGACAGAGAGAGGGGCCCTCACCTCCTCCCCAGGGGCCTGGACGGAGCCAGGGACAGTGTATAAATGAGTACACGTGGATTCACATTCGGCTTTGAGAGAGGAGTTCAGGGTGTCTCCGTCTGCAGGGGACTGACTAGAATGGCGAGGATGGAGGGAACCTAAGTTCCAGCGCTTCTCACGGCAGTGACCTCAGCGGGGTCCATGCAGGTCGGTGTCCGCCCCCCACTGGGTTCCTTCCGGGGGGTGCTCAGGATTGCCCGTGGAGACGGGGCTCCCAGCGCCCTGTCCCTGCCGGGTGCAGAGGGGAGATGGGCGGCCCCTCGGGGCTCCTGTGCAGGGAGGCGGCCCCGCCCAGGTGGCCCGTCCGCAGGGATCTGTCTGTCTGAGCGCCCAGCGTGGCCAGCTCTTCCAGTTCCACTCTTCCCGGTCTGGATGGGACAAAAGCTGGGACCAGGGGAGACGGACCCGATGGGCGGTCTAGGGACCGGTCCACCTGTCGTGCAGCCATCAGCCCCTCAGTCTGGCATCTGGCCGGATTCCTGGGTGGTCATGGCGCCCTGGGCCTGCTCAGGCTCCCCTCGGAGACCGCACGCTTGTTCAGAAGTGACCTCCTTCTAGGAAGAGCAGGTGTCCGAGGGTTTCAGCAGAGGGGCTGCTGTGGCCAGGCCCCCAGAGACCATCCTGGGCTCTCAGGGGCCCCAGCTGGGGGTGCTGTGCCCCCTGCACCAGCCTCCTCTGAGATATGCCTGCTGCCCCTGCCTGGCTTCCCAAGCCTGCCCCCCTTCCCCTCCCTGCCCCCCCGCCCGAAGCCCGAAGCCCGAGCGTTCCTGACAGGTGAGGGACACTTCCGTGAACTGAATGTGCCAAGACTCGGCCTCGCGGCTCTGCCGTGGGCCTTTTTTAGATCCTGTCAGTTCCTCAGGTCTTGGCAGAACCAGTCTGGCCGGAGAACCAAAAATAACTCCATGACTCAAGCAGGGCGGGCAGCCTGCGGCCCCGGAGGAGAGCAGAGCCAGCCTGTAGCCAGGCACTGGGCAAGCGGGCCCCCCGGCCGACCGGTGACTGCAAGGCTCCCTCCGAGGGGCCGGGGGAGACCTCGGCCCAGGGCAGGGCGGGGCTGGCGCTGCCGCGGACGCCCCCACGGCCGGCTCCCCCTCTCCGTAGCCACGGGGCACCGGACCCAGCGGGACCATGCAGGGCAGCCCCCGGCCTGGGCTTGGCCACCGTCTCAGGGTGAACCTGTGGCCGCAGCCTTCCCTGGCACGTAACTCATGACGGGCATCCTTCTAGGAGCTCACACTGGTTACTGTGCTCATCCCACGCCCGCCTCTGAGGTGGGTGTCCTCCTGACAGATAAGAAGGGCGCACTCAGAAGTGGCCCACCTTTACCCACCCCCCAACCCCGTCCCTCTGCCAGGTCACGTGGCAAAGCAGGGGGTGGGGGGGTGCTCTAGCATGTGCAGAGTTATCCCTCTCAGTTCCTGAGAGGCAATTCATTCATTCATTGATTCATTCATTCATTTTGGACAGCTCCAGGCTGAGCCTTGTGGGGGACGGGCATCCCGGGGTGTCCTGTCGGGCCGGTGAGACCCAGACGCCCAGGTCTATGCCCAGGGGTGTGCGGGCCCCACCTGGCTTGGGACACAGGATGGGTATGGTCCAGAAGGAGGCGGGCCCTGCAGCGGCATCAGTGTAGGTAACCACAGAAGAAGGTGCGGGGTGGGTCTGGCTCTCCCACTGGGGGGATCGGCCCAGGCACAGTCGTGGGGGCGCAGAGAACTGGGCCAGCGGCCGAGCTGTGCTGGGAGCCCACCCGCTGTCCTTGCCCTCTGAATGTGTTGTAGAGGATGGCTGTGCATCCCCTTTGGGGGAGTCCGTCCCCTTTGGGGGAGTCTGTCCCCTTGGGGGAGCGCATCCCAGGCCGGGTGTGGCCGGTGAAGGTGGGGCAGAGCGTTGGTGAGACGGACATCTCGCTGGGCGGTGTGCTGTGATGAGTGCCAGGGGGCGTCCCACCCGAGGCAGAACCGTGACGCCCTGGGGTCGGTCGTGATGCCTTGAGACTTCTCCTTCCAGGGGCCAACGGGACCACTGTCCCGGCTCAGCAGTGGGGAGGACTCCAGACCTTCAGGGCTCTCGGGGAAGAGCACACTCTCTCTCGAGACTTCCAAGGACCCAGTTACTTTCTCCTCGCTTCTGGGTGCTATAGACACGGGCTAACCTGGATGTAACGTCCATCTGTCCTCCGAAGATGGGGTGTGGACAGGGCTGGGCCGACTTGCTCTCTGCAGTGACCCCGGCCTGTCTGCAGACTCGCCTTCCTGCCTCGCCAGTGAGGGCCAGGGCCCTGAGGGGACAGTGTTTAAAAAGGAAAATTCGGAATTCCTCCTGAAAGGGGAACAGGCAAAATAGATCCTGGGAAGGGATGGACAAGTAAAAATAGTTGAGTTCCTTTCTCAAATCTGGGCCATAGGCAGCAGCCTGGGGAGCGGGGCCGTGTGACTTGACGGAATTTGGGGGTAAAGCCGCGTTTCTTCTGCTTGCAGTCGGCCCCTGATCCCTGCCCACAGCCTCTGCAATGCCCGGATGCAAGCTGTCAGGGCAACACAGAGACGGACAGGAGTGCTGGCGGGGGGCGAGGGCCATCTCTCCAGTCTTGTTCAGTGATGCTTATGGATGTACTCACCCCACTTTACGTTTGGGGAGAGCGTGGGAGGCACCCTAGACACCGCAGCGGTGGGCATGGGCCTCTCCCTGGGGCCAGCTCCCGAGGCTGGGCCCACCTCGCCTGGTGGGACAACCCCCGGCTAAACCACAGTCCCCTGGGTTAAGTCACAGGCGATCTTCTGAAGACATGCAGCTGTTCTCTGAACTTGGCAGACCAACCTGCGCCTCTGCTAATACGGTGGCAGTGTAGCAGAATGGGCAGAGCCGGAGACACACTCGGGCCAGGTCTGGAGGAAAGGGAGGCTATTGCAGATGGGGACGACCCCACGGGCAGCGCCTGCCGCTGCCTACATCCAGGGGCCACTGGGCTTCTGTGGCTCAGGAACCTTCTGTCCTTGTGAGGCCGGCTGAGTTCACGTTTTCCTGAAGACTTCAGGGCCATGTGTGCAGGTTGGCGTCCCGGTGGCAGGAGGGGGATTTCTGCTGGACGCCTGGGAGTGCAGGCTTTCAGCTCAGCCCTGCCTGAGTGGCAGTGTGGCCCCGAGGACGTCCCAGCCGGCCGGTCAGCCTCCAGCCTCCGTCTGTGTGGGGGGAGGGCGCCGAGGGCACACCCAGGGCACCGTCACCCCCACGCGTCATGCTCGTCCTTGCCTTCACACTCCAGCCCCCTGGCCCCTGGGCGCCTCCTCCAGGCAGTAGGGAGCCCGGGAAAGCTCACGGGCCCTCCAATGGGAAGGAGCAGCCTTCTCCCAGTCTGGTTCTGGCTGTCCGGCACCTTCCATTTGGCACCCGGGCTTGGGTAGACTTTCTCCAACAGCCTTAGGAGGTCCGGCTGCTGCTGCCCCCGCTCCCTGGAGAAGACAGCGCCTGAGCAAGGCCGACCCCCCCCCAGATACGTAGTTCTGGCATCCCACCCCCGCCCAAGGCCTGGGGGGCTGCGCCTCCCTCTCCCCACCCGCCCTGGCCTCAGTTGCTCTCTGCCTTAGGGAGGGGATGGCCTCTCTGCCCTTTGGGGGGGTGTCCTGGGAAGAGCAGGGAGGTGCACCCGGTCGCAGCCGAGGGAGGGGCGGTGTGGGGGTCGGGCCGAGGCACTCACCCTCCTGCACTGGGCCCTCTCTTCCAGCGTGTGGCAAGCTGACCGGCATAAGTGACCCTGTGACCATCAAGACCTCCGGCTCCAGGTTTGGTTCCTGGATGACCGACCCCTTGGCCCCAGAAGGTGATAACAGGGTAAGTGTCTCCTCCGTCGGGCCTGGGTCTGGGAGGGTCTGTGGGGTCTGTGAATGAGCGAAGTTTGGTGCCCCTTGGTAAGGGGGCAGGGGTTCCGGGGGCCTTGGGAAGTGGCCCGGGTCCCTTGCTGAGGTCCCTGTGCTAACCCCGAGTCAAAAACTGCAAGGCGGGTCCTATGTGAGGATGACCGTGGCAGTGACGGCGTGGGGCAGGGAGGCCTGCGACCCCCTCCCCAGGTGCGGCTCTGCCCCTGGGAGCCGAGGGGGGCTCTCTGCGCTGAAATCTCCCACACTCTCAGCCCTGCCCCCACTCTCGAGAAGAGAGTGGTCAGGCCTTGTTTTAATGACTTCTCATTTGTGTTTCATTTGCCATTCCTTTCATGGCTGATGGAAACTCATGTTCTCTTTTGATTTAGGAAAAAAGCCATGCTCTTTTTTTTCTAGACTCTTCCCCCTGGGTAAAAACCTCATAAAAGGAAAGAGGCGAGCAAGCACCACATCCGTCTTGATGGGGATGCGGGGGGCGCGGGGTGGGGGGGAGCCGAGGTCTGTGGTTGGAGTCCCTTCGGGGTGTGGGGAGCAGAGGGCTGGCTGGGAGGGTGGCGCCGGCCGGCTCAGCCCGGATGGCGACCCTGACCGCACCCTGTGGGAGCCTTACACGGAAGGGAGCTTCGGCACGCCCAGGGCTCTGGTTCTCGGAGCAGGGGAGGCGCTGTGGCTTCCCTGTCCTTTGGTGGCCCACTAGCCTGACCGCTGACACCCAGAGTGAACCGTCCAACAGCCCGGGGCCTCTCTTATCCAGCTCCTTGCCTAAAGGACGTTTAGAAAATAGGCACTTACTTTAAAAAAACTCAAGTCTTTGCCGGCAGACTGAGAAAGGAGGTTAGAAATGTGAGTTCCTCTGAGCCTGGTCTGGAGGATTCTTAAAGGGAAGGAATCTTGAGACTCCTTCAGATGCTGTACCTCCCCGGCCCCGCCTCCTTTAGAGGCTGTACATCCCCGGCCCCGCCCCCTTTAGACGCTGTACCTCCCCGGCCCCGCCCCCTTCAGAGGCTGTACCTCCCCGGCCCCGCCCCTTCAGAGGCTGTACCTCCCCGGCCCCGCCCCTTCAGAGGCTGTACCTCCCGGCCCCGCCCCCTTCAGCGGCTGTACCTCCCAGGCCCCGCCCCCTTCAGAGGCTGTACCTCCCCGGCCCCGCCCCCTTCGGCGGCTGTACCTCCCAGGCCCCGCCCCCTTCAGCGGCTGTACCTCCCAGGCCCCGCCCCCTTCAGCGGCTGTACCTCCCAGGCCCCGCCCCCTTCAGCGGCTGTACCTCCCAGGCCCCGCCCGCTTCAGCGGCTGTACCTCCCCGGCCCCGCCCACTTAAGCGGCTGTACCTCCCGGCCCCGCCCACTTCAGCGGCTGTACCTCCCCGGCTCCGCCCCCTTTAGAGACTGTACCTCCCCGGCCGCGCCCCCTTTAGAGGGCGTGATGGCTTCTGTTTCAGTCCGGATTCTGGGATTCTGCACGGTGCCTCTGGCACAGTCCTCTCCTTCTAGGGGAGACGCCTGAGGGACCATTTCCCGCTGCCTAGCGGCCTGCGCATCTTCTTTATGCAACAATCTCTACCTTCCCCACCCACTCCCCAGAAGCCCTTTCCCACACCGCATCCCTGGGGGCAAAGGCGCGGGGCTCTGGGGGGCAGGGCCGGCTACAGTCTGCAAACCTGGGAAATACCGGGGTTGAGATTCTGGGGGTGATGTTCGTTTTCATTTTCAGAGTCGTGAGAGGGAGCTGGTGCTTGGACGTTTTCTAACAGCTTAATTGGCCAATGAATTACCAGTTAATTACCAGTGAACGATTTAATTGGCCGCATGTTACCCTATTCTTCAATTTCATCTTCCCCTCCTCCACCTCCCCGAAAATGCCACTTTGGTTCTGAGTTTGGTTAGGAGGGTGCTCTTGCCACAGATGTGGGTGAAAATATCAGTAATGCCGACGTGAAAACAAGCTGACGGTGGCAGACCCCGAAAGCAGGTCCTGTGTGCCAGGGGCTGGCAGAGCACGTCGTGTGTACATGTTGGAATATGAGAGGAAGCATTGGTTTCCCGGACGCAGCGACAACTGTGCCCAGCCTTCAGCTGAGCTCCATGCCTGGCCTCGCCGAGTGCCACAGCTGCCCTCCAGCCGGAGATCATTTGTCTCCCCTTTGCTGATGGGAAAACCAGGGCCAGAAGCCTCACATGAGTTGCCCAAGGTCTCAGGAAAGGCTGGTTAGTGGCTTTATTAACCATTTATTAACCTCTGAGGTTCAGGCTGTCTCCCAGCTTACCCTTCCCCCCCACTGCCCTCTCCCCACCTCCTGCTGGGTCACACACACCCTGTGATCCAGCAGACTTGTTGGCATCCGCGAGCCAGAACCAATGACCTTGGTGCTGCAGAGGACGAACCCCAGTCTGAAGGATTCCACCCCAGCCGACACCACGGATGTGCCTCTTGTCCCCAGGTCAACGTCAGCTTTATTTTCGTGGTGGTGTTCAGTCGCTCCATCGTGTCCGGCTCTCTCGACCCCGTGGACTACAACACGCCAGGCTCCTCTGTCCTCCACTATCTCCCGGCATTTGTTCAAATTCATGTCCATTGGGTCGGTGATGCCATCCAACCGTCTCACCCTCTGTCGTCTCCTTCTCCTCCTGCCTTCAATCTTTCCCAGCAATCAAGGTCTTTTCCCATGAGTCGGCTCTTTTTGTAGTGAGCGCTTGTCAAATTATCTTTTCTCAGGTACCAAATATCTGGGCTCATAGAAGCCCCCTTATCGTGAAGACATCAGTTCCCAAAGCCATCGCTGTGGTGAGGGAGGCTTTTGGAAATTAGATATCTCTTTTCTGCTTGATGAGTTTGATTACTCTCCAGGAAGGGGGGCTCTGGTGATGGATGGAGGGCAAGCGGGAAGGTGGGAGGGCGGCCTTTGTAGAAGCCGACTCCTTGAGGAGGGGACCAGCTTGCTGGCAGGGAACCCTGGGGGCCCCTCCGTAATTCTGGGCAGTTGGCAGCCCTGCCTCAAGCCGTAAGCTCAGCACAGCCGCCAGCTCACAGCGACACGTCCCCAGGTCTGGCCATTGATCTGGAGGGCACTGTTGTGTTGTGTTTTGATCTTTTCCTTCTCTGTCTGATTTTGATCACACACACATACACACATGCAAACACACACACAGGAGACCAATAACTCACTCCAAAAAAATAAATCTATGTCAACTTCAGTGCAGGAGGCCACAGGGATGAGATAAGAGGGATTGTGGCTAACAGTGGGGGTGGGGAATTGCCTTGGGACCCCTGTCCGGGAGCCCTCGAGGGTACTTTCCTGTCCCCCTGCCTTTGTGCTGGGCTGTTAAAACCAGGTTAGCTCATTTACTAAGCGCCAGTTGGGTGCTGGGCTCTGGTGGTCCTCCACCCAGCCCAGAAGCAGCCTTTTTCTCAGCAGTGACCGGCCCACATACTTCTTTTTATTTTTTCAGCTATGGTCACAGCCAGTAAGTTTCATGACCTTTTATTTTTTTGTGGTTCTAAATGTAAAGAAAAATGCAAACAGGTTAGTATCCTCCTATAAACTTTTCATGTGATCTCTTGCCGTCCATCTGAATACTACCTTTATACATTTTAGGAATATATTTAATTTATCAACTAGTCAATTTATTAATCATGATCAGTGAAACTGAAAGAAAATACACATCATTCTTGATCTCAAAATACTTAAAATTAAGATATGGAAACAAAACAATTACTTGAAAAGTTAATGTTATAGAAATAATTCAAAACAGTTTAAAATGCCAAAAGATATTGTGCTTATCATTAATTACCAAAACAATTATACACCAACCAGTCTGATGGGAATTAAGTATCAAAACTAAAAAAGTTGTTGTTGTTCAGTCACTAAGTCATGTCCTACTCTTTGTGACCCCATGGACTACAGCATGCCAGGCTTCCCTGTCCTTCACTATCTCCTGGAGTCTGCTCAAATTCATGTCCATTGAGTCGGTGATGGCATCCAACCATCTCGTCCTCTGTCACCGGCTTCTCCTCCTGCCTTCAATCTTTCCCAGCATCGGAGTCTTTTCCAATGAGTCAGCTCTTCGCATCAGGTGGCTAAAGGATTGGAGCTTCTCTTTCAGCATCAGTCCTTCCAATGAATATTCCGTGTTGATTTCCTTTAGGATTGACTGGTTTGATCTCCTTGCGGTCCAAGGGACTCTAGAGTCTTCTCTAGCACTACAGTTCAAAAGCATCAATTCTTCAGCTCTCAGCTTTCTTTATGGCTGAACTCTCACATCCATACATAACTATTGGCAAAACCATAGCTTTGATTAGACGGACCTTCCTAGGCAGAGTGATGTCTCTGCTTTTTAATGTGCTGTCTAGGTTGGTCATAGCTTTCCTTCCGAGGAGCAAGTGTCTCTGAAGTGGGCTGGTCGCCACCTCCGCTCTAGGCGTGGTATCTCGCTCTAGATGTGGTGTTTACCGGGGAAGAAGCTGCGGGTTGCTTTGTTTTCTCTTTTCTGGTGAGAAGACCCTCGTGGATGGGGGAGGGGGCACGCTGGCCTCAGACCTACGGGGGGCCTCCTCTCCCCCGTCGCCCGGGACCTTCCTTCTGTCGGCAGTGCTGCCCTGAGTGCTCCTTGCCTGGGGCTGTCCTGGCTTCTCACCCCCGTGTGCCCTCTGCTCTTCCCTCCTCAGCCCGGGCCCCACCGTCCTTCCCGCAGGACCATGAGCACGGGGAGCTGCCACCTGCGTCGAGCCTGGCCCTGAGGTCACCAGTGCTCTCAGCCCCCAGGGCCGCCCGAGCCGTCCTGCCAGGCGGCGGTGGTTCACCCTGGGGGCGGGAGCCTGGGAGGAAGTGGCCCAGCGAAGGCGAAGGCGGGCAGCGGGGGTGGTGGACTGACCTTTGACCCCGGGTGAGACCCTCCCCTCTGGGCCTCTCCAAACTGCGCATTTGGAAGGTGTGGTCTCGGGGACCCTGCCGAATGTTAGAGTCACCTGGAGGCTGTAAGCAGCCCGTGCCCAGCTCCACCTGCAGGTCTGTGTGGTTGTTCCGGGTGTGAAAGCTCCCAGGGGCCCAGCCAGGTGGAGGGCACTGGTTCCAGGCCTCAGCGGTTCTGGGCCGCATCCCGGAGGGGCCGGGCTGGGCGGGGACGCGGGGCGGGCGGAGAAGGACAAGGCATCTGAGGTGAGACCGGAGTGAACGCAGAGGACTGGGGGGGCGCCTGCTGCCCTCAGGGCCTTTGGGGCTGTGATGAGCTTCTCTTTATGCAGAGGGGCTCGCAGTGCCTTCAGCCCTCCAGGCCGAGAGCTGGTTGGCAAACGTCTAGCACCTCCCTAATTTGCACCACCTAATTTGCCCTCCCACCCTCAACTGCGTTTGCCAAGTGCTGTGCCCTGTGTCCAACGTGCCAACTGATCGAAGGAAAGGGCATTTTCAGTCAGTTCAGTTGCTCAGTCGTGTCTGACTCTCTGCGACCCCATGAATCGCAGCACGCCAGGCCTCCCTGTCCAACACCAACTCCCGAAGTTTACTCAAACTCATGCCCATTGAGTCAGTGATGCCATCCAACCATCTCATCCTCTGTCGTCCCCGTCTCCTCCTGCCCTCAATCCTTCCCAGCATCAGGGTCTTTTCCAATGAGTCAGCTCTTCGCATGAGGTGGCCAAAGTATTGGACTTTCAGCTTCAGCATCAGTCCTTCCAATGAACACCCAGGACTGATCTCCTTTAGGATGGACGGGTTGGATCTCCTTGCAGTCCAAGGGACTCTCAAGAGTCTTCTCCAACACCACAGTTCAAAAGCATCAATTCTTCTGCGCTCAGCTTTATTTATAGTTTAAAAATCCTTAAAAATTGGATGCTGACTTCACCCAGCTCTGCCCACAGCACTGAGGGCAGCTCTGACAGAGGCCGGGGACAATGAGCAGCCTCAGATGAGACCCAGTTCTTTGTTTATTTGAATCTTGTTAAAACAGAAAGCACATCTGCCTCTGAGCACTGAATGGGTGTCTCAGGAACAAGGGTGCGTTTTGTTGTTGTTGCTGTTTTTAATTTTTAACGCATGTGTAAAACCACGTCTGAGAGCTCCCACATCCTTAATCTCTCCCGCAGCCAGAGGAGCCCTTGACGGATAAAGCAGCTGTCTTATTGCCAGACAGATGTACCGGGAATGGCATTAGCCTGGCAGACTTTCCTCTGACTAACTGCATTGCTTTCTAATTTGCTCCCAGATTGGTTGAAAATGACTAAAGCGTTTTGTATAAAGTCTAGACAGTTTTCGAGTCAACTGGCATTTAAGCAATCATGGGAGAGCTCTTCCTCTGTAACCCCTGACTTGGGCCTCGTCGGGTTTGCTGTCGCGATTGGTTTGCGCTCTCAGAGCCCAGGGAAGCCCAGATTCCTCAGGGAAAGGCACTTGCCCGGGACTGGGCATGATTATATGGGCAGCATCCCTTCTGCCAAATTAATGACATCCCCCCGCGGGGCCGGTGAGTCAGTCTGGCCCGCTGTGAGGGCCGGCACGGAGGGAGAGGCCTGACGCATGTGCCCCCAGGGTGCCCAGCGTCGCCCTTCCTGGCGACCTTGATAGTGGTCAGCCTCACCAACTGGCCGGTGCTGTGGGCACGCGTCCTCATGCAAGCCCGGGCGGCCATGCCCTCGGCCCAGCGTCCTGTGGAGGGCGGTGTCCCACGCTGACGGAGGCCAACCTTCCCAGATGAGAGGAGACAGCTGCCGTGCGCCCTCGCCCGGGAGAGCGGGAGAGGCAGGTGGCCCGCTGACCCACAGCCCAGGGGCACCCAGACGGACACTCTCAGGGGCCTGTAGTGGGTTCTGCCACCACCCACTTGGCAGGAAGAGCAGAGGGTGCCTGCCGGCCATGCCCAGAGCCACTGTGGGTCCCACGTCCATGCACAGTGTCCTTTCTCCAGACTGGATGCTTCCTTCCTGATGGGGAGGTGGCCCCTGGGAAAGGACCCCATGGGTTTGGAGAAGGGACGTGACCTTGTTTAGTCTGCTCACTCCAGGTCCTTCCAACTCGCACCCAGGGCTCCGAGTCACCAGACCCCCAGTCTAGGAGGGGGTGCCTTCCTGGGGTGGGGGGTCCCCCTCCTTCACCGCCACTGACAGGTCCACTGTCCCCGCAGGTCTGGTACATGGACGGCTACCACAACAACCGCTTTGTCCGCGAGTACAAATCCATGCTGGAGTTCATGACCACGGACAATTTCACGTCCCACCGCCTCCCGCACCCCTGGTCCGGCACGGGGCAGGTGGTCTACAACGGCTCCATCTACTTCAACAAGTTCCAGAGTCACATCGTCATCCGGTTCGACCTGAAGACGGAGACCATCCTCAAGACGCGCAGCCTGGACTACGCGGGCTACAACAACATGTACCACTACGCCTGGGGCGGCCACTCGGACATCGACCTCATGGTGGACGAGAACGGGCTGTGGGCCGTCTACGCCACCAACCAGAACGCCGGCAACATCGTCATCAGCAAGCTGGACCCGGTGTCCCTGCAGGTGCTGCAGACCTGGAACACCAGCTACCCCAAGCGCAGCGCCGGCGAGGCCTTCATCATCTGCGGGACGCTCTACGTCACCAACGGCTACTCGGGAGGCACCAAGGTGCACTACGCCTACCAGACCAACGCCTCCACATACGAGTACATCGACATCCCCTTCCAGAACAAGTACTCGCACATCTCCATGCTGGACTACAACCCCAAGGACCGCGCCCTGTACGCCTGGAACAACGGCCACCAGATCCTCTACAACGTCACCCTCTTCCATGTCATCCGGTCTGACGAGCTGTAGTCCCCCCGGCCCTGGAGGGCCGAGGCTCCGCGTCCTCACCTGCCTGGAAACTCCTGTGGAACAGCTGCCAAGTTAACGTGGGTGAGACGAACAAGGCTCGTTTTGAAAACTCATCAGCAACGTGGACTCCGGCGTCTCGGGCGGGGGCGACGGGGGGGCGTTGCCCCCTCGTTTCTGAAGCTCCAGCCAGAGGGCGCCCGACGTGGGAAGAAGCCCCCGTATTGACGGCTGAGCTACAGCCCCAGGGCTCCCTGGTTCCCCTGCCCTGGTCCCCCTTTCTGGTCAATATACTCAAGACATAAGGCAATGACTGTTGGCCAGCTCTCACCGAGAACAACCCACTGTTAGGATCGCATGGACTTGTCCGTAGATCGTGGTCAGCTCGATGGACGTGAGTGTCGTGTCTCATTGAAGCGCCCCCACCCCCGCCCCGGGCTGCGCTCGGCGACGGAGGGGCGACGTAGGCTAGTGTAGCTGCATCTCATCACCACCGCCGTCCTCACCCGTGTGTTGTGTCCTAGAGGAACTGTTGTGAGACTCCGTAGCCCGTGGACCCATGTCTAGTCCCCCGGAGCGGCGGCCGGCGTGCGTGCGGACAGGCGCAGGCCACGGCGTCCGGACCCTCGTACCCCGTAGCCCCATCGTGCAGTGTCCATCTGTTGTTCCCTTGAGGTGGTGACGTATCTCTTTAGTTGATGCCATGAATGTTGTAAATGCAATGCCGTAGTTTGGATTAATAAGTGGATGGTTTTTTGTTTCTCAAAAGAAAAAAATAAAAAAACACACATCAGTGTTCGCCCTAGTAGAGATGATCAAGGTTGATAATCATTAAAGGAAATACCCTCTTCTTGTTAAATTATCTTAGTGTAACCACGGAGAAGGGCTCCTCTCGGGAAACTCTGGTTTCCAAAGGGAAAGAAATGCTCCTGTGGGCAGCAGTGTGCGGAAAGTACATTTTTTAAGTAAAAAAGAGGGAAACTTTGTACTATCCGATTAAGGAACAATAAAAATATTAGGAGATGTTTGCGCTTCATTTGTCATTTCGGCAGGTTTTGAAAATGACGAAGGCTTCTGGATCCTTGAGGCCGTGTTCCAGTACGAGTGTGCCTCGCGGGGGAGGAGGTCAGGGCGTGGTCAGGACACAAGTCCCACGGGGTCCCTAGGCATCCGGCCCGCAAAGGTCGGAACTCGAGAATTGCCCTGGAGGTCCCTACCCCTCGAGTGAGTCTCAGTCCAAGGACAGCCCCACTGGGAGTCCACCCACTCCATCCAGACAGGCTCCTCCAAGCCGCCACTAGAAGGAGCTTGGGCCAGGCACCCACTTCCGGCATGGGGGGGGCATCTGCAAAGACCCTGCTGAGAATTAGGCGAAGGTGAAGCCAGGCCCTCTCCAGCCAGTTGGCTCACAAGGAGGACGGGGGGTCCAGGAGATGAGCGGCCAGCCCCACCTGGGCTCCCTGAGACAGAGACCCTCACGCGTCGAGGGAGCCCAGGCCACGTGGCCGGGCCTGTAGCTGTCAAGTCGGGCCCCGTTTCTGAGGGGACCCTGAGGTCTGCACAGGGCAGGGCCGTTCTGCAGTGCCCTGGGGATTCACGTGGCCGGAGGAGGCACGTGCTGCGTGCGTGCGTGCCAAGCCGCTTCAGTCGTGTCTGACTCTGCGACCCCGTGGACTATAGCTCCTCCATCCCTGGGATGCTCCAGGCAAGAACCCTGGAGGGGGTTGCCATGTCTTCCTCCAGGGGATCTTCCCGATCCAGGGATCGAACCCTGGTCTCTTACTTCTCCTGCACTGGCAGTCGGGTTCTTGACCACTAGCGCAGCCTGAGAAGGCCAGAGAAGACACAGGTCAAAGTAACTCCCCTCTCACAAGACAGAGTTCGGGGCCAGCCTCAGCACTCGAGGTCAAGGCAGGGGGTGGCCTTCCATCCCCGCCCCCACCCTCTGCTCTGCTTGAGGCAGCTGGCCTCCTTGGCAGGGTGGACGGCAGGCCAGGGATGTGGGCCTGGGGAGGAGCCAGTGCCCGCCTCGAGCTGGGTCCAGCTGGCACCGCACCCGAACCAGAGAGGGGAGGAGCTGACATGCCCTCGGAGTCGGCATGAGGGCGTCCAACAACATCCGCTCCGTCCCCGGGGCCCCTCGGGATCTGGAGCTGCCAAAATGAGACGGGGAGCCGGTTGGGCGAGGAGACCACGGGGGCGTGGGCCGAGTTCCTGCAGGTCACAGTGATGCCCTTGGGCTCTGGCCCAGGGTCGGGAGAATGTGAGATGAGACGGAGGGCAGAGGCCAGCTGCTCGAGGCCTGAGCCCGCTGGTGAGGGACATGCCGAGGAAGAAAGGCGTGCCCACTGGCCAGGGCGCACCTGCTGCCGGGGTCTCCTGGGGGTTTCCCTGGATCACAGCCAGTGCCCCCATGAGAAATCGGGTGGGCCCTGGACCACGGGGAGGGGCCAGATGGAGTCGGAGCACCTAGGGAAGGTGCGGGGTGGGGTGGGGGTGCTGGCCAGCAGGGCAGCCTGGGGAGGGGCGGAGCCTTGAATGGGTGAGGGCCGCTTCGCCCCCACCCACCCCGCGGACCAAGTCTCCGTGCACACCGGGCCCTCGGCTCCCGACCACACACTGCACTGTGGACGGACAGGCCTGCCTCCTGCCTGGCTCGGGCCCCCTTTGCCCCCCGTGAGACCCACGCAGCAGGTCTCCACCTCCAGGTACACCTCAACACCCTCACCTGTGCCCCCCCACATCCGTCCTCCCCTCCCCAGCTCAAGGTTCCACCTTCCAGAAGCTTCTCACTCCCCATCCCCCAGACGGGGTATTGCTTCTCCTGCTTAAGTCCTTCCTTCGTCCTGTGCTCTGGGCTGCCCTTCCTCCCAGCATCTGTGAGTCCCTTACACCCAACACATTCTGTGAGGTTTGCTGTTGTTGTTTAGTCACGAAGTCGCATCTGACTCCCCACAACCCTATGGACCGCAGCACGTCGGGCCTCCCTGTCCTTCACTATCTCCCAGAGCTTGTTCAAACTCATGTCCATTGAGTCAGTGATGCCATCCAACCATCTCATCCTCTGTCGTCCCCTTCTCCTCCCACCTTCAGTCTTTCCCAGGATCAGGGACTTTTCTAGTGAGTCAGCTCTTTGCATCCGGTGGCCAAAATATTGGAGCTTCAGCTTTAGCATCAGTCCTTCCATTGAATATTCAGGGTTGATTGCCTTTAGGATGGACTGGTTGGATCTCCTTGCAGTCCAAGGGACTCTCAAGAGTCTTCTCCAACACCACAGTTCGAAAGGGTCAATTCTTGGGCGCACAGCCTTCTTTATGGTCCAACTCTCACATCTATACATGATACTGGAAAAACCATAGCTTTGAGTATATGGACCTTTGCTGGCAAAGTAATGTCTCTGCATTTTTTAATATGCTGTCTAGTTTTGTCATATCTTTTCTTCCAAGGAGCAAGCGTCTTTTAATTTTGTGGCTGCAATCTATCTGCATTGATTTTGGAGCCCAAGAAAATGAAATCTGACGTTTGTGAGATTTGGGCGATTTTTATTCATCAAGCCCAAGACAAAATAATCCAAAAAATCCTTTCTTGCTTTCTTGTTGTTGTGACTGGGTTTCCTTCGCCAGATGCCCTGACCCCTGGTGGGGTGGGTAAGAAATGCCTAAGCTTAATTAGAGCCTCATTAGCTGGAAATCCTCCACCACAGGACGAGCTGCAATTAAAACATTTAGAAGTGGGAGGCCCTTCTCCATTCATGCCTGCAAGTTACCTCTGGGGGAGCCACGCAGCGTCCTCTGCCAGAGAGCCTGGGTCTGGCTCGTCATAGAAAAATCCCAACTTCAGTGAGACAGTCTAAGAGGCCACCAACTTTATTCCTTGGTGGGAGTCTGTGCGGGGACAATCAGGCCAGGATTGTTAGGTGATTACAGCTGCAATTACAGGCCAATCTCCTCCTAATTTCTCCTTAATGATGCAGGAGACAACAAATGTACAAATATCTGCTCTGAGTCACCAGGAGACAGAATAACGACCTGATGGCTTCAGAATGGATTTGCTGTCTCCCTCTGAGTATTTGCCGGGGAAAATATTCCTCCAGGATATTAAATACGCAAGAAAAATGGTTTCATCCAGAGAGCAAATAAAACAACCGGCTTGCCACTAAATCTCCCAGGTTCCAATAACTGAATATATTGGCTGATGGCAGAACATCTGTAGATGAATTTTCTTTATTAAAAGTTTGGCCTGGAATCAAAACCCAGCAGTTCCTCAGGAGGGGCCAGAGGCCGGAGCATGAGATGCCCAGTCCTGGGTGCAGCTGGAGGGGCCTGGAATATTCCTGGTTTCTGCAGAGTTCTTCCTGAAGGAGGCCTGTAATGGCTGACCGCACACAGCTGCCCATGGAATTCACCTCTGGCTCCCGGAGTTACGATGCCCATGCAGTTTCCAGGGGGGCATGCGATGAGGGTGGCCGAACTCTCGCAAGAGACCAGGAAGGAGGCATCAAGCAGTTTTTTGGGGGAAGCTCGGGGTCTGCAGACAGAGGCCAAGCTCCACCAGGGAGAAGGGAAAAGAAGGTGAAGATGCTTCAGGTAACTGAACGTGCCAGGGTAGGGGGTAGTGATTGTCTGTAACTGGAACACCTAACCTAATCCTATTTTCGGATTGTAAGTGGTAAAGTTTGGGCCCAGGCACTGCTTAGAAGCCGATGTTGACACTGGCTCCCCCAAACCTCTCTGACTTCTGTCCACTAAGCAAGACGCACAATGTGAGTCTTGCCAGTTAAGCTTTACTGGGGGCAACACGGGGACTGCAGCCCAGGAGACAGGCGCTCAGAGAGCTCCAAGAGGCCGCTCCACAGAGGCCGTGGGCAAGGCCAGTGGGTAAGGCTTTGGTGACGAGGGGAGTTCAACGCAGTCAAGCGCTTATTTTACAAAAGCTTTTCATTCGTCACGAGGAGCTGGTGTCATCAGGAAGGGATTTAGTGCTTCTCTAGATCTGAGGAGATGTGAAGATTGGGATCATGAAATCAGTTCCTGAAAATATCCACCCACCTACAGACCTGTTCCACCAGTGTCCCTGGGGCACAGAGCGCCCCCGGCCGCCCTGAACTCCCTTCAGGGGGGCATCGCAAGTCAGCAGCCACAGCAGCACAAGCAGATGGCAAACGCCCTGTCGTTGTTCAGTCGCTGACAAGGCTCCTGGCAAGTGCCAGTCTGCAGCTAACACCCCACGCCAGGTGTAGGAGAGATGCCAGGTTCTCTGTCCTCAGATACAGTCGCTCAGGACTGAGCTTCTGACCCACGGAAGGGCACCCACAGCCACAGCACAGGCCAACACGGGGCCCGTCAGGAAACCTGTGCTTCCCTGGAGAAGGCGGGCGGTGCTTGGGTCACAGCTGGGCCAGGCCCGCGGGCAGCGAGCGGCTTCTCCCAGCGGTTTCTCCGGGCTCAAGGGAAATGAACCGGCCCCACCCCCGCGGCAGGCCCGAGAGACTGGAATGGGAGGGGGCTGGGGTCCAGTCCTCACCCAAACACCTGTGCGGAGCGGCCCGGGACCGCATGACACCTTTCCCTGAGAGACGCGTGACCGGGGGCTGCTGGCCCCTGAAGAGTGAGGCCCAGTCGCCGGTCCAGGAGCGCGACTCTGGGTGACCCGCCTGATGCCGTGTCAGCAGGCCCAGGCTGAGCCGCACCTTCCGGGTGTTAAGGAGACTGTCTGCTCACCGGCAGGGAAGCTGTGCCTTCCTTGGCGGCCCAGGTCTGTGGTACTGAGGAGTGGCTCTCATGAGAACCATCACTGTTTGATTTCCTGTGGGCGCATTTTTTTTAAAGGGTCTCTGGTAAGCAGGGCTTGGCTTTAATAAATCCACCGTTAGAGATTATGTTCACAGCCTATAAGAATGAGATACAGGGTCCTTTGAACCCAACAGCGCAGAGAGGCACGTGTTGGTGTGCAAGCCCCGCGTGTGTATAACTCTGCCTCTCGCTGTCATCACATACTTCTCTGTGGAGGTGACATTAGGGACACGGACTCTTGTCCTCACTGACCCGTGTATCCCGTCATGCAGATGCCGTGAGGCGTGTGTGGCCAGCACCCCACGGTGGGTATGTGGGTTGTTTCTCAGAGTCTGTTCTTAAGAACCACTCACTGCTAATGACCCTGTGTAAAATCACATCGCATAGCGTATGTGATGTGCGTCTTTGGAATAAAGGGTCTGAGGGTAAACGCTTCTGTTCTGCCCGATGTTGGTGAATTCCCTTCCCCGGAGGTCACATCACTTTGCCTTCCTCCTAGCAAAGCACAAGAGTACAGGTTTCCCCGTGGGGCGCTTGGGAAACCTTTCGGAGACTTTCAGCCTGGGAGGTAGGACGTGGGGTCTCCGAGCACTTTGAATTTTCACTTCTCTTATGAAGAGTCAGGGTGGCATCTTTCACTTGTCTCAAGGCCACTGGCAATATTTACCTGGGGGTCCAGGGGCCAAGACCCATGCTCAGTGCAGGGGGCCCGGGTTCCATCCCTGGTCGGGGAGCTAGATCCCAGGTGCCACGGCTAAGACCCGGCACAGCCAAATAAATAAATAAATAAATATTGTTCAAAGTTTCTCTGGGGGGAGGGGGGTTCAGGATGGGGAACACATGTGCGCCCGTGGCTGATTCGTGTCAATGTTTGGCAAAAACCACTACAATATTGTAAAGTAATTAGCCTCCAATTAAAATAAGTAAATTAATTTTTAAAAATTTCTCTGAGAACTCTCAGTTGATATCTTTTGCCCACATCTTTCCTACTCAGCTGTTGAGAATTTTCTCCTACACAAATGTTGGGAGCTCTCTGTATGTGTGGGAAGCCAGCCTTTGTGTTTCAAGGGGTTGCAAATATCATGTGGTTTGTCAACCTTGATTTGGGTTATGGTGGGTTTTTTGTAAATGTAGTTGGAATTATCACTTTTCCTTCTGACGCCTTTCTCTCTGAGTCGCAGTAAGGCCATCGTAACAAATGGACTCACTTTTCTCTGCTGTGGGCACCTGTGGGGTTTATGTGAAGGCAGGTCCAGTTTTGCGAAAATGAAGTCAAAGTGTTCAATCACTCAGTCGTGTCTGAGTCTTTGCAATCCCACAGACCATAACCCACCAGGCTTCTCTGTCCATGGGATTCTCCAGGCAAGAATACTGGAGTGGGCAGCCATTCTCTTCCCCAGGAGTTCTTCCCGGCCCAGGGATCTAATCTGGGTCTCTTGCATTGCGGGCGGATTCTTCACCATCTGAGCCACCAGGGAAGCCCCCCCCGGGTCCGCTGCTTGTTGTTCTGCAGTCACTGAGTCGTGTCCTGCTCCTTGAGACCCCGTGGACAGCGGCACGCCAGGCTCCTCCGTTCTCCACCATCTCACTGTTCGCTCAAAGTCATGTCCATTGAATAAGTGATGCCATCCAACCATCTCATCCTTTGCCACCCCTTCTCCGCCCGTCTTCAGTCTTTCCCAGCATCAGGGTCTTTTCCAATGAGTTGGCTCTTTGCATCAGGTGGCCCAAGTATTGGAGCTTCAGCATCAGTCCTTCCAATGAATACTCAGGGTTTATTTCCTTTAGGATGGACTGCTTTGATTTCCTTGCAGTCAAAGCGACTCTCAGGAGTCTTCTCCAGCACCACAGTTCAAAAGCATCAATTCTTCAGCGCTCCGCCTTCTTTATGATCCAACTCTCACATCCGTACTTTTACCCTTTTCCAAAAGCCTTCCCAGCTGTCCCAACACAAGTTATTAAATGGCCCAACTTCCCCCAACCCCCGCTGAACCCTAGGCTGAGGGCCCTGGGTACTTAGGCCCCATTTCTTGGCTTTTCTCTTTCTGAATCTGTGTTTGATACTGTCAATGGAAATTCTACTATTTACATAAATTTCCATAAATTTGCCTATAGGTGAATATTCATGGACTCTATGACGTAGACACTTATTCCCTTGCCTTTTAAAGTGCTCTTCCGAAGGTTTGTGTACAAGGACGTCTAATCTCCGTGTTTGCGAAGGCTTGCCCCAGGGACAACTATCCAATCTGAGTGGGATTCTTTGCCTTCACTGATTTAGTCAGATCAGCAAAGATTAAAGCGGTTTGGGGATGCTGCGTCTCTGTGAAGCTCTTCTTTGTTCTTCTAAACAGAATGTCTCTATCTGGAGACGCTGCTGGGACTCGGACACAAGGTGAGGTCCGCCCCTCCGGAAGGTCCCTGGGAAAGCCTGCGCCCCACGTGGCGCCTCTGCTCAGCTGTCTGGCTGCCCACCCCAGGGGGCTGAGCGGAGGTGGAAACTGGGGCGCTGGGCCCCGCTCTCTTCTCTCCCTGCCCTTGCTGGCCGTCGGCACACATGGCCTGTCCTCCAGCTGGTGAGTCACTAGAAGCTTATTCATCACACAGCAGGCAGCAGAAGGTGCCAGAACGGTGCGCCCTCAAGGGTCTGGGCTCGCCCCGCAGCCCAGCCCCGGCGGCCAGTGAGTCAGTGCAGCGGGCACCCAGCAAGGCAGAGGAGGGAGGCGGGGCCCCGGCCAAGGAAGGCGGAGGCTGGCATCATCCCTGCTCCTCCTCGCTAGGGGAGGCTGGAGCGGGGTGCGGGGCCTCTCCTCAGCGAGCCCCCCATCCCGCTGCCACCCACCTGTCCGCACCCGCACACACCGGCTAATTCCGAGCATCTCAGAGCAGCTGCAGGTCAGCAGGCCGGCCTGTGAAGCCTCCTTGGCTGCTCCTCCACGGTTTCACCTCCACTTTGGTGGCTCAGATGGTAAAGAATCCGCCTGCAGTGCAGGAGACCTGAGTTCAATTCCTGGGTCGGGAAGACCTCCTAGAGAAGGGCATGGCAACCCACTCCAGTATTCTTGCCTGGAAAATCCCCTGGACAGAGGAGCCTGGAGGGCTACAGTCCATGGGGTTGCAAAGACTCAGACACGACTGAGCAACTAACACTTTCACTGCCACTTTCACTTCACTGCTTCCACTGGAGACAGCATCCCACTTGCCCTGGTCCAGGCCTCCCAGCCTGGAGGGAGGGCACAGCTGGGCATTGACGTCACAGGACCTGGGCTGCAGTCCGGGGTCGGGCGGGGTGTGGAGGGGGCACCACCCGACTCCCAAGCCGGCGCCCCCTTGTCTGTGACCCTCCTCTGGGGCCAGGGGGAGCACCAGGCATCATGTCGGAAGACCAGGGGCTCCTGCCTTGAGGCAAAGAGCCCTGCAGCCCTCTCAACCCCGCCCCCCTCCACAGGAAACCTCCATCCTCATCGGATGGCCCCTCAGCCCTTTGCTCCTCCTGGAAGGCGTCGAGCTCACAGAGACCAGTGAACGCCTGGACAGGTGAGTGCGGCTGCTCAGTGGCTGACCTGTGAGGGCATCAGGCCCTGGGCTCCTGCCGAATGGACAGCCATATCTGGCAAGGTCAGTGGGATCGCATGCATTCTCTGCCAATGGACCCGAGTCCCCAGGATTGCTGGGAGGACGCAAGCTGCCCCCTTACCTCGAGGTGGTTCTTATTTCCCCAGTCCGGCCCCGCAGAGACAGGACCGTGACAGCAGAGGCGGCTCCAGCAGCGACTCTGAAAAAAACAGTGATTTCCTTCCCGATACGGCCTGGAAACTAAGGCCGCGGAGATGATGTTGCTGGGCGCGTTCTTCGCTGTTTCATTTTGGTTACTGAGCCTCAGGCTATTCCTGGAGCTCCTCCCTGCCCCCCCCAGCCTCCCCCACCCCCAGCGCCTTCGCCCATCTGCGGCCCTCAAGGCCCTCCTGAACAGCATGGACTTTGCCAGCAGCAGCCCCAGCCCACAGCCAGGTTGCCCCAGGACCAGAGACCGCGAAGGTGCCCACCTTCCCACAGCGTCGCCACCCAGTCCGGCTCCCGGCTCCCACCACCGCCTCCTGCAAACAGCCGGACGGGCTCTCCTCTCAGGGCTCGTCCCGCCTACACGGGTGCTGGGGTCGCGGCTATGTTGGCGGCGGCCGGGCCTGATCAAGAAGACATCGGGACGCTCAGAGGAGCTGATGTTTCCTCAGGAAGAGCCGAGAAAGGAGACGCTGCTTTCAAGCCTTCCTGTAGCTCAGCGGCTCCGGGCCGGGCCTGCAAACCGGGCAGCTTCAGTCGTGATGCCCAGAGGAGAAGCTGCTTGGGTGCTAGCTTGGGTTCTAGCCCTCCGTCCATCGGCACCGGCTATCCCGGAAGGCTGGTGTGAGCGCCCTGGGTGATGATCCTGTAATTCAGTTGCCGCCGAGCTCCATGCAGACGCCCAGCCCTCAAGGCATTCTGGGTACTGCAGAGGTGAGACGGAGACAGCTCCAGAAGCTGTCACGAGGCTCGGAATCTCGGACACTGGGTCCACCCATGGCAATGCAATAACAGGCAAACTTAAGTAGACTCCACCCTCGGTGGTTCTACAAACGCAGGACTGAAGTCACCTGAAAGGCGGCTTGCTGGGTGAGAATTGTCCCGCTCTCAGGCCCCAGCTCCCCCCGCTCGCCCCTGGCACAGGCTCTCGCGGGAGCCATCTGCACCAAGGAACCAAAGGGACACAGGAACCACACCAAGGGAGATGCCGGGGACAGCGAACAGGAGTGGATTCTGGAGGCTGAGCTGTCCGGTCACATCCCTGCTCCAGCCCGGGGCCGGCCACACCCCGACCCCCCAGGACCCACCCTTTGGTCACCCCGACAGACATCTGAGCCACCAGCCCTGGGGAGGCATGCAGCCAGGGCCCTGGACGTGGAGGCTGGGGCCAGGGCTGGGGCCAGGGGGCATGGTGCTGGGGCAGCTGGCCCGGCCGCCTGTCCTCGGAGCCCAGGGTACAGGGCTCCGGGCCAGCCCTTGAGTTCGTGACCTGAGCTGGGCATCACCGCAGTCCCCGTGGTCCTGGTTGGGGGACTCAGATGGGAGCAGCCAGGGCACCTCCTGCAGGCGGCGTGGTGTGCCGCCCCCTGCGCCCCAGGCTGTGCTCATGGAGCAGCCGTCCGGCCCGTGGAGCGATGGCCCGAGCACGGGTTCCAGCGGACGCGGCCCGAGACGGGCTGCAGGCGGCCGTCTCCCGATGTGACTGCAGCCTTGTGCCCTCCCGCTGACTGTCCCTTCCACCTGGACGCTGGCCCCAGTGTTCACCCGGCCAAGTGCTTCTCCACCTGCCGGTCAGTCCGCTGCTGGAGTGTGTCCGTCAGACGTTGGCTGCGGTGTCTGTCTGTCCTGCCTCCATAGACGAGAGCGTGGGGATGTCCCCCTGCAGGTGTCCTCAGGGCCGAGCTCCAGCCCTGCACAGAGTAGGTGCTGAGTGACTGATCGCTGTGCTCCAAATACACGTGAGTATCCGGGAAGGGACAGCGCTGCAAATCAAGATCTGGGCGGAGTTGTTCCTCCATTCCAACAGAGGCGATCCTTCCCGACCTCCAGGGGGTGCGCAGAGCGCTGAACCCCTGGGAACGAGGAGAGGGGTGCACCCCTCAGGGCGCGCCCACCCGGTTGAGCAGGGGCTCAGGGGCCTGGGGACGTCCATCTGGTGACGATTCTTTGAGACTCTCAGACAGGGGTCTCTGCACATCCTCTTTCTGCTTCTCAGATCTCCAAGCTGGGCTCCAACTCGGAGAGGAAGAGACAGACCCAGGACGCCCCCACGACACAGGAAGGAAGAGACGGACCCAGGACGCCCTGAGTTCCGCCAGGGGCTGCGGAGGCTTGTCGTGTCCCCTGCAGTCCTGCTCAGTCAGTAAACGATCAGACCCCCAGGGACCTCGAGAGAAGGCGGGGGCTCCATCCCACTCTCCACCCCCCACCCCCGACCCGGTGCAGGCATCCAGCAGTCAGAGCCAGAAGCAGTTTGGAGGGTGTGAGTTATTCGAAGCCACGGAATGAAACAAAGAACCAACCGAAGCAGCATGTGCAGATAGAGAAGCAGAAAATAGATCCCGATTTGGAAGGATTCTGAAGGTTGATCCTAAGACCAAGTTAGTGGTGAGTTGTTGAGTCACTCAGACGTGTCTGACTCTTTTTCGACCCCGTGGACTGTAGCCCACCAGGCTCCTCCATCCATGGACTTCTCCAGGCAGGAATACTGGAGTGGGTTGCCATTTCCTTCTCCAGGGGATCTTCCTGACCCAGGGGTCGAACCACGTCTCCTGCATTGCAGGCAGATTCTCTACCGCTGTGCCACCAGGGAAGCCCTAGCGCTGAGCTGGGGGAACACCATTTGATTAGAAGCAACCGGTTGCCTGGAAAAGAAATCTCACGAGCTGTTTCCTTGGGTTCAGCCTGTGCCGCTCTGCAGGCTGGTGACCGCCTCCCAGGTCCCCGTTTGATCACACGCTCCCACCGCCTGGTCTCCGAGCCCTGCGTCGGAGCCGGCACATCACAGGTGCCCAGGAGATCACCTGGGAATGGATCCAGCTGGATTTCCCGTTCGCTCTCCTGAGCCCCCCACACGCGTACCCACCCTGACCCCAGCCTGTGTCTCCGACCCCTCCTCCACGCCCCCACGTGGCCCAGTCCTGACCTCACCGGGTGCCTCCAGACGAATCGCCCGGCAGCGGGACGGAGGCCTTGGAAAACGCGACCCCGTCACCGCACGGCCACCCCAACCTGCCACTCGCTCCAGCTCAGCTGCTATGGCTCCTGTTTGCCCCGAGTCGGGGCACCGCCTGTGGGAACTGAGAGCAGAGCTATGGTGCGGGCATTGAAGCCACCGGGCAGGGGAGGCACGGCTGTGCCCGGGACCCAGAGCGGAGGGTCGGGTCACCCCAGCCCAGGCAGGCTCGCTGGGCCCAGGCAAGGTCGTGTCTCTCTCAGCCTCACTCCCTTTCTGAGCTCCAAGATGGAAGACCCTTCATCCACAGACGCCTGCTCTGTGCGCCCAGAGCTGTGACTGGCCGGCCCTGGTTCCAGCCTTCACTGCAGGATCGTGGAGACCAGGGAGCATTCCAGTGGGGGAAAGGGTCACACCGGGTGTGCGGAAGGGAACCGAAACCAGAGCCAGGACGGGGAGAGGAGAGAAGGGTGTTGACCTGAAGGAGGCAGCTGACAGCGGTGGCTGACAGCCCAGGGACTCGGGGAGGGGCTGGGCTGGACACCTCCGGTCTCAGGACCCTCCTCCCTTCTGAGTGTGGAAGGACAGAACGGCTTCAGCCTTCAGAGGTGGAGCCACCGGGGGGCGGGCTCAGTGAGGGGTTCGGGGCGTGGGTGTCAGCTGGTGTCAGAGGAGTTTCCCAGTGCTGAGCTTCCCGGCGCTGGCGGCATGCAAGCAGAGGCGGCGTGTCAGGGAGACGTGTGCAAAGGCGATGACCTCTGCCTCGCTCCCAGCCCCCGTCGGGTGTGAATCTGAGTCTCGGGCAGCCTCACCGTAGGTTTATTAAGGGGGAGCCTGCAGGCTGCAGCGCCCGTCTGGGTGGGGCTGCTTTCCGGCACTGGTCCTCCTCTGAGCAGCGCGGCCGCACCCTAGGACCATCTGTTTGTGTACAGGGCCAGATCGTCTTTCCACAACATCAGCATCACGGCTCCAGGCGGCCCCGCCCGGCTCCCCGCCGCCAGAGCGCACCCCCGAGATGACCTTTCAGCCTGGTCTCAAAGTCAGCGGAATAGGACTGTATCGACTGAGGTGCTGGGCTTGTCGATTTGCGACGTGGGAAGAAGTACGCACTTTCCTGCCGCTTCCTTCAGTCATAAAATGGATTGTGCGTATAAAAGGGCGACATAAAACACTGGCCACGGCGAGCTCCACGAGCCGCTGACTTTATAAATCAGGGAGATGAGCTGCACTGGAGCCTTGGTCTCCTTTCTGGATGTAAACGGTTGAGCTCTAAATTGGGACGAAAATCAGCCCAGATGTCCCCGAGGCTGCCAGAGGGCAGAGCCTGGGGAGGGGCGGGGAGGTGGGTTTGCCTACATGGGGTCTTTAAAAGGCAGAGGCGACAGCCCCCTGTGGCTGAGCCCCAGGGACCGGGAAGCACTGGCCTTCCAAGCTTCGAGGAAGCCACCCCCCTCCTAGACGATTATTTCCCGGAAAGGGACCCCTCATGTGAGGTGACCGTGCCTCTGACCCGAGGACAGACCGGTGTGTGTTTGTGTTCAGTCGTGTCTGACTCTCATGACCCCACGGACTCTAGCCCACCCGGCTCCTCTGTCCATGGGGTTCCCAGGCAAGAGACTGGAGTCGGGTGCCCTTTCCTCCTCCAGGGCATCTTCCCGACCGATGGACTGTATTGATCTTTCTGCTACTTTACGAGGGAGGCCACTGGCCTACGGGCCCAGATTGCCCCCCCTTCTCTCCCTCCCTTGCCGCAGGGAGCCAGGATCACCTTCCTCGAGCCTCAGGGTCTTCTCAGCAGGGGAAGGTGCACACACGCCCTGTGTCTGTCCCTGCCCACGGTGAGTCCGAGGCCCCAGCCCCAGTGCAGGGGATGCTGGGAGATGTAGTTTCCTGGGTTCTAGGGAGGCAGGAAACAGGGGTGACGGAGACCAGTCCTTGCCACGGCTGCTGAAATAAAATCGGATCCGAGACCACACTTGGGAGACGCTGCACTGGCTTCAGAAAGCCTCTGAGTCCCTGTCTGCTCCACCACAGTGGACAGGCCCGCCCAGGCTGGCAGGGCAGTGGGGACCGGACCCCAACCCCTGCCAGAGCCGAGCTCGGCCACCGTGAGCATGCCTGTGTGTGTGTGCGCGCGCGCACGTGTGTGTCACTAGGGCAGTCCGTCTGCATGCACGCCACAAACCCCCCTGGATGGCTTCAGCAGACCACACACCCTCCACTCTTCTTCCCCAAAGGAGGGGCCGGGAGTGGCTGACTCCAGCCCAGCACTCACACGCTGGGTAAGCGGTCAAAGGTGGCCCCTCCAGAGAGGACTCGGGCTTTCTTAAGGACACCAGGCAGCTGGCCTGGGGCCAGGCCCGCGGTGGGTGCTGGGCTGTCAGTGGGCAGAGCGCAATGTCCTCGGACCCTGGCTGTGGGCCTCCCTCGGTCAGCGCCCTCCACCCCTGAGCCAGGTGCCTCTGTGTCCCCCGCGTGCAGGCGAGTGCACTGACGTGCTCCAGGTCCCCATCTGAGGGTGTCCCCCGCTGAAGGCTGGACCTCCCTGGGCAGCGGGCAGCCCCGGGCATGGTGAGCAGGTCCTCAAGGAGGCAGGTGCAGGGCCGATGGGGCGAGGGTGTGAAGCAGGAAGCCTGAGACCACCGCTCTGGTTTCCACCACGGAAAATGGAAGTTCAGCGGCTCCTGAAATCCCGACAAAAGGATGTCCAGCGGGAGCCAGGACCAGGTGCGTCCCCCGCCCAGCCTGATGGGCAAGCTGTGAGGGGCTCGCCCCACGGTCCCCGGAGCAGGAGCACAAGCCAGTGGACTCCAACTCTGTTTATCCAGGAACCCAGACCAGGGAAAGGAGGAGCCAGCTGGAGAGGGCCCAGAGCCCAGGCCTGGAAGGCAGCAGGAAGCCGGGCCCTGGTGAGAGCCGCGGCCCCCGGGAAGAGCCGGAGAGCCGCACCGGACAGGCCTAGTGGGGCGATGGGCCTGGGGCCCCGTTCCAGTGGGAAAAAGCACCGTCTGCCTCGCTCGCCTCTGCCTGGCCATGCTGACACCGCTGTCGGCAGCCTGTCTCCCCATCTCCGAGCATCTGGCCTTATTATCTAGCTGCTTAACGATGGCAGGAGAAGCGGGGACTCATCTCCGTGTTAACATGTAATTTATTCCACGCCCATAATTAGGTTTTGCAGCCAGTAATGAAGGAGCCACATGCTTCCAGCTTATCGGCGCTGGTGGTCAGCTTCGTGCCTCCGGCCCTAACGAGGATCAGACCCCACCGAGCCTCTGCTGGGGGGTTGTTCATGGCCCAGGGGCACCTTTCCCAGGCCGAGCTGGAGCTGGGGTGACGGGGGTCAGGTGGTGACTCTCTGGTGGAGAGAATGACAGCCCTCCCCCCATAGAGACCCACGTCCTGATGCCCAGGGCCTGTGAATAGGTGACCCACATATGAAAAGGGACTCTGCAGACATGGTTGAGGGGAGGGCTTTGAGAAGGGGGCGGTGATACTGGGTGATGCTCGTGGGCCCAGTGCCATCGCCGGTTCCTACTGAGGGGGAAGGAGGTCAGAGCGGAGAGAAGGCGTGAGGACAGAGGCCAAGGTCAAGGAAGGAACGTGCTGCTGGCCCAGAGTTGGAGAAAGGACCGAGCCGAGGACCCCAGGCGCCTCCAGAGCTGGGGGGGTCGAGCAGCGCGGACTGTCCCCGAGAGCCTCCTGCATTTAGGGCTCGTGCGTCCTGTGACTAAAGCAGTGAGTTTGCATGGATTGTTACGGCAGCTCCGGCAAGCTCGTGCGGCCCCCTTCGGCCCGTCCCCGCTGCCCACTCAGGTCCAGGGGCTGTTGCAGAGAGAGGTGGACCGTGAGGGGTGGAAGAGGGAAGGGGAGCTCTGTCCAGAGGCACAGAAACATCCCCGGCTCGGACACCGCCTCTGACTGCTCCCCAGGAAGGGACGCCGGGCTGCACCCGCCAGAGCCACACCTGCTCCCATACCTGGTGGGGAGCAGCTGCTTCCAGAGAGAAAGGGTGAGCCCTGGGGAGGGCAAGGGAGGC
The DNA here is from genome assembly GCF_054371585.1 of Giraffa tippelskirchi. Taxonomy (NCBI): domain Eukaryota; kingdom Metazoa; phylum Chordata; class Mammalia; order Artiodactyla; family Giraffidae; genus Giraffa; species Giraffa tippelskirchi. Next base: position 1,465,972 of record NC_137278.1, on the reverse strand, counting down.
GGGCGAGGAGGGGTCCCTGGGGGTCTGGGGGCCGGGTCCCTCGTCCTCCTAGCAGACCCTGTGCTGCATCACCCCGGGACGCCCACCTGAGGCGTGCTGCACGAGGCCCCCCAGTGCAGGGAGCGGGGTTGGGGAGGGAGGACCCAGCCCCTCCCCACGGGCCCCAGAGCCCCTCCCCCCGGGCCCCAGCACCCCGGCGGGCAGCTGGTTTCCTCCATGCCCCCCTGCTAAGGTCCACAAGGGCCGGAGCCGTGGCCACCCCTCCATGGCGGTGTCCCCAGACCCCAGGACCGGCCTGGCACAGAGGGAGGTACAGGGTGCTTGTGGGGGGTGGAGATGGGGGGCAGCATTGAGGGAAGGAGAGACAATGAGGAGAAAGAGGTGGGGGGGAGGGACGGTGGCCTGGCCCACGAGCCCACACGGCTGCAGAGAAGACGACCCTTGACCCCCCACCCGCCCCCCAAGGAGCCCCAGTAAAGCTCCGACGGCCTTTCAGTCCTGAGCCTTTGAGGACGGATCAGCGGAGGTGACGGCCTTGTTCTTGAACTCCAGCAGCTCCTGGGGCCTGAGCTCCTGAGGGGGAAGGACCCTCGGGCATCTGCAGGCCCCGCCCCAGCTCAGAGCAGGCCAGGAGACAGGTCAGACCCAAACATGCGGGACCAGGAAGCCAGAAGCCACTGGAAATCACCCACTGATCCCTGTTCTAACCCCGTGATCTAATTTCCCACAGGACTGGGCTAAAAGACACCTGGGGGTTAGCGACAAATTTAGACCGTTGAGAAAGCGCTGAGTCACGCCTGCCTGTTTGGAAAACAGAGCGAGCTAATTAAGTTACTGCCAGGGAGGAAGAGGCTGCTGCAGAGGGGTGGAAAAAACCCTCCGTGACTGGCAGCAAGCAGCTCCTGGAGGACGGTGAATCGCCCCGGGCAGTGTGACCCCCACGGCAAGCCCCCACCCCACCCCAGGCCTGGCCAAGCTCTCCGAAGGGGCCAGGGATCACAGGGCAGCCCCTCGCGATACAGACTGTGAGGCCCCCGGCAGGAAGGAGCCCGGACCTCCCTCCCCCAGGGGAAGAGGAAGAAGGAGGAGAAAACTCAGGGGGCCTGGCGAGTCCTGGGGGGCCCGGGGGGGACAGAACTGGGATTTCCAGCACCGCCCCTCCTCCTGCAGCCACCCCGCCCTCCTTCCCCTAGAGCACACATAGGCAGCGCGTCTGAGCCAGGAATCGGCTCCCTGCTGGGGGCACCCTTGGGCAAGTCTGACCCTCGGAACTTTCAGTCTGGCCTAGACACGGCCTGGGGGGTGGGGGGCAACCGGCTGAGCCTTACCGTGGTGGGTGCGTTGGAGGACACCGGGGTCCAGCAGGGGAGGACACGTGTCCAGTGAAGGAAGTGAATTCACGAATGAGGCCAGGTTGCAGGAGGCAAGCAGGAATGGTTAGAGCCCAGATCTGAGCAAAGGAGATGGCGGCAACTTTGAGTGGCTCCCTCAGCAAATTCTAGCGGGCACTCATCTGGGAGAGACTGCTGGGAAGATGAGCACAGAAGGATCCGATCCCCTCTACTTGGAACAGACACGCGGCCGACAGGATGAGACGAGGGTGCTGGGTCAGGCCCCTCCTCCCAGAGCCCCATCCAGCGGGGGGACCTGGAACAGACACGCAGCCGACAGGATGAGACGGGGATGCTGGGTCTCTGCTCCCTCGACCCACCCGGTCTTCCAGGCCTCACGTCCCACCCCGATCTCATCAGCACAGCACCCAGGGGCTTGGAGAGGGAGTGATCTACCCTGAGCCCCACCTCCAGCCCGGATCCCACAGGTCCTGTCTACCAGGCCTCCTCTGGATGAGAGGAGATGCCCTCCGCTAACTCCCAGGGGGAGGGCCTGGCAAGCCACAGCATCATGGGACCTGAGAGCCCCTCTGTGCCTGGAAAGTGGTCCCCGCACAGCCCAGCTAGCAGGGAGGGGTATCAGGAGGGGTGCATCTCATGTAAATCCCTGAGGGGCTACACTGGAGCCCAGGATTCTGCCCAGACCTTGCAGCTGGGGCTCCCCTGGTCCTGCCCGCGATGGGGCTCAGGGAGGAAGACACCCCCACCTCAAAGACTATACCTTGGGGGTGTCTGGAGCCCTTCCCCAGGGGACAAAGCCTCTCCTTCAGCTTGGGGGGCTCATCCCAGGACTTCTGCTGACCTCACAGACAGGTGCAGGTGACGAGCAGGGAATCCCCTCCTGAGGATGGGTGCACTGGCAGAGAGGAGGCAGGAGGGACCCCCAGACCCTGCTGCCTGCCCCTGACCGCCTCCCAGCCTCAGCCCCTCACACTCTCCTCCCCAGGCTCCAGCCAGTCTCACCCCTGATATCATGCTCTGACTGCTGGACCTTTGTTCTGGCAACTACAGGGAGAGTCTCTCCACTAGGACTATGCTTGGGCAACCCAGGCCTGGTTTGGCAGCTCGGTTACAAGGACGCAGACCTTTCCAATCCAGTCTGCCTTCCCTAGGGTGTGGCCTTTGTCTTCATGGCCCAAAATGGCAGCCTGAGCTCAAACCATCACATCTCTGTTCCAGTCAACAGGATGGAGGATGGGACAAAGGAGGCACAAAGAAAGGAGTCACAGGATACTTACCAAACTGCCTTTTAGAAACTGTTTCTAGAGGTGACATAGGACACATTCGTTTGTCCCACTGGTGGTTACTTAGTCACAAGACTCTATCATGTGAGGGAGGCCAGGAAATGTTTTCTCCACTGAAGACTGGGGTGCTTGGTCTGCCAGACTTTGCCATCAAAGCTCCTGCAGGCAGAGGAGGATGCAGTGTGTAGGGACGTGGCCTGAAGTGGCCAGACCTGGTCCAGTAGTGCTTTGAAGTCCCATTATCTCAAGATGGCAGGATACTGTAGATTCTATTCCATAATAGATCTGTGTTTGTTTTGTTAGTAAAGCAATGTTTCCACCTCCTTCCCTGCAGATCCCTGAGTGAAATGGACTTTATGGGATGATAAACAACGTTCACCTGCTCGCACAGGCTGCCCTGCACCATAGGTCAGGCCCCAGTCTGACAAGTGCAGCTTGGGTCACTGGCAAGGGCCCCTCTGGCTCTGAGGCAATGAGAGCACTGAAAGGTGAGGGCAGTAAGGACGAAACGCAGTGTGTCAGGGTGGCCCTGACACACTGTGTGTGTGTGTGTGTGTGTGTGTGTGTGTGTGTGTATGTGTGTGTATGTATGTGTGTATATGTATGTGTGTATGTGCACGTGTGTATGTGTGTATATGTATTATGTGTGTATGTGTGTATGTGTGTATGTGTGAGTGTGTATGTGTATGTGTGAGTGTACGTGTGTGTATGTGTGAGTGTATGTGTGTGTGAGTGTGTATGTGTGTATGTGTATGTGTGAGTGTATGTGTGTATATGTGTATGTGTGTGTATGTGTGTATGTGTATGTATGTGTGTATGTGCGTGTGAGTATGTATGTGTATGTATGTGTGTGTGAGTGTGTGTATGTATGAGTGTATGTGTGTATGTGTGTGTATATGTATGTATGTGTGCACGTGTGTATGCGTGTATGCACGCGTGTGTGCGTGTATGTGCATGTATGTGTGTGTATATGTGTGTATGGGTGTGTTTGTATGTGTGTGTGTGTGAGTGGGTATGCGTGTATGTGTGTGCATGTGTGTGTATGTGTGTATGTGTGTATGTGTATATATGTGTGTATATGTATGTGTGTATGTGTGTATGTATGTGTTTGTGTGTGTATGTGTGAGTGTGTATGTGTGTGCATGTGTGTGTGTGTGAGTATGTGTATGTGTGAGTATGTATATGTGTGTGTGTGTGTATGTATGTGTGTATGTGTGTATGTGTGTGTGTGTGTGTGTGTGTGTGTCTTCCTAGATTCTCTTAACAATGGCCATACCATGTAATCTCTATTTAAGTGTAGCAGCTCATTTTGAGCTTCCCAGGTGGCACAGTTGGTAAGGAATATGCCTTCCAATGCAGGAGACACAAGAGACGCGGGTTCGATCCCTGGGTTGGGAAGATCCCCTGGAGGAGGACATGGCCACCCTTTCCAGTATTCTTGCTTGGGGAATCCCAGGGACAGAGGAGCCTGGCGGGCTACAGTCCATGGGTTGTAAAGAGTCGGACGCAACTGAGTACACGCACACACACATCTCACTTTGCATCTGAGTTTTCACTCTTATCCGTGCGCTAGACTCCATCGTCTCCTGGAGGAAAGGGAGTCTTTTGCAGAAGAGAAAACGGAGGACCAGAGAGCCAGTGTCTTGCTTGCTGTGCCTCGGCTGGTCCTTGGCGATACTGAGTTCAGGTCCCAGGTCTCGTCACCAGGAGCTCTGAGGACTGTGCTGTCCGGCAGACGCCCTCTCAGCTCTGCAAAGCTGAGCTCCGCTGGGGCCAGCCTCGGCCAAGGCCCCTCACACAGAGCCCGGAATCTGGAAGGGGATGAAGGGAGATGTCCCAGGCGGTTATAGCTGCAAAGACCCTATTTCCAGAAAAGGTCACATTCTGGGGTCCTGGGGTGAGGACACCACATAGAGAGCTGGGGGACCTGACCCAACACATGCCAGGCTGCCTCCTGTGCTGGCTCCCACATCACACTCACTCCTCCTGCCCCGTCCATCCCAAATTACCCTCCAGCTATGCCATGGACACTCACTCCCTGGCCTCCCACAAAGGCGCTCAGGGTCCATCTCACCCCTCAGCACCCATGCCCAGTCTGGCACAGCCTTGCGCACCCAGAGGGCATCAGATGAAGCTCATGAATGGACTGGCATGTGCAGGGGCATTTTTCACTCCATCAGATCCAGCCCAAGCACCTGCAAAAGCCTCTTTAGTCCAGCCAAAGGGGAGACCCTGTCTGGTGATCAAGGAATCCAGGGAGGCCCACAACTCGAGGTGGGGGGTGGTTGCCCATGCCTCCCACTGCCAGGCGGGCCCCAGTGAGCCAGCCTGGAGGTGTGCCAACAGCAGACAGTTCACCCTGGACGGGGTCTCTCAGGAGCCCCCCAGCCCCGCCCACATAGGGAGCCCCGAGATGAGGTGTGCTGGGTGTTTCCCTGGAAACAAACTTATGTTTCCAGAAGACTCTCCAGCCCACATTGCCACATCAGTCCCGTGGCTCCCCAAGGTCACTCACGGGGAATCCAACCTTCCTGCTACTGGGCTGGGAGGCAGCCAGCGGCAAAAACATGCCTGCAGGAGGCAGCGTGCTGGGGCCTCAGGGAGCAACAGCAGATGGGAGCTGGACCCCGGGCTGATGCAACTTCCTGTCCCGGGGGCAGGGCGGTTGCCAGGGCCCCGGAGGGCTGGCAGTGTGGCCCATCCACATCAGGTCCCCAGGCTCCAACCGGGGCCCAGAGGGCGGTCCCAGGGACGCTGGGTGGGGGCCTCTGCCTCCTGCTGGCCCCCCGTGACCAGCCGGCATGTTCCCGAGCCACAGGCTGGACCAGAGGCCTCTGTGCTCTCTGGAGCCTCCCTGGTTCCAGGCTGAGGGCTGCCCCCTGCCTACCTCCCCTCCTGCCACACCCCCTCCAGCTGGGGGAGTCGGGAGGCAGACTGGCTGGCGTCTGCTGGGCTCCCACCGTGAGCTGGACCCCTCCGGGGCCCACCCACCCGGGGCCCACCCACCCCATCCAGCCCAGCTTTCCCCCTCACTGCAGACCCTCACCTCAGCTACCCGCTGATGTCTGCGCTTCGCAGGGTCTCCGTCCCCAAAGCCCCCCGGCCACCGCACTCGCCCCGCTGCTCAGACCACCATCCCGGGAGGTGCTGGGTGGAGAGTCCTCTCCCCGTTGCCGATTCCAGCCAACGTGAAGTGGCGTCCACTCAGCTCCCAAAGCAGCCTCCAAATCCGTGCGGGTCCTCCCCCTCCAATTCCACCTTCACTCCTGGACCTGAGGTGATGCGGCCGGTGGTACCCCACTGCCTCCCTCTGCTCCCTGCCCTCAGCCCCGGGCACCAGGCTGCAACCCCCCACCTTTCATGATCTTTCCCAATTCTTCATCTGTTTATTCACCCCCAACCCCACGCATCGGATGATAAACTTTACACAGGAGCATGGTTGGGGGTCTCACTCACTGCCTCCCCCAGGCCCCCAGCCTCCCCGTGTTGTCACGGAGTGTTGCCCGGGTCCCCTGGGAGAGGGCCGAGCCTGGGCTTCCCCTGGGGCCTCCTGCTGCAGACTCCGCACGCCCCTGGGCCCCCAGCGGGCAGGCCGTGCCATCGCCTCCTCCCTGGATTCATGCTCTGCGTCTGCTTCACGACTCCCAGGCCGACACTTTGCTCCCACGGGGGTCAGAGGTGCTAGAAGTGCACAAAAAGAGAGAAGTTTAACGGTGTGCCTCGCAGACCCTGGCCCCCAGCTCTGGGCAGCCCCTTCCTGACCCACTGAGGTGCCCCGGGCATCAGGCCAGCTCCTCGGAGGCACACCCGATGTGTGTCGGGGTGGGTGGCTGTCCTGGGCCGCCACGACCCGTCACCACACTGGGCGACTGCAGACCGCAGTGCTGTGTTCTCTGCAGCCCAGGGCCCTCAAGTCCAGGACCAAGGTGTGGCAGGGCCGCGCTTCCCCTGGGGGCTCCCCAGAAGGATCCTTCCAGCCGCGGGCCCCCCGGGCCCCCTGGCTGGAGGCTCCATCCTCGCACGGCCTCCTGGCCCCTGGCCTCCTCTTCCAAGGGCACTTGTCAAGGGGTTTGGTCCCACCTGATGGTGGGACCTCAGCCAGAGGCCCTTCACGGCCGCAGACCCTGTGAGTAAGGCCACAGGCGCAGACCCAGGCGGGGAGGGCACAGCTTCGGGGGGCGGCACCCCACCTACCACGGTGCGCTTTTCCTTCCCACTTTTAGTGCCTCCGCCAGGCCCCACGCCCTGCTTTACCAGGCCCTACGCCCTGCTTTACCAGGCCCCGCGCCCTGCTTTGCCAGGCCCCGCGCCCTGCTTTGCCAGGGCCGCGCCCTGCCCAGTCGTTGCTGCGTCCTCTGGGTCTGGCGCCAGCAGGCATCCTGTAAACACCAGTGCTGTGATCCGGGCCACCCCAGGCGAGGTGTGACGACAGAGCAGGGGACCCTTCTGGGTCCCCCGCCCCAGGCTGGCAAAAATCCAGCGTGGGTGTTTACAGGCGGGACGCGCCTCCCCATCACAGCGCCCACTCATCGCAAGGCAGGCCCGCAGACCACTCGGGTGGCCGGGCGCTGGCTCCCTGGGCCCTCCAGGACAGCCTGAGGTTGCCACCTGGTTCCCCCACTGCAGAGATGGCCTGCAGGCCTAGGAGCAGAGACGACCCGGTGCCCAGAGGTGATGCACGGGTGGGCAGGGCCCCTAGTACAGGCCGGCGGCTCATTAAGGCGGCACGGGAAGCAGTCGGGGGGTGAGTTCACAGCCGCGAGCGGGGCGCACGCTTGGATTGGATTTATCTTTATTTTACAGAAGTTCACAAATGAGGAGGAGGTGAATGTGTGACCTACTTCTGCAGCTGATGGGCACAGCGCTGGCAGAAACACTATGGCAACCAGATGCACGGGCTTAATTACATCAGGCCAGGGCGCTCTCTCACGAAGATTCATGGGGAGCAGACACCTTCACCTCCGCCTCCGTCGGGGAGGAGAAGCCGGCTCTGGGGGTGAGAGGAGCCCATCCACACCGGCCTCCAGGCCAGCTGTGCCTCCAGGCCTGAGACCTGCCCAGGGCCTGGGATGGACGGGGCCATGAATCAGAGCTGTGAACTCCCCCCGTTTCCCCGGGCCCCACGCCAGCTGGTCCTCTGGCCAGGTGACAGCCGCCTGGGCTGGCTGGGCTGGCCTCGCGTCTCCAGCGTGCACCTGCCACCTGGCCCCGGACCGGGCGCTGAGCAGCTCTGCCAGCGGGGAGGGGGCCCGGCGTCCAGGGCAGGTCTGGGAGGGGCATGTGGAAGGGGGACGGGGTCGCAGAGAACCCGCATCTCAGGAGTCGCCCAGCATCAGCACGCGCCCATGGGCGGTCAGAGAAGGTGGGGGGACCCCCCCAGGCCCCTGCCTTCAACACCCTCTCCTCTCCCACAGGTGGCAGGTTTGGGGTTCCCAAACCCATCCTCCAAGACTTCTCCAACCCGCAGCCTCACGAGGGACCACGGGTCAGGATCCTGGTGCCTGGATCAGCCAGGAGAGCTGGTCAGAGTCTCTGTCACTAAATAAAGGAAGGTGTAGGGCCTGCGTGCATGCGTGGCCACGCGGTCAGCCCCAGGCTCTGGCCAAGCCGCCTCGTGGGCTGGCCCCGGAGGGTCCTGCTCTGGAAACTGAATGCTCAGCCTGGAAGTGCCACATCCCGGCCTGCTCAGAGCTCACTGGTCAGAAGCCGTCACGTGGCCCCACCACCCACAGAGACCCGGGAAGTGCCAACCACGGAGCCAAGGGAGTGCAGACACGTGGGAGCCATGGTGATGACACCACGGCAGGCAGCAGGGATGTCCCCACGGCTGCCTGTGCCCCCCAGGACTGCAGCCCCGGAGCCGGGAGCCCTGAGGGCAGGGACCCGTCCCCACCGAGCGCCAGGCCGGGTGCTCGGTATCTGCTCACTTAGCAAATCCCTCCACGCGTGGCTCCTGGAAGGCGCAGCCCCAGGGCAGCTCCGCCTGTGGGCTTGGGGGCAGCCCCTGATGTGTGGTCACACCCGCTCAGAGGACACAGCCGCCAGCACCACCATGCTGGGGCCGTAGTTCCCCTCGGGGCAGATCCCGCTTCTGGATAATTCCCACCGGTCCCTCGGGGAGCAGGGGGCTGGGGGGGCCCCCGCCGGCCTCCACGCCTTCCTGGTGCCCCAGTTCCGCCCCTTCCTCCATGACGGGCCGGGGCGGCCGCGGGGAGGCGTCTCCGGGTGCGGTGTGGGGGGTGCACACCCCCATCATCAGCAGTGGGGCCTCAGCCGGCCCCCAGCTGCCAGCCCTGCTGTTCACCCTCTCCTGTCCCCGCTCCCCGCTCCTCGGTGGCCTCGAGAAACTGGCCCTGGGGGCAGCGTAACACCACGGCCCAAGCACAGCTGGAGTGTGAATCCAGGCTCCAGGCTGGGAGTGCGCCAGATATCTGTCTGGGGGTGGGGGCAACATATGTGTAAAATGCAGCCCGAGAAACCCAGGTCCCCCTGGGCTCCGCAGCGCCCGGCTGTGAGCCCCGGGCAGCTCAGCTACGCCTCCATCCTTCTCAGGAAAAGGGGCCGATGAGAGGGTCCCCGGGGTGTGTGGGGGGCTGTCAGGAGACCCCCGGCTCAATCCCAGCCCCTCCGCCCACCAGCTGGGAGGCAGGCAGGCCCCGCCGCCAGCCCGAGCCTCTTCTCAGCCTCTGAAGGCTGGACAGCGAGGCCCTGCCTCCCAGTGCTGTTGAGCGGCTCCTGAGACACGAGGGCCGTGACGTTTCCGGCTCCCAGCTAAACACCTGGAAGAGAAGCAGTGACTGTTCACGGGGTGACTCTGCTGACTGCCCAGGCAAGCGTCCTGCACCGACTTCACAGCTAGCATGCTGCTTAGGGGGGGAGGCTGGGGAAGGCTGGGGTGGGGGGTCTCGTACACGTGTGCGTGAACACACACTCACACACACACGTGTGCACCTGCCCATGAGGAGGGCCTGGGGAAGGCTGGGGTGGGGGGTCTCGTACACGTGTACGTGGACACACACACACACACACACACACACGTGTGCACCTGCCCATGAGGAGGGCCTGGGGAAGGCTGGGGTGGGGGGTCTCGTACACGTGTACGTGGACACACACACACACACACACACACACACACACGTGTGCACCTGCTCATGAGGAGGGCCTGGGGAAGGCTGGGGTGGGGGGTCTCGTACATGTGTGCGTGGACACACACTCACACACACACGTGTGCACATGCCCATGAGGAGGGCCTGGGGAAGGCTGGGGTGGGGGGGGTCTCGTACACATGCGCATGGACACACACACACACACACACACGTGCACCTGCCCATGAGGAGGGCCCCGGGAGTGTGCTTGCTCATACAGACACAGACGTGCACACCCAGAGTGGAGGGTACAGGGAGCAGGGCTTCGAGTGAGCTCTGGGGCCCGGCAGTGGTGGCGGCTGTGGACTGGCGGCTGGCCGGGGGATGGAAGGTGGACGGCTGTGTGGACCGGCGGCTGGCCGGGGGACGGAAGGTGGACAGCTACGAGTTGCCGGGACTGCAGTGGCCACACTTCAGTATCATTAATGACAGCTTCTTCCAGGCCGAGCTTGTGCTTTCCTTGATGGTTGGGGAAATCTCGAGACAGGAGAGGCCCTGGGCTGGGAGGGGCCCCGCCCACGGAGGGGAGACTCAGAGGGGCGGGCCCCAGAGCAGCGTTTCCCCAAACGAGTGAAGAGATGGGGCCAGCTCAAGGGCTCTGACTCTGCGGAGGGGCGAGGACACAGCTGGGCGGGAGGGGCTTGTTTTAAATGCAGGCGCCTCCTCCCCCTCCTCCAGCCCCCAGGGGTCCCAACAGGAGAGTCATGACTGACTCCCTCCCTGACTCCCTCTGGCAGCCTGGCCGTCACTGGGGCGGCTCCCACAGCCCCCAGACCCCAGACACAGCCCGGAATTTGCCTCCTTGGGCAGCAGCGGCACAAAGAGTCGCCTGAGGCCTCTCGGAGCAAATGCTAGAAGCTTCTGTGACGTCCGATCTCAGCTCCCACCTTCAGGGATACAACCTTCAAGACATGACTCTGAGAGGATTAGAGCTCGGATCCTGCCTAAAGCCCATTCTAGGCTTTGAGACGCAGGGCGGGGGCTTGGCTCTTCCTTGTGTGTGCGCTCAGTCGTGTCTCACTCTTTGCGACCCCTTGGACTGTAGCCCACAGGCTCCTCTGTCCGTGGGATTCTCCAGGCAAGAACACTGGAGCGAGTAGCCATTTCCTCCTGCAGGGCACTTCCCTGACCCAGGGATCAAACCTGAGTCTCCTGCATTGGCAGGCGGGTTCTTGACCACTGAGCCACCAAGTTGGAGAGATGTTAGCTCCCTCCCTCCCCCCTCGACTCCTTCCCTCCCTCCCCCCTCCCCCTTCCCTCTCTCCCCCCTCCTTCCCTCTCTCCCCCTCCCCTCCCCCTCCCTCCTTCCCTCCCCTTCCCTCTTTCCCTCCCTCCCCCTCCCTCCCTCCCTCCCCCCTCCTTCCCTCCCTTCCCTCTTTCTCTCTTTGTCTAACAAGATGCCTCACGAAAATAACACAAGTGCTGCTTCAGAAGCACAAGCCCGTGCCAGGGCCGTGCTGAACGCCTCCCACGCTTCATGTCATGTAGTTGTCACAACTGCCCTGAAGTCACTGTTACCACCTCCCCATTTCACAGATCAGAAGGCTGAGGCTCAGGAAGCGTGAGGCCCAGCTCCAGGCTGCAGAGTCGATGGGCAGGATGCAAACACAGAACTCATAGCGGGTGCAGTCTGAAATCATACCTTTCTTGCTATAATAGGCTTATAGCAGTTTTTGTTTTCCAAGGTGGTAATCGGAAAATGAAGGAAAAAAAAAACCCAACCATGTTCTTTCATACACACACACCCCCCTCACAACTTAACTAGAAACACGCTTCTACCAACAGTGTTCTGGTGCGTCTGGAGCACAGCTTGGCGGGCAGGGCAGGCTGGTGGGGCAGAAGAGGTCGCCTGGGGCCAGCGTGTGGGGCAGCGTCTTTGCTGGCCCCCAGGGCCATCTGAGAGCCACCTGCCAAGCCTGCGGGGTCCGGCCATGGCCATCGTTTCTGACTCTGAAACCCAGGCGGACAGAGCTGTGTAAGAAGCAGGTGTGAGGAGGGGTGGAGCCTCCCGAGCTCTGGGAACTCACGTTCCTGCTGCTCATTAATCCAGGAGACCGGAGCAGTGGGACAGCCAGGAGGCTGGCTGTGTCCTGCCCACAGACAGAGCTCCTCTGAGAGCCTGGGCCTCAAGCCTGCGAGAGGACTGAGGACGGACTTCCCTGGTGGTCCAGTGGCCAAGACTCCACTCTCCCAAAGCAGGGGGCCTGGGTTCGATCCCTGGTCAGGGAACCAGGTCCCACAAGCTGCAGCTAAGAGCTTGCATGCTACAACTAAGACCCAGCACAGCCAAACAAATAAATATTTTTTTAAAAGAGAAGGAGAGGACTGAGGAAGTGGTCCAGGCCTGTGGTAACTTTCTCCAGATGTCCTTTGGGCATCCAGATGTCTGCAAGGAGCTCATCCTTACATCCTGGTGATGAAGGGTGGTCTCTCTCCAGCCCAGAAGCCCACTCGTCAACACAACAGCGCAGAGAGACCCGCTAGACATGGACAGACTCCTCGAGAGCCAACCTGGGAAGGGCGGGCCCCCTGGCAGCCTGTGCTGCAGGCTCCATCAGGAGAGGCTGCGGGACTCGGCAGTGTCCCCGGCCCCAGAGCCTGGGTTGACGGCCCGTGTGCCGCCTTCCTTACCAGCATCATCCTGGTGATGGCTTTACTCTGTGGCCTGGAGGCCTGGCGGGAGCCCCTCAGGGTCAGCACTGCTGCTGCTGTAGCCGGGACGGGAATGGGGGTTGGGAAGGGGGCAGAGCGGCCCTGCGTCCACGCCCTGGCCCTGCCTCCCACTCACACCTCGGGCAGACCCATCTCTCCTCGTCAGGATCCTGCCGGTGAACCAGGGTGATGCTAATGTCACACAGGGTCTCGAAGCCAGTGAGGAAAGGATGGTTAGAAGTGCAAACACTGGGCTTGGCTGGAGAGGGACAGGCTAGGGAGAGACGGGCAGACCCCGATCTGGGGCGCCGTGGGGGTGCTGGGAGGAGGTGCGTGCCCGTGGGACGCTCAGTGGGCGTGGGGCAGCGAGGCCAGGTTGGGGAGAGCGAGGCCCCTGGGTTGCTGGCCCCCAGGTCAGAGCAGCCAGGGCGCAGCTGCTCTCCTCCATCTGGGGGCCTCCCCAAGGGGTCCAGGCTGACGTCCCCCAGGGCGCCACGGAGCCTGGGCCCCTCCAGAGGGTCGGCAAAGCCCAAGGAAGAGACCAGGGTTCACGAATTCATGCCTCAGTCCCTAAGGCACGCAGGGTCCGTGAGCAGCCTCACAAGGCGGGAAGGGGCAGAGGGCATCTCCCAGGCGTCACTGGGAGCCCTGTGGGCTGACTTCCTGCCTACTTTGCTGTGCAAGGCTGTGGCCGCCTTGAGAAACGTTTCCACCACCCTCCTTCTCAGCCCCAGGCTCCCAGCCAGAAGACGGGCGCTGAGGGGCCCGAGGCCCAGGCTACCTCCGCCCATGACCACTCCCACCTCCTTCACCTGGCCCAGGGCCTCTGAGCCTGCGATGGGTGGCCAGGCCAGCACGGTTGCTAAGTAGCCACAGATGGGGCCAGGGGAGCTGGGCCAGACCCGGTGGGCTTGGACGTGCTGGGTCCCGCCGTCTTTCCAGCTCTGCCTGTGACTCCGCAGCCGTGGCTTTGAATTCCACACCTGGGGCATTTGTCTCCCAAGCAGGAGCCCGTGTTTATCGCTGCTAACGGATGTTCTCTGGAGGGGGTGTGTCACAGCGGTCTATAAATCTAGGTGTGCGCCCCTAGATGGAGACGGATTCGCGTGTCGAGAGCTTGGCGGCCGCCCGGCTGGGAGAGAAACAGATCTCCCTCGGGCCGCTGAGAGGCAGCTCATTTGTTTGGGGGAGAAGTTGGGGGGTGGAGGCCCGAGCCTCTCATTTGTCTGGCGAAGCCTCGGGAGCTTCCCTGCCTGCCTCAGCACCTGGACTGGGCCACCCACCTCTCTGGCCCCGTGGCCAGTGGGAACAGCCGTTCAGGGGCTGGAAGGACCCCAGGCGGGGCGGGAAGTCAGGGAGACAGCCGCGGAGAGGCCCGGGGCCGAGGCCCCAGCTCTGAGCTGCAGGCCCTGGACTCAGACTCAGCTTGACGGGATGGCACACAGAGGGGGTGCGGGGCCAGATCGGGGGTCTGCACACGTGCCCCCGGCCCCCCAGCCTCGGCCGGAGGAGCTCTTCCCCAGGCGCCATGGTGCGCTTGGCCCAAGCGGCCACTGGCCAGGGCCAGTCACAGGCCCCCAGAGACCTCAGAGGTGTCCACCCGTCCGTCCTCTGGAGCGTGGCCCCTCACATCCTCGCCAGCCCTGCCCACCCGCCTGGCCCGAGCGAGGCCCCAGAGCCAGCCCACAGGTGGCGGCCGGAGCAGAGGGGCGCGCGGGGCTGTGTGCAGACTCCGGCAGAAGGAGACGAGGGGGCCGCCTGGGCCCCCTTCCGCAGCACGCGAGCTGGCCTAGCTCCCACCGCCCCGGCCCCGGAGGCCCCTGAGCCTCAGGCTGCTGGGTGGGAACCTGAGACGGTGCCTGCTGCCAGGAGGAGTGTCTGAGAAGCTGCTCCACGTGCCCGGTCAGCGCTGGGCCAAAGGAGCACCCGGATGGGCTGCCTTTCCTCCCACGGGTGCTCGTCTGAGCCCCCAGTCCCCCTGGCCCAGCCAGGAATGTCCTCTAAACACCTGCGCAGGTGCCCCAGGACTTGGACGTCCATTCTCGTAGATCCCTCACAGACGCGGATGCGATGGGCACAGCCGCTGCTATTTTACAGGCGAGCGGACTGAGGCCTGAGTGACACCCTCAGTCCTGCGAGCCCGTGGACCAGAAGAACCGCGTTTAACACCCGGGCATCTGCGTGCACAGTGAAGCTGGCGAGCGCCCACTCAAGGCAGGACTGGGCTTCAGCCGGCGCGGTCTCAGGTGGCAACGGCCCTGTTCCTGGTGCCCCCGAGCCCAGGGCTCTGATGTCTTGCCAGGTGGCTCTTGAACGCCCACCAAGGGACGGAGAGATCCTGCCAGCCGGCACACAACAGTCTCTCCCCCTCTGCGGGTCGGGGAGCCCCTCCATCACATTCATCCTTCACCCCTCCCCAGCAAGCCCAGTCCAGCCCAGCAAGAGTGTCCTCAGAAAGGCCCCCAGCACTTACCAGGGGGTGGGGGGGCCAGACGTCCCCCCCCCAGCCCTGCACCGCAGCAGCCATGTTCCCACAGGGCCACGCCTTGAATCCTGCCTGCCGCCTGGGTGCCTGGGCGGGTGATGGGATTCAAGGATGAATAGTCTTGATGAGCTAAACCCTCTCTGACATGCTAATTAGTGTTTTCCCGTGGCTGCTGGTGGGCCCTTCAGGAATGTCACAACACAGCCTTCCTGGGGAGGCAGGCGCTCAGCCCTTCCCAGGAACCTGCTCCAGCTGGGGCGGCCGCGCCCGCGGGGCTCCGTGTGGTGTCTGGGAGCTGGGTGCCCCACCCCCCCGCTCGTAGCCCCGGGCCGCCCGGGCCCACTGGGCCCCAGAAACCGCAGTATCGTCACTCAGCGCCTTAGAAACACACAAGGGGGAAGTCAGGCTCCGAGGCCTGAGGGGAGGGGAGCTATTTTTAGCAAAATTCACATCTCTGGAAAACCTCGTGCTTTCTGGGAGGTGTCCCTTGTCGGTGAGTGAGCAAGGCTCTGCATGGAGAGACGGCTGAGACGTGGGCCCGCTCGGCCCCTTGCTGTCTCCACGGGACCCGAGCAAAGCAGCGGCCTGCTGGGGGCTCCCCCTTGGGCAGGGCCACCCCCGCGGGGAGGGAATCCACGTCGAGACCACCGACACCGGCCAGGGGCCCACACGATGTGGTCGGGGGGCCGGGGACCCAGCCCCCGCAGGATTGGACAGGGCCCCAGAGGCTGACGCAGGAGCCACAGCCTTCTCCGAGGCTGGGTCTCTCCGCCAGCCGCCACAGGAGCAGGGGGACATCGGGGTCGGAGTGGGGGTCTGTTCCGTGTGAGTCACAGTGTCCGCAGCCCGGCCAGGGGAGACCTTCGCCTGGCTTGACAGAAGCGCGGGTCCTAAGCCAGCCCAGGAGAATGGCGAGCAGGAGAAAGGGATTCTTAACAAACAAAGAAACGCCCAACTGGAGGCCCCGGGGGAGCGCCAGTCAGCTTCCCTCCCGCAGAGCAGGGCAAGATACGGGAGGCTTTGCTGAGCGGCCCGGAGTGTGGAGAACGCTGCTCACAAAGCCGGTGGCTCCCGGGCTGACGGGTGTGGGGCGCAGAGCCCTGGCGAGGCGTCAGGAGGCTCTGTGCCCGCCAGTCTCCCACCCTGAGTGCAGTTAATGTCACGTCTTGACGCCAAGCAGAACCCGGAGAAACACGGGCTTCACTCTCACTGTTACCCCCGTAACAGGAGACCCGAGGCCGGAGCAAAGCAAGAGTGAGCCGTGCACAGGAGGCTGTCCCTGGTCACTGTGGACAACAGAGAGAGGAACAAGAGTGTGCGTGTAGACTTGGAAATGAGTGGTTTTATCTGCCCTGATGGTAAAGAATCTGCCTGCAACGTGGGAGACCTGGGTTCAATCTCTGGGTTGGGAAGATCCCCTGGAGGAAGGCATGGCAACCCACTCCAGTATTCCTGCCTGGAGAATTCCATGGACACAGGAGCCCAGTGGGCTACAGTCCATGGGGTCACAAAGGGTCAGATATGACTGAGCGACTAACACGCTTTAATTTGCAAAGAAGGAGAAGAATCACCCGTAGCCTGTTGCATGGGTCTCTGCAACCAAGAGACCCATGAAGACCCAAGAGACCAAGAAGGCCGAGCCCTCGGGTACACCTGAGGCCACCGTCTCCCACTCAGGCCGAGGCCACAGGTTCACCCCCTGGGGCGCAGACCAGCAAGAGAAGGGGAGCGGGTGTAGCCAGGATCGTGGTGCTGATGTCATCAGCTATGGCAGGAGTGCTGTCCAGAGCCTGCCAACTGAGGGCTAAACACCAAGGGCCTCAGCCACTGTTTCTCTTTCTGCCCCACCAGACAGCAGGCTGACCGCACGCAAGGACCTGAGGGGGCCGGATGTGTGAGCAGGCACAGCCCCCGCCCCCTCGATACAGGGCGGCGCATCACGGTCAACCTCAGACAGCCCCCGGCCCCTCGATACAGGGCGGCGCATCACGGTCCCCTCAGACAGCCCCCGGCCCCTCAATACGGGGTCGCCCATCACGGTCACCCTTGGAACTTCTGCTCCTCCATCGTGGGAAGCAATGTGCTCTCAGTCTTTGTGGGTGAGAAGAGGGATGTAAGGACAAGGGGCGGCTCCTGGCAGCTACACAGTGACCATGAGGACAGCCAGCCCAAAGTCAAAGCCAACACGTGGAGAAGGCAGGGGCAAGAGAAACGCAGAGGAACAAGGTGCCCTTGCTCTGTGGCCCAGAAGCCTCTGGGAGCCTCAGTTAGAAGAAGAAATAGACCCACGCATCTGCTCAGTGCGCTCATGACCTGGGAGCTACTTGCCATTTTACAGGTGAGGGGACTGAGGCTTGGGGGATCTAAGCTGTGTGCCTGTGATCACGGAGAAGCCAGGGGGACATGGGTCTGCTTGGAGCCTTCAGACCCCGATGCGCACACTGTTCTGTCGCGTTCGGGCACCAGAGTCGTCCTTGGGGAGGGCAGGCAGACGAGGGGCTGGCAGCGGTCGCAGGCCAGGCAGCTCCCCGATTTCTCAGCAGGGAAATGGGGGAGGAGGTCAGCTGAGAACAAGGCTCCCACTGCTGCCCAGAGATCATCCGGGCCCCGGCCAGCAGATCACGCGGCTGAGGGGAGCGTCTGTGCGGCGTGTGCACACTGGGGAACTGGGTCTCGGGCACCTTCCACTGACCGGGCAGGGGTGGGATCACATGGCCCGGCTGAGAAGCGTGCCTGTCTCTGTCCTCCCCACAGAAACACCCAAACCAGCGCCTTTGGGGGAATGGAGCCGGCTGCCAGCGCGACGTGTAGGGGGAGGTGGGTGAGGAAGGCTCTCGTGTGCAGCTGCCCGGCTCCTCCATGCTGCCTCGTGGAAGGAATCCATGGAGGAAACAGGTGGTGTTTAGAAACGATCCGGGGGAAGTGCAAGAAATACTCTGTTCCCTGTTCAGCTTCCCAGAACCTCTTCTGAAGTCTCAGATGTTGTGAGGTTGCTGGGTGGCTATGACCCCAGAAGCCCCACTCCTGTGGCTGGA
The DNA here is from genome assembly GCF_054371585.1 of Giraffa tippelskirchi. NCBI lineage: Eukaryota > Metazoa > Chordata > Mammalia > Artiodactyla > Giraffidae > Giraffa > Giraffa tippelskirchi. The sequence continues at coordinate 1,448,020 of NC_137278.1, read as the reverse complement.
AACGCTGCTTCGGAGCCTGGGAGGAACTGAGAGCAGCCTCCTAGTCCTTGACCTCAGAGGGGGCCCTCGCTGCTCCGGGAAGTCCCCTCCTCACGCACGCGGACCCCTCGGGACTTGCAGCCTCCCCGCTCTGCCGCGCAGCAGATATGTATGCAACGGAACTGGAGTTCCCTGCAAATACCAGGAGGCCAAGGGGAGCCCGGCAGGCAGGCAGCAGGGTGGACATCGGCCCCTCCCTGGGGCAGAGGGCGCGAGAGGCCAGGGGCCTGGAAGGGGACCTGGGGGCTTCGCCTCCTGTCAAAGGCAGAGGAAGAAAGCTTCCCCTTCTCACACCACAGCCAGTTGGGACCCCAGTGTTGGGCAAATTGTAGCTTGTGTCGCCTTGAATTTCCACACGCCGTGTGTGACAGTGGACCCGGGTTTATTGGGCTGGGAGCAGCCCCTGCAGAGGTGGGGGGCAGAGGGCGGTCTCTCGGCCCCGTTTTAAAGATAACTTAGCTCAGATCCCAAGCAGGAGGCAGCAGGAAATCACAGCCCGCTGGGTGAACAAAACAGGAGCGCAAATGTGATGAACAGAAGCAAGTCCCTCCGCAGAGAGGAAATAGGACGCACTTTCTTCTCATGGATTTTAAATTGAACCCCTGATGCAGCCCAAGTGGGGGCCGGGGCTGGTCAGCCTCACCTCAAGGCACATCCTGACTCTTGCAGGAACCAGAGTCGGGCTCCACCCAGCACTCCTGAGTTCACCCGAGGGCGATTGGGGTGTGGGGCTGCGGCTATAAGACCTGCTTCGGTCCAGGTCCCTAAAAAACCCCGAGGGGAGGGTTTCACGGGGCGGGTTTCCAAGCAGCAGGTGGCTTAGCGAGATGGTGGGAGCAGACGCAGGAGAATGGATCGTGGCATCAGGGAGCCTTCTGAGGCTCACGGCCAGCGTGAGGGTGCTGGGAAGGAGGCCTATAGGATGGCACTGGCCCCGGCGGGAAGAGGCCCTGGCCTGTGAGGCTCAGCCCTGGGCAGGGGGAGGTGGCTGGGTCTGGGGTCCCAGAAACACGGGCTCTGGTGTGTCCCTCCCAGGCTGCAGACTGGGCGCACGGAGCCCTGACCCTCGCCTCACACGGGGGCTGCCCGTGCGTCCCTGGGGAGCGTGCCCTGCGTCTGGGGCCCGACACACAGTGTGGCTGCAGAGAAGTGACACCCTCTCCTCGACTCCAGACAGGCGGGAGTACGTGGCACTGTGCCTGCTGGGGATCCTGGGTCAACCCTCACCGACCCAGCATTTCGTCTTCACAGTCGGGAACACACCAGCTCTTCTGGATTGATGGGGGCAGGCCGGACCCCAGCCGCAGCCCTGGCCCCTGGGCTTGGCCCAAAGAGCCAAGCTGAAAATGTTAGTTGTCCGACTCTTTGCGGCCCCAAGGACTGTAGCCCGCCAGGCTCCTCTGTCCTTAGGATTCTCCAGGCAAGAATGCTGGAGTGGGTTGCCATTCCCTCCTCCAGGGGATCTTCCCCACAAAGGGATTGGACCCGGGTCTCCTGGGCTGCAGGCAGATTCTTTACCGACTGAGCCACCAGAGAAGCCAAATAGCCAAGCAGGGGACAGATCCGCATTTTCATTTTACAGCAGAAACTCATTTTCCACTTCTTGTCAAAGGGAACTGCCTCTGTGGATGGAAATTCACCAGATTCCTGAAGCCAGGGATGACTTTTAATGTTATGGGAGTTCTCCATTTTCCACTAATTTAATTTCTGGGGCTATTAAAGGTAGCCTGAGGAAACACCATCTGTTGAATCGATGATAGACTGGAGAAGGAATTTCAGCAGCAAGATTGTAAATTTCCACTTTATCAGGGATCTTGGTATCTAAAATCAATTTGGGAAGGCACTGAAATGCTTATCAGGAGAATTTCTCGATCAGGGGCTTCTTGTGCCATTTTTCATTTTGATCAATCAGCTCCTGACATTCTGCATCTCGAGAAGGGCTTTGACGCTCGTGTCCAAGCGCAGCCGCTGGAAAGCAGAACACTTAAGGGATTTTATTATTTGTATCAAAATTCCAACAGTCCTGAATCTGCTTTGTTTCAATAACAATCGGGTGTGTTTCCATCGGAAGATCCTCTTTTCCACGGGGTGGGAGAAGACCCAGGCTGCAGCCGCTGGCCCCCTCACACTGCGGGGCTTCCCTTACAGCGTTCTCCCTGGTTGAGGGGCTGGGAGATCCTCCATCAGGACGCCGCTCCCCCGAGGCCTCTGGTTTCCCGGGTTCACTTTCACTCTGCCAGTGACTTGCAGGTGCCAACTGTGTGCCGGGCACAGAGCAACAGGGCAACACACAGCACCGTCATCAGGGTTAACAGCGCGGGGGGTGGGCGAGAAGGGCCACAGAAGGCCTCCAGGGCCGGGCTGCAGGCGCTGAGAAGGGCGATAGGGGAGACAGGCCACACAGACTCACCTTCACTAACAGCTGGCACCTCTGCCGGGGGGCGTGTCCGCCGAGGGGGCAGCGAGGTCCCCGGGAGGACTCAGGAGGGGCACTGATGAGAAAGGGCCGGAACGGGCCCTGGGGGCCGTGGAAATCCCCACGTGAGCCCAGGGCGGCCCTTATAGGTGGGAAACCCGGCGCCCATGCGCGCCCGGGGAGCAAACCACTCCCGCCTGCAGGACGCGGCCGGGGAGACCGCTCACGGGGCTATGACGTCATTGTGGGGGCATGGCAAGCTCGTTCGGGAAAGCGCCCGACGGTAAACGCGGAGGCCCCGCAGGACCCCTGGGCCCTGCCCTCGTAGCAGAAAGGCGCGCCAGGTAAACAAACGGGCGTGGCCCTCTGCTGATAAAACTTTATTTCCACAAACAGGCCGATGCTGGCTCTGGGTTTGCTGGTCCCTGGACTCTGCTGGTTCGTCCTCAGAACGTCCCTGGAGGTGTCCGCGATGCCCATCTTGTTGCTAGGCAACCAGAGCTGGGAAGGACCCGCTGGAGTCAGGGCAGCCGCTGCTCCTGCTGGAGGCGGGCTCACTGCCCCGCCCTCTGCCCGAGTGCCCCGCCCCCCAACCCCACCATCTCCTTTCAGTGAGTCGGAGAAGCGAGACTGACGGAAGATGCACACACATAAAGAGATCTGTCGCAAGGAGCTGGCTCACACAGCTACAGAGGCTGAGTCCCGAGACCTGTGGTCAGACCAGGGGCTCTGACAGCGTCCGCTCAGGTCCAATTCAAAGGCAGGTGAGGGGGCACCCCAGCGCAGGAGTCGGGCAGGGCGCCCTTGGCCCTTCCTCCGTCTGTATTCAGCAGTGGGGGGTGTTCAGCAGGTGGATGAGGCCACCCACACTGGGGAGGGTCCCCACTTCACTCAGTCTATCAGCTCGAATGCTAGTCTCGTCCAGAAACACCCTCACGGACCGCCCAGGACGGTGCCGAAGCTCACCTCGGGGTCCCATGGCCCCACCGTGAGGACACAGCAATCTAAGCGGCACAGTCCTGCAGGAGACACCGCCGTCACTCAGAGTAGGATTGTTATTGCTTTAATTATTCCATTTGCGGATGCGGAACGACTCTCAGCGGTCAGGCAGCGCACCCGAGGCCCTGGGACTCAGGCTGCCCGGCTGGGGCCTGAACCCCGCGATGCGGCCCTCCCCAGACACACCGCCCACGTCTCCGCAGCCCTGGGACGCCGGCGCTCCTGGGGGGAGGGCGCACACCCAGCGGGCCCCCCCGCCAGGCCCCCAGAACTGTGCTCCAAGCCCCACGGAGACCCTCTGCAGCAAGCGCGAAGGCTCCGGCCGGGCCGATTGACCACCCCTGCGGCCTCGTTCTCTCTCTCACGTCTCCTTTTCCAGGTCAGACCAGGCGCCGAGCAGCCTTCCCCGTCCTCGGCTCACATAAGCCGGTCCCCTAAAGCCCCGCGGTGTCTCCCAGCCCTGCCCGGAGCCCAGTTCCACAGCTGCCCCTGAGGAGGGCAGGAGCTGGGCAGGGGCAAGAGCGGGAGGCAGGCTTGGCTCTGATCATCAAGGCGGTGAAAGTAAAGCATGTCTGAGGAACCGCAGCCGTTTGCCAACAGGCTGTCTTCAAGGCTGGGGCGGCCACCGGTCTCCGGATACACATGTGACGATGTCCCAGGTCCCCGGGGATGTAGGACCACAACCAGGAGGCTTAAACAGCAAAGATGCCCTCTCTCCCAGGGCTGGAGGCTGGAAGTCTGGAATCTCGGTTAGCAGTCAGCTTCCCTCCAGGCCCCTGCACCCCTGCCTGTCACCAGCAGGCCTTGGGCTTCTTGGCTGGCAGCCGTGTGGCTCCAGGCCCTGCCCCGTCCCTTCTCTGTGTCAGGCCTTCACACAGCGTTCTCTGCTTCGCGTGTCTGTCTCTGGACACCAGACATGCCGTGTGATCGCATGAGTGAGAGTCGCTCAGTCGTGTCCGACTCTTTGCGACCCCGTGGACTATACAGTCCATGGGATTCTCCAGGCCATAATACTGGTGTGGGTAGCCTTTCCCTTCTCCAGGGGATCTTCCTCACCCAGGAATCGAACCCAGGTCTCCCGCATTGCAGGGAGATTCTTTACCAACCAAACCACCAGGAAGCCCAGCTGAAGGGCCCGCCCTAATCCAGCCTCTCAGCCTCTTAACTGATGTCTTAATTATTTCCACAAAGACCTTCTCCCAAGTAAGGCCGCGTTCACAGGCACGGGGCTCAGGGCTTGAACACCGCTTTGGGGGACACTCGCGCCCACTGCAGACGGACACGTGGATGTCCTGAGCTCCTGAAACACCAGCTTTCAGGAAGCACCACAGGTGAGGAGTGACCCCATGACCCGGGCAGGGCAGCACTGGCCGCAGCCAGCGGCCCCGAGGAGGCAGGACCACGTGCATGTGGGCCCGGGGGGAGCCCATCCTGACCTGAGAGGCGCCCCCTTCAGTCCAGTCCAGTCCTGGGGGGCTGCCGCTCACGGAGCTCCTGACCCTGGGGAGGCACCCCGGGGCCCAGCGCCCGCGCGTCTGGGTCCACGTGCAGCGTAGCTGCGCAGCCACAGCGGTGCGGAGCCAAGAGCCGCCGCGTACCGGGAGGACCGCGCCCGGAGGCCTGGCGGGGCCTCAGAAAGGAGCCTCGCCTGGGTGGGAACCCACACGGGCAGAGAGGTGGGCGTGCGGGCGTGCCCAGCTCTCCCTGGGAAGGTGCCCCAGTCCAGCCCAGCGGGCGCAGGTGCTAGCACCGGAGGTCAGGGGCTCTCACCTGCCATCTCCTGAGAGCCTGTGCGCAGGTGAGAGAGGCCTGGTAACGAGGTGTGCCCCCCGCCTCCCGTTACACCCTCCAGAGTGCGGCGCGGACGCTTCTGCCTGAGTGCCCGCCCTGCCTTCCGCCCTCTCAAGGAGCCCCTGACCCCGCACTGGCTTCCAGGACCTAAGGGCAGGGCAGGCCGCTGTCCACACAGGCCTGGAGCCGGTCAGGAGCCGGTTTGTCAGCAGGGCTCAGGACGCCGTGCGCTCACCTGAGACAAGGTTCCCACTCCCAGCGGGCACAGCCCGTGTCTGGGCTCACCTGGGGGGCTGCTCCGCATGGCATGCAGACCGGAGCTGCTGTTTCACTCTCTCTCTGATGGCTTGCTGTCACCCAGGCCCCGGCCAGCACTTGACTTTCCCAGCAGCCACGCACAGGCTCTCCACTGGACCTCACTGCCTGAAAGCAGCCGCAGGCTCCCTGTGCCCCCGGCTCCGTGCCCACCTGAGTCTGGGGTGGGCACTCCTCCCCCTGTGCCCATAGCTCGGTGCCCACCTGAGTCTGGGGTGGGCGCTCCTCCCCCTGTGCCCCTGGCTCAGGGCCCACCTGAGTCTGGGGTAGGCGCTCCACCTCCAGCCCCGGGGCCCAGGGGCTCTCAGCCTGGGGGTGTTGAGACTCTGCTCACAGAAGCTTCCATTTTGGCAGAAACCACCACAACTGCCTCAAGCGTGGGGGTCATCTAATCCCGGTCTTGCCTGGCCTTGGAGGATGAAGGCTCAGAAGTGGGCCCGAGGCCCCATCCAAGTCCCAGAAAGATCTGTGAGTTTCCATTGAACGTTTCCACAGTGAGCATGCCCTCCTCCAGCCCTTGACTCCAGGCACGCATGGCCATGCTCCTTCCCAAGTCCCGCGGAGGTGGGGACCCCCGACGGCTCACGGGACGGTGTCTCTGGGGCCAGCCAGCCAGGGCAGGCTGCCTCGCCCGGACAGACCAGTGAAGGTCTGCGAGGCCCGGGTTCCCTGTGACCTGGGCCTCCTTGCCCTGGAGTCAGCACCTGGCGCTGGAATGTCTGTCACTCCTTGCCGAGCACCAGCTTTGTAGTATCGGGGCCCCTCTGGGAGGGGAAGGGCCGCGCGCTCCTGTGGGGTCAGGTGCCTTGGTCACAGATGGCCAAGTGCCTCTGAGGCCTGGAGACAGTGCCATGAACCTTCACACCCAGCGCTTTGGGTTTCTTTGTTGGAAAAACTATTACTCAGGGAACAGCCCACCCAGGGGCCAGGAAGCCTAGGTGAGTGCCTGGGGGAAGCCCCTGGGAGCCCCCTGGGGACGGGCATGAAGAAGGAGCCCGGCTTCCTGACCCAGCGCACCTTGTGCGGGGCCCCCAAGGACCCTTCAGCCCATGGCCTCCAGAGGCACACGCCTGCTTGTACCCGCAGCCTTCCAGGGCTACCGTGTGCTGCCAGCTGCCTCCCGTCTTTGCACCCAGGCACCTTCCCTTCGCCTATGCTTGTTCCCAGGGCCCCCAGCCCTTGTCCATGCCACACACACATAGGAAACGGTACTAGGTGTGCGGCACACTGGAACAACTGGGCGAGGCTGGGGGGCATGCGGTAGCTGGTGGGGGGCGGCTCTGTCCCCTGCCTCCCCCCACACTGGCTGTGGCACTCGGGGTGCCCTGGAGCCGCTCACACTGGCCTCCTTTCAGCTTCGGGAACAGACCAAGCCCTTTATGACACGGGAAGCTTCATAGATGCTGTTCTTGTACCGAGAAGGTGGTTCTGCTCATCACGTGTGCATGCATGCAGAGTGCGCGCGCACACACACACACACACACACACACACACACATACACACACACACACACACCCTTCCGATTCCAGCCCTGTTTAGGGAGCACCTCCTGGCCCTCCAACTCATTTGCACCTTGCAAGCACTCCGCTTTCTCTCCTTTGCAGCACAGACCACAGCTGTAACTTAAACTCGTCGAGCAGGACCTCCTCTGGCCGTGAGGGCGTCATCTACCCTCTTGCTACCAACACCTACAAAACTGGACCAAGTAGGACAGTGAAGTCTCCCTGACTGGACATCAGTGGGACCAGAACCCTGAGAGGAGGAGAGGACACCAGTCCTGCAGCCACCAGCTCCCCGCCTGGGGCGCTTTCTTGATCCCCAGGCGGTCCCGCCTGGACTCGGTTCATGGAGTCCTCCTTTCTCAGATGATGTGGGTTGACTGCTCGGCGGGATAACGTAGTTTTGCTGAGCTGCGGATGCAGGGATTGGAATTTGAGGCTGGCAAGGCAGCTAGAGTTAGGGGCAGAGAGGTGGTCCAAGTGGGAGCTTCTGAAATCCACACGGGGTCCCATGATATCTTCTGAATGCTTGGCTGCACATTCAGGGAGATGATCTACACGGCCAGCAGGAACGGAGGAAGTCTGCTGAAATTCCCAGGCGTTCAGCTAGACAGCCTGGAAAGGCTACGCCTTAGGAGCAGGACTAACCCAACCCTAGAGGAAGAATCTCTGTTCAGTTCAGTTCAGTCGCTCAGTCGTGTCCGACTCTTTGCAACCCCATGGACTGCAGCACGCCAGGCCTTCCTGTCCATCACCAACTCCCAGAGTTTACTCAAACTCATGTCCATCGGGTCGGTGATGCCATCCAGCCATCTCATCCTCTGTCATCCCCTTCTCCTCCTGCCTTCAATCTTTCCCAGATTCCTTCTGGGAAAGAATCTCTGTAAGCCCATCTAATAAAACTCAAAACCAAGTCTGAGAATCAGCTCATCAACCAGTAAATGAGCTGCTTGTCAGAACAAAACTCAACACTCTCTCTAGAAAGACAAAAGTACCCAGACTCTCAAAGTATCAGCAATGTCAAGCACACAACAAAAATGGGGAGACGTGAATAAGCCAGGCAATGTGACCTATAAACAGGGGGAGGGGAATAGTTCGTGGAGACTGACTTCGGAAAGACCCCGCTGTTAGAAACAGCAGACAGAGACTTAAAGCAGCTACTGTGAATATATTTGAGTACTAAAAGAGATTATTTCATTAAAAATGAATAGGGGGAAACCTCAATAAACAAATGGGAAGTATAAAAGAGAATAAAGAGAAAGTTCTAGGACTAAAGAACTTAATGTGTTAAACTGTGACACTCACTGGATGGAGTTAATAACAGATGGAAAATAGCAGGAGAAGGGGCCAGTGAACTGAAACACAGAGCCATAGAAACTTCCCTCTCTGGCGAAGAGACAGAAAAAGTGCTGAAAAAAAGGGACAGAGCTTCCACAGCCAGTGGGGAAATATCAAGAGATACAACAGACGTCTCTTTATGAGAATGGGCCAGAAACAACGGACTTGAAGGACTAACGATCAAAACTGCCCGTAACTTTGTGAAGACCAGAAAACTTACAGATTCAAGCATCTTGGCCAACTGCAAGTAGAAGAAGTACGAAAGAAAACGACTCCTGGGCACACCGCGGTTAGATCACTGAAAACCGCAGACTAAGGAAAAACTCTTCAAAGCAGATCTACTGCCTGCAAGGAAACAAAAGTGCTTCCTACAAGTGATGGGGACAGAAAGTATGGGACTGAGGACGTGTCGATCCAAGATTGTGCATCCAGGGACAATATCCTCCAAAATGAAAGTGGAAAAAAATATTTAAGGTAAACAGAGAACTCACCCCCTGCACTGTAAGAAATATTGAGGAAAGTTCTTTGGGAAGACGGAATTGATCCAGATGGAGATTGATCCCATCTGGAGGGGGTAGAAGAGAGTTGTTGTCGCTCAGTCGTGTCCGACTCTGCGACCCCACGGACCACAGCACGCCAGGCCTCCCTGCCCTTCACTGTCTCCTGCAGTTTGCTCAAGCTCATGTCCATTGAGTCGGTGACACCATCTAACCATCTCATCCTCTCTCGTTCCCTTCTCCTTCTGCCCTCAATCTTTCCCAGCATCAGGGTCGTTTCCAGTGAGTCAGCTCTTCGCATCAGGTGGCCAAAGGATTGGAGCTTCAGCCTCAGCATCAGTCCTTCCAACAAACACCCAGGACTGACCTCCTTTAGGATGGACTGGTCGGATCTCCTTGCAGTCCCAGGGGCTCTGGGTGTGATAAATATGGAGGCGGCCATCAAGGAGATTTTTGTTGTTGTTGTTAATTTCTTGAAAAGATGGCATCCGCCTCCTAGGATGCACAGAGAAAGGTGCAGCCCCACTTCTGGGCGGGCCTCCGCACAGCACACGGCCCCGAGGGGACAGACTCGAATAAGGCCTGTGCCTCATTCAAAAGTACCTCCTGACTGTGGTCACTGCGCTGTGACGATGTGAGAGCTGAGCTTGCTCAGCGCTGATACGGGGGGACTGCCCTGGCGGTCCGGTGGTTAGGACTCTGAGCTCCCAGCGCACGTCCCCTGGTCAGGGAACTAAGATCCTCCCTGCTGCGCTGCCCAGACGAAAAACAAACATACAAAAAAGCACTGCGGGCAAAGGGCCAGCCCTGTGGTTCTAACTTGCTGCCAAATAGTTCAGAAAAACATGGTATAGATGTGCGTGTGTGTGTGAGTGGGTGAGTGTGTACTGATGGAGAGAGAAAACACATTGAATATGAGAGTACCTTGTACTAGTTGTGCAATTTTTCTGTAACTATAAAGTGATGTAAAAAAGAAAAAAAAATTTTTTAATGATCATTCCAGCAACAGCTAATTGTACAGTAGGTGTTTGATATGTTTCTCCACTAAAGCGTGAGCTCTGGGAAGCAGGGACCCCCCCCACCCCCGGGCTGTGGCTGTAGGCTGTGTCCCTGTGGACATGGGGACCTTGGGGCCTGGTCCCAGCTCAACTGCACAGTGTCCGAGAGACCCTGGCCCCTCCCTGCCCTCCTGGGGCGGTAAGATGAGTACTCGGCCCCCTCTGCAACTGTGTCTGCGTCTGTCTGTCTGTCTCTCTCTTTCTCTGTCTGTCTGCGTCTGTCTGTCTGTCTCTCTCTTTCTCTATCTCTCTGCGTCTGCTGTCTCTCTCTGTCTCCTTCTCTCTTTCTAGAAGACAAGCTGCCCTCTTCAATTCCAGACGAGTGGACAGCTGTTGTCATGCCTTTCAGGGAGGACTATCAAAGCAAAGCATAAGTGAGCCATCTGCAGACTCCTGGTCCCAAGGCGCTGACCAGGAACGGCTTTTGTCCTCGGGACGCCATGTGATCAAGGGATGTCTCTTCTCAGGGTCGTGCGCCACCGTGACCTGAGTGCCGGGCGCTGCTTGTACGTCACTGCGTGCTGCTGACTCCCCTGTGTGCCGGGCACCTCCAGGTGGGCGGGAAGCCCCCAGGGACAAAGACCCTGTCTCCTGAGTCCCTCTCAGCCTCCTCGATCCCAGGCACAGGGCAGGGCTCGGTGAGGACCCAGGGCCTTCAGGCGCTGAATGACCAGACCCGGAGTGGCATCTCCTGACAGCGGGGCTGGGCATTAGCACACGGCCCCCGCCCCGTGCCTGGCACCATGGGGAAGTTTCAGCCTGGGGAAGCCCCGAATACCCCATCAGATGCTCTCAGCAGCTCCTGGGCCGGATTCTTCTTCACTCCTGATCCCTCCTCTGCTCACGACCCGCTGACAGTGGTGGCCCGAACGCTCTGTTTTTTTCCCCCAACCACACGTCCTGCAGGAGTACCTCAGGCTCCTGTCTGCAGGGCATTGCTGTCCTGGGAGCAGAAGAGGGGTCCCTGCAGCAGGTGAGTGATGACAGGTGCCCACTGAGAGCCCCTGCGACCCTGACCCCAGCCCCACCAAGCCCGCCTGGAACCCGTCTGCCAACCCACATGCCCGGACGAGCTCACACCCCCGACCCTCCATTCCCGAAGCCACCAAAGATGCTTCATGTGGCTGTCGGGGCCGCAGGGGAGGAGGCCTGTCAGAGCCTGCGTGGTGGCTGGTGCCCCAGAGTGGCGCTGCCTGTGCAAGCCCACCCAGGAAAGGAGGCTGCTATTTTTTCAGCAAAGAAAAAAACATCCTGATGCCGTTCTACACAAGGAGGGTGGGCCAGTGCCCTCAGCGGGGGCTCCTCCTGCTGCACCCCCCCTAACCCCGTCACAGCACCTGTCCTGGCCAGCAAGGGGCCTCGGGGTCAGCGGAACTCAGGGACACATTCTCACCTGTCCCCCTACCAACGTCCTTATTCCTGGGAGGGGCGAGAGTGTCCTTGGACAGCCCGGCTCCCGGCCATCTGGCCCAGACAGCCCTGGGGGTGAGAAGCAGCTGGCCCTGGGCTGAGGCACTCCCGCGGTCTCAGGCTCGGACTTCCGAGGACTTTGTGATGCTAATGACTCTGGAGCCCAAGGGGCTGCAGACTGTCCACCCCAGCACAACGAGGGGTTCAGCGCTCTTAAGACCGTCTGGGAGAGAAGCTCCAGAGAGCAGCTGGGGTTGTGTGTCTGGGTCAGGGCCACGAGTCCTGCCAGAAGGAAGGTCTCCCTAAGGACCCAGCCTTCCTGTCTGGGAAGAAGGGTCGGCCGGGGTCCAGCACCACTGTCTGAAGAAGGGTCTCAGGGTCACGCCTCCCCTCCCCGACCTTGCAACCAGCAGTGGGCATGGCGGATCTGGGCGGAGCCGCCCCTTGGCTGGAGGCACAGCTACCCCTCGGTCTCCACCCCCTACGAGCTCACACTGACCCCCCCACCCCAGAATTCCCCTAGCTGGGCACCTCAGCACACACCTGGGAAGGTCATGGGCCAGGCTCAAGGTTACCACGCCTGCCCCTCCCTCGGAGGGCAGAGAGAGCTGGTCACAGACCAGATCCACTCCTCCCCTCCAGCTGCGGGACTCGTAGGGGTGGCGTGTTGCGGGGGACAGCCCTCTGGATGTCAACCCTAAGTAGCCCGAACGGTAAGCTCCCTGCCGCTTTCTTCTCGGGATTCAAGACTGGGATTCAGGGCCCATAACGCGCATGTGATAAATAACAGCTACGACTGTTGTCTAATTATAAAAGCAAATGCCAGGGAAACAGAATGGTTCCTGGACACAGCAGGCTGACTCTGGGCCGTCCCAGGGCACGACTTCGCTGCCCAAGTCCAGTCGGAGTGAGAGCTGGTAGGGCCAGTGAGAGGGCCTGGCGGCCAGGCAGCGTTTGGCTGGTGCAGTGAGCATGTCAGAGGGTGTGCAAGGAGGGTAGGGGGAGGGCGAGGCTCCAGGGGTCTGGATGCGGGTGGCCGGATGAGCTTGCTCCAGCGGCAGGGTTTGTGTGGCTGGGCTGGGCTGACTCCACCTTCCCCCGGGGTCTGTCCCAGGGCTGCGTGGAAGGGCCACGGACCACTCAGCCAGCTTGGTGGGCCCAGGGCTGGGGTCGCAGGGGCTCTCGACCGACTGGCCATGACCGAGCGTGTCATCACTTGACCTGCTGCAGGGAGGGTCTGAGTGGGTCTGGGTGGCCGTGGGGAAGGAACACCCGTGTCACGCGTGGAGACGTGGTCTGCACACTGACCCTTCACATGACTGTGAAGAGCTGCTCTGCGCTGGGGGAGGACGCCAGCCCGGGAAGCAGACACCGCACCCTTATGGCTCATTGCAAGGCTACCCCTGGACGCCCGGGCTGGTGCAGAGAGAGGGGTGATGGGCAGCGAACACTGATGGTCATACCTGGGCTTCCCTTGACTCCACTGAGTCCATGCCAGACCCGAGAGGGATGGGGATGGGCAAGACCAGGTCCCCGCCCCGAGGCGCCACCGTCCCGCGGGACCCACAGTGGCCGCTCCTGGAGCGGAGGGCAGGGGCGGTCAAGCGGCCCGCAGCCCCAGCACTGGGCAGGCTCTGGGCTCTGCTCACGGCAGGCGGCGGGTGGCCCTGCTCAGCATTCCCCTCGACTCAGGGAGGCGCCAGGCTGGGGGCAAACGGGTCAACGACGCTTAGGAGGCACAGACGATCTGATGGGCCGGAGCCGGCACTGTTTCTCCAGGCTTCACCCCGGGGTTCTTCGTTCACCGTGATCAGCCGGCTGGGACGAAAAGCGCAGTGAGCAGACTCCCCGGGGAGCCGCGAGACCCCTGTGAGAACCGCAGCGTTCGCAGGGGCAGCCACTCTGTCTGCAGGCCCCACTGGAGTTGGCCTCCCGCTCGCCCTGGGAGGGGCCCCGTGGGCGGGTGGGGCTCGAAGGGAGGGGAGGCTGGGGCTCCGGAGTCGGCCCTGTGCCGTCCTCCGCTGAGCACCCCCGCCTGAGCCTGGAAACAGGCCGAGCTGGACTCCAGTCTCCAGGAACCTGGGTGCAGCCTGGCCGCTTAGGAAGGGCCGCATGTCCAGTAGAGGCGGGGGCCTCCAATTGCCGCGCCCCCTCTGACCAACCCCTTCCACCTTGTGTCTCGTGGCCTGTGTGCAAATGCCGGCCCCAGGTCAGGCTCTCTAAAAGCAACATCAGACGCACTCAGACCTACTTCCTGAACATACTCAACATCGGAGGAAGAGGGACCCAGGGACCCGGCAGCTCCTCTTTTAGGCAACGGCCTCAGCGCTAAATCAGCCCAGCCAGCCAAGACCCGACCCCAGGGCCGGCCACTGCTGTGGAGTTCACGGGAGGAGAACTGAAAGGGCTCGTCGCCCTCAGCTGGTGGGTGCTTGTACCAGGAGCCACAGCACGGGGGGGAATGCAGGAGGGGGGGCCCAGAGGCTGTGAGGTCTGGGCCAGACCCCATGTGCAACGAGCCCCGTGTCCCCGAGGCCGGAGCCGCGCTCAGAGGTGGGGGTGTTATCAGCCCAGGTTCCCTAACAAGGACCAGAGGCTGGGAGGGTTCCCTGCTGCACCCAAGGTCCCACCCAGCCAGACTGGAAACTGGGTTAACAGTGGGTCACTGTAGCCGGGAACGTGCCACGTGGCTCAGCATCCGTGGACGAGGACCACATCCCCAGAACCCAGAAGTGGGAGCTCACAGCCTCGGCTAGTTTACACCCGCGTCTTTCTGCCTAGAAACGGGCCGCCCACTAGTCAGCGGGTGATTGCCACTCCCTTCTTCAACTTTCTGAATTTTGTGAATTTTTTTTGTTTTTTGCAATAATGATGGATTCACAGGTGGTTGCTAGTGGGAGGGGGGCAGTGACTGTCTTCTTCAACTTTCTAAATTTTCTGAATTGTTTTTTTGCAATAATGATGGATTCGTTTTATAATAAGAAAACAATAAAGCTATTTTTAAAGGCAAGCAATTGACACCTCTGAGAAGGGGAGCGTGGCAGGCTGGGATGAATCATCCGGCCATCAAATTTGCTGGCACCCCTCTGAGGGACCCGGCAGGACCTTAAAGGCCAAGGACGGCCCTGCCTGGGATGGACCAAGCCCTCAGAGGGGGTGCCCGAGGCAGAAGGTGAGGGGGGGAGGGAGGAGGCGCCGGCCCCAGCAGCAATGAGACAGTTTCGTCACTAACATATGGGACTTCCTTCTGCTCCCCCTGGCTGCTTCTCGACCAACAAAGAGAAACCAGCAGCCCGCGCTTCAGAACACACACACAAACGCAGCACCGCCCGCCACCAGGTCTCGGGGGTGGGGAGTCAGACAGTGCCCTTTTTAGGAGCGAGAACGGGGGAGGAACACAGGCCCGCCCCGAGGGGAGGCCCCGCCCGCGGTGCCCCGGCCGGCAGCGTCCTGGTTGAGCTGCTGTGCGTCCTGGCTGCGTGTCCAGCAGCGGGGAGGGTCTGCACGCACCATCCACACCCCTAATTATAAATCAGCACACGCGCTTCAGCTCTTCCTGAAACACCAACCAGCCCAGACCCGGGGCTTCTACCCGGCTCTTCTGGCTTTGCCAATATCCCATCCTGCTCTGAGAAGGGCAGTGCCCCCACCCCTGTCCCCTCCCTCAGCCCAAGGTCCCCCAACAATGAAATGAGGAGCGCGTTTGGCCTCGTGTGGGCTTGATGGATGGACAGAGCTTGAGAAATGACGCAGGCGCTGGCCGCAGAGTGGCAGATGATGGTGGGAAATTAAACCGGCCTCCTTGGGTCATCCATCACTAGGGCCTCATTCCTGGCCCCCTGCCCGGGGGTCAGCCACACTCTCACAGAGCAATCCATCACCCGGTGGGCGGCAGCCTCTCTCCCTGAGGCCGGGACCAACCGGACACCCAGCGATGGGTGCTGGCTCACTCCCTCGGAAATGCCGTTCAAACGCTGTCCTCAACGACGATGTCACTAAAGTGTAATAAGGCATCAAACATGTTGAAAGGACACCCTCCTGGAATTAAGCAGCATTTAAGCAACCATTCTGCCTTCCTGGCCGTGGCCCCACGCCACTGACAGCCGCCTACCCAGCTTCCAGCGAGCTCACACGCGTTTGCTCATCTACAAGGAGCCTATGAGGCAGAGACGGCCCTTCCTGCTCACCAGGTCCCTGTCACAGTCCTGCCGCAAGGTGGGACGGGGGTGGGGTCACGTGACCGGTTCCAGCCAGTGAGACGCAAGCAGGCTTTCCAGGTGGAGGTGGTGACCTTCCATCTCTCTCTTCCCTACCGTGGGAGGCACGGAGGTCCCCTGCCAGGCCATGTTCTGGAGGACGGCTGCCTTGGAGAGTGGCTGGGCCCAGGGCGGCGTCTGTGGGAAAGGGCCCAGCGTGGGGGCTAGCACCAAGCTTATAGGTCCCCGCCCCGCCACGAATGCCCGCACGGGGCCCTACTGCTTGCTCGGTGGGGACTGTGGGCAGACAGTTCTCGCCTTTGGGACTCGCAGCCCAGGAGAAACTTCAGAGCCACTCCGCCTGTCCCGTTTCAGGAGCAAGGGCCTAGATTCTGAGGAAGGAAGGCCGTCCCCAGCCAGGCTGCTGCAGAGCCCGACAGGCGCCCGCTGCGCCCTCAGGCCCAGACGCTAGCATCGCCCTGGGTGGGCTGTTTGTTCTAGACGCTCTCGAGTCTCACGATGGGCTGTGGGAGCTCTGGGCAGCTTTGGTGACTCAGACGGGGCCACTGGGGTCACCAGACCAGCTGAGGGCGGAAGTGAGACGTCCTCGCTCCCTGCCTGGCCAGCTGGTCACTCTCTGTCACGTCTTTCCCCGAAGGCAGCGGGAGAGAGCCGAGCCTCCAGGTCGCAGCACGGTCTGGGGCCGTCATTCTGCACAGATGCTCCAGCTAGGCGGGGGCGGTGGGGGCGGCACACAGATCAGGTTTATCTAAACAGAAAGCTCACCAGGCTTTGCCAACAGTGGGAAATCTCTCAGCAAGCGTCTGTGAACAGCCTGCTGTGTGCATGGCACTCCGTGCCCTTGAGACGCCCTTGAACGCTGAGGCTGTTCTGAAGACTAGGCTGCAAGGTGTGAGGAGCAGCCTGAGGACAGGGCAAGCTGAGTTCAGGCACTGATTATCCATTTCTTCTCATCTTTCGGGGGTGAGACTTGTGGTCAGACCCCTCCCGCGCCGGCCCCGCCAGCCCCTCTGAGGCTCCGATTCCCGGCACTGTTCCTCTCTCCAAGCCCCTCTGCGGACACCTGCCCACACCACCCGTCAGCGGCCTGGGCCAGCTTGGTGCCTGGAATGGGGGTCGCTCTCGGGGAGTCAGGTAGTCTGGGGGTGCCTTGACTGGGGTGCGAGCCCCACGAGGGCCAGCGGTGCCCCTGGGGCTGGCGTCAGGGCCTTTCGGGGGCTACACAGGAAGCCAGGGAAGGAATCCAGCCTTGAAGACATTCCCAGGTGCCTGCTCTCAGGCCAGGGTGACCCCTCACCGGGTTCCTGAAGAAACAGCGTCTCTGAGCCTCGGTGGCACCACGCCCCGCCGTCTCCCCATCCAGAGTCCAGAGCTGGGGCAGCTATCACCCCCTCGCCGGGCCCTGTATCCTAAGCAGCCCCGGAGGGCGTCACCTCGCCTGTGTCACGCCAGCCCAGCGCCCCCTGGATGTCGGAGCCGCAGGACCGAGCTCCGCGTCTGCTCCGAGTCCCCCCCACATCCTCCAGAGCCTCCTCTGAGGCTCCTTTCAAAATGCGTCTTCCCTTCCCCACCGGTAAGCACCCCACCCCAACTTCCACGCTGTTAAGGAGCCTTTATGCTTCCTCAGATGTAGCATTTTGTCAGTTTTCAATGTGAAAAATTTTTTAAATTACAAGTTGACAGGTTGGTTAAAAATACTCCCATCTCGTAAAAGGTGAAAACTTGGTGACAAATGCAGGGGGCCCTGGGAGGGGGGAGTTGCATGGATGCCTCTGTCCTGCCCACCCACCACCCTGGGAAAGCCAACCCCTATGGACTCCAGGAGTCAGACACCCTGACTCTCCCAGCCCACTGGTCTCCAAGCCTGGTGTCAGTCAAACCAGGTGGGAGGCCAATCTTTAATCTTATTATCTGACATATCAGCTTTTGATTCAAGGAATGCAACTTCCCAAACAAATCAGCTTTTATTTGGTACTATCACTTAAAAAAAAAAAGGCATGCATTCCAAATCTATGCCCTGCCCTGAGGCGGACTCTGTGATCAGTGCCTCAGGAGCCCCTTCTTCTTGGAAGAAGCTCTGTGGTCTCTTATGCTCACGTCAACACTGGCAAGCGCTCCTGAAGTGGGTCCCAGGACCACAGTCCCAGCGCAAGAAGGGACCGCCTCACACGGACCCCGAACTGCAGAAGCACGGGTGGCCAACAGTCAGGAGGCCTGGGAGCCTCGAGGGGCCGCGGGCAGGGGTGGAGGTGGGAGAGGGGACAGCTGGTGAGCGGGCGCAGTGGGCTTCAGGCAGTGCCAAGCCCCCGCACCATCTCCTGCAAGTCACGCTTCCCTGCCCTCCTGCTCCACCCACAGCCCGCGCCGCTGCCAGAGCCCACTCAGGCCCTCATGCCCTGCCTGGGGCCCCCTGCCACTCTGCATTGCCTGTGAGCCTGCGAGGGCCCCCTTCTGCAGCCCCACGCCCCCACCCATCTGTGTACTGCTGCCCGAAAGTGGGTGTTCATCTCCCGCCTGCCTGCCACCTGCTCCCGGGAAACCCCCCTCCCTCCTCAGAAACCCATGCATGGCTCCCTCCTGGGGATCCTCCCTGAGCCCGGCCACTGCCCCTGTTGCACACAGTGCAGGCCTCCTGGAGCACATGCATCCCACCCCACACACTGATACGTGTGGTTACTCGTCACTTTCCCGCTAGGAGGTACCTTCCTGGGGCACGGAAGGGACTGCCTACCCCTGTCGACCCGCTCACAGCCTCTGAGCGACATTCATCAATACTGCCTCGGTTTAATCTTTCCTCAATTTAGTTCAGTCGCTCAGTGGTGTCCGACTCCTTGTGACCCCGTGGACTGCCGCATCTCAGAAGGCCTCCCTGTCCATTACCAACTCCCGGAGTTGACTCAAACTCATGTCCATCAAGTCAGTGATGCCATCCAACCATCCCATCCTCTGTCGTCCCCTTCTCCTCCTGCCTTCAAACTTCCCAGCATCAGGGTCTTTTCAAATGAATTCTTCACATCAGGTGGCCAAAGTATTGGAGCTTCAGCATCAGTCCTTCCAATGAATATTCAGGACTGATTTCCTTTAGGATGGACTGGTTGGATCTCCTTGCAGTCCAAGGGACTCTCAAGAGTCTTCTCCAACACCACAGTTCAAAAGCATCAATTCTTTGCCACTCAGCTTTCTTTATAGTCCAACTCTCACATCCATACATGACCACTGGAAAAACCATAGCCATGACTAGACGGACTTTTGTTGGCAAAGTAATGTCTCTGCTTTTAAATATGCTGTCTAGGTTGGTCATAACTTTTCTTCCAAGGAGTAAGCATCTTTTAATTTCATGGCTGCAGTCACCATCTGCAGTGATTTTCGAGCCCCCAAAAATAAAGTCAGCCACTGTTTCCACTATTTCCCCATCTATTTGCCATGAAGTGATGGGACCAAATGCCATGATCTTAGTTTTCTGAATGTTGAGCTTTAAGCCAACTTTTTCACTCTCCTCTTTCAGTTTCATCAAGAGGCTCTTTAGTTCCTCTTCACTTTCTGCCATAAGGGTGGTGTATCTGCATATCAGAGGTTATCGGTATTTCTCCCGGCAATCTTGATTCCAGCTTGTGCTCCATCCAGCCCGGCATTTCACATGATGTACTCTGCATATGAGTTAAATAATCAGGTGACAAAATACAGCCCTCCTTTCCCAATTTGGAACCAGTCCATTGTTCCATGTCCAGGTCTAACTGTTGCTTCCTGACCTGCCTACAGGTTTCTCAAGAGGCAGGTCAGGTGGTCTGGTGTTCCCATCTCTTGAAGAATGTCCCACAGTTTGTTGTGTTCCACACAGTCAATGGCTTTGACATAGTCAGTAAAGCAAGAGTAGATGTTTCTCTGGAATTCCCTTGCTTTCCCTATGATCCAACCGATGTTGGCAATTTAATCTCTGGTTCCTCTGCCTTTTCTAAAACCAGCTGGAACATCTGGAAGTTCTCAGTTCACATACTGTTGAAGCTTCACTTGGAGAATTTTGAGCGTTACTTTGCTAGCATGTGAGATGAGTGCAATTGTGCGGTAGTTTGAGCATTCTTTGGCATTGCCTTTCTTTGAGATTAGAACGAAAACTGACCTTTTCCAGTCCTGTGGCCACTGCTGAGTTTTCCAAATTTGCAGGCATATTGAGTGTAGGACTTTCACAGCATCCTCTTTTAGGATTTGAAATAGTTTAACTGGGATTCCATCACCTGCACTAGTTTTGTTCGTGGTGATGCTTCCTAAGGCCCACTTGACTTCTCATTCCAGGATGTCTGGCTCCAGGTGAGTGATCACACCATTATGGTATCTGAGTCATGAAGATCTTTTTCGTATAGTTCTTCTGTGTATTCTTGACACCTCTTCTTAATATCTTCTGCTTCTCTTAGGTCCATACCGTTTATGTCATTTATTGTGACCATCTTTGCATGAAATGTTCCCTTGGTATCTCTAATTTTCTTGAGGAGATCTCTAGTCTTTCCCATTCTGTTGTTTTCCTCCATTTCTTTGCGTTGATCACTGAGGAAGGCTTTCTTATCTCGCCTTGCTATTCTCTGGAACTCTGCATTCAAATGTGTATTTCTTTCCTTTTCTCCTTTGCCTTTAGCTTCTCGTCTTTTGTCAGCTATTTGTAAGGCCTCCTCAGACAACCATTTTGCCTTTTTGCATTTCTTTTTCTTGGGGATGGTCTTGATCCCTGTCTCCTGTACAGTGTCAGGAACCTCCGTCCACAGTTCTTCAGGCATCTCTGTCTGTCTGTCTGTCTCTCTCTATCAGATCTAATCCCTTGAATCTGTGTGTCACTTCCACTGTATACTCATAAAGGATTTGATTCAGGTCATATCTGAGTGGTCTAGTGGTTTTCCCTACTTTCTTCAATTTAAGTCTGAATTTGGCAATAAGGAGTTCATGATCTGAGCCACAGTCAGCTCCCAGTCATGTTTTTGCTGACTGTATAGAGCTTCTCCATCTTTGGCTGCAAAGAATATAATCAATCTGATTTCTGTATCGACCATCTGGTGATATCCATGGGTAGAGTCGTCTCTTGTGTTGTTGGAAGAGCGTGTTTGCTATGACCAGTGCGTTCTCTTGGCAAAACTCTATTAGCCTTTGCCCTGCTTCATTCTGTACTCCAAAGCCAAACTTGCCTGTTACTCCAGGTGTTTCTTGACTTCCTACTTTTGCATTCTAGTCCCCTACAATGAAAAGGACATCTTTTTTGGGTGTTAGTTCTAGAAGGTCTTGTAGGTCTTCTTAGAACCGTTCAACTTCAGCTTCTTCAGCATTACTGGTCGGGGTATAGCCTTGGATTACTGTGATATTGATGTTTACCTTGGAAATGAACAGAGGTCATTCTGTTGTTTTTGAGATCGCATCCAGGTGCTGCATTTCACAGTCTTTTGTTGACTATGAGACCTACTCCATTTCTTCTAAGGGATTCCTGCCCACAGTAGCAGATATAATGGTCATCTGAATTAAATTCACCCATTCCAGTCCATTTTAATTCACTGATTCCTAAAATGTCAATGTTCACTCTTGTCATCTCCTGTTTGAGCACTTCCAATTTACCTTGATCCACAGATCTAACATTCCCGGTTCCAATGTAATACTGTTCTTTACAGCATCAGACTTTATTTCCATCACCAGTCACATCCACAACTGGGTATTGTTTTTGCTATGGCTCCTTCCCTTCATTCTTTCTGGAGTTATTTCTCCACTGATCTCCAGTAGCATATTGGGCACCTACCGACCTGGGAAGTTCATCTTTCAGTGTCCTATCTTTTTGCCTTTTCATACTGTTCATGGGGTTCTCAAGGCAAGAATACTGAAGTGGTTTGCCATTCCCTTCTCCAGGGGACCATGTTTTGTCAGAACTCTCCACCATGACCCATCCGTCTTGGGTGGCCCCACACGGCATGGCTCCTAGCTTCATTGAGTTAGACAAGCCTGTGGTCCAACCTTTCCTCAGACTCTGGCTAAAGAACTGCCACTGCCGCCACGACCGCTGGGACCACTCTCCTGGTCAAGCAGCTGCAGAGCTCCGTCCTCTGTGTGAGCCAAGGGCTCCTCTCCCAGCCCAGCTGCCCCCAGACCCGCTCTTCTCTGCCCACCTGGGCCCCTCCGTCCTTCTCAGGCTACAGAAGACAGCTGAGATGCTGCCACCACGGAAAGGAGGGCCCAGCCAGGGAGCCCCCTGGCTCCTCTGCCCTGCCCCGCCCCTACCGCGCCGTGCTGGGCCTGGCCTCCAACAAACCCCACCCGCGCCACGCCCGCCACCCCCGCCACGCCCACCTCACGCCCACACCCTGTGGGTCACGCCCCGCCACGCCCACGCCACGCCCACACACGCACGCCACGCCCGCGCCACGCCCACACCTTCCCTGGTCCACTCCCCCCCTTCCCTGGACAGCGGCAGCAACCCTTCGCTGGTGAGCGTCCCTCCTTCGGCGGTGGCCCGGCTCTGGGGGGAGGACACTGGCCCGTCCTTTATCAGTTATAAATAGTCATAGCGAGCATTTCTTGAGCCCTCACAGGGGCCGGGCCCTGGGCTGAGGGCTGCCCTTGCTGTCGCCACCGCCTCGGGACGCTGGGAAGGCGGCGCGCCCGCAGTTTTCGGAGTGAATCTTGAGCTTTTGAGCAGTAGCTCTGACCAGAGTGCCTCAGCTATGGGGCAGGGGTCCCAGGACCTTCAGAGAATGCAGTGAATGCCGCCTGCACATGGTCACAGAGAACATGAGGCACACGTGGCCCCCCCCACTCCGGATCTGCCCTCCAGGGTCCAGTTTCTGCAGCCTGCTCTCCTCAGCCCCCCACAGGCCTGCAGCCCTCCTCCCCACCGGCTGGAGGGGACACTCCAGAGAGGGGATCAGGCTGGCAAGGAGCCTGGACGTGATCCCAGAATGTGCACTTGAGCTCCACTTAGCTGCCAGCTGTTTAAAAATGGAAGGAAGAGATTAAAAATGAGCAAGCGAAATGGCCCTGAGTAAAACCATCAGCAGCAGAGATGTGCAGACTAATTCAATTTCCGCCTCCTCCTGCTCTGAAGGGAGCAGACTCAAGGGCTGAGCTTCTCCGGAGGCAGAAGGAGAGGAGTGCGTACAGACACAGAGCACCAGCCTCCACCAGCCGCCACTTGTAAATCCCCCCAGCTTTCTCCAAACACAAGCATCCCAGTTATGGCTCCTAATAAAACGTCACTGTCTGCTCTGGCAATCACCCACATTCCCGAGCTGCACTGGAGAAGAGAGGAAAGGGCTAGCTTAGATCAAACAGGCGGGAGGCTCCTTGGGTTCCTGGGTGGTAAGGGTTAGCAAGCGTGATGAGGGCGTGGAGGCAGCAGCAGTGGGCCACGAGGCACTGGGCCAGCTGCGAGCTAGGCTCCCACGTACCCTTGTGTACTCCCCATGGCCACCCCATCTGGTGGGTGGGCATTACTCATCCGCAGCTACTGTAAGGGGGCGACAAGTGGCCACCAAGGCTTGGCTGCAGGAGACGACAAGGAGCACTTGGCATCTCAATCTCTGCAGCCTGTGGGGAGGTCTCAGGTGGGCTCAGGGTCTCTCAGGAGCTGGCAGTCAGGGTGACAACTGGCAGTGCCTCATCTGAAGGTTTGCGAGGGGCTGGAGGAGCCTCTTCCAGGCTCACTCACGAGGCTGTTGGCAAGAAGCCCCCGCTCTCCAGCAGGACTGTTAATGACAGCTGGCCTGCCCTGGCATCTGAGAGAGACAGGAACACAGCCATCTGAGGAACAGCCGCCGTGCCTTTTGTAACCTAATCTCAGATGATGTAGCACCCATTCTGCAGATTGCCGTTGGTCACACAGACCCAGCTTGAGCCAGCATGGGAAGGGCTGCCAAGGGGGAAACCAGGAAGTGGGGTCAGTGGGACCATCTGGGAGGCTGGTTTTCCATCACCTCCCCATTTTACAGGTGAGCAAACTGAGGCTCAGGCTACGTAGGCAGCTGCCTGAGCTCACTCAGCCCATGGGGCACAGCCTGGATGGGACATCAGCCTGTTTGAGTCTGGGGTCCTAGGAATCTTGTGGATCATGGGGGCCTCGTGCTGTGAAGTGACCTAACTCGTGGTTTAGAAGCTGCCCCTGGCTCCTTGGGGACCAGGCTGAGCCACAGTAACGGAGAGAAAGGCCAGGTCAGAAGAGAGATCGCACAAGCTCACCCTTGGCATTCCCACCTCCTTTTTCAACTTACACAGCATGCTCTGTATGTTAGTATATATTTGTTACTGGTTTTTGTTAGTGCCTCAGCTCTTGAGCATGTGAATCCCCAGCAGGAGGCCTATTGCCTGCCCTGGTGGCCACTCTGTCCCAGCACCTGGCACAGGGGACGAGCCCATCGACTGTTTCAGCCTGGACATGTGCGTACAAAGCCATCTTCTCCTTGTCTCCGCCTCTGTGCAGCCCACCTGGACTGACCACAGCAGGCTGGCTGAAGGCTCCCCACACCAGAGGGAAGAACAGACTCGTCTTGCCCTGTGCCTCTGTTGCAGCCTTCCCCCCACGAGGCAGCCGCAGAGGCTGAGCTGCATCTGGTTCCGTGCACCCCTGAGGAAAGCTGTTGAGACCCACGGTCTGGATCCTCAAACCCCAGTCAGCGGCCTTGGGAGGCTGCCCGGCGACCAGCGTCTCCTCCTTAAGGAGCTGGTCTTGACAGCCGTTCCCGAAGCAGCTGGCAGCGGGCTCCACCTGAGCCTCCTCCCCCGCCAGGCGACTTCACAGAAGGGCCAGGCTGGGCCGTCACGTGACGCTGGCCCCCCGGGCAGCTCAGCGTGTCACTGTGCTTGCTCAAGTGACAGCATTTTCAAGTGAGAAGGAGGTGAGGGGGAGAGCCGGCCCAGCTCTGGGCTTTAGGGGAGACCAGGCTCAGTGGGGGCTGGACTATCTGAGGTCACTCTGACTTGGGCTGGTCAGGATGGCCAGACCCCTGGTCAGAGCAGCCGGAGCCCCAGAAGCTGAGAAAGCTTCTGCCCGGCCACCAGCCTCTTCCTGTTGTCACGGGGAGGGCATTCGGTGATGCAAATTCAGCGCCCAGACCTGGGGTCTGCGCGTGGGGCCCCGTGCTCATGGGGTCCCTGCCTTTGCCCTGGATGTGCTGTGACCCTCCTTGTCTTCCTGTCCCCGAGCTGCCTGACCTGCCCCTCCATTCCCAGAAGCCGCTACAAGAGAGCCCCCTGGGGAACCAGGGGACTCCCTCCGACCCCGACCTCAGTGGCCTAGCGGAGGCAGGGGACAGGGGGCGGAGGCTGCTCTCCCCCGGGCCTCTGCAGACACAGGTGGGCGCTTTGCAAGCTGCTGGCCCAGGCGGCAGAGGCTCTCAGCGCCCTTGGTCATCACCTGGCTTGTCATCACGGCTCTCGGTCCTGCTGCGTCAGATAAATGGCACGTCCAAGGCAAACCACGCTCAGGTGCACAGCTCACAGGCGGCCCTCTACTGCCTGGGCCGTGAGATTTGTGCAAACGCAGTCCCCAGGGGGAGGCTGCACCTTCCTAGCACCACATGACACGGAGATTTCTCAGCTCCCTCTCCCAATGCCCAGCGGCCATGCCTGGAGGCTGTTGGAGGGCTCTGCACACCGTGATGAGGGCCACACAGCCCCTGGCAGGGGCCGGGCCCAGCAAGAAGGTCATCTCAGGACCGGCGGGACTGGGTGGCCGTCAGGGTCCCGTGAGCTGGGGCCCTTGCTAGTGTCCCCCAGACCTGCGGGTGCCCTGTGGGGACGGGTCTCAGGCTGGACACAGGTTAGTGTATTCGGGGCAAACAGCTGACCCCAGAGGGAACAGGGGCACAAGCAGGGGCCAGGGGAGGTGGCCAGTGCTGTCTGCGGCTCCCTCCCCCTCCCTTCCCCCACCCCCGGTCGTCAGTATCTCCCAGTGGCAGCTCACTGCCCACCACCCGGCCAGCCATGTCCAGGGCCCAGGGAGGCCGCTTTGTATTGCGTTTTCGCAGAGCCTACGGAAGGAGTCCATCCTACCACCCTTCTGACCCCTGCCTCTTGGCTCACCCCAGCGAGGGTGACCAGTCATATTAGGACAGCTTCATTTTCCTCTGGATGATGACTCACTGTCATCTTTATCACCCAGACAGCCCTGGAGTGGAATCCGAAATCAGGCCCCACCTGATTCCTGGCCTGCAGGAAGGGAACCGTCACCACAAGACCAGAAACAGCCCGGGTGACGGACCCTAAGGAGACAGAGCCCTGCATGGGTCAAGGTTAGGAGGCCAGTCGTGGTGTCACCACAGTGACCCCGGGCAAGCCCTTTCTCCTCTGTGACCCCACCTGCTTGTCTGTAAAGTGGCCATGGTCACGGTCATCTCCAGGGGGAGGTCCAGGCCATGGTCACGGTCATCTCCAGGGGGAGGACCAGGCCATGGTCACGGTCATCTCCGGGGGGAGGTCCAGGCCATGGTCATGGTCATCTCCGGGGGGAGGTCCAGGTCACGGTCACGGTCATCTCCGGGGGAGGACCAGGGTGATGACCTGTGGGCGGTGGATTCAGTGCTCCCCAGGGCACACCCAGCACTCAAGGAATGTGGAAACCCCTCCTCTAGACTCTCACCTACTCTGTCGAGACCCTAAGAAACCCTCCTCTCCTACCGGACTTCACAACCCAGTGTCTCCCAGGGCTTGTAACCAGAAGCATCTGTAGGCATTCATTGTATCAGTCAGGCTAGTGGAGGCTCTGCCACAGTAACAAAGAGAACTTTCATCCCTCAGACATGCTGTGTGCATGCGGCGAGAGAGATTCACCTGCTCGACCCCAGGGACCCAAGGGATGGAGGCTCCATCCCTGTCGGCGCTTCGTCCCAGAAGAGGCTAACGGATATGCGGGCCCTTCGGGGTCCTCCGGGAACTGACAAGCTTTACCCCTGCTGGTCTCATTGGCCAGAGTAAGGCACACAGCCAAGCCCACCCAAGGTGGAGCCTCTTCCCTGAGCCCAGAGACCAGGTTAGGACACAAACCTATGGAGCCCTGCAGCCATTATCAGACTCTAGGAAACGCTGGTAGCCAGAATTAAAACCTGACATTTCAGAGGGAGAATCCCAGGGATGGGGGAGCCTGATGGGCTGCCGTCCATGGGGTCGCACAGAGTCAGACAGGACTGAAGCGACTTAGCAGCAGCAGCAGCATTTCAGAGAAACACTCTCACCCAACATGAAAGTAAACAGTGTTGCTTTTCTGTATCTCCTCAGCACAGATTCCTTTTCTACTTGTCTTGCCGGTGCGGATTCTCATATTTATTCATATGGAAACTGTTTCCCAGCCAAGTGTGACATTTGGATACTGAGTCATTGTTTCAGCCCCGCAAGAGATGGAAAACACCCCCAAAATGTTGTGGACACAGTCTTGCTTGTTTGTTGCCTGGAAGCAATTCTTTAGTTAATGACTAACATGAGACCAAAAACAAATAGAAAGCAGGAGTCCTCGCTCTCCCAGAGTGCAGTCTAGGGAGCGGGGACCCTGTGCGGGGCCAACAAGGCCGCCGGCCCGGGCCGCCTCCCATAGGAGGCTGGGGACAGCCTCGCCCTGGCCCTGGAGGCCGGCCCTCTGCCACTGTGAGTCTGCCGGGGGATCCTCGGGGTTCACCTGGCCGCCCCACCCCACCTCAGCCCCTGTCTGTGAAATGGCACAGCGGTGCGTGTCCCAGCCTCCCGCCCTCCCTGCGGGTCAGAAGGCTTCCTGCCCGCCGCCCACCCCGTCCCTGTGAAGATGCCCTCACCACCCTGGGCTTTTTGCTCCTTTCAGACTCAGTTCGCTGTCTCACCACTCGGGAAGTGGGGGACCCGACGGCCAAGGTGCCGGTTTAGGACGTCCTGCCCCTGAGAGTTAGGGCCGCCCCCTCCTGGCGCGCGGGCTGGCGACAGACGTCAGCAAGTGTGGGCTGCGGCGGCAGCCACGACCCTGGTAGGAGCCCCCAGAGGAGCCATCCTTCCTGGCGACGAGGAGCCCACCTCGCTTGTGCTCAGCAAACCCTTGCTGGTCCCTGGGGGCCACTGGCCTCGAGCGGCTGTGCACCCTCCTTCTGGGAAAGTTCCCCTCTTCCTTCCTTCCTTCGCAGCCTCTTCGTTTTCCAAAGGTCCCCACAGCACCAGGAGGCCTCCTTGGCCCGCCCAGCTGACTTACAGACTAAGGAAAGCCAGGAGCCAGTGAGCCAGCACAGAGGTTCAAGGCCCAGCCCCTCCCCTCATAGCCTTGCCCCATGGGCAGGCCGCCTCTGCTCCCGGAGCCCCCATCTCCTCATGGGTAAATGGGGGAAAGCAGGTGCCACCTCCTCCCCGGCCTGGAAGACCCTTATTCACATCCTTCAGGATATCGGCCCAGCGCCCCGTAACCCATTCCCACCACCTCCCGAGGGAGTCAGAGTCCGGTTCTTCCCGTACTCTGCTAAGCGTCACCCCAAGCCTGGCACAAAGAGACAGTAACTGCTAAGGGCTGGCTGGGTCCCTGGGTTGCCTTGTGCCACAGTCTCCCTTGGCTCAGAAGCCCCTGGGCCCTTGACCCTCTGGTCTGCACCACCGGAGACATCGTCACGATAAAAGGAGCTCAGAGGCCCTGCAACACCAGGAGGGGAGCAAGGCAGGGCTCTGAGGCACTGCGGTCCATAACTCACGAGCCACTAAATTAATTACCGTGGCAGAAGTATGGGGAGAGAGGCCCGTCTCCTGGAAACCACCTCCAGTTATACGGCACTTGGATTTGTTAAAATATTGAACCTGTTAGGAGGAAAATGAAAAAAGCCAGACGAGACACTCTTCCGTCTGGCTGCGGGGCATGTCAGGGGAGGGCAGATGCAATCTGCCCGCTCGTCCGGCCGGAGATTAATGACAAGAGGTCTGGAGAGGCCCAGGCTCCAGTCGCCGGCCTGCTGTAAAACCAGTGAAATACGGTATTCTGTAATCTGTGTACTTGCCATGTAAATTAGTGCCCTTAAAGGGCCTTACACGTGTCTTGGCTTCCGTGCAGAAAGCCCAGGTGCCCCACCAGAAAGAGACATTCATCATTCCAAGGAATGGGCTCCCGTACAGCCAGAGTCGCCATCACGGTCTTCAAGGGCAAAGGCGGGCTCTCTGCTTTGCTGGCTGGGGTGAGCGGGGGTGCTTCGGAATGAGGAAGGGGGGCTGGCATTGCAGGGCCCAGCTGCAGCGCCAGGGAGGGCAGCCTTCCCCCAAGCCTTACCCCAGAACCACGGACCCTCCCCCCCGTGCTGGGGGAGCTGAGAGAAAGGAGTGACCCAGAGAGCCCTGGCCTGTCTGGGAATTAGTGTGGGAGAATTCATCTTCCCTCCTGTCCTGTTGACAAGGTCCGGAAGGCTGATTGTGGAGTGGTACTTGGATACAGGCATAGATGAGACGTCAGAAAGGACGTTCAGCAGACTAGTCATGAATTATAAAGATAGGCATTGCAACCGGCCTCCTTAAAGGGCTCTCTTGGTTCCTAGGAAGGCCATCTGGAGTAAAGAGGGAAGGGTGGTGGTCAGCACCAAGCTTGTGATACTGGACCCTGGAACCATCTCTCCCCATGCCGGGTGCAGGGCAGAATCACTAAGTGATCTCTGCTCCCTCCTGCTGAGCCCAGCAAGGACAGCTGAGCCTTTGTCTGCACAACCCTTTGGATACCAGCAGCAGAAGCTGACATTGACCAACATAAGCCACGCAACCTAAACCCACAGCAACAGATGACAACGGGTATGCTGGCAGCACTTGGGCAACTCACAGCTTCCGGTCAACACCAGGGAGCTGGGCTCTGGAATGTCGGGGCAGCTCCAGGGGTCTCAAGAGCAGGAACTATGGTTCGGACTCTCTGGGGAGGGCCCACTGCCAGGGGCATCCTCTCCAGCCGCTGCTGACCCCGAGCTCCAGAGAGGGGTCTGTGGTCAACCTAGCTTGGTCAGTCAGGCGTGACTGATTGTCCCAACAGCGTGGGTTCCAGACTGGATGAGCAGGCTGCCTCCCCGTGTCTGGTCCAGGCAGTCCAGTCGGGGGCTCTGACCCTGCCTGTGAGCACATCTCATTTCTGCACACACTGGAGGGTCACTGAGAGCAAGGACTGTGCCTCCCTCCCTCCCTGGTCCTCACGGATCTCAGCCCAGCCCTGCATCATTTCCTGTGATTTACAGGCAGCCACCTCTTCCTGTAATCAGGTGAGATGCCTTGTGGTGAAAACACCAAAGACCACATGCATGGTTAACGGAAAGATAAAAATTGAGTTAGAAACTGTGGCTATAGCAAAACCAAGACGTGAAGTAGTCTGCAGTTGCGAGCTAAGTGTAACTTTGAGCTCCCGGACAGCCAAGGAAAAGAGAGCGAAAGGAAAAAAGACACATAATGTATCTCCCAATGTTTGACCGAAGGGAGCAAAAGACTCCACAGGGAACAGGATTTTGTCCTGACCTCACAGTCTTACTGCACCAGGTACCTCCAAGAAGGTCAGTACCTGCTTGCTCAGCCCCCCAGCTGCCCCACAGTCTTCCGTGGGACACCTCCGGTCCCAGCCCCCCATCAGACTGCCGGGAGCTGGGCTGTGCGGACCACACCTCTCGTGCCTGAATCCAGGGACTCGACGGTGAAAAGCAGGAACAGGGGCTCCCGCCAGCAGTGCTGGGTGCGCGGGCGTGCGTTCACCCTCAGTCGTGTCCGACTCTTTGCGACCCCATGGACTGTATGTACCCCGCCAGGCTCCTCTGTCCATGGGATTCTCCAGGCAAGAACACTGGAGTGGGTTGCCATTTCCTTCTCCAGGGGGTCTTCCCGACCCAGGAATCAAACCTGCATCTCCAGCATTAGCAGGAGGATTCTTTACCACTGAGCCATCTGGGAAGCCCAGCAATGGTGGGTACATGTCATTATGCATTTGTCTAAACCCGTGGAAAGTCCGACACCAAGAGTGGACCCTAATGTAAGCTGTGGATTCTGGGGGATGTCGATGTGTCAGTCATGGGGGACGGCGACCTCCCTGGTGGTCCAGTGGTTAAGAATCGCCTTACAATGCCGGGGACGCAGGTTCCATCCCTGGGCAGGGAACTAAGAGCCCACGGGCCACAGACAGCAACTGGAGAGCCCAGGTGCCCTAATGAGCGATCTACACGGCGCAGCCGAGACCCCGAGCGCTGCTGCTAAGCCCCGACACAGCCAGTCAGTCAACGTGAAAAGATAGTAACAGGCGGACGTTGGTATCGGGGGAAGTTGTGGGGGAGGGGGTACTCGAGAAACCCCGGTACCTTCTGCCCAGTTTTGCTGTGAATCTAAAACTGCTCTGAAAGCTAAAACTTAATCTTAAAAAAGTTCCAGCAAAGCGAGTGTGTCAGTCGCTCAGTCGTGTCTGACTCTTTGTGACCCTACGGACTGTAGCCCACCAGTCTCCTCCGTCCATGGGGTTTTCCAGCCGAGAACACTGGAGCGGGCTGCCACTTCCTGCTCCATCCAGCAAAGCAAAAGTAAGCGTAATAATGAAACAACAGGGATATTGTGGGTGGAGGAGGGTGTCTGGGAACTCTGTCCTCTGTACTATCTGCTCGGTCTTCCTGTAAAACCTAAAAGTGATCTAAAAAAATAAGCCTGTTAATGAAAAAAGAGAGAGAGAGAAGGCAGCTACAGCCAACATTCCCAGCCTGGTTACTTTTGCCTCCTGACCAGACTGTGAACAGCTTGGAGGCAGGCCTGACAGGTGCTCTGTGAAAACTGCAGACTCGGTGATTAAACCTTAAATGACTCTGATACTGCTTTTTTTTGCTTAATTTAAAAGTGGGGAGGGGACCCTCACTCCACAGATGTAACTGTGACCCAGAACTTGGTGACAGGCCTGCCAGGGGGCTTCTCTACAATGTTGCCATAGGTGTTTGCATCAGGACGCAGGGTGGAGATTTGTCTTGTGCATTTGAAAACTGTAGAAATCTATGAACCGCAGATCGACTCACAGACCTGGAGAACAGACCTGTGGTTGCCAAGGGGGTGGTGGGACGGGGCAGGGATGGAAGGACTGGGCCTTCGGAACCAAAAACACACAGAGAGGAATCGCGCCGTGCAGCGTGTATCCCTCTAACTCCGTTTGGTCCTCATAACAGCTTTGTGATTCTTCCGTGTTCACAAGGACATTTCTAGGTCGGGTTGGACTCCTGCTGCGTCGTATTCCAGCGTATAAACATGGTGCTCTGACGTAGCCATCTTCCCGGTGAATGAGAAAACGTGCGCAAAGGGGAAACCCAGCCAAGGAGCTGGGACAGGAGGCCCTCGGCTCCCGAGCTCGCGTACACGTGTGTGTGGGTGTGAGTCCACACACGTGATGAATGGGAGGAAGCCAGGCCGGCTTTGAGCAGAAGAGCTCCCCGCAGCTGGTGTCTGACCAGAAGGCGGCCTCAACCACAGCACCAAGCGGGTCGGCTTCTCGAGCCTAACGTCGTCAACGTACGAAGTAGGCCGGGAGGTTTCTTTACATCTGTGACGGGCTTATAAAGTGTGCAGCCATAGGGGAGCAGAGTGCTGCACACACACACACACACATGTGCACACACATGCACACACGATCCCCCAGCAGCATCTGGTCATTAAGCACTAGTGTGGGCTACTCAGCTCTGGCCACAGGCATGCTGCGCATCCTCTGGGACCCCCTCTCCACTGACCACCCAGCACCCGCAGCCAAGGGGAGGTGGAGAGTCCATGCCCTGGGGGAGGGCTGAGTCCTGAGACACTGGCCCCGTGACTGTAACAACAATGGGTGTTCTAACCACAGTGGTGCCCCTGCCATTAGCGAGCCCGCCAGCAGCCTGTGACCCCGGGCAGCACCCTTGACCCCCTTTACAGGCAGGGGCCCCATCCCTGCCCAAGGCCATGCGGGGACCTCCGGGCGGGCACCCTTGACCCCCTTTACAGGCAGGGGCCCCATCACTGCCCGAGGCCATGCGGGGACCCCCGGGCGGGCACCCTTGACCCCCTTTACAGGCAGGGGCCCCATTACTGCCCGAGGTCATGCGGGGACCCCCGGGCGGGCACCCTTGACCCCCTTTACAGGCAGGGGCCCCATCACTGCCCGAGGCCACATGAGGGGGGTGCTTGGAAGCTGAGCCCGCTCTGCTCGGGACCGGTGCTCTGGCCTGGGCCCCATCTGCTGATGAAGGGGATGCATCCTGGGCGCTGGCCACCCACCCAAGTCGGGGCAGGCTCTGAATGCAGCGGGGCAGAGCCTGCCTGGGGCCTCTGGGGCCTCGGCCCTGGGGGGTCACCTCTGCCTCCCCCCGCCCCGCCAAGCCCATCCTGCCCACTCTGCACGTCTGTGTCTCCACCTCCCTGCATGGAAGCACATCCCGTAAGGGGCCCTCCAGGCCCACTCCTATTGCCCGTGGAGTCTGCTTGGCACGTAAGCTCAGCTAACCAGAGCCCCCACCTGGGCCTTCCCTGGGCTCCTGGGCAGACGGCAAGTTTACCCCAAGGACCCTGGCCGCACGGGCTACTCAGGACTGAGTAGAAAGACTCTGGGACAGCAGATCAGGAGGGCCCCTGTCTGTCCTCCTCATTCCTAGACCCCCGAGAGGACACAGCGCAATCCCCTGGCCCCCCTCACCTCAAGGAGGAGCCTCTTCAAGCAGGAGCAGGTCATCTGGGGCTGGAGGTCCTAGGGCATCAGCCCGGGAGTAGCATTTCCCCAAGCGCCGGGGCCGGTGCTGGGCATCTGTCAGCTGGGGTGGGGGCCTCCCCAGCCCTCTGGCCCTCTTTCCATAGGGGAACTCCTCCAGGCAGCGCCTCGGGGATGCTGGGGTGCACACACGTGTACCTCCCGGGCTCACTGGAGGAAGGTCTGGGATGAGCCTGGGCCGCCATCCTGGCAGAGGTGCGGGGCAGCTGGCTCCAGGATCACATCTGGAGGAGCGGGGTGCCAGTGGGCCCCCTTCTGAGAGCTGACAGCTGATGCCCTCCGCCTCAGGGACGCAGGCAGGTGAACAGAGGTGGGGTGCAGAGGCCCAAAATCCCAGCAGCCAGTGAGGGTGTGGACAGGAGGGGGACAGGCTGCAACAGAGTCGGGGGCTTCGGGCTCAGTGACCCCGCCGGAGGCCGGCCGTGTGCCCTGGGGTGGGCCCCAGAATTTCTCACCTGGTTTGCTCACCCGTAGCCACCCAACCCTGGCCAGGGTGGCCGCAGGGGTCCGAGGAGAGAGCCGGGGCGGAAGGGCTGCAGCCCGGAGCCCAGGGGTTGCTCAGAGGCCAGGTCAGAAGAGGGCCCGGCCTGGCCAGAGGAACGGAGGCCTGATTCTGCGGAGGTGGAGACCGCAGCCCAGCCCACAGCCCCCCGAGGGGCCCAGCACACTGCCTCGCGTGACCTGTGCCCTGGCCGTCAGCACGGGGCCTGCCCGGGGGCCGCAGAGTGGCCCCACTTCCCTCCGCGTGGCTCCCTTCCTCCCACCCCGCCAGTCTCCCTCCGAGACGCCCCACAGCCCGCCCCCTCCTCCCAAATCTGTGGGCGCCATGGCTCAGTCCTCTGGGATGGGTTTGGGGGGGCAGGGCCCCTGCAATGTCACGGGGGAGGCTCTGATGATGAGATGAGAGCGGCCTATGTGAGCTGAGGAATATTCCACCGTTGTGAGTTTTACGTGAAATTACATATGCAACAGCTTAATGCACTAATGTCAGAGCAAATAAATATACGTGGAAACAACCACGCCGCCCTCCCCTGCCGGCTCGCTCCAGCCCAGCGCTTATACTCCTGGGCTCCCCACATCTTTAATCTTCCTGATTCATTATCCTGCCTTCCATGTGGCATGTTAATGTTAGGTCAAAAAGTATTTCATCAGTTATTCTGAAGGTCTTATTTCATTTTTATTCAAAAATGTGTAATCCTGAGAAAAAATAATTACGTATGAGACCCACAGTGTAGCTCTGACCTGAATTCACAGAATCATGAAATCTAAGAACTAGGAGGGGGATTAGCGCCAACCCTCCCGTTTCACAGACAGGGAAACTGAGGCCCCAGAAGGAGAGAGGACCCCGGCCTGCCCAACATGTCAGGAGCCTGAGCCAAAGCCAGGCCGGCCCCTTTCTCTCCTGACACCCACCCCAGAGCCCTCATATGCCGTGTGGGAACAGGAGGATTTTACCTTGGCCATCTCCTGAGAGATCGAGTTTCCTGAGCATGAAAACGACCAGACCGACCGGACAACCAC
The DNA here is from genome assembly GCF_054371585.1 of Giraffa tippelskirchi. NCBI lineage: Eukaryota > Metazoa > Chordata > Mammalia > Artiodactyla > Giraffidae > Giraffa > Giraffa tippelskirchi. The sequence continues at coordinate 1,413,257 of NC_137278.1, read as the reverse complement.
TGCTCAGAGGTGCCGTGAGAGCCGTAACCAGTGCTGTCCACTGAGCTTCCCCAGGGCCAGGCCCTGTGCTGAGCATGCCACATGCATCGCCATACTGAATCCTCAGTTGCTGTGATTGTCCCCATTTTACAGATGGGGAAACTGAGGTGCAGGGCCATTTGGAAGCTCACTGAGGCCACATAGAGAGCGAGTGAGGTAATCACCCTCGAGTTCATCTTGTTCTGTTACCCAGCATGCCGCCTCGCCACGGGGCCAACTACTGCCCTTAGGCAGCCTCAGTATAGCTTATAAGGCCCCAGTAAGTTCTAAGAACCCATAAAATACCTAAAAATATTGCTAGGCCACAGAGAACAGTGGATCATATTATCATCACTGCTAAAATACGAATCAGCACCTCATAACAATGTGAATGTATTATCCACAGCTCTGGAGGTCAGAAGTCCAGTGGGCCTGGTTGGTCCCTCTGGCAAGTTCTCCCAAGGCCAGAATCAAGGTGTGGGCAGGCCTTCACAGGTTGCCCGAGGCTCTAGGGAAGAATCTACTTCTGTGCCCATTTGGGACCCAAAGGACAGACCCTGCTTCCTTGTTGATGTCAGGAGTGCCATTGTCAGCATCTGTGGTCTGGTGGTTAAGACACTTACTCCTTGGAAGAAAAGCTATTACAAACCTAGACAGTATATTAAAAAGCAGAGACATCACTTTGCCAACAAAGGTCCAGATAGTCCAAGCTATGGTCTTTCCAGTAGTCGTGTACAGATATGAGAACTGGACCATAAAGAAGGCTGAGTGGTGAAGAATTGATGCTTTCAAATTGTGGTGTTGGAGAAGACTCTTGAGAGTCCCTTGAACTGCAAGGATATCAAACCAGTCAATCCTAAAGGAAATCAACCCTGAATATTCTTTGGAAGGACTGATGCTGAAGCTGAATCTCCAACACTTTGCCTGCCTGATGCAAAGAGCCAACTCATTGAAAAAGATCCTGATGCTGGGAAAGATTGAAGGCAAGAGGAGAAGGGGACGACAGAGGATGAGATGGTTTAATGGCATCACCAACTTGATGGACATGAATTTGAATAAACTCCGGGAGTTAGTGATGGACAGGGAGACCTGGTATGCTGCAGTCCATGGGGTCACAAAGAATCAGACATGACTGAGCGACTGAACGGAAGTGTTTGCTGCGGGAATGGTGAGTCGATGGGCCTGGGAGGAAGGTAGTGGCTGGACCCACACCCCTCCCACTTCCCCAGGACTGCACAACAGGCCTCACAGACATTTGCCCCATGCACACCAGCCGGCTCCAGCCAAGGGGAAGGTTCTACCCGGGCTGTCCCACGTGTGAGGAGAAGCAGCTGGCCCAGCCCAGTGAAGCCCCCGGGGGCTAGCCAGAAGTCCTGCTCTCGGGGCTGCCAGACCAGGAGACAGTCGCCACAGGAAGCCAGCTGTTCGTCCAAGGGCTAGAGCAACAGGCTCACACCAGGATCCTGTCCCACGACACTGCCCCTGCGGGGCCTCGTCACAGTAGGGGGAGGCCAGGTGCACTGCTGACCAGCAGGGCTGGCCCACGGCTCATGCAACAAGGACTCAGGCCAGCTCCACGTCCCTGAAGGATGAGCAGCCAGTCGGTGCTTTGGAAGCCCCCGGACAGAGGATTTCTGAGCCCTGCCGGGAGTGGCCGGTGGTCAGTGAAGGCACTCGGGTCATTTTGTCCCTGACAAATGCAGTCCGAGGCATGGATTGCAGGATGCTGCCTTCCCGGGGTACATTCAGATCCTGGCAGCATCTGGGGATGGGGGAGCGAGCAAGCCAGGGCTGCTGGGTACGTGGCCCCTCTGGAGAGCCAAGTGTCTCCTGTGGGGAAGGAAACGGGCTTTGATGGCTGGAGGGGACGCAGCTGGGGGAGAGGAAATGTGGGCCTTTAGGTGCGGCCCCTCCCTTCCCGCGGGGTGGGATCACAGGCAGGTCTGGGGGCTCTGGGATCTTCAGATTCGTCTGTTCCCACCCCAAAATGGTCCGCTCTCCCTCTAACACCAACTTTCATCTTTCCAGCGTCTGTCCCGTGAGTAAGACAGCCCTGTATTCCTCCACTCACTCGTTCTATCCACTAAGCACCGGGTTCCGTGTCCAGCACTGTGAGATCCAGATGCGTGGTCTCTGCCTCGTGAAGCTTGCTGTCCTGTGTCTGGAAGTTGGACCCTGGCCATAGCCAGGCCAGAGCACCCTCCTCCCACCCTGCTGTAATGCAGCACGGCCTTCGGGAACGGTGCTGGGAGAATTACCTGTCTTGTTTCCATCACCTCCAGGATCCTATCGGGGTTTCTCTCCCCCACTTTACGGAAGTGGAAACTGAGGCTCTGAGAGGTTCCATGCTGACCTGCTGGCGGCAGAGGGAAGGCAGAAAAGGGGCCCCGACCGTGTCCACGTCCCAGTCCTGGAACGCACGGCTGACCGATGTCCTGGGTTGCTGATCGGCTGACCTCAGGGCAGGGCAGTGCTCAGAACTGTCCAGAGTGGCCCTGTTATTACAGCGCACTCACGTGGGGAGAGGAGACGAGGGCATCGGCGCACACAGCCCAACACAGACTTCACGGGCCCCTGTGGCTCGGAGGGACCCCCAGCCCAAGAATTCAGCTGCAGGGGACCAGACGCTCCCCCGGAGCTGCGGGGCAATCCCTGCCCAGGCTTGATTTCAGCCCAGCGAGGCCCATTTTAACAGCAAACAGGCCTCTGTGAGGACGCCGCGTCTGGGATCGCTTATGACAGCGGCCAGGGGGAGCCCACGAGTCCCAGATGCTCCAAGTCTGAAGCTCGGGGCTCCCGGGGAAGCAGGACGGGGCAGGGAAGAGAAGGGGACGTGCGGGTGAGCCCAGGGTCAGGCCCGCTCCTCTGCTGCAGCTCCCACTCAGACAGGCACCTTGGGCCCGCCGCCGCCAGGCCTGCGGTCCACTCGCCACCCCTCTGCAGTCTCTCTGGCCTCCTTCCCCACCCAGAAGGGCAGTGTTGGGCCTGCCTGTCTCCGTGGGCAGCAGCCTCAAGTGAGGGACAGGCCCTCCAGGCCGACCGCCCCAGGCATGCAGGGGTTCGGGGGATTGGTGGCCGGGGGCAGCCTGAGGAAGCAGGTGCCGTGGCTAGTGGAGCTCGGGCCACAGTCCCTCGGTCCACACGTCGTCCTGCGCCCCTGCTGCGGCTCCCTCTTGAGACTTTCAGGGGTGGTTGAGGCTGGTCCTTGGGCCCACGAGGCATGACCTGCATGCAGGCTCTTCCCCGATTCCAGGGTGCCTGTCCCGGAGGCCTGTTCCCAGGCTCGGGCCGGGGGCGTGGCTGCCCGGCTGGTGGGCCCAGGAGGGGGCAGTTGGTGTGACCAGTCCAATGCGTGTGTGGGTGGGTGTGGGCTGAGAGTAGGCCTGCCAGACGAGTTACACAGCACCCTGTAAAACCCAGGTTTCAGACAGACAACCAGCAGCTCTGAGGGCAAGTGTGTCCCGCACGCCGCCTGGAGTACACTCGGGCCGCAAAGCCCCTTGCCGTTGCTTCTCTGAGATTCGGGTTTTTCTGGGCGGGCTACTTAGTTTCGCTTGGTTGCTGAGCCTGGCAGTCCTAGCCAGAGGGAGAGGGTGCGTTTGGCGGTGATGTTGTCTAAACCCTGGGCCTGCTGACGGAGCTCAACCGGGATAAAAGCCAGAAAACGCTGGATCGCCTTTCCAGTAACCTGAAAAGGCTCCCCCAGTGTACCGATTCTAAAGAGCAAAGCGCACGCTCCAGGGCTGCCTGCTCTCGGCTGAACCTCAGGTTTCCGTAAAAACACTTGACTGTGCTACCGTCTGTTCTCCCGAGATGTAGTCCTGAATCCCCGGCTTGTAAAGCATCATTCACGGGTGTTGTCAGCTACCAACAGAAATTACTCCCTTCCTGGTACAGCTGGTCAAAACCGATGCGTGCAACACTGCAAACCCTTGTAAACCTGCCATCGCCTCAAAAACAAATTCAGAACCATTGCAGTCAAACCTGAGAAGTTTACAGCGAAATACTGTCTGTAGCCCTCAGCCATCCACCCCCACGCCAGACATGAGTTACCCCAGAGCTGTGTGAAAAGCTGGGATGCCTGGCTGAGGTCTGAAAAAGACCTTCTCCTCGGCAGAAAAAGGATCCGCTGGGGAGGTTTTCATGTTTTGACACTTTTCTGACTATGTTTTAGATTAAAGCTTTGAAAACTCAAACGCAGATCTGGTTTTCTGGCACGTCCCCACTCACGTCCTCCGTGTCAGCTTCTGTCTGCATCTCTGCCTCCTCTTTCTCTGCCTTCACAATGCTAGTTCCTGGGACCACAGCGGAGCTATTGCTTGGGTACGGAGGACGGCCTTGTATCAAATCTAGCTGTTCAGGGAAGCTGTGAGTTGGCTGGTCCGGAGGAAGACTTTGACGTGGTGGCCGGTGGATCCGCCTTAAGGATTAGAATTCGCATCACTGATTGTGCCCGGGTAACCCAGCAGGCTGCCCTGCCTAAGGGGTTGAAGGACAGCTTGGCCAGCCGTCCCCACCCCACCCCGAGTGTCTCCTGGCCCTCAGCCTGCACGTCCAGCCCTTCCTCTAGGATCCAGGGCGACTCAGATCCGGGGGGAGACCTGACTCCCAGGGGTCCAGAGCAGCCATGCTTTCCATTTGCGGAGCTCCGGTCCTTGCCCCCCGTCCCTGAGTGGGAACACAGGGTCATGGGGTCAGTCCAGCCTCCGTCCCTGGCTAAGAGGACAGTGCAGTAGTAGGCACTGACCTGCTTCGAAAAGCCGGAGGTGCACCAAGTCCCCACGCTCCTCTTGGGGAGTGTCCTCTTACAGTAACAGACGCAACACGGCCGTATCTAAAGGGAGAAGCATGTTTGATTTGCCTTTGGTTTGCCCACGTGGATGAGCCCACGCCATTAAAGGAGCTGACTGACAGTGTACACTGGAATATGTGCGACGTGATATGAGGGGTGATTTGCTACGATGCCTGACACGATATGATACAACGACTGGGACAGCCCAGCCACACGGCAGGCCTGCCAGGGACAGACTGGGATGAGCGGCTCCAGACGCCTGGGCGGGTGGCAGTGCCCTCAGCCACAGGACGCAGCTGGGCAGGAAGAGGGCCAGCGGCCGAGCCAAGGGCTGATTAATATCCCCCAAATGTCGATTTTGTTCCAAGCTTTAGGATGCAAGGCAAGTAAAGCCCACTGGACCAAGGAGCCACTCTGGTTTTAGAGGGAAGTTTAAAGAAAGATCGAAGCGTGTCCGGGGCCGCAGGGCCTGATTTAACTGCCATCAAGCTGTGACCCAGAGAAGCCAGCCACATGGCCTGACTCTGGAACTGGGTGGACAGCTTGCACGCCTCGCTTCCTCACCCAGGCCCCCGACAACACCTGAGCCGTGCTTCACCGTCTGGCTGGACAAGCTCCCAGCCCAGAACGATTCGCAGCTGGGCTCACATCTCAGCTCTAACTTACACCTCCGACAACAGCCCCCTTCCCACCAGGGCCATTAAACCGTCTTGCCCCTGGTCTGTCTGTCCCACGGACCTGGGAGGTCCGCTTAGGCAGAGGCTGCCACGTCCAGCGCCTACTCTCCGCTCCTGCTGTGACTCTTAGAGTGTCCTCAGGGGTCATCACATCGTCACATCAGCAAGTGGACAGACACACGAAGCTCCCTGGCCCCGAGACTGTGAATAAGAAAGCGTGAAGTCTGCCTTCAGGCTCACAGAACCCGGCCAGGTCTCAGAGAGAAAAACCAGAGAGAGAGGCAGCCCATCGGATGTTCCTGAGCCCCCACGTGCTTTGCCCCCTCTGGGGCCATGGGTGGCAGCCAGCCTGCTGTTCCCTGGCTGCAGCCTCGGGCCGCCCGCCGGATCCGAGGGCCGCCCCAGGTCCATGCCAGGTCCAGCTGGGGACTTAGCTCGTCATGGAGCCGTGAGTGAGTGCCCTCCGCAAGCTGGCCTCTGCCTGAGTAAACTGTTACCTCTCACGTCCATGCCGCAGGCACTGTGGTCCCTGCCTTGGCACCAGGAAGCCCAAGCTCCCAGATGGGAGTCCAGGGCCCCACTCAGGAGGCTAGGAGATGGCAGAGGTGACCCACCAACCCGGGTCCCCAGCAGTGGGTCCCCACGCTGTCCCAGCCCCCACCCTGACACAGAGGCCTGGCGCCTGCGCCCTTCAGAGCCTCCATCTGGAGGCCTAGCCTAGGCTGGGGGTGGGTTCCCTTCACTGCCGCCCCCCAGGACTTCAAGGACAAAGCCAGCTGCACACTCCCCAAGTTGGCATCCGCAGAACACGAACCGCGGACCGCCGTTGTCATGCTGTGAGCATGGGGGCGGGGGCGGGTGGGCACAGCCTTCCAGCCCCCAAGGTCTGCGCACACGGGCTGAGCCGGGCAGGGCAGACAGAAGCAGCAGATCCCCCCGGCCCCACCCCACTAGGCCCCCTTGGGCAGCCGGCCGGGTTCTGGCCCGGTGGCTGGAAAGCAGTGCTTTAGGGGCTTGTCATGGATGCTTTCCTAACAGTTCCCGCATCCCCCCGTCCCCCCGTCCCCCCGGGACACTGAGCCCTCCCGACAGCCCAGGTCCCAGGTGGATTGTCGCCACCAGCCCGGTCGCCAGCCCACCTGACCTCCACTGCGGAGCTGGGCCTGGGACCGGGGCTGTCGGACGCGGGACCCACGGGCCAGCTCAGGGCCTCCCTGATGCTGGGCGGTAGCTCTCAAGGATGGGCCCCAGCCAGCCGGCACCGCCGTCTGCAGCCCCTCCCCGCTTCACGGCCCTTCCCTCCGCCCTGACCCCACGACGGTAGGTGGGGCCTGGACCCTCACCCGCTCAGGGGTTCACGCTTGCCGACGGGAATGTCATTCATTCATTCATTCCTGACGGTAGACGGCCCAGCCACAGAGCTGAGCCCCCGGGGGCCACTGGGTCCTGGCGCCTGGCCTGAGGGCTCCCGAGGGAAACCACTGACTCCTTGGCCACGGGCAGGCCTGGCTCAGGGAGTGGCTTTCGGGGTGGCTCAGCCCGGGCACCGTCACGCCTCTGCAGCTGCTGGAGAATCTGCGTCTCTTAAGGCCTCTGGGAGAAGACAAGGGAACATCAGGGCCCAGAAATGTGGCCATGAGCCCCGAACCGAGGCTCCCTTCCCCTGGAACAGGAAGGAACGCCAGCAGCCAAAGCGCCGTCTTCACCAGGAGCCCCTCATCTCAATGGATGGGAGGCATTTTTGTAGCAATAAAAATAGATTCAATAACCAGACAGCGAAATTACATTTTTTTTGGAAAAAAAAAAAGCGCAAGGCAGTAAATATTCACTGATGCTTCGTGAGCTCGCTGGGGTTTTGGAAACAGACTAGAACCTGCTCATGAGTGCACACGTGAGCATGAACACACACGCACATACACGCATGCACACGCACACACATGCACACATGTAAACACACACGCACACGTGCACACACGTACGCACACGCACACGCATGCATGCACACACACGCACGCACACATGCACGCACACACACAACAGCGCCGCTCAGCAGCTCCGCAGCTCTCCAGAGGCAGCATGGCCCTCTTCTCGTTGGCCGCACGGGCGGGGCTCCCTCCCCCAGGGCCTTCCCTGACACTCACTCCTCTCTGAGTCCCATCAGGGTATTGAACACAAACAAGCCCCCCAGCGAAGCTCAGAGCCCCCAGTTTCGGGTGGGAGGCCGCCTGGCTGCAGGTCCTGAGGCTGCTGCCCTGAGCTCCACCCAGAGGCGCCATCCTGGGGGCAAGCCCAGTGCTCGACTCCCTTAGGCCGACACTTCGATGCCTAAATTGCAGGAAAATCCCGTCCAGACCTCGCGGCCAGCGAGGCTGGTCTCTCATCTCCCAGGGGAGGCCACGGGCTGATCTGCATTTCCTTCCATTCAGCAGGTCTGCTCCCAGCGCCTCCACAGTGTGGGCGAGTCTGTGCGGGGTGGGTACGCCCGGGGCGGGGGCAGAGCCTGCAGAGAACTGTGGGCCCGCTCAGCATCACTCCGGGCCACAGGGACCCAGGAGGCCCGGCCCTGGTGCCCAGACACAGACCTGAGGGGTGCCAGGACCTCCAGGGACGGGACCCAGGGTGGGCCAGCGGCAGGACTTTACCCTGAAAACCACAGGGGGCCACGGAGGGTGCTGGAGCAGAGGACTGACCGGGATGGATGTGCCTCTGGAAGCGTGATTCCCATGGCTTTGTGGAGAGGCGCTGGGGGACTGGGGGTGGGAGACCCATCAAGAGGCGAGAGTGCCAACCCGGGTAAGGGAGGGAAAGCCGGAAGCAGCATGCGAGGAGGGGGGGGCCTGCAGAAGGCGCCTGCGCGGCAGCTGCGTCCCCCGGGCCCCCCCCCGCCCCCAGGCCCCCCCCCGGCCCCCCGGGCCACGCCCCCCGGCCCCCTCCGCCCCCCGCCCCCCACCTGGGCCCCCCGCCCCCTGGGCCCCGCCCCCCCGGCCCCCCTGCCCCCCCCCCCGCCCCTGCGTCCCCCCTGGCTGCCGCCCCCCACCTGGGCCCCCCGCCCCCTGGGCCCCGCCCCCTGCCCCCCCGCCCCCCCTGCCCCCCCCCCGCCCCGGCTTCCCTCGGGGGCAAACCGCAGGCTGGCTCGTGGTGCTTTTGTTTTAAGACCAACAGGCACGGGGCTCCTCTGGAAAGCACTGAATAAATTTCCCTTTATTAGACACGGGCTCTGCCATCAGAGCTTCTTTCCCCTCATTATTCCTGCATAAGCTGCCACATAATGGGCCCCACTCCCTCCTGCATTCCGGGTCCTGGGCCCCGAAGGAGTGCCTTTGCGCATGGACAGGGGTGGACGCCCGCTCCGCCTCCAGGCAGGCCTCCACACGCCCCCTTGGGGGCCGCTCAACTGCAGGAGGTGGAGCCCTCACCTCACCCTGTGGGGAACAGGCAGAGAGCGGGCGGGGCCGGAGCGGCTGGAGGAGGGCGGGGAGGGGCCACTTTGCTGTCAGAAGAGCCCTCCTGCTCCTGACTTTGCCCCAGTTCCCACACTCCCCCCCACACACGCACACATGCACACACACACACACGCGCGCGCGCACACACGCACCTCCACCTAACATCTCACCTGACTTTCCCGGAGAATCTCGCCCTCCATGGGATGGACGAACAGGGGCCCCTCTGGAGCCCGCCCGCCGGCCCCCGTGGCCTTGCCCCTTCCGCTGACCTTGGCCTCGGGCCACACACGGCCCACCCTCCTTCAGGCCACTCGCCAGGCCCCCGGCCGCCCCACCAGCCCCCAGCTGACCACCCGCCCAGCCTCCCTCACTGCAGCCTCGGTACATGCGCCCCTACCCCCGTGTCTGCTCCGCACACTCACATCCACACACACATTCAGAGCATTCACGGATGCCTACTCACACACGCACATACTCGCTCATATGTGTGCGCACTCACATCCACGTACACACACTCACACACTCACCTGGACACACCACCTTCTTTCCCCTCCTCCTGCCTCAGACCACAGGTATGAGCTTCATCAGGGAGGCCATCCCGGGAAAGCGCCCCACCCTGGGGAGAGACCACCACCACCCTCGAAGCCTAAGGGTTCCAGACACCGTGGCCACCAAGCCCCTTCTGAAAACAAGATTCCCATGAAGAAGCCCGTAAAGTAAGGCCTGCATGAGCCCCAGAGCCCTGCCTGTCAGCCCCTGTTCCTGGGTGCCCGAGGTTCCACGGAGCCCCTTTTAAATGAGGACTCCCTAGAGGTGACCTAGAGGGTTTTCCAGTAGTCACGTCCTCATGTGAGAGCTGGACCATAAATAGAAGGCTGAGCGCCAAAGAATTCATGCCTTTGAACTTGGTGCTGGAGAAGACTCCTGAGAGTCCCTTGGACTGCAAGGAGATCAAACCGGTCAATCCTAAAGGAGATCAGTCCTGAATATTCATTGGAAGGACTGATGCTGAAGCTGAAGCTCCAATACGTTGGCCACCTCACGCGAAGAACTGACTTTGCACCTGATGCAAAGACCCTGATGCTGGGAAAGATTGAGGGCAGGAGGAGCAGGGGACAACAGAGGATGAGATGGTTGGATGGCATCACCGACTCAATGGACATGGGTTTGAGCAAGCTCTAGAAGATGGTGAAGGGCAGGGAAGCTTGGTGTGCTGCAGTCCATGAGGTCACAAAGAGTCAGACACGACTGAGTGACTGAACAACAACGAAAGGTGAGGACCCTTGCAGGTGAGGATCCTACAGGTGAGGACCCTCTGTACAGGTGAGGATCCCTACAGGTGAGGACCCCTACAGGTGAGGATCCCTACAGGTGAGGACCCTCTGTACAGGTGAGGACCCCTACAGGTGAGGACCCCTGCAGGTGAGGATCCCTACAGGTGAGGACCCCTACAGGTGAGGATCCCTACAGGTGAGGACCCCTACAGGTGAGGACCCCTACAGGTGAGGATCCCTACAGGTGAGGACCCTCTGTACAGGTGAGGACCCCTACAGGTGAGGATCCCTACAGGTGAGGACCCCTGCAGGTGAGGATCCCTACAGGTGAGGACCCCTACAGGTGAGGACCCCTACAGGTGAGGATCCCTACAGGTGAGGACCCCTACAGGTGAGGATCCTACAGGTGAGGACCCCTGCAGGTGAGGATCCCTACAGGTGAGGACCCCTGCAGGTGAAGATCCCTGCAGGTGAGGATCCCTACAGGTGAGGACCCTCTGTACAGGTGAGGATCCCTCTGTACAGGTGAGGACCCCTACAGGTGAGGTCCCCTGCAGGTGAGGACCCCTGCAGGTGAGGACCCCTACAGGTGAGGTCCCCTGCAGGTGAGGACCCCTGCAGGTGAGGACCCCTGCAGGTGAGGTCCCCTGCAGGTGAGGACCCCTGCAGGTGAGGATCCCTACAGGTGAGGACCCCTACAGGTGAGGATCCCTACAGGTGAGGACCCCTACAGGTGAGGTCCCCTACAGGTGAGGACCCCTACAGGTGAGGATCCCTACAGGTGAGGACCCTCTGTACAGGTGAGGATCCCTACAGGTGAGGTCCCCTACAGGTGAGGATCCCTACAGGTGAGGATCCCTACAGGTGAGGAACCTCTGTACAGGTGAGGATCCCTACAGGTGAGGTCCCCTACAGGTGAGGATCCCTACAGGTGAGGATCCCTACAGGTGAGGACCCTCTGTACAGGTGAGGACCCCTACAGGTGAGGATCCCTACAGGTGAGGACCCCTGCAGGTGAAGACCCCTACAGGTGAGGTCCCCTACAGGTGAGGACCCCTACAGGTGAGGACCCTCTGTACAGGTGAGGATCCCTACAGGTGAGGACCCCTGCAGGTGAGGACCCCTACAGGTGAGGACCCCTACAGGTGAGGATCCCTACAGGTGAGGACCCTCTGTACAGGTGAGGATCCCTACAGGTGAGGTCCCCTACAGGTGAGGATCCCTACAGGTGAGGATCCCTACAGGTGAGGACCCTCTGTACAGGTGAGGACCCCTACAGGTGAGGATCCCTACAGGTGAGGACCCCTGCAGGTGAGGTCCCCTACAGGTGAGGACCCCTACAGGTGAGGATCCCTGCAGGTGAGGACCCCTGCAGGTGAGGTCCCCTACAGGTGAGGTCCCCTACAGGTGAGGACCCCTGCAGGTGAGGATCCCTACAGGTGAGGACCCCTACAGGTGAGGATCCCTACAGGTGAGGACCCCTACAGGTGAGGTCCCCTACAGGTGAGGACCCCTGCAGGTGAGGACCCCTACAGGTGAGGTCCCCTGCAGGTGAGGACCCCTGCAGGTGAGGACCCCTACAGGTGAGGTCCCCTGCAGGTGAGGACACCTACAGGTGAGGATCCCTACAGGTGAGGACCCCTGCAGGTGAGGATCCCTACAGGTGAGGACCCCTACAGGTGAGGACCCTCTGTACAGGTGAGGACCCTCTGTACAGGTGAGGATCCCTACAGGTGAGGACCCCTGCAGGTGAGGATCCCTACAGATGAGGACCCCTACAGGTGAGGTCCCCTGCAGGTGAGGATCCCTACAGGTGTGGACCCCTACAGGTGAGGACCCCTGCAGGTGAGGACCCCTGCAGGTGAGGATCCCTACAGATGAGGAACCCTACAGGTGAGGTCCCCTACAGGTGAGGATCCCTACAGGTGAGGACCCTCTGTACAGGTGAGGACCCCTACAGGTGAGGACCCCTACAGGTGAGGATCCCTACAGGTGAGGACCCCTACAGGTGAGGTCCCCTGCAGGTGAGGATCCCTACAGGTGAGGACCCCTGCAGGTGAGGACCCCTACAGGTGAGGTCCCCTACAGGTGAGAATCCCTACAGGTGAGGACCCCTACAGGTGAGGTCCCCTACAGGTGAGGACCCCTACAGGTGAGGACCCCTGGTGAGGTCCCCTACAGGTGAGGACCCCTGCAGGTGAGGACCCCTACAGGTGAGGACCCCTGCAGGTGAGGACCCCTACAGGTGAGGACCCCTGCAGGTGAGGATCCCTACAGGTGAGGTCCCCTGCAGGTGAGGTCCCCTACAGGTGAGGACCCCTGCAGGTGAGATCCCCTACAGGTGAGGACCCCTACAGGGTGAGGACCCCTACAGGTGAGGTCCCCTACAGGTAAGGCCCAGGAAGAGTGCTGGTCCTGATCCTAGAGACGCACTCTTCACTCTGGACCCTGTGTAGCATCACTACCTCAAGTTATGGCCAAAAAGAGATTGGTTTAGCTCTTTCTAGCTGGATAATCAGCTCAGAGAAGGGTGAGACATCATTCAAGAACCAAAAACCCATGAAAATCCCTGGCGCCCAGGACTGCATTGCACCTGGAGTGAGCGGCCATGGGAGGCCCACCCCGCCCCCCGACCCCTCCCCGTGAGCTCCCACGGAGCCCTTGCAGCACGCCTCACTCACCTCTGGAGATGCTCCAGGCTGATCCGCACGCTTGGAGCTTGCATTCTAGACAGAGAAATGAGCAGGTAATGTTTCAAGAGACCGTAAATATGCCTGCCATCGGAGGCTGCTGAAGGGACTGCTGCATGAGACGGGAGGTGAGGAAGGCCTCCTTGAGGAGGGACAGGTACACACAGACTCGAGAGAGAGAGAAACCGTGGAGATGCTGGGAAAACGACGAGCCAGTCTCAAGAACAGCCCGTGAAAAGGCCCTGTGGCAGAGAGGGCACTGGGAGCTTGGTGAGGAAGGCAGGGGGCGGTGGTGGGAGGAGAGGCTGGTCGGGGGTACGCACGTCCACCCCGGGCCCTGGGGGCACAGCCCAGAGTCACATGTGATGCCCATGGTGGCGCTCACGGCCACCAGGAGGGCACCGGTCCCACCGCCCGAAGGCACAGCGCTCCAGTCGGTCTCTTCTGACCTTTCAGGGAAGCGGCCGCCCCTGTCAGAAGGCTCTCTCTCTCCCCGCGTGGGTGGTGGCCGAGGGCGGAGGAAGCGCCAGGCTGGACTCAGAAAAGGCGTCGGGGACAGTGGGCAAGCGGCTCTTTCTCTCGTCTGTTCTGGGAGAGCAGCATCTCCGTGCTGTCAAGGGCCGTCAGCCTCCACCCGCAGGGCCACGTCATCAGTCACAGGACAAGGGGGAGGCAAGGGCAACATCGCAGCTCCAGGGAGGGTGGACAGATGGGGGGACGGGCTGAGCGGAGGTGCGGGCCCCCTCCGTCCAGCGGGAGGCGGGGCTGGGCTGGCTCCATCGCTGGGCGGGGGCACCCAGCGCCTCACGCCCCAGGCGAAGATGCGTCCCTCACTGGCACCTCGGAGCTTCCTGGGTGACAAGTCGCAAAGGGTGAGGCCTCCACGGTGGTAATCTCTGTTTTAAATAAAAATTCCAAGGTTTTATTTGAGGCGATGTACTGAGCAAATGAATTGACTCCCACCCCTCCAACTCCATTAGAGAGAAACTTGCTTTGAAAGAAGTCTCAACTGTCTTTCTCTCCCAGCCGGGGTAGAAGGGCAGGGGCTAACGGATCCTCCTGCCTCAGGCCACTAGAACAACCAGGAAAAGTACACGAAGCGATGGCTTTCAGACAAGGCCCAACTAGCGGCCCGACACGAGGCCCCAGAAAGAAGGGAGGCAATGCAAGGGAGCCCACACATGCCCCCCGCCCCCCGGGTGCCGGCCGCCCAGGGCACAGAGGGATGTGAGCTCAGGTGGGAGCAGCCTCCCGATGGTTTCGCTGCTGATTTCTACGGAGGGTTTCAGGAGGAAGGACCACCAGCCCCACACTAACTTGTCCAGGAGGAAGACGAGGAGTGAGGACTTCCCAGCTAATGCTCCAAAGCCAGCATCCCTGATTCAAAGCCAGGCCCCGACATTACAAGAGAAAAAAAAAAAAGAGAAAACGACAGCCCAGTTGGTTTTACAAACAGTCAGGCAAATCTTCAACAAGTATAATAAGCAGACAGAAACCTATGGATACAAAGGGCAGCACAGCATAACCAGGCGGCTTTATCCAGGAGCCCAGAGTTGGTTTTACATTTGCTAACCTATCAATGCAATTGACCACGTTAACATAGATAGACAGACAGATACATACATACATACGTCAGAATCATTTGACTAAATCCTGCATCCACTCGTGATTAAAAACCTCAGCGAACTGACAATGGAGGAGAACTTCCTTAACCAGGCACAGGGCATCCACGGGAAATGTTCAGCTGAGACCTACACTGAACGGTGAAGACTGAATGCTTTTGCCCTGAGACTGGGAATGAAGCGAGAGTCCCGCCTCTTCGCTTCTGCCCCACATTGTACTGAAGGTCACGGTCAGAGCAGCAAGGCAGAAACGCGCAACAAAACGCACACGGATCGGAAAGGAAACAGCAAGTGGAGTCTACTCAGGGAGCACAAGACCGTCTAAGCGGGAAATCCAAGGGGACAGGCAAAAAGCAACCAGATCTAATCGACTTTACAAGACCGTCCAAGTGGGAAATCCAGTTCAGTTCAGTCGCTCAGTCGTGTCCGACTCTTTGAGACCCCATGAATTGCAGCACGCCAGGCCTCTCTGTCCATCACCAACTCCCGGAGTCCACTCAAACCCATGTCCATCGAGTCGGTGATGCCATCCAACCATCTCATCCTCTGTCGTCCCCTTCTCCTCCCGCCCCCAATCCTACCCAGCATTAGGGTCTTTTCCAATGAGTCAACCCTTCGCATGAGGTGGCCAAAGTATTGGAGTTTCGGCTTCAACATCAGACCTTCCAATGAACACCCAGGATTGATCTCTTTTAGGATGGATTGATTGGATCTCCCTACAGTCCAACGGACTCTCAAGAGTCTTCTCCAACACCACAGTTCAAAAGCATCAATTCTTCGGCGCTCAGCTTTCTTCACCATCCAACTCTCACATCCATACGTGACCACTGGAAAAACCATAGCCTTGACTAGACAGACTTTTGTTGGCAAAGTAATGTCTCTGCTTTTAAATATGCTATCTAGGTTGGCCATAACCTTCCTTCCAAGGAGTAAGCGTCTTTTAATTTCATGGCTGCAATCACCATCAGCAGTGATTTTGGAGCCCCCAAAAATAAAGTCTGACACTGTTTCCACTGTTTCCCCATCTATTTCCCATGAAGTGATGGGACCAGATGCCATGATCTTAGTTTTCTGAACGTTGAGCTTTAAGCCAACTTTTTCACTCTCCTCTTTCACCTTCATCAAGAGGCTCTTTAGTTCTTCTTCACTTTCTGCCATAAGGGTGGTGTCATCCGCATATCTGAGGTTATTGATATTTCTCCCGGCAATCTTGATTCCAGCTTGTGTTTCTTCCAGCCCAGCGTTTCTCATGATGTACTCTGCATATAAGTTAAATAAGCAGGGTGACAATATACAGCCTTGATGTACTCCTTTTCCTATTTGGAACCAGTCTGTTGTTCCATGTCCAGTTCTAACTGTTGCTTCCTGACCTGCATACAGGTTTCTCAAGAGACAGGTCAGATGGTCTGGTATTCCCATCTCTTTCAGAATTTTCCACAGTTTCTTGTGATCCACACAGTCAAAGGCTTTGGCATAGTCAACAAAGCATAAATAGATGTTTTTCTGGAACTCTCTTGCTTTTTCGATGATCCAGCGGATATTGGCAATTTGATCTCTGGTTCCTCTGCTTTTTCTAAAACCAGCTTGAACATCTGGAAGTTCACGGTTCACGTATTGCTGAAGCCTGGCTTGGAGAATTTTGAGCATTACTTTACTAGCATGTGAGATGAGTGCAGTTGTGCGGTAGTTTGAGCATTCTTTGGCATTGCCTTTCTTTGGGATTGGAATGAAAACTGACCTTTTCCAGTCCTGTGGCCCCTGCTGAGTTTTCCAGATTTGCTGGCATATCGAGTGCAGCACTTTCACAGCATCACCTTGGAGGATTTGAAATAGCTCGACTGGAATTCCATCACCTCCACTAGCTTTGTTCGTAGTGATGCTTTCTAAGGCCCACTTGACTTCACATTCCAGGATGTCTGGCTCTAGGTGAGTGATCACACCATCGTGATTATCTGGGTCGTGAAGATCTTTTTTGTACAGTTCTTCTGTGTATTCTTGCCACCTCTTCTTAATATCTTCTGCTTCTGTCAGGTCCATACCATTTCTGTCCTTTATTGAGCCCATCTTTGCATGAAATGTTCCTTTGGTATCTCTAATTTTCTTGAAGAGATCTCTAGTCTTTCCCAATCTGTTGTTTTTCTCTATTTCTTTGCACTGATTGTTGAGGAAGGCTTTCTCAATCTCAAAAATGATAGAATGATCTCTGTTCGTTTCCAAGGCAAACCATTCAATATCATGGTAATCCAAGTCTATGCCCCAACCAGTAATGCCGAAGAAGCTGAAGTTGAACGATTCTATGAAGACCTACAAGACCTTTTAGAACTAACACCCAAAAAAGATGTCCTTTTCATTATAGGGGACTGGAATGCAAAAGTAGGAAGTCAAGAACCACCTGGCGTAACAGGCAAGTTTGGCCTTGGAGTACAGAATGAAGCAGGGCAAAGGCTAATAGAGTTTTGCCACGAGAACGCACTGGTCATAGCAAACACCCTCTTCCAACAACACAAGAGAAGACTCTACACGTGGACATCACCAGATGGTCAACACCGAAACCAGATTGATTATATTCTTTGCAGCCAAAGATGGAGAAGCTCTATACAATCAGCAAAAACAAGACCGGGAGCTGACTGTGGCTCGGATCATGAACTGCTTATTGCCAAATTCAGACTTAAATTGAAGAAAGTAGGGAAAACCACTAGACCATTCAGGTATGACCTAGATCAAATCCCTTATGAGTATACCGTGGAAGTGACAAATAGATTTAAGGGACTAGACCTGATAGACAGAGTGCCTGATGAACTATGGACAGAGGTTCGTGACATTGTACAGGAGACAGGGATCAAGAAAATCCCCATGGAAAAGAAATGCAAAAAAGCAAAATGGCTGTCTGAGGAGGCCTTACAGATAGCTGGGAAGAGAAGAGAAGCGAAAAGCAAAGGAGAAAAGAAAAGATATTCCCATCTGAATGCAGAGTTCCAAAGAATAGCAAGGAGAGATAAGAAAGCCTTCCTCAACAATCAGTGCAAAGAAATAGAGGAAAACAACAGATTGGGAAATCCAAGGGACAGGCAAAAAGCAACCAGATCTAATCGACTTTACAAGACCGCCTAAGTGGGAAATCCAAGGGGACAGGCAAAAAGCGACCAGATCTAATCGATTTTACAAAGCAGCAGGAAATGGAATCTATTTTTTATATGCCAACAATAATCAATCAGAAATTAACCTTTCTTTTAAAATACTAAGGGGAAAAGCATTAATGAAATACTTGGAGACAAATCTAAGATGCTATGTCGTCCAAGACCTGGATACTGAAAATGATAAAAATTTTTGCTGAAAGAGCTTAAAGAAATCCTAAATAATGGAGAGAGAGACCACAGTTATGAATTGGAAGAGTCAGTATTGTTATCAGTTTCCCCCAAATGGATCTATAGGTTCAGCTCAATCCAGATCCAAATCCCAACAGGTTTTTTCACAGAAATTAACAAGCACTTTCTACAGTTTTGCATGGAAAAGCAAAGGTCCTGGAACAGCCAAAATAATTTTTACTAAAACAGAAAATCAAAAAGAGAGGACTTTAGTGGTCTAGCTTTAAAACTGATTATTAAATTATAATAATCAGGACAACTAATCAGGACTGATATAGAAACATACAGAGTAATGGGACCGAACAGAAATTCTAAACTTAGTCCCAAGCACATATTCGGTCACTGATTTCAGAAAAAGATGCAGGAAAACAACGAGGGAACGACAGCCTTTTCAACAAGTGGTGCTGGCACCGTTAGCTGCTTCCAGGAAGGAAAGTGGGTCCCTACCTCACACCATCCACAGAAATTCAGAAGAATGGAGGATGCGAACGTTTTAATAGGCTGTAAAAGTTTCAGAAGAAAATAGAAAACAGTTTCATATTTGGGGGAAGGAAAACGTGTAAAGTAAAACTTGAAACCTGGAACCCGTAAGGAAGATGATTGGCATATTTTACTCTTAAAACCTTTTTACAGCTTCCCTTCGACCAAAGACGCTATTTTTAAAATTCCAAAGAGTAGTAACAGCCTGCAAGAAAATATTTACAACCCCTGAAATAAATGAAGGATTACTATTTAGGGAATACGAAGAGCCCTTACAAGTAAGTAAGAAAATTATGACAAATTCAACAGAAAAATAAGCAAAGATTGTAAAAAGGCAACTCAAAGGGGAAAATGCAACTACTGTCATTCACAGAGTCCACATTTAAGTAGTAAGACACTATTTTGTCTCTAAATTGACAAAAATGTAAAACACTGAAGATATCCAGTGCTGGTCCCCGTGTGGGGCAGGAAGCACAATCAGGGCACACGTGTAACCTTGTGTAAACATGTGAAATCTAACTACTGGGTGATTGTGCAATGTGAACAAAAAGTGTCGATGAGCAGAATCCTTGATGCACAAATGTCTTCCCAGGAATCTACCTACAGAAAGGCAAGCGTGCTCACAAAGATGGATGACTACCTGTTGGGCTTCACAAACTCAAAGATCGGCCTGATTTTTTGACGTGTCCTCATGTTCTCTTCCCCCTGCACGGAGACCTCCTCCCCACTCACCGCCTAGAGAACTCCTATTCTTCCACAAAACCTCAGCTCGTTCACCCGTCTCTGATCAACCAAACAAAATTGGGGTGCCCGGCCGTGTGCCTTGTGGCACGTGGTCCTTTTCTCTTCCTCTCTCTGACTCTCTGTCTCTGACTGTCACGATGTGTGATGACTTTATGTGCAAGACTGTCAGCCTCACCGGCCCCTCCCTCCGGGAGCAGCACCCTTCCGTACAGGGGCGTGCGGCGCTGGCCTGCGGCATGCCTGGCGTTCGGCAGAGAGCCTGGCTCGGGGCAGGGCCCGGTGTACCTTCAGAAGCATCTGCCCCGAGTGCCCAGGACTGGCCAGGGCTCAGAGAGGCGTCTGCAGGGCCTTCCTGGGGAGCCTGAGTGCCCTTCGGCCTGAAAGCCTGTGCGTACCTGCCCCTCGGTGGGGGGCTGGCTGCGTCGGTGTGGGCTCTGACCAGCTAGCTTCTTTTCCAAGTCAGGAGCAGAGAGCCGTCCTCCGATCAGAGAGACTGCGGGCACCAGGAAGCAGGTGGAGGTGGTGTTTCAGGGTTTGGAAGAGGCCTCCAGCGCCTGTGATAGCGCACAGAGGAGGCGGCCACCTCCCTACCGAAATATAAAGGCTGCCAGAGCTGTCTTCCAGCTGAGCCACCCCCACCCAGGGAGGCTTGGCCCCCTGCCCGAGCCTCCCAGACCACCCAGCCTCTGCTGGAAGCCGCCCCCTGCTGCCCTGTCCTGTTTCCAGGTTTGATCCCCACGGAGGCTTGGCTGCTTGGAGAACTGGTGGTGTGTTCGTGAGACAGAAAAAAGCACATGAAAGAAACCCGCCCACGGCCATGTCTCTGACACCCATTTTAAGTCAGCCTCGGGGTCTCCTGCTTGGTTCTCCCCTTGACTTCAGGGCCCAAGGACGTTCAGGGCCATCCTTGCCAAAGCTCCATCGGCGCAGAAAAAGAGGCAGAGACGCCAGAGCGCAAGGGCCTGGGCGCCAGACGGGCCCGTCTTTTCCTAACGTGCGGCAGGGGCCCGTCTGCCTGACCTCTGCGTCCCTCCTGCTACCACAGGGGGCTCACTCCCGTGCCGACGAGAGGCCGCAGCGCAAACCACCGCCTGGCACACGGGAGGCGCCCATCATCTCCAGCAGGAAGGGCCTCCTTCGTGGACACTTCCAGCGTGGTGCTGTTCGGGACCAGTTTATTTGGAAGCCTGACAAATCAGAGCTGACTCTGCCTTTTAGCGCCGTCCTAAAGGTGCTCCTGTCTCTGGGGTGGCCCTCTGTGTCCAGACGTTTGGACGCCCTGGTGAAGGTGAGCCAAGACAGCCACCAGGTCACACAGCCCACAGCCCGGTCAGGAGGGAAGAAGCGGGAGGAAGACCTCTCGGCCCAGGTGGTTCTTCCCACAAACAGTAAAATGGCAGGTTGCGATTCCCTGAGAAATCAGGAGACCCCCTGTGTTTGTTACACCAACCGGCCCCCAGATCCAGAGCCCCCCAGGGGCTGGGGGACAGGGACGCCCCTGTCTTCCCGACCGGGGTGCCCTGAGGCCCCCCTGCTCCTGATGCTTGAGCCAGCTGAAGACAGATCATCCCCAGCAGGGGGAAGACTCTCAAGGACAAATCTAATTTCATTCTGTTTCCCACCGCGCAAATAGCCTGTCACTCTCTGCAGAAAGCAAAATTGCTGTCGTCTGTGCCTCCGCCGGAGGAGCCACACGTGGCCGTGAGCCTTTGCGCCAGGCCTGCCTCTCCGCCTGCTCCTCCTGCAGCCAGAGGGGCTGGCACGCCCCTCCATGCCCCTGGCGCACACACACACCGGCCGGGAGCCGCCTCTGGGACGCGTGCCTGGCAGGGGCTGCTCCGGGGGTGGCGCATGCCTGTCAGGGGAGCGCAGGGGAGGCCAGGAGGGAGGGGGACGCCTCCAGCGCTGCGGGGGTCTTCTCCAGAGAAGCCTGGTGCTGGAACAAGGTTTCGGTCGCGTGTCCTCAGGATGCCTCGGAAACTCCCTGAAGGTGGGCGGCCGAGGTCGCCTTGCCTCGCAGCTCTGACCTCCCATCAGCGCCCGGGCAGGTCTGCCCCCCTCCCCCAGGGTCGGCCTCCCATTCGCCCTCCTCTCGTGCGTCAGGGAGCCCCCAGGTGGTGCCCCTGCAGGTCAGCTCTGGGTGCATGATCCCCGGTCCAGCTTCCTAGTGGCCTTTGTCCACCTCCTCTTTCCAGGTGCGCCTCCGAGTCCATGGAGAGCAGCAGCTCAGCCATGTTCCTCCGTCCCCAAGGTCCTCCCAGCTCCGTGTGTACCCAGGGCTCCCTTCCCATCGCCCCATCCTCCCGGCCTCCCGCCGTCCCCGCTGACGCCCCTGCCTGTCTTTCCTGCCGGCCCCTTCCTGTCCCTCCGGGTGTCCGCGGGGGGCAGCTGTCGGTGAGTGTGGGGAGCTGAGCCGCCTCCTCCTCTCTCCGAGTTTCCTTTCTTTCTGGGGGAGCTCCCTGGGGTGCAGGAGGGCTGAGAGGGCACCCGGGGGGCCTCCATCACCAGGGATGGCACTTCAGCGGTCGTCAGGGGGACAGTCCGCCCCCACACATGTCAGTCCCCTGAGGGATGACCCCGGGGCTTTGCAGGGACCCCAGCGCACGGCTCACGGTCAGCATCGCGGCCTGTCCTCTGAGATGATGGCCCAGGCCAGCCCAGCAGCCCCAGCCTCTCCTGACTGGTACCGGTTCCCTCCCAAGGCAGCTGGTGGGTCCTTCCAGGTGACCTACTTCAGCCACGCCCCCAAGAGAGCGTCCATGGCCCGCCTCTTGTAGGTACCCGCCCACCCCCACCGTCTGCCGAGCGCTAAGCCCACACCGGCTCTCTGGGGAACGTGCCGGGGGCCCCCCGGGAGTCAGTCTCTCCCCGCTCTGGGACTGACTCCAAACCAGGTGACCTGTCCTGCCCGCCCCTGGGCCATGCCCGGCTTCAGCTCCAGTGGACTGCGGCTCTGTGTCCAGGAGGCTGGGCCCCTGCGTGTCCAGGCAGCTGCATGTTCCCGGCAGACCTGCCAGGACTCGCCAACGCCCAGCAATGAGGGTTTCCTTTTTTGGAGATGGGGCTTCTCCCCCCAGGGCGGGGGGGCTGCTGGAATCCAGCCCAAGGGCCCCATCGCTTCTCATTGTTGTCGTTGTTGTTGTTCAGTCTCTCAGTCATGTCCGACTCTTTGCGACCCCGTGGACTGCAGCCCGCCAGGCCTCCCTGTCCATCACCAACTCCCGGAGCTTACCCAAACTCATGTCCATTGAGTCAGTGATGCCATCCAACATCTCATCCTCTGTCGTCCCCTTCTCCTCCTGCCTTCAATCTTTCCCAGCATCAGGGTCTTTTCCAATGAGTCAGTTCTTCACATCAGGTGGCCAAAGTACTGGAGCTTCAGCTTCAGCATCAGTCCTTCCAGTGAATATTCAGGGTTGATTTCCTTTAGGATGGACTGGTTGGATCTCCTTCCAGTCCAAGGGACTTTCAACAGTTTTCTCCAGCACCAGAGTTCAAAAGCATCAACTCTTTGGCACTCAGCCTTCTTCATGGTCCAACTCTCACATCTGTACGTCACTTCTCATAGGCTAGAACTTAAGGGAAACCTTCCGGTTTCAGAGACTCATTAGCTTTTCGAAACCCGTCTTCTCCTTGATTCCAGGCTCTTTGCGCTTATGCTGGTGATTTGGACCCTGCCCTGCTCTGTCTGCCTAAGACTCACAGGGCTGGCGCCACGCCCAGGCCTGGGCCATCACGCCGGGCTCTGTGGCGCCCCGGTGGCAAGATGGTGACGGAGGTTCACCTGGAGCTTCAGAGGGAGCCTGATCCCACGAGGAGCAGGCCAGATGCCCACTGCCCTGCTCACCAGAGATGCCCACGAAGGGCTCCCGCTCCCCTGGTGGGACTGAAATGAGAAATTCAAGATCCAGGGCCAGGCTCCCTCCAGAGGCTCCGAGGAGGCCCCTTCCCACCTCCTCCAGCTCCCGGTGGCCCCAGGCGGCCCTGGCTCGTGGCCGCGCCCCCGGCCTCTGCTCGTCCTCCCGTGACCCTCTTCTCTGTGTCCCTGTGAGTCCCACGTCTCCTGTGAGCGCCCCAACCGTTGGAGGTAGGGCCCACCCTGGACCCAGTGTGATCATGTCTCATCTCCAGGTCCTTAACAAGGTATTACACCTGCAAAGAACTTCTCACCAAATCAGGTCACATTCTGAGGTTCTGGTGGACACACATTTGGGGGACACTACTGGGCCCACCGTAGTGGTAAAGAGCCCTCCTACAGCGCAGGAGACCGGGTTCAATCTCTGGGTTGGGAAAATCCGCTAGAGCAGGAAATGGCAACCCACTCCAATATTCTTTCCTGGGAAATCCCACGGTCAGAGGAGCCTGGGGGGCTACAGTCCACGGGGTTGAAAAGAGTCAGACACGACTGAGTGGTATCAGTTGGACCTGACTCACGCGCGCACACGCTGGGCCCACAGCCTCACACCTGGGATCCCCGCAGGGCTGGGAGCTGTCGGAGTCAGGATCCATCGGCTGCAGCCCCTTGACCTTCTTCAGGGGAAACAGGACCGAGATGGGGGCGGGGGGCTGTCCTGGGACCCCGGCGGGCTGTGCAGGGTCTGCAGACGCCGGGCTGAATGTCCCTCCTGGCAGTTCTGTGCCGGCAGCCAAGAGGAGTCATCCTGACGTACCCAGCGGCCAGCCTGTCTTCCTGGGTAAATAAAGGAGCAGATAAACAAACACGCCTCGGGTGAGCTTACCGTGAGCTGCAGTGACAGCCCAGACGGGCTGCAGTGTGCGCCCGGGGAGGGTCTGCCTTCATGAGCAAATCGCCTGGCCATCTGGAGACGCGGGCGCTGCAGCGGCAGGCATCACATGGAGACTCGGAGTGACAGGTGGCGAGGCTGGGGCTCCGGGGCTCCACCACGCTGCCCTGGGGGGGGCACCTAGACCCCGGGGGCCCCCAGAGAGGCGGGGGGCTGGGTTTCCCTCCTTCCCTCCTGCTCGCTTCCCCCCATCCCTCCTTAGACAGATGGCGAGGCCAGGATGGGCCCACAGGAGGCGGAGCGGCGGCTCCCAGAGCGGAGTCCCCACACCCCGGAGCCCTAGCGACCCCCTCCCCACGGCCGCGCCCTCCTGTGCCCTTCCCGCCGGGCCTGCCCCCACCCCCAGCCACCCTCCCAGGAGGCTTCTAGCCTGGCAGGCCCACTGGTGTTGTGTCTCCTTCCTCCTTTTTTGAAACAGACTTGGCAGAACGGGAGGAATATTAATGAGGGTGGTATCAGGGCGCGGGACCGGGGAGAAGTTGCTGGTTTGTTTGATTTCAGGGAGTCCCGGAGACAGAGTGCCCGGGCTGTGAGGGGGTGGGTGGCAGGAAGCTGAGGGCGCCCAGGAGGCTGAGGGCCGGGGGTGCCCTCCCTCCCGGCGGCGCAAGTCAGGTGAGGGGCTCAGGATCTGATGTGTCTGCCGCCCACTGGACTAGGTTTCCTGGGGGGCCTCAGAGGCTGCACCCCCAAGACCTCCCGGCCGCTCCCTGTGAGTCCTGGGGATGGAGGCGCAGGCACGGCTGCCGTGTAGACTCGCCACACCAGCCCGGGGCCCGGTGGGCACCGTCAGTGCCAGCGGAGTCCTGGCTCCCGGCCGCTCCCTGTGAGGCCTGGGGATGGAGGCCCAGCGCCTCCTGACTGCACTGGCATCAGCCCCCTGAGTTCAGGGTTGACATGGACACAAAGGACATCTTTGCTGGGTGCACGCCTCCTGAAAATCCAGAATTAACTTCCCGGAGAGTCAGACGGAGCTGAGGGAAGGGGGTAGAATGAAGCACGGAGGCGTGACAGCTGGTCAGAGGCCGTCCCCAAACCCAGAGCCTGTGAAAATAAACATGCGCCCATCAGTCGCCCTGCCTCCTTTCAACCTCCCCTCTGCTCTGCGCGGGGCTGAAGGGGCTGACGCCCTGGAAATTTATCAAAGCCAGCTTTCAGGCATGCGTCTGATCTGACTGTTTGGGAATTAACCTGCAGGACGCTCACAGCCGCTCATTAGCACTACAGACGGCCTCGAGGCCCAGCCTGGCGCGCTCCATCTGGGGTGCCCTTGATTCCCGTCCTGTGGGGCCGCGTCCCCGCCTGCACCCCCCAACACCCTAGGATGGAGTTCATGCCCACGAACTCAGAACAAAAGCCTGTTATTCCCACCGGGACTGGAGGGGCCTCGAACAGGGGCTGGGTGGAGGCGGGGGACACAGCGTCTTTTTGTTGGATTTCGGCTCCCAGAGCCCCCGTGGTTCCCTCCACATCCATGTGTGTGCGAGCCAAGTCACTCAATTGTGTCCAACTCTTTTGCGACCCCACAGACTGTAGCCCGCCAGGCTCCTCTGTCCATGGGATTTCCCAGGCGAGAATAGTGGACTAGGTTGCCATTCCCTTCTCCAGGGGATCTTCCCGACCCAGCGGTTGAACCCATGTCTCTCGGGTCTCCTGCCTTGGCAGGCGGGTTCTTTACCACCAGGTCCACCTGGAGAGCCATTCACTCTGCCCTCCCCCTCTTTCCTCCGTGGGAGAAGGGTCGAGCAGGCTGGCCCCAGGAGTGATGACCCGCCAGCATCAAGAGGGTCAAAGTGGCGGATGGGTGGTCGGTGAGCACGTCGGGAGTGGAGTCAGCTGAATGGAGTTCTGTGATTCTGGACAGAGTCCCCTGCGTCCTTGGATGGTCTGACCCCCTCGGCACACCACAGTGACCCACACCGCACTCTGTAGCCTCAACACAAACCAAGCTTCCAGGAGACAAGCTGCCCACGGCCTCCGCGCCCATTGGCCTGCAGCCTAGTGTCCAGTGCTGTGGTCCTTGCTGCCCGAGATCCGACAGGACCCTGCCAGGGGCCAAGTGCCAGGCATCATGGAGTCGCTACATCAGAGACAAGGGATAAAGGTCACTGTGGAGACCTCCTGACCCCCCACGGCAGGATCCCTTGTGTCCTGAGGGCGTTCACCCTTCATCTCCATGGCGGCCGGTGGAGAGGGGGGCTGTCATCACCCCTACCCTGCAGACGCAGGGACAGAGGCTCAGGGAGGCGCAGGCCTTCCCCCAGGTCGTGTGACCAGCATCGGCGACCCCAGGGCCTGGTCCCGGACAGCCAGTACCCTCACAAAGGTGCCAGGCCCCTCGGAACGCAGTCCAGGAGAGGCCACCACTGCCAGGTCCCGGCCCTACTGCGTCCTCAGCCAGCTCCAAGGCTGCTGCGGAGACCAGCGTTTCTCAGATGACGACCCCGCACCTCGGGGGGCGCGGCCAGCTCTCCCGGCAAGCTCATGAAGTGCCCCGCCCCCGACAGGCTGGCCCCGCCCACTCCTCAGACAGGCCTCTTTTCCAGGAAACCAGCCGATTCTCACACGGAACAAACGGCCCTGCAATCGGCTCAGAGCACCAAGCCAAAAATCCAGGGCGCTGCCCCCAGCCTCGGCCAGAGGATCCCGGGCTGTCGGGGCAGGACTGGCCTCCATGGGGGGCCTTCACATCTCTCATGAAGTGAGTGAGGGTCACAGCCACCCGTGCAGCTGCTCCCAGGATGCTCAAACACACACACAGGCAGCACGCGCGTGCACACAACCCACGCACATTCACGTGTGCACACACATCTGGACACGGACGCAGGCCCGCCCAGGGGTCCTCGCAGAAACCTGCACGCATGCCCGCACATGTGCATGTACACGCCTGTGTGCTCAGGACACATGCGCAAGTTCTCCACACACACTCCTTCCTGAAACCCACCCCAGGGCCAGCTCTGGCGCCCACGAGACCAAAGGCTCTCTCAGCCCTGAGGCTGGTTTCAGTGGAAAGCTAAGACCTGCCCTCCCACGGCTGTTTTGAAGTCCAGGAAACACTGGCGGGCCCCGGGGACATTGACTGATGCCTTCTGCTGTCGGGCCTGGGCCTGGCAGACCCGGTCCTTTGTTCCTGGGCCCGACCATCTGGCCTTGGCGAGTGGAGGGGCTGTCTGATCCGCCTTTGATCAGCTGGTGTCCGGCAGGCCCGGTGGGGTCTTCACGAGGTCTGATTGGGGGAGCCCAACCGACCCACAGTCCCCTGATCAAAGAAGGGGCACCTCGTGGCTGTCAGCTCCCAGCCCGGCCCGTCTTCCCTGCAGCTGCGACAACGCTGGTCCACACACACCCTCAGAAGCCCGCCTTGTCTCGCCGCCCTTGCGGCCATCATGGCGCTGGGCCGCCCCTCCTGGGGATGCTTGGCCCAGCCCAGAGGCCGCAGCCCGTTCCCGCGCCATCCGCACTCGGACTGCGTCCCTGCTGGGACCCGGGCGTCCGTCAACGCCCCCTCCACCACTACCCCCGCCCCCACACGGCCCCAGTCTCCCCCTAGAGACCTCCTCTCCAGCTCATGACCTGCCCGTGGCCACCTCCAGCGGGGCTGCCTGACTGTTCTTGGCTGGGTCCCCAGCCCCACGGGACAGGAACTGAGGCAGGGATGTGGGAACTGGCCGGTGAGGGGTTGCTGAACTGCTCACTGCTGCCCACCTGGTGTGAGAAGAGTGTTTACATGTGTCTGAGTTGGCATCTCCAGAGAAACAGTGCCAGGGGTGTGTGTACACATGTGCAGAGAGAGGTTTACTCTGCAGAACTGCTCACGCGCGTGGTTATGAGAGCTGACAAGTCCCACGATCGCAGCCGGGGAGCCGAGCTGGGACCCGGACAGGTGGCGATGCCGCTCCAGTTATTGGCTCGCTGAGCCCAGAAAGGGCAGGGGTCTCAGCTGGAGCCAAAGACTGGGAAAGAGCACTCCCAAGTCAGGCGGTCAGGCAGGCGGAAACTCCCCCTGTGTCCGGGGAGGGTCGTCCTTCCGGTTCTATTCAGGCCCTCAACTGACTGAACGGGACTCGCGCACACTGAGGGCCACCTGCTTTATTCAGTTGCGGGTTCAGATGTCACCCTCACAAAGCGCCCCACAGACGCACACAGGTGTCGTTTAGGCAGACACCTGCGCCCAGCCCCCGGGGCCCGCGATGCTGACACAGAGACACACCAGGTGAGGACCGGCGTGTTTGTTACTGAGCGGCAGAGACACTGACAAGAGATGATGAAACATTAAACAGCATTGAATCCCCAGGGCCCGCCTCTGCCCTCGGTGCCCAGGGAAGCTCTCGTCCGATTACACGCTGCTGAGACCAAGCAGCCCATCACGTCCCCTGGGAACCTGGGAGGCCCGGGCTCTGAAAGCAGCTGCTTCCTTTCCAGCTCTCGGACGCTCGCAAACATGCTGAATTATTAAATGACTGGGTCTCCCCCATCAATTACCGGCCGGCTCTGACGTGAGGGGGCAGACGGGCCCCACCCGGGCTTGGACGGAGGCTGGGGGGAGGGGGTCTCCCTGGGGCTTCAGCTCCTCACTCGCAGGGAGAGGCAGCTGTCCCTCTTGAGGACACTCGTCCAACATCGGAGAGCGTCTCCCATCCCCCCCCCGGCCCGGGCGTCCGGGGACAGGAAGCCCGTGTGCACAGACACGCCCCCGCCCCAGCATCCACGTGTGGGCTGGGACCAGGAGGAAGCCCGTGTGCACAGACACAGCCGCGTGCACAAGCGCGCCCACTTCCCACCCCCGTGACCCACAGGAGGGCCAGCCCGGGGAGGCAGCAGATCCTGGGTGCCGGGGGGCAGGCCTTGTTTCCTGGTGAGGCTGGGCCTTCAGCACAGGCTGGGGAAGAACCCCATGCCAGGCAGCGTCCAGGCGGAGCAGGGGTCCGGCCGTGAGTAGAAGCAGGAACCAGTCATGCCCCGCGGGTTCCCGTCACCTCGTGGGGAGGCTCAGGTCTCCTTTCCTTCTGCAGGGCCCTTCTGCCCCTTTAATCCTCTCCCCGTGTCTGCCGCCATCCGGGCCGCCTTCTCCAGGAAGCCTCTCCGGATTGCAGTCTCTCTTCCTCCCCGAAGCTCGCTCCGCCCTCCACCCAGGCACCGGTGCCCTGTCCACTGTGAACTATGGCGCGTGGCCTCTGGTCAGCTTCAGAGCGTGAGGAGTTCAGCGCCTTGCCTAGCCCCCAGCACAGCACCCTGCACACAGTCCAGCGTAAGAAATGCTTCTTGTATGAACCACCCTAGGAGGAATCCACCCCTCAGACTGGATGCAATCCACATGCTCCCTCTGACCAGGAAGAAAATAGTCCGAGGGCGAAGATTGCAGGGGCTCCTCGTAAACCCAGACTACTCCCATCCAGGGCAGGCATGTCTGGCAGAGGCTTCCCTCCCGAGGTGACCATGACCTTGAAAGCTGCAGGCTCCGCAATGCCTCTGGGCAACCCTGCTCACTGTGCCGTCCATTCCCCACCCACCCCGACCCCCGGGGGCCACAGGAGCCTCTGGAGCTGCTTGGCGGACACGGCAGCCAAGGTCACACAAGCCACCCCCGCACTCTCAGCCTCTCCGGGGAGGGTGACCCAGACCCCGTCTGGGCCCAGCTCCTGTTCCGCTGCCCCGCTGGGTTCCGTCACCCTCGAACACAGGCCCTGACCTTTCCCTCTGCATTTCAGCTCTCCAGCTCGGCCCCATGCCTGGCGTGCAGTGGGCTCCCCAACTCTGCAAAACGGCTTTCATAACAGAGCGGTCAGCTGTTCGGAGCTGCACAGAGAGGAGACAAAAGGGCCACCCAAGACCGCTGGGCTCCGGGAGCCGTGCCCGCCTGTGGCGGCGGCCCATGAATGATTCAGTGGTCCCTGCAGGTGGGGCTCCGCTTCCCCGGCCTCAGGACTGGCTGGTCCCTCCCTCCCTCAGCCCCTCAAGCCCCAGACACTGCTTCACAGTGAGCCCCCCTTGGTCCTCCGGGACGCGATGATGGTTAATTAGACACAGTTGGCGCGGCGCCCTCGGAGCACCAGCAATGATACCCGTGCGAAGAGACGCTGGCATGATCGGCGCTCCGGTCTAATTCAGGAAAAATGGATGTGACTTCAAGCGACAGCGCGCCAATTCCAAGAGGGTTTCAAGCGCCGCGGATGCCTCTTCTGCGTGTGGCCCGACCACAGCCACACGCCTCCAGGTTCCCCCCTGGAGTTTTCCAAGCCGGACAGAGTCAGGCTGAGCAGTCAGACGGGGATTCGCGCCCTGACTCGCAGGTGG
Source organism: Giraffa tippelskirchi (assembly GCF_054371585.1). Lineage (NCBI taxonomy): Eukaryota > Metazoa > Chordata > Mammalia > Artiodactyla > Giraffidae > Giraffa > Giraffa tippelskirchi. The sequence continues at coordinate 1,383,056 of NC_137278.1, read as the reverse complement.
GTAGGGCTGCATCCCCTAGACCAGCCTTCCCTGGGGAAGACGTTTCAGAGCTGGAGCCCATGCCTGCTGGGTGCTGAAGGGGACCCTCGTCCTGTTTCAGATCCCCTGGGGGTCCCATCAGCACAGACTGAGGTCCAGCGTCCTTGGATGATGTCGTGGAAACAGAAGCTTCCCGTCCGCTCCTGTTCCCTGAGGAGCCCAACTGCCGCACCCTAGAAATAGAGATTTCCCCAGAGGTGGTTTTCCAGCTGGCAGCCCTGGCACAGCCCGCTCGGGGCCCTGACAGCACTGCAGCCTCAGATGAGATGCGGCAGCCGGGAAGGACTGAGTCTTTTCAAATGAGCAGTGTTTGTTTTTAATCATTGAATTAACTGCCGCATCCTGGCGCCACACCCCTGCGCTCCAGGGGCATGGTGGGCACTCAGGGCCTGTGTTTCTTGGTGAGTATCTGGCCTGGCCATGGCCCAGCCTCTCCCGAAGCCAGGGAGGTCGGGGCTGCCCACGGAGTGCAGGGGCTCCCGCACCTGCCGTCTGGAGGTTGCGGCCATGGGGCAGCCTGCTCTGAGCTCCCTGGGGCCGGCGGGTTGAGGGGTTGGGGGGTTCTTGGGTGACCCAGGGGAGCCAAGCTCTCTTTGGCCCAGTGGAAGCAGGCTGGGGAATCTTGACCACACAATCAGAGGTGCAAGGATCCCCGAGGAACTGCAGGCCTGGACGGACGCAGATGCTTGCTCTCCTAACCCTCTACCAGCCACGGTTGTGCTGGGGGATTGTCGTCTTCTCTTCTCTTCTCTTTGAGTCAGCCGGGCCAGGACAGGCTTGTTAAGATTGTCTCCACTGCAGCATCCAGCCCTGAGCCAGCTCCACCTGGGGCCGCAGTGTCCAGATGTGGACCTGTCCCCCTCCCCCACACGGGCTGCTGGCAGCCGGCACACCTCCCCTGACCCTCGGAATTTTCCTGGGCTGGGGGGGTGGGGGGGCACATTGTCCAGCGGGGGACCTGGCCGGTGGGTCCCTGGCTGCCCTGCAGGGGAAAGAACCCCCTGCTCCATCCGGAGGTGGTTGGCTGTGTCAGCCGTGAGACAGGGGGCGCAGATCTGGACAGCGAGACAGGCCTTGTGAGCTAGGCAGACTGCCTGGAGAAGGAAGCCAGGACAGGGGCAGTGCCCAGGAGGACTCACCCTGGGGCTCAGCAGGGACCCCGAGACTCTGGGAAAGGACTGGGGGGGGCCTGACAAGAGGACTTGGGGTCCCATCAGAGCAGGTGGGCAGCTGGAGAGAAACTCTGGTGGTCACATGGACCCCAGCCCCAAAGGGCAGCCTCCTCAGGGAGCTGAGGACCCAGGCGGAGAGCAGCAGGGGTTCAGAGGAAGGACGAGGGACCCCAGGGAGTGGGTCACAGGGCAAGGAGAGCCGGGCTGCCTCCAAGGACGGGGGGATCACTGTCACTCAGTCGTGTCTGACCCTTTGTGACCCCTGGGACTGTAGCCCATCGGCTCCTCTGTCCATGGGATTCTCCAGGCAAGAACACTGGACTGGGCTGCCATTTCCTTCTCCAGGGGATCTTCCCGGCCCAAGGATCGAACCCCTATCTCCTATGTCTCCTTCACTGGCAGGCAGATTCTTTACCCACTGAGCGATCAGGAAGGACAGGTAGGACTGGGACAAAAAGTGGCCTCTGGGTGGCAGGGGGAGCCTGTCCCCCCACTGTCCAGAGCCCCAGCAGCCTCACTGGCCCGCAGGTCACCCACAGCCTCAAAGGAGGCACGGAGCCGGGCCCTCCGTCATCAGCCTGTCCCCAGCCAGTTAAGACAGACCCGAGGGGGGCCCTGGGCTGTGGCCCGAGGCTGCGCGGAATGAATGTCCAGACCCGGGGTTACAGCCAGGGCGGACTCCAGCCCCAGAGGACCCTTGGCAGTGTCGGAGCGGTTGGGTCCTACGTCTGGGGGACGGCGTTCCTGACACCTCGTGGGGGGCGAGGATGCTCTAGACACCCCACAAGGCCCCGGGCAGCCCCGACGACAGAGTTATCCGACCCCAAACATCACGCATACAGGGCTCAGAAGCAAAGGGCCCGTGATGCCCAGGGGGCTCCTGCCAAGGCTCAGCACCACCAGCGGGCAGCCCTGTGCCAGGGTCTAGACCAACAGTCCCATCCTTTCAGGCCCCGGAGACCAATTTTGTGGAAAACCGTTTTTCCACAGACCAGGGTTGGGGGATGGTTTGAGGATGATTCAAGCCCATGACATTTAGCATGCATTTTCTTATTATTTGTCTATTATTATCACACCAGCTCCACCTCAGACCATCAGGCATTAGATCCCGGAGGCGGGGACCCCTGGTCTAGACAGTCTCTACAGCTCTGCTGGGATTCCTGTCCTGGATGCATCTCCTGTGTGGAGACTGAGGTCCACAGAGAATGGAAGGGAGCCCGCTAGCCCAGGCTGACAGTCTGGAGGCGCCCTCTCGGGGTTCCCGTGGGACTGAGCGCTAAGACACATCCCGGAAATTCATGGACGTCCTCTGTTATGTTAGCCACCACCCTGTTTGCACGAGACACCACACACAAGGCTCCTACACACACGTGCGCACAGGTATACACATGCAAACACACCACACACATGCCCATATGAACGCACTGCACACACGCATACAGGCCCACGTGTGCACAACACACACACAGGCCCATGTGAACACACAACATGCATGTACACAGGCCCACTTGCACACATCACACACGTGCACACACACAGGCCCACGTGCACACATGCAGGGCACACACAAGCAGCTTCACTGAAAGCCCCTGTTCCCTGCCAGCCCACCACCCGCCGGCTCGTGCAGCCTCCAGGAGAGAAGCAAGTGGGATTAAGACGTCTTGATGGGATCTGAGGCAGCCTGCCCCCCCCACGCGCCTGCGTCTGGCCCTGAGCTTCCAGGTGCTTTAGTATTCCATGCACTCTGCTCCCCGCTCACCCCTGTCCTACAGCCTCGAATTGCCTGCTTTTCATCCCTAATATTACTGCTCACATCCTCGCTGAGCTATTGTGGCAGCCACAGTCCACCCGAGGCTGGAGTTTCCGAGGCATGAACGTGAAGGACAGAGCGGTGTCTAAGCCCAGACCTGAGGTGGCCACAGGCCCCTGCGCTTTCATCACGGCAGGAAAGCCTCCCGCCATCCACTCAGAAAAAACCCCCACGCTGATTCTGTTTGATCACAGGTAGCAATTTTGTTCAAAGCCTCCTTTCTTATCCTATTTGCTCTTCAGGCATTTTCTCCCAACATGATCACTTCACAGCCGCAGATCGCCAGACCTGCCGGGAAGCACACGGCCAGTCCCTCTGCCACAAAGCGGCCTCAGGCAGAGCCCCAGGGCCAGGGCGGGCCCGGCGCACAGAGGCCACGGGTCCTGCCCCCGACCTCTCCCCGAGAGCTGGCGGGGCCTCCTGAGTCTGACCCCGGTTTCTCTGGCCCTAGGTCTGTCCTTTCCAACCTCTGCTGAGAACCACAACACTGGCCAGGTCTGGTTTGTCTGCTCATGCAGGGGCCAGCCTGGAACTGTTCAGTCACTCAGTCGTGTCCGACTCCTTACGACCCCGTGGACCGCAGCATGCCAGGCCTCCCTGTCCATCACCAGCTCCCGGAGTTTACTCAAACTCATGTCCATTGAGTCTGTGATGCCATCCAACCATCTCATCCTCTGTCGTCCCCTTCTCCTCCCGCCTTCAATATTTCCCAGCATCAGGGTCTTTTCCAATGAATCAGGTCTTCACATGAAGTGGAGCTTCAGCTTCAGCATCAGTCCTTCCTGGGAATATTCAGGGTTTGTCTCCTTTGGGATCCAGCCTGGAAGCAGCCTGAAGTTTTAGGAGGACGAGGACGGCAGGAACACCTGTGGGCCCCAGAGTTCATCTTCTAAGGGACCGAGCGAGGGGCCCTGAGCGCTTGGCTCCCCGGGAGGCGCCACCACCCAGACTGTGCCCATCCCTGCTTCCTGCAGCATCAGCACACGGCCTGCACTCCAGGCTCGCTTGTTCCTCCTGGCTCTGAGCGCAGAAGGAAAAAATCTTCCAAATATGAATTATGTATTGAAAACCCAGGCAGAGCAATCACGGGCAATAAATAATTCCAAGCTACAGACACATTAGTTAGCTGTACATTCCACTTACAGGCTCAACCAGCCATCTCACTAATAACAGGCAGAAGCAGAGGCTTAGCTAACACAGAACTTGGGCAGGAAAGCACACCCGCGGGGCTGGCAGCTCGCTGGCCGGGCCGCTCCTGCACGTGGGCCCTGGGGTGCCAGCTGGTCAGGACCTCTGGCTCAGGACAAAGGGGCCAGGGGGGCACTCTGCAGTGTCCAGACTCAGGAGGAAGGACAATTACAGAAACTCTGCTCCATTGAACAGCAAGGACATCTGGTTTCTGAAACTGGGCTAGCCTCACGTCGTCTGAGGGGCAATCTTACGGGTCGCAGAGGATTCCATGCACTTCTAGAACTTCCTTAATGAGCAGATCAGAACTCTATTGAAATTAGCGCTCAAGTGATTTATGGTTCAGTGGACATCTTTTTGGGTCATTTTCCAAACTCCATCCTTTTTTAAATTGAGATATGGACATGAACTTGTGCAAACTCCGGGAGATAGTGAGGGACAGGGAGGCCTGGCATGCTGCAGTCGATGGGGTCGCAAAGAGTCGGACACGGCTGAGCGGCTGAACAACAGCAGCAGCAGCAGGTGGCTTACGGTGCTGTGGTGATTTCTGCTGCACAGAAAAGTGATTCGGTTACACACACATATACATTCTTTTTCATGTTCTTTTCCATCATTGTTCATCACAGGACGTTGAATATAGTGCCCGGTGCTATACAGCGAAAGAAAGAAAGTGAAGTCGCTCAGTCTTGTGTGACTCTTTGCAGCCCCATGGACTGTAGCCTACCAGGCTTCTCTGTCCACGGGATTTTCCAGGCAAGGGTACTGGAGCGGGTTGTTATTTCCGTAGGACCTTGTTTTTATCCATCCTGAAGATGATAGTTTGCATCTGCTGACCTCAACCTCCCAACACATACTTTCCCTAACCCCTCCCCCTGGGCAACCCCAAGTCTCTCCTCTGCGTCCACGAGTCTGTTTGTTTTGTAGAGAAGTTCACTTGGGTCCTACTTTAGATTCCACATGTGAGTGATGTTATATGATATCTGCAGTTGCAGTTAACACCTGATATATTCTTAAGTGCATCTCAGGCTGTTCTGCTTTCTAAGCTGTCTTTGCTATTATCTCGGTAAACTTGTGCTCACACAGACTTTGCAATGTCTTGAAAAACTATTTGCTAAGCAGAGGTCCACCTTGACCCAGAACCTACTTAAACAATCCCAGATCAGCAGGTGTGTCCTTGCTGGTGATGGACGTTGGCTGGTGGCTGTGAACGGCACGGCTCCTGGCTGTGGTTCAAGGCTGGCTGGGCAGCAGGCGGTGGAACGTCCCACGGTCAGCAGTGCTGTTTCCTGGGTGCCTGCTCATCCTAATTCCTGCCGCTTTCCTCGTGTTGGCCCCGGGCTGTTCCACACACGTTGTCCCATCAGGTCTCCGTTGCCACGTGACCGTGAAATGAGCAGGCTTGGGGTCCCAGGGCTGGTGAGAGGAAGCTGACCCTGGCCTTCCTGACCTTTAGCCTTAACTGATCTGTGTCCCATCACGCTGCAGAGAGTCAGCAGGGTGGGCATCGACCCCCACCGTGTCCAGATATGGGAACCCAGCTGCAGGGGAGGATGGCGTCATCTGTCCTCAGGCGGGTCCCAGTGAACAGCGGAGTGGGGCGTGGTCTTGGTCCCGACCCTGAGCGGGCAGCGGCCCACATCCCCACCGGGCATCCCCTGAGAAGACAGACTCGGCTGGAGCCTTTCTCAGAGCCAAGCTCGCTCCTGCAGGAAGTGCCTCCATCTCCCGGAACGCCCCGCCCTCGCCGTCCCTGCCCAGATCCCAGTGAGAACCAGGACAAAGAGCCCTGGTCACGATGCCTCAACAGCCGGGTGCAGACCCCGGCTCTCTCTCCCCCCAGTTCAGAGATTCATTTGGCCGAGACCGTCCAGCCCTGAGGGCGCAGGCCGTCCTGCACTTGCCCGCAAAGGAGCCCACCCCTGGTACCCTCAGATCCACCCCCTCGCAGGGCTGGGGGACCACGCCCAGGTCAGAAGTCTCCGAAAATCAGCATTTTTCCCCTTAAGTGAAATTCACACGAGGCCTGTCCAAGTTCCTCTTGGCATTTTAATGCTTTAAAAGCTTCAGCTTGCTCTCTGGGTCAATTTTCTTCCAACAAAATATTAAAATGAAGCTTTGAAAGCCTGCACCATGGACTGAGCGCCAGACCAGGCCATCAGAGCCCAGCGTTGCATCATGCAGGTGTAAATATTTAAAGAGGTGCCAGGGAGCAGAGAGCTCTGGGGAAGGGTGGGCCTGGGACTGGGGCGGTCGTGGGTGCCGGGAAGGACGTCTGCAGGTCTGCCTGATGGGAGCACCTAGCTGGGAGCCGCCTGAACCTCGGGTCGCTCCTGACAACAGCCCCAAGGTCCAGCGACGGGGCGGATGGCCACGCCAGTCCTGCCAGCCACCCTGCCGGTCCTCTCAGACCTGGGAGGAGGGGCCGTGATGGGCCCAACTTTGCGATGGAGGGTAGGGGACCGAGGCACACGGAGACCTGCCCGCGTGCAGTCCGACACCAGCCAGGACACCCTGATTTCGCTTTTTCTTTTGTGTTTTGGTCTCAGTCTCAGAACACAGACCCGTCGGTCCAAACTCCTCGTATCACTGAAGGGCAACTGGGGCCCAGACTTGTCCAGAGAGGCGGGGCAGCAGGGAAAACCGAGTCTGACTTTGTTTCTCAGGCATTCATTCATTCGTGCAATTGTCCATTTCACAGACGTGCACGGCTCAGAGTGGATGCCCAAATCAGCGAGTGAGTGAATGAAATCTGCTCAGTGCCAAGCGCAGTGCTGGACACCAGGGCCCGGAGGTGGAGGGGCATGGGTCCCCACCCAAAGAGTGGAGTGGGGAACACAGGCTCCCAGGAACCCTGCCAGGAGCAGGCGCTGGGGCGGGCGCTGGAGGCGTGACGTCGGGGCTGTCCACCTCTGGGCGCGCAGACGGCCTGGGGGAAGGATCGGGGATGGAGCCTCTGGGGCGGTCAGCAGGCGGGTACGTCTGAGAGGCTGGTCCTTGGCAACATGCGCAGAAGCACCAGGCTTCCCGAGAAGACACGCCCCATATTGTCGAATGCCCTACACTAGCGGGCGTGCGTTCGGGCCAGCCGGTGGCTTCCCTCGCCCGCTATGTCAGGGTGGCCTGGCTCCGGCCACCCTTGGTGGGGAGCTCCTTTGTCCTCTCTCCTCTGCTGGGGGCTGTCCCTCCACCCTGCCTGTCTCCTCACATTCCCACCTGCAGGAACCATCCCTTCGCTGGGAGCAGGCTGGCTCTGTGAAGAGATGGAACCGGGAGCCCTGGGCCTGATCTTGGCCGATGATTCCTTCCTCTGATTTTGGTCTCCTCGTCTGCACCGTGGGGACAGTAGCAAAGACTCCCCCTCCGGTCCGTGCCCGGCTCACGGTGAAGCCAGAGGGGGTGTGTCTGTCCCCTCCTTCGTGCATCTCTGCTCTGTTCGGGGCCAGGGCCCCCACCCTCTGACACGGGCAACCTGATGAAAGGACGACCAGGGAAAGGAAGGGTCCCGACGCCAGGGCAGAAGAGCAAGCTGCGTTCCGGAGGGCCCTCGGGGTGCTCTCTAGGAGGGGTCCCCGGGGCAATCGTTCCATGGGGGTTGCATTTGGTGAGGGGCGAGGACACTGCAGCCTCCCAGCCAGGCTGGGCAAGGGGTGGAAGCCCGCCTTCTGTGTCCCCAGCCTGTGAAGGAGGGCCTGGCTGTCCTGCCCGCTCCAGGCTCAGCCCCACAGCAGCAGACCCTCCAGGATGTCCCCAAGTGAACTCCAAGGCAGGAATTTACATCCACGAGGAAACTACCCAGGGAAGGGGCCACAGGTGGCTAGAATACGTGCGACGACTATTTGTCTTGTGATCAAACAGTTTCTTGACGTCTTGAAACGTCTTCCACCTTCTGGAGCCCGGGGCAAGGAATCCAGGGGTTTAACCTTCGGGGAAGAGCTCTTGGCAGCAGTGGAATTTCAGCAGAGACTTGGGGCGTCTGCAGAGAGGTCATCTGGAACGGGGTTGGGGTGCTGCACAGGGAGGGCTTCACGCCCGCAGGTGCATAAACCAGCTACGTGGCTCACTGCCCAGATGAACAGAAAGCATGAGTTCTGACGGCTCCAGATCCTGGACTTTTGCAGATCTTGGGAGCTGTCACTGCTCCCCACGTCCATCCTGCACCCCCACCCCTTGGCTGCACCCTGTCAGCTGAAAGTGTGTCTCAGTATGGCTGCTCCCCAGCCATCCCCCTCCTCACCCCCACGCTTCTCTTCTGCAAAATCAGATTCACGCAGCAGCTTAGGACACCGATTTCTAGAATCGCAGCCCTCTGGAGCAGTGGCCAAGCACAGCAGGGCCTGCTGCCGCTGACCCAGGCTTCAGGGTCAGCAGAGGTCACTGTCCCACCCCGATTAGCGTATGAAGCGCTAGTTACCAGCCTCATAAAGCATCTTCATCAACAACCCAAGATTCGCTAGAAATGAGCCAAAAGCCTGGAGCCCTCTGGGAGACGGGGCCTCATACAGCCCAAGTGGCCTCGAGGGGCCAGCGCGTAGGATGTCGTCAACAAGGCCACCGTCCAGCCTGGCTCAAGCTGCCCTTTCCCTGGTTCCCCGCACGTGGGCTGATGCCTAGGGAGCCTGGACACAGGAGGGCCAGGACAAAGCTGGTCCCACCTAGCATGACCCTGACAGCGACGCTCAGGCCAAGGCAGTCAGCACGCCGACTTTACAGACGAGGGAGCCAAGACCCAGAGAGGCCCAGAGACTCACCTGAAGTCGCACCGTGAAGGCATGATGGGGCCAGACCCGCCCCAAGAGCCCTTGGTCTCTAATTGCAGCCTCCCGGACTTGGTCTTCTCGTGAGTCTATTGACACGTGACTGAACCATCTTACAGAACTTTCTAGACTTAACCCCTAGACGGATGCCCTCAGCAGGGCCCCCTGCCCTGCTGGAAATGGTCCAGATCTCCGCCATTCGACACGGTGGCCTCCCGTGGCTGTTGAGCCTTAAAATGCTGCTGTGTACAAGGAGCTGAATTTCCAAATGCGGTGAATTCTGCTTCATTTGGCTGCGAGGAGATGCATGAGGCTGCCGTGGACAGCGCCGCTCTGGACGACACCCCACAGGTTACCCTAGGATTCCTCCAAGGCCAAAACCATGGCCCCAGGTCCCCCTGGGAGGCCCTCGAGGAAGCTGCCAGGCCCCAGGGCTCCTGGAAGGTCCCATGCTAAGTCCGGCTGCGACGAGCCCATCTCCCCCCCCACGGGAGGCTCTGTGGGACCCCTGAAGGGCCACAGTGCCAGCAGCCAGCTCTGGCCAGGGTCCCAGGTGCTGCCTCCCTCACACGTCCCCAGGGCTCAGCATCACCCCAAGGGGTAGCTGCTCACTCCAGAAATCAGAAGAGCCACAGCAGCTATAATAACTTTCTGAAAACCTGGCGCACAGGCGGCAGTGGGCAGGCCCAGGCAGGCCGCACCGCCGAACGGCCCACATTTCCTGCTAAACAGCCCCCTGGTGCACGGAGACTTCCAGGAAGATTAAGCTGAAAACTGGCTTTTCCGGAGTCGGCAGCCAGAGGAGAGGAGGTTGCCATGGAAACAGCATCTGGCCCATTCGGGTGAGTTTTAGAAGCGAAGAAACAAGGGGAACACAACGAAGCCCCAGCGTTGGCCTCCTGCGCTCCCTGGACGCGTGTGCCCGGCCCAAGGAGGCGGAGGGAATGTTTTAAAACAAACCATCTAGGATTGGTTTATGGCCCCAGTGCACCGAGCCCGGCTCTGACCGTGTTGTTGCCAAAAGGCAACATCAGGTGTTTGCGTCTGGACAGCGAACGGGGAGGGGAGACTGGCCCTTCTGCAGCTGCCGCTTCCCACGAGTCCAGCGCCTCCAGAGCCTCCGGCCGAGACAGGGTGCGGGGTGCTCTCAGCCCCTAGCCCCCTGCGGCCTCGAGAGAGAAGGAGTCACACAGACACCCACTGGCCCAGCAGAACACCCGGGCAGGGGGACTCACAGTGAGTCGCCGCGTGTCCATCACAGACGTGCGTGGATACATTCAAAACAGAAATATTCATCTATTCAGTACGTGTAGGTACACATCTGCACACACACACGTGAGCTATTATTTACGCAGAAACAGCAGGGACCAAGCCCTGCAGTCGGGGAGGTGTAGGCTGTGTGAGCTCGGAAGAGACCTCACCAGATCCAGGGCAGGAGGGAACGTGCCAGGGAGGCTTCCTAGAGGCGGCGGCATCCAAGCCAAGTTGTGCAGAGTGGCTCAGCCATGGGGAGAAGGAGCAGGTGGAGAGGCAGACGGCCCAAGGGCCCCTGAGCGAGGACCTGAGTGGTGTGCAGCCTGGCCTGAGCAGGTGACAGGGGCAGCACGGCTGAGGGCTGGGCAGGGCTGTTCTCCGGGCCCCCCGAGCAGGCGGGAGTTTGGGGTCCAGCTCCTCCCAGCCAGAGCCCGAGGTCCCCAAGAAGGTGCTGAGGCGTGAGAACCATCCCCAAGGGCTGGGAGGGCGCTGAGACCGAGGTGGACGCGAGGCCGGGTCTTCAGACGGCCTCTGAGGGAGGCAGGGTTGGGGTGCTGGCCTCGGCCAATGAAGGCCAGCGAGCTGGAGGCTGGAGGCCCATGGGGGACCCAGGGGAGCCAGAGGCTGGGTGTGCTGCCCGGAAGGAAGGTCAGGAGACAGCCCGACACAGAGACACAAGGCGATGCGGAAAGGGGTCCCGGGGTCTGTGGGAGGCGGGCCGGGCGGGGAGCTGAGAGCCCGCCCCTGGAGGGTCCTGGAGGGAGAGCCAGTGCCTTGCAAGGCTCTTCCAGCTGCACACCCCTTGTTTCCAGGCAAATGCAGACTTTCAAAGGGGCAGTTATTTCCAAATCAAACTCCGTTAAGTCATAGACACGCTGCAGGGGGGCCCCTTCCAGGGCCCGAGAGGGGGCTGTTGTCTAACACTCAGAAGTGAGCTGTCCTAGAAAGCGCACGTGATGACACAGCAAGAGACTGACTGGGAAGGGGCGCCGGGCGGGGAGCAGCAGGGAGCGGGGCCCGGGGGCACGGCTCTGCGTCAGGGCTCGGAGGCTCGGGCTTTCTGGTGGCGGGGTTGCTTTCCCGGCTGTCTCAGGCCCCCTCCTGGGGGCGTGGGCATCACTCGGCAGAGACGGATCCTGGGAGGACGTGTGGACTCGCGTCCTCTGTCTGCTTTGGACCTTTCCCGGATTCTTCCAGCTGGTGGTAGCTTGTTGGCCCCTCATTCCCTCCCAGGGCCTCCTGTTGTAACAGAACTCATGCAAGTGGTCACTCTGCGCCTGGCCAGGACGGGCAGCTTCAGTCAGCATTGCCCTGACGGATACTCATCTCAGAACGCCATGGGAACATACTGGAAAACCCCCAGAAGCATCAGCGCCCAGAGTCCCACCCTCGGGAGGACTGACGGGCCGTGCCTGTGTGAGGGCCTTTCCAACTGTCCCGACACTGGCTCAGCACTGGCCATCTGCACAGCGTTCTCATACACGCAGGCCATCGCCTGGGCCCCCGCCACGCCCCTCACCATTGTCGGGAATGCACAGGTGGAGGAAGGCGTCTCTTCTCCTCGGGAGTCCTCTCCTGCACCCGGTCCTCACTCCGGGGCAAGGACGGTGCTCTTGGGCTGACTGTCTCAGGCGTTGCCCCGTGGAGTCCTGAGGTCACATCTCTCATCTCGTCTTGGACAATCGGGACAAAGGACAGCCACTTCTTCAGTGCTCTCAGCTGTAAGGACATGCTCGTCCCCAAGGCCAGCACATCTGAACAGCACCTACCTTCCTATGACACTCAGGTTCAGTTCAGGTTCAGTTCAGTTCGGTTCAGTCGCTCAGTCGTGTCCGACTCTTTGCGACCCCACGGACTGCAGCACGCCAGGCCTCCCTGTCCATCACCAACTCCCAGAGTTTGCTCAAGCTCATGTCCATCGAGTCGGTGACGCCACCCAACCATCTCATCCTCTGTTGCCCCCTTCTCCTCCCACCTTCAATCTTTCCCAGCATCAGGGTCTTTTCCAATGAGTCACTTCTTCGCATCAGGTGGCCAAAGTATTGGAGTTTCAGCTTCACCATCAGTCCTTCCAATGAGCACCCAGGACTGATCTTCTTTAGGATAGACTGGCTGGATCTCCTTGCAGTCCAAGGGACTCTCAAGAGTCTTCTCCAACACCACAGTTCAAAAGCATCAATTCTTCGGCGCTCAGCTTTCTTCACCATCCAACTCTCACATCCATACATGACCACTGGAAAAACCATAGCCTTGACTAGACGGACTTTTGTTGGCAAAGTAATGTCTCTGCTTTTTAATATGCTATCTAGGTTGGCCATAACCTTCCTTCCAAGAAGTAAGCATCTTTTCATGTCATGGCTGCAATCACCATCAGCAGTGATTTTGGAGCCCAAAGAAATAAAGCCTGTCACTGTTTCCATTGTTTCCCCATCTATTTCTCATGAAGCGATGGGACCGGATACCATGACCTCACTTTTCTGAATGTTGAGCTTTAAGCCAACTTTCTCACTCTCCTCTTTCACTTTCATCAAGAGGCTTTTTAGTTCCTCTTCACTTTCTGCCATAAGGGTGGTGTCATCTGCATATCTGAGGTTATTGATATTTCCCCCGGCAATCTTGATTCCAGCTTGTGCTTCCTCCAGCCCAGCGTTTCTCATGATGTACTCTGCATATAAGTTAAATAAGCAGGGTGACAATATACAGCCTTGACGTACTCCTTTTCCTATTTGGAACCAGTCTGTTGTTCCATGTCCAGTTCTAACTGTTGCTTCCTGACCTGCATACAGGTTTCTCAAGAGGCAGGTCAGGTGGTCTGGTATTCCCATGTCTTTCAGAATTTTCCACAGTTTGTAGTGATCCACACAGTCAAAGGCTTTGGCACAGTCAATAAAGCAGAAGTAGATGTTTTTCTGGAACTCTCTTGCTTTTTCGATATTTTAACAGATGTTGGCAATTTGATCTCTGGTTCCTCTGCCTTTTCTAAATCCTGCTTGAACATCTGGAAGTTCACGGTTTACGTATTGCTGAAGCCTGGCTTGGAGAATTTTGAGCATTACTTTACTAGCATGTGAGATGAGTGCAGTTGTGTGGTAGTTTGAGCATTCTTTGGCATTGCCTTTCTTTGGGATTGGAATGAAAACTGACCTTTTCCAGTCCTGTGGCCACTGCTGAGTTTTCCAAGTTTGCTGGCATATCGAGTGCAGCACTTTCACAGCATCATCTTTCAGGATTTGAAATAGCTCAACTGGAATTCCATCACCTCCTCTAGCTTTGTTCGTAGTGATGCTTTCCAAGGCCTACTGACTTCACATTCCAGGATGTCTGGCTCTAGGTGAGTGATCACACCCTCGTGATTATCCGGCCAATTTGCTTCTTTGGGAGAGAACGCGCTCTTTATCATCCAGGACGTCCGGCTCTTTATCATTAAACCTGTGCTTCCCGACTTTTCTGCAGCTAAGACTAGTTGTAGTTTCTCCGAATCCACATGGACCAAGACCCATAAGACAAAGTGAAAAAATCATTTTTGAAAACCCATAAATTCTAAGTTCCAACATTTTATTATTAGCTTCAGCAGACAAAGTGGCCCTGCCAGATTGCTCCGGGTTTCCCAGTTCATGACCGCGCTTACCGGCAGCTCACGGGCCACCTGGGTGGGGCTGGCTGACCATGGGCTTGACCTGTGCCCAAGAACAACAGCTTCATCTGCATTCCAGTCCCTCAAGGTCAGCAGCGCAGCAGCTCTTGCAAGGCATTCACATTTGTTCCGTTCTGTTTTGGCCACACTGTGCAACCTGAAGGATCTCAGCTCCCCAACCGGGGACTGAACCCACACTCCTTGCAAAGCAAGTGCAGAGTCTTAACCACTGGCCCACTGGGGAACTCCCAGCGTTCCATTTTAAAGAAGAGGGACTCAAAGTAGCTCAGCTGGTAAAGAATCCACCTGCAATGCAGGAGACTCCAATTCGATTCCTGGGTCGGGAAGATCCCCTGGAGAAGTGATAGCCTACTCACTCCAGTATTCTGGGTCTTCCCTGGTGGCTCAGCTGGTAAAGAATCCACCTGCAATGCAGGGAACCTGGGTTCGATCCCTGGGTTGGGAAGATCCGCTGGAGAAGGGAACGGCTACCCACTCCAGTATTCTGGCCTGGAGAATTCCACGGACTGTGTAGTCCCCGGGGTCACAAAGAGTCGGACATGACTGATGACTTTCACTTTCAAATTGAGGTCGGTCTGGGACTGTGGGCAAGTCAGGAGGTCCGAGCACAGACCTGGGCCTGAGCTCCCATCCATCAGTGAATCCAGGACACTGAACGTAGGAGGCTCTCAATAAATACTAGCTGTTATTATTATTTTATTGAAAGCTTTAACGGGAGGAGGGCATGGCAACCCACTCCAGTATTCTTGCCTGGAAAATCTCATGGACTGAGGAGCCTGGCGGGCTACAGTTTAGAGGATCGCAAAGAATCAGACACAACTGAAGTGACTGAGCGCATAAAAACTCCGGGAGGCAGTGAAGGACAGGGAAGCCTGGAGTGCTATAGTTCATGGGATCACAGAGTCAGACATGACTTAGTGACTGAACAACGACAGCAAAGTGGAGGGATCTGCCTCCTGTCCAGGTGATGAGGCTTCCTGACAATCGTCCAGCCAGGCAGGGACGCTCACTTTTGTTTCCCAGGGGCTTTTGGGGCCAGAACCGTCTGGACAGCACGCAGGCAGGGGCTCAGATGGAGCAACCGGCTTTGCAGCAGGCACCTCCCGTCCAGAGCTGGAGGCACTGCTTGGGGGCTCCCCCCGGGTCCCAGGACGTGTCCCCCAAGCCAGCTACCTCCCCGCTGGCCATGCACCCACAGCTGGGCCGGTGTGAAGGGGCCCCTGGTGAGAGGGAAGCAGGCAGTGCCCCTGGACTGAAACCAGGCAGACAGATGGCACAGGACAGCAGGTGGCCGCCCACCCATCATACCCAGGGCCGGGCACACTGGCACACACACAGCCTGGCAGAAACGCCTCAGCCCAGCTGCTGGGGGGCCCAGGCTGGGAGATGCCGGGGCCCCCCCACCAGAACATCCGCAGTTAAACACCATCCTCGCTGATTCCTCCATGGGCTGCCTGTGTGTGTAATGGGTGCAGGCATTGGGGAGAGAATTGGCGGCACCAGGGAAGCATTTATTCCTGAGAAACAACTCTCATAACGATGGCCTTGTGGTTTGACCTTTATAAGCTCTGTCCATTTTGTAGGCCAGTAGAACACAATTTAACTGGTTCTGAAATCTGTTTCCTAGACTGCAGTCCTAAAAGCCCAAATGAACCCCTCTTTATTTCAATCATGTCTCCAACTCTGAAATTTTGATTAACAATGTAGACCCCCAGGCACGTACATACACATACACATCTCCAAACCCTATGAAGACAAGAGAGTTGCTTCCCACACTTCCTTGTGTATAATTGGCACAGTCGGTTATTCAGATGGATGGATGATGGAAGGACAGGTGGGTGGACGGATGGGTAGTGGGGTGGATGAGTGGGTGGATGAATGCATTGGTGGGTGGGTGTGCAGATGTATGGATGGGTAGATAGGTGACTTTCCCTGCCCCTTGTCCTGAAACCGGCCATCTCTCCAAGCAGCCCCGATTCCTCCTGGAAGGAAGACACTGAAAACCAGGATCTGATGTATGTGGGTGGATGGATGGTTGGATGGATGATGGATGGATGGATGATGGATGGATGGTAGGTGGATGGATGGATGGATAGTTGATGGAAGGATGGATGGATGGATGGATGGATGATTGGATGATGGGTGGTAGGGTGGATGTATGGATGGATGATGGATGGATGGTTGGATGATGGGTGGATGGATGATGGGTGGTGGAGTGGATGGTTGGGTGGATGAATGCGTTGGTGGGGGGTGGGTGAGTGTGCAGATGTATGGATGGGTAGATAGGTGGGTATGTGGGTGGATGGATGGTTGGATGATGAATGTATGGATGGATGATGGATGGATGGATGGATGATGATGGGTGGGTGGGTGTATAGGTGGTGGATGGGTGGATGGATAGATGGGTGGGTATGTGGGCAGATGAATGGGTGGATAGGTAGGGGTGTGGATGGATGAGTGGATGGGCCTTCTCCCCACATGTTTGTCTTATGTCCAAGTCTCCTCTTTAATAAGAACACCAGTCCTACTGGAATAGGGCTTACCCTAGTGACTTCACCTGAACTAATTACATCTGCAATGACCCTATTTCCAAATAAGGTTGCATTCTGAGGTCCCAGGGATTAGGACCTCAACCTATGAACTTAGGAGGACACAGTTCAGCCCCTAACTACCTCATTCATTCTTTCGCATCAGTGTGAACTTGCTATTCTCATCTTATTCTCTGGTTGCACCCTGTTACTTTCATTGCTCGTTTTCATGCTAAAGAGCTTGGGAGTCCCTGTGTGCTGACTCCTAGGTCCTCTTGACAGGCCCCCCTTTCTCTGAGCACTTCTTTACTTTCTGGCAGAAAACACCCCTGAGGGTCATTTTGTCCTTCCCTGCTCCTTGTCCTGAAACCGGCCGTCTCTCCAAGCAGCCCCGATTCCTCCTGGAAGGAGGACACTAAAAACCAGGATCTGTGTGCGCTGTGGGCTGCTGGCCCCACAGGGACAGCACGGGGGATCCTCACGGGAACGTCTTCCCCTGATGCTCCGTTCAGCCCCGCGGGCTCACCCGCTGCCTCCACTCTGGACACACGACCCAGGCCCGCAGCATCACCCTCGCACAACACTGCTGGCTCCGTCCTGGGAGACACAGCGCAGCTTCGACACTCGCGCCCCCAGCGCCGCGTATGCGGTCAGGGCGCTGTGCTCAGGCTGACCCGAGTCGTTTCTTCGTGCCTTAACGTGCCTCTGCCACTCACCTGAAACAAGCTAGACCCATCGGTTTGTCTGCTTTCCGTCCTTCCTAATTTGCGGGTGTGTGTATAAATATTGGCAGGATTCAAACGCCAAGACTGTCCCCTTCCAAAAAAACTGTCCCCTAAAGTGTCCTCAGAAGTGGGTTACCCTCAGCCCACTCCCTCCTCCCCATCCTGCCGGAAGCCACACTCCTTAGTGTCTGATTTATCCGGCCTGCGTGTTCCTCCTCCTTCTCTGAGAATAAGTAGATCCACACGGACATGATTCCTTAGTTCTCTTATCACAACTCCAGTCTAAGCAGCCTGTGCACACACGCGCACGTGTGCACACCCGCTCTTGCACTTCACCTGCTTTCACCCACCCAGCGGTTCACAGCTCGCTCCCTGCATCCGTTCTAAGCTGCGAGGTGAGCTCACCCACGTGCACGGTTGGTGCAACCGTGCTCCCACTCCTAGGCAGGAGCACGCAGACTGCTTCCAGTGTGCGCACGTGCAGACCAGGCGGCAGCGAGCGACCCCATGCCCGAGGGGGTCTGTGCCGTCACAGGCGTGGGGTGTTGCTGCTCGGTCTCTCTGCCGTGCCCGACTCTGAGACCCCACGGACCTCAGGGCAAACTCGCAGACGTGGGGCTGCCGGGCCAGCTGAGCACCGGTGTGGCGCCCTGGCAGACACTGACCGGTCACCCCCACAAGGACAGGACCAGTGTTCCCTCCCACTAGCCCCTGCTGCTGACTTTGCAAGATTTGCTAGACAAGGAGGTGATCATGGTGCCCCCCAGACTTTAATTTACACGTCACAGAAGTCTTCTGGGCATCTTCCTGTTTCATTCGTCCTTTCCAGGCAGGTAGCGTGGCCTCCCGGGGGGATTTCACGGCAACCTTTCTGGAGCCCTCATTGATGGCCGGGGAGTTGCCGGGCGCTGTGCTGAGAACTTTGCAGACATATCTCACCTGCCTGTGCAGGTGACCCCATTTTACAGACGAGAACACTGAGACTCAGAGCCGAGAGGCTGCTTCCCGCGCCTGGTTACTCCTGGGCAGGACGCCTGACTGACTCCCGCCCCGCTTCTCTGCCGACGCCGTCCCGGAGGTACTGAGACCCTCCCCGGACGAGAAAGAGGAGGAGACGCGCCCGGCCGTGCCAGCCCAGCCTCAGGGAATCCTCGGCCCGTCCCATGTGGATCAAAGACGCTGGAACGAGGCTGCCCGCCCAGTGGACCCGTCCCTCTGCTCTCCTTACAAAGCCTCCACAAAATGCTCTGATTATGAAATATTGCAGGTCCTCAAGAATTAACATGAAAAACACGCATGTACCCACCACCCAGATTTAGCAGATGCTAACATTTCGCCATATGCTCCAGACCTGTCTTTCTTGACGGAAATCAAGCTTCAGAGACAGATCGCGGGGCCCCGCCCCCTGCCGTCCCCGCCCGCTCTCCGAGGAACCGCCCTCCTGGAATTGCGGCTTCTCATTCCGCGTCACACGTGTGTCCATCAGGTCCGGACGGCGCGGCCCCACAGGGAGGGTCGCAGGGCCTCCTGTCCCTGTGACGCCTGTGCTGCGGCCCCGCCCCCGGCGCAGGGGGCCTCCTGGAAGGCGTGGCTGCACCCACGCGGCCGTCGGGGAGGCGGGTTGAGAGCGGCTCCTCCGCTGGTTTTGCCAAAGCACCTCTGCAGGTCTGTGCCCCCGCAGAGCACACGTGACCACGTCTGGCCGCCATCGTCCGCACTGTCCCATGGCAGGAACCCTTGCGTTTTACTTACATTTGCACAATTCTGGGGGAGGCCACACCCTTGCACACCTCCGTGGGTCACTCTAGCCTCCTGCTCTGACCCCGAGTGCAGCAGATGGAGCCCAGCAGGAACCAGACAGGAGGAGGGGAGCTGAGGGCCAATGAGATGCTATGGGCAGAGCTCGGGGTGACCAGCGGGGAGGGGTGTGGAGCCCAGGCTGGAGGGAGTGGAGCCTGCCAGGAGAGAGATCTCGAAAGAGGGGTGAAGTCTCCTGTACCCCACAGCAGGAAGGAGCCCCACCACCCCCATCTTGATGGCCTGCAGGGCCTCCCGCTGGTCGGTCTGCCCCGAAACCAGAGGGCACAGGAGGCTGAAAGGAGTGATTCCTAGAATCAGCATCCACAGGACATGGACAGAAGGAGGGGAGGGTGGAGAGGGGGCAGAAGCGAAAGCAGACCACCAACACCCAACCTTGGTCCATCCCGGGCAGCGGGGTTAGACTGGGAGTCTGGGGTAAGAGCGGCTGCCCACCTCACTTACATACCAGCTGTGGCCTTGGGCTTGAACTTTCTGAGCCTCAGCTTCCTCATCTCTGAATCAAGAAAACAATGGAGCCTCCTGCCTGGTTGTGGGATGAGAGGAGGCAGTGAAGGGAGGGATGTGAAGCCCTCACACAGACCCTGGTTCCCAAGGAAACCCTCAGAAAGTGGGTGGGGTCCAGGCCAAGTGTCCTCCTCCGGGACAGCCAAAGACAGCCGCGGTGGCTACAGAGGAACCAGATCAAATAGATGTTACAACAACGAGCACAGAAAGGAAACAGTACATGCAGACAACCTATGTGTCCATCAACAAGTGACTGGATAAAGAAGCCGTGGTGCATATCCATGATGGAATATTGCTCGGCCACAAAGAAGGACAGAGGAGCCTGGCAGGCTACAGTCCATGGGGTCGCAAGAGTTGGACGCGACTTAGCGACTAAAGAGAGAGAGAGATAAAAAAAGGAACCCATCTGAGTCAGTTATAATGAGGTGGATGAACCTAGAGCCTACTACACAGAGTGAAGTGAGTCAGAAAGAGAAACACAAACACTGTATGTTACTGCGTGTATACGGAATCTAGAACAACGGCACTGATGAGTCTATCTGTAGGGCACCAATAGAGACGGCAGACAGTGGAGTTCAGGGAAGCTGGCACGCTCTAGTCCATGGGGCCACGAGGAGTTGGACGTGACGTAGCACCTGAACAGCAGCGGTGGAGACGCAGACGTAGAGAACAGACTTAGGGACGCAGTGAGGCAAGGAGAGGGCGGGACGGATTGAGAGGGTGGCGCGGAAACATCCACAGCACCACGCATAAACCAGATCCGCCGGTGGGAGCTGGCGGTCTGACGGAGGGAGCTCAAACCCAGTGCTCTGTGAGGACAAACTAGACGGGTGGGGTGGGGTGGGGTGGGAAGGGGGGGGAGGGAGGGGGACGCGTGTGTACCAACGGCCGATTTGTGTGGATGTGCGGCAGCAACCAGCCCAGTATTGTAAAGCAATTATCCTCCAATTAAAAGTAAACATTTTTTTAAAAAAAGGAATTAGAAAGGACCCCACACAGAGCAAAATGTCCATTTCACCAAGACGCTGTGACAGTTCTAGGTGTGTGCGCTGCTCCAGTCCACGAGGACAAACCCGACAGCCCTCCGAGAGGAAGGGACAGAAGCCCCGGGGCGGCAGAAGGGGCTCACCCCCCTCGCTCGTAGCTGACGGATGCAGCATATCAGAACCTCGGTGGGGACACGGCAGATTTTAATAACCCAGGTAACACACACATGTCAACAGAAAGTTCGACCTAGAACCCTGAAACTTCAGATTACACATTTTTTTCCAGTATAAAAGGAAGTGTTTTTAAAATTTGATGACATACTGGGATGAAAGCAAGTCTCAACAAATACAAAAGCTTTAGAAACAAGAACACTGTTCTCTGAACGCAAAGCAATTAGGTCAGCGATCAGTGACAAAAGGAAAACCTGAAACACTGTACGTGGGGAATCGAGAAACGATCCTAAATAACTCATGGTGCAAAGAAGGCACCAAAATAGAAGTCAGAATATATTTAGTACTGAAAGGTAACAAAAACACTACGTCAAAACTTAAGGAATGAAACTACAACAGTATTTACAAGGAATTTTATAGTGTTAAATGACTATTTTAAAAAGAAGAAAAGCTGAAAATATGTAAACTATGTATCTGCCTAAAATGTCAGCCAAAGATCAAGAGGCCAAAACAAAGTGCAGAAATGAAAGAACAAAAAATACACCAGAGAGAGTCGGGGACAGACTAACTCACAGGGAGAGAGTCGGGGACAGACTCACTCACAGGGAGAGAGTCGGGGACAGACTAACTCACAGGGAGAGAGTCGGGGACAGACTAACTCACAGGGAGAGAGTCGGGGACAGACTAACTCACAGGGAGAGAGTCGGGGACAGACTAACTCACAGGGAGAGAGTCGGGGACAGACTAACTCACAGGGAGAGAGTCGGGGACAGACTAACTCACAGGGAGAGAGTCGGGGACAGACTAACTCACAGGGAGAGAGTCGGGGACAGACTAACTCACAGGGAGAGAGTCGGGGACAGACTAACTCACAGGGAGAGAGTCGGGGACAGACTAACTCACAGGGAGAGAGTCGGGGACAGACTAACTCACAGGGAGAGAGTCGGGGACAGACTAACTCACAGGGAGAGAGTCGGGGGAAAAAACAAACTAATTCACAGGGGAGAAAATGGGTAAACGAGACAAATCTTTGGAGATATTGATCAAAAGATATACCCATCTGAATGCAGAGTTCCAAAGAACAGCAAGGAGACATAAGAAAGCCTTCCTCAGTGATCAATGCAAAGAAATAGTGGAAAACAATAGAATGGGAAAGACTAGAGACCTCTTCAAGAAAATTAGAGATACCAAGGGAACATTTCATGCAAAGATGGGCACGATAAAGGACAGAAATGATATGGACCTAACAGAAGCAGAAGATATTAAGAAGAGGTGGCAAGAATACACAGAAGAACTGTACAAAAAAGATCTTCATGACCCAGATAATCACAATGGTGTGATCACTCACCTAGAGCCAGATATCCTGGAATGTGACGTCAAGTGGGCCTTAGAAAGCATCACTACGAACAAAGCTAGTGGAGGTGATGGAATTCCAGTTGAGCTATTTCAAATCCTAAAAGATGATGCTGTGAAAGTGCTGTACTCAATATGCCAGCAAACTTGGAAAACTCAGCAGTGGCCACAGGACTGGGAAAGGTCAGTTTTCATTCCAATCCCAAAGAAAGGCAATGCCAAAGAATGCTCAAACTACCACACAATTGCACTCATCTCACATACTAGCAAGGTCATGCTCAAAATTCTTCAAACCAGGCCTCAACAGTATGTGATCTGAGAACTTACAGATGAGCAAGCTAGATTTAAAAAAGGCAGAGGAACCAGAGATCAAATTGCCAACATCCATTGGATCATAGAAAAAGCAAGAAAATTCCAGGAAACAAGAGACAGGAGAACTAAAAATATTGGGGAGACTTCCGTGGTGGTTCAGCGGTTAAGGGTCTGCCTTCCAACGCGGGGGTGCAGGGGACGCAGGTTCAGTCCCTGATCAGAGAGCTGAGACCCCGTGTGCCAAGGGGCCTTGGGGTCCACACACCCCAACTGCTGAGCCCGCGTGCTCTGGGGCCCCAACTAGAGAGAAGCCCACACCCCTGGCGAGGATCCCACGGGACCTGACACAGTCAAAGTTAAATAAATTAAAAAAAATTTTTAATAAAAACCTTAGGAATGAAAACATAATTACATATGTAACTGTGATTAAATGGCTGACAGGACATTTTATCAATAAACAGAAGCTTTATGCCAATATATTTGAAAGCTTGGATGAAACTGACAAATTCCTAGATAAAATACACCTTTCAAAACTGACTCCATGAGAAATAGAAAACCTAAACAGCTGTGGGAAGCACGGGTTCCATGGACCTGCAGAAATGGCTTTTAAAAGAAGGGGGGTTTTCAGTACAAGAGCCTGCTACAATTCACTAGAAACAGTGAAGAAGAAGGAAAACAAAACTAGTTCTGTTACTTTACGCTGTTAAAAAAAAAAATCCAAGCGGATTAAAGAGATCGTGTAAAAATTCTATAGAAGAACATGAAGAGAATATGGAAGAATTATAAGGTGGAAATATATTCATATAGAAAAAAGAAGTCTGAGTTCTAAATAGAAGAAGACATCCGAGTCCAAAATGATTCTCTCTGGGATAGGAAGGAGAGGAGTGGGAAGGAATGCAACTAAGATCTGTAATATTTTGACATTTTAGACAGTTAAGTACAAGTAAAGTTAATTCAAAAAAAAAATTAAAGGCAGGATCGAGGGTGGCCAGGACCATGGCTGTGCCCAGTCACCTCCAGCCCCGCAGCCACAGGAAAGGTGAGGGCAGCAGGGATCCGGGCCCCCCACCCGCCAGCAAGCCCGCCGCTCACCCCGGGGGTCTCTGTGCTCTCCTGCGCCAGCAGGCTGGGCGCACTCGCCAAGGGCCCGGGAAGACCTCAGCGCCGGGACTCGGCCTGCGGCCTGGGCTGCGTCTGGGGGCACGCAGGGAGGGGTGTGTACGGCTGGACTCACAAAGGGCCTCGCTTATACATCAGCAGAGACCACCCGAGGCGCGGGGTCCGTGGGAGCCGCGTGCAGGGTGCGGTCTGTCAGTGGAGCTGCTCGTATCAATTTGCTCAGCTGTGACACACACAGGGTTGTTCTGGCTGAGAGAGAGAATAAACGCCAGCCCGGCATTTTCTTGCTGGTGGAGCTGAAAGCTCTCCCAGGGCCTGCCAGAGGCAACAGGCAGCGGGGGCCTCCTCCAGGAAGATCAACTCTTCCATCAGGCTCCGCGGTCCCCCAGCCATGGGCCCTTGGATGTGGCCCCCTCTGGGAGCGGACAGGACCCCTGAACACTCGGGGCTGGGGGCTGTGGTCCAAGGAAGAAGGGCTGGAGGGGCGCGTGTGGCTGCAGCCGGGCGCCTGGACACAGGGCAAGTGGGCAGGGTCTGGAAGGAGGGGGGCCCTCTGAGCAGGGGAGCTGGGGGAGGGGCCGGTGGGCAGCAGGGACGCCGTCCAGGAGGGAGCTGGCCACGGCCGAGGCAGGATGAGTCCGCAGACGGAGGCGAGGGCCCGCTAGAGCTCAGGATATTCCTGGAGGACGTGGGGCTCAGTGGGGGCGGCCCTCTCTTGCCTGCAGGTGACTTTACAAGGCGATGAGGCAGGTGTCTGGTCAGGGACTTGCATCCTACATTACATTTAAAAAAAAAGTACAACTCAACAGTGAAAAGACAAATAACCCAATTTTAAAATGGGCAGAGGACTAGTGTTTCTCCAAAGAAGATACACAAGTGGCCAACGGGCAGATGCGAAGATGCTCAGCATCATGTGTCATCAGGGAAATGCAAATCAAAACCAAAAGGGGTACCAGCAGGATGGTGCTAATCAAAGTGACAGGTAATAACAAGTGTTGGCAGGGACGAGGAGCAACTAGAGGCTCGTACGGGGCTGCCGGGGATGGAAAATGATGCGGCTGCTTTGGAAAACAGTCTGGCAGTTCTTCAGTTAAACCCAGAATTCCTATGTGCCCCAGCAATGCTACTGCGAGGTATCGCCCAAGAGAAATGAGAGCGCACATCTGCACACAAACTGGGCATGGATGCCCACAGCAGATACCCACAGCAGATGCCCACAGCGGATACCCACAGCAGATGCCCACAGTGGATACCCACAGCAGATGCCCACAGTGGATACCCCCAGCAGATGCCCACAGTGGATACCCACAGCGGATGCCCACAGTGGATAGCCACAGTAGATGCTCACAGCAGCTTCCCATGATGAGCAGGAGGTGGAGTCAGCCCACAGTCTGTCGGTGGGTGGGCAAACAAACAATGCACGGTCCATCCATACAGCGGAATATCGTGTCTGACTCTTTGCCACCCCGTGGACTGCAGCACACCAGGCTCCTCTGTCCTCCACTGTCTCTCAGAATTTGCTCAAATTCGTGTCCATCGAGTCGGTGATGCCATCTAACCATCTCATCCTCTGCCACCCCCTTCTCCTTTTGCCTTCAGTCTTTCCCAGCATCAAGGTCTTTTCCAGTGAGTCAGCTCTTCTTATCTGGTGGCCAAAGTATTGAGCTTCAGCATCAGTCTTTCCAGTGAAAATCCAGGGTTAATTTCTTTTAGGATTGACTGGTTCAATCTCCTTGCTGTCCAAGGGACTCTCAAGAGTCTTCTCCAGCAGCACAGTTCAAAAGCATCAGTTCTTCAGCACTCAGCCTTCTTTATGGTCCAACTCTCACATTCATACATGACTACTGGAAAAACCATAGCTTTGACTATATGGACCTTTGTCAGCAAAGTGATGTCTCTGCTTTTTAATACGCCGTCTAGGTTTGTCACAGCTTTCCTTCCGAGGAGCAAGCGTCTTTTAATTTCATGGCTGCAGTCACCGTCCACAGTGATTTCGGAGCCCAGGAAAATAAAATCTGTCGCTGCTTCCAGTGGACTATTATTCAGCCATTAAAAGGAGTGGAGTGTTAATACCTACAGCATGTGTCAGGACACATCGTGCTGAGTCAAAGAAGCCAAGCGCAGAAGGCCACGTGTTGTCCGACTTCCTTTCTCTGCAGCGTCCTGAGTAGCAAGTCCACACAGAGCGTCCAGGGGTTGTTTAGGGCCAGGAGGAGGGAATTAGGAGTGCCTGCCAAAGAGTAGGGGGCTCCTTGTTGAGGTAATACAAATGCCCTAACTTGATCATGTACATGGTTTCACAACACTGTGAATATACTAAAAATCCTTGAATTGTACACTTCCAATGGATGCATTGTAAGCAATGTGATTATATCTCTAAAAAGCTGTCACAAAAAAGAGAACTTCACAGTTCATCCTGTATTTGTTACCATTATTTTGGTGTTACAGAATTTCATCAAAAGCTACACACAAAAAAATACATTGGGATGTGAACGAATGTTTAAATCAATTCCTAGTTCATTTTTCAAAGGGAGTTAGGCCATCTCCATGTCTCCCAGGGTCCGGTGAAGAGGACTCGGGTCTCCTGGGTTTCATCACAGCCTGGACACTGACTGCAGGGTCAGTGGGTGAGATGCTGCCCCTCTAAGCCTCCCTGTCCTCAGCTGAGGGTGGCTCCCTGAACCTTCCGGGCTGCCAGGGGAATGAACAGGAATACGATATGACCCCCAAACCATGATGCTTCCTGCAGGCCACCCACAGCGCAGCCCCATCAGCACCCACACGTGGGGGCCACACGGGTTTTCTGGAACGGGAGCGGGGGTGGGTAAGGGTGTCACCCATCCCCAGGAACTCCTGTCACTAACACGGGTGGGCGAAGTGGGGTCTTCCCTGGACAAGCTGAGCACTCGGGGGCTCCCTGCCCGGCCCCACCGTCTCCCAGGGACTGCAGTCACAGCCCCTCCGCCCTGCCCGGGGCAGCAGGTGACACGCACACAAAACGTGCTTGGAGAGTCTCGGATCGAGAGCGCGGTGATGGCTGAGAGCGCGGTGATGGCTGAGAGCGCGGTGATGGCTGAGCTCTCCCTCGGCCTTCTCTCGAGTCCTCGCTCAGACAGCTAGAAGGGGGCGGGGGCAGGCTGGCGAGACCGCGACGCTAAGGACAGCCTGTGGAAGAGACAGTAATACCGACAGCAAGCAATAATAATAATAGTCTGCTGAGGGTGCCGGCCCAAACTAGGTGCTTGGCTCCATGCTCTCCCCGGCAGGACCTCAGTCTCTGAGTTACACCGCCCAGGCCCACCCCAGTTCCCACAAGGCCCCTCTCATGGGCCCTGTTTCCCCAGCACTTGTGTACCCTCTACCACGTCTGCCTCCTCCAAGAAGCCTCTCCTGACAAGCCCCGCCTCTGGCTGTCTTTGCCTCCCCTTTGCTGGGGCAACCAGCTCTGCGCGGGCACTCTGCTGGGGCCTCATCCCAACCAGAGACCCAGGGCAGTGGACCTCTTCAGGTATCCCACAGCCCCAGGCAGGGACAGGTCTGCAGGCAAGCCCGGGAAATACACGGAACGGGGAGGATCCTGGGCAGACGCTGCTGGGCCTGGACAGGCCTTGGTGGACAGGTGGGCGGGGGAGGGGTCTGGAGGACAGAGGAGGGGAGGACGGGGTGGGGGGTGCGGATCCCGGGGAGAGGGAGCCCCAGCGCTGAGCCTAAAGGAGCCGGCAGCTCTAGGAGCCGCAGCGGCACGGAGGGGCTGGGGAACAGCACGGACCACTGGACGCGCCCAGAACTTGAAACCTGCCCTGGAGGCCCTGGAGCCCCCGCCCCAAGCCCGCCATCAGAGGTCGGGCATCGTGTGCAGGGACCCCAGCCTGGCCTCCGGCTGTCACGTGGCAGGGCCGGGCCCCCGCAGCCCTGGCCAGGACGCCTCGGGCCAGCCCACCTGCCTTGGGGTCGGGAGGCCACCAGCCGTCAGCGCGGGCATCACGGGCCCCGGGGACCTCCTCGCCATTTCCAACGTGCCTGGTCGGACAAAGCTTATTTACGTTTGTTTTTCCCTTTCCGGTGGTTTCTGTCAGCACCACTGATAGATGGGCACGTGTTGATGGATTTTTCAATCTGCTGCCCATAAAAAGATTGTATTTTGACTACTTTACGGCTTTGTTGTGGTGTGTGCGATCCTGGTGTGATAATTACTGGAGGAACAGCTACAGGCCTGCAGCGGGGGGCGTGGGGAGACGGGACACCAGGGGATACGCGCTTCCCACAGAGCCTGGGGCTCTGTCCCCTCCCGGCCTGTTTCCGGGCTTTCTGGCCCTGGAATGAGAAGCTTCCTGAGCTGAAAAGTCTGGAGACGCTCGAGGGGGTCCTCAGACTTGCTGCCTAGAGTCCGTGATGCTCACCAGCCAGGAGGGAGGCCCTGCCTCTCGACACAGGGAGGCGTGACCAGAGATGGTGCACAGACACATGCGCGCACACATGCACACACATACTCGCACACTCACAATCACACACACTCATACACACACACACACACACACACATACTCATGCACACACACACACATACTCATACACACACTCACACACACACATACTCATGCACACACACTGACACACATACTTGCACACTCACAATCACACACTCACACACACACTCACACACACATACTCATGCACACACACTCATACACATACTCATGCACACACACTGACACACATACTTGCACACTCACAATCACACACTCACACTCACACACACACTCACACACACACTCATGCACACACACTCATACACATACTTGCACACTCACAATCACACACTCACACACACTCACGCTCACTCACACACACATACTCATGCACACACACTCATACACACACATACTCGCACACTCACAATCACACACACTCATACACACATTCACACACATTCATACTCACACACACTCACACTCACATACTCATGCACACACTCATACAAACACATACTTGTGCACACACACAGACACACACTCACATATACTCACACACACTGACACACACTCACACATACTCACACACACACTCACACATATATACTCACACACATTCATACACACACACATACATTCACACTCTCACACACTCACACTAACACACACACAACCCTCCAGGTTGTGGCCCTCCAGGCCGGCCCTGGACGCTGGTGGATCTCACGCACTGGGCAGGTCCGGGCTGGGAGCCGAGGATTTGGGGCCACACCGAGGACACCCTCGGGCTCAGAGGGCTGCTGCGTAAGGACGATCCGGAGCCGCGGACCCTGAAGGACCAGATGCAGAAGAGCTGTCTTGGCAGGGAGGCCAGGCCGTGGGCAGGTCCCCGGAGACCAGGCCCAGGGGAGCCCTGATCGCAGAGCCGGGATGGGCTGGGGGCTCAGGCTGGGGGTGGGGCCACGCCTGGGACCCTCACGTGTGGCCGTACAAACCGACGGGACCTGGGAGCAAAGGCGGAGGCTCGGGGCCCACCTGCACTGGCCTCAGGCCTCCTGCACCCCACTCTTCAGACTCGGTTCCCCGCCCGGAAATGTGGGTCCATTGGGTCCACGGGAGAATGGTGATTTTGAGAAGACCAGCCCTCCAGCACTGACTCTGTGCCCAGCCCTGGCTGAGCCTGTTACACATATGCTTTTTAACCTTTACAAAAAAACCCACAGGTTGGCAGGCCTTCTAATCATCTCCATTCTACAGATGAGAAGACTGAGGCCCAGGGAGGTTAGAGGCTGAGCCACTGAGTGCTGGTCCAGGGTTCAAACCCAGGCATCAGATCCAGTCCTTTCACAGATTGAAGAACTGAAGTGAAGTCGCTCAGTCATGTCTGACTCTTTGCAATCCCATCGACTGTAGCCTACCAGGCTCCTCCATCCATAGAATTTTCCAGGCAAGAGTACTGGAGTGGGCTGCCATTTCCCTCTTTCACAGATTGGATCCAATAAATCGGCACTCAATTACGGCAGGGCTTCGCAAACACTACACTGCCATCCAGAGGCAGAGGCTCCTCTCGGAGCCCAGGACGTCCCCTGAGGTCAGATTCCTCCAGGCTTCCCTCTGGGCATCTCTTCCCACCTAACTGCTGGGGAAAAGCCCAGATGACTCCCAACTCCCGTTCCCATTCGGCTCCTGAAAGCGCCCGGGGCGCCGGGGCCGTGGGCCCAGCCCAGCTGGGAACCCCACCCCCACCCCTCCAGGTCCTTCTCGTCCACATTAAAGGGCCCAGCACCTCTGCCCTGCGGGCCCCACCCCACCCCACCTCCACCTGCCCAGGCGGTTTCCAGTGCCCTGCTGGTGAATAATTTATCATTCACCCGCGAGCAGGGGCAGGGCTCGTAAACAGCTGTAGGTCCGGGGCTGGCGAGCACCCACGCCTGTGTCTGTCTTTCAGCCTTGTAAACCGTTGCCCTGATCTGGTCCAGGATAAATTACCCTTCATGGAGGTGGCCAGGGTGCTCACAGACCGCCATCTCCACAAACAGCAAGGCTGCTGGTGTGCAGGCTCCACCCGCGATGATTCTGAGCAGGTTGCTCTTGTCTTTAATGCAAAGGTGGACCACTTCTAAAGTCACGGTGTGTGAGCCCGAGTCCGGGCGTCCAAGAGATGTGGATCTGCAGGTTCTCCAACCACAGCGCTGGGTCCAGGCAGCCCCTGGCCTCCACAGGTCCCTCGTCCGTGGTTGCTCCTCACTCCTGGCCCCAGGCCCTAACGCTGACCCCTGGGGTCCCACCAAGAGCCCGACGCTCACACCACAGGTCAAACTTCACCGTGCCCCCCGAGACACATGTAGGAGGCGAGGCCATCACACACCCCCCATCCCAAGAGCAGCCAGGAGCAGGGATGTGACCCCAGCTCCACCAATCACAGCTCGTATAGCCTCGGGCCCGTGAACCTCACTCACTGTGCCTCGGTTTCCACATCTATGAAATGAGGATAATGATCCAGTGCAAGGGCTGTGATGAGGAGTGGGCTTCCCGGGTGGCTCAGCTGGTAAAGAATCTTCCTGCAATGCAGGAGATCTGGGTTCAGTCCCTGGGTTGGGAAGATCCCCTGGAGAAGGGAAAGGCCACCCACTCCAGTACTGACAAGTCGGTGCACAGACAAGGCACAGTGGGAACGTGTGCGTCTCATACTAGTTTGCCGTTATTATTAGTATTATTCAAGTTCATTCAACTGCTTCCCACAACAGGACAGACACACTCAGTCTTCTTAGAGTGACGATAACACAGTCTTTCCTTCTGCCACGTGGAGGGGTCTGAGATGTGTGGCTTGGGCATTGGGCTGCAGGTGGCTCCGGGCTGGTTGGTGGGAGTCTGCAAACCCTAGTGAGCCTCCTCGGCCCACCAGGCAGCCCTCCCTCCCATGGCGTTTAGGGTGTGGAAACCCCATCAGGACAGTGTGGTTGGCAACCCCCCCACCCCAGACGGTGGGCCCTGGGGAGGCCAAGTGGTTCCTGGGGATGAGGAAGTCCCTGGGGGTGATAAGGAGAAAACCCCAGCTTGAAGCCCCAGCCCAAGGCTTCTGCCCACAGTGGGGAGATCTATTTCATTACCCCAAACACTCCTCAAAGTGGCAGAAATTTGATTTTTTTTTAAACCCAAGCCCCCAGGGATGGGGAGAGCAGGACAGGGACAGAGCGGCAGCCGATGATCAAAGCCCAGACCCCTCCCGGCCTCCCGGGCTCCAGGCTCCTTTGTGCCACACGTGTGAAGTCCAGCCCAGGGCAGGGAGGGGGTCGGGTTCACACCTTCACCCCTCGGGGTCAGATGGCGGCCAGGCCACCAGCAGGGAGGCGGCAGAGACGGGCGCAGAGACGGGCGCCCGCCCCAGCCAGCGCGACCTCTCGTTGGGGACACTCGCCAGGGATCGGCCGGGTCTTCGCCTTCTTGGCCGCTGTGGTCAGTGCTGGGGCCGGACCCCAGACGGAGGGAGCAGCACTGGGATCCTCTCAGGGGATTTGCCGTCTCCCACTAGGGAAGCGGGAGCTGGGAGCCTCCCACGGGTGCCGGAAGGCTGGGACACCCCGCGGCGCGCGCCCGCACCCGGCCCGAGGCACGGCATGCCGTGCTGACTCACTCGGTCGTGTCCGAGTCTTTGTGACCCCACGGACTGTGGCCCGCCAGGCTCCTCTGTCCGTGGGATTCTCCAGGCAGGAGTACTGGGGTGGGCTGCCGTGCCCTCCTCCAGGGGATCGTCCTGACCCAGGGATGGAACCTGCGTCTCTTACGTCTCCTGCAGTGGCAGGCAGGTTCTTTACCATGAGTGCCACCTGGGAAGCCCGCATGGCAGACAGTAAGCACGTCAGTGAGTTTCCTGGGGCAGCTTAGACAACAGAGTGAAGTCTCACAGGCGAGGCCAGAAGTCCAAGACCAAGGTGCGGGCAGGGCTGGGCCTTCCGAGGCCTCTGACCCGCGGCCGTCTTCGCCCTGCGTCCTCTCAGGGTCGTCCCTCTGCGTGTCTGTGTCCCGACCCCGTCTCCGTCCAAGGACACCAGTCAGATAGGACTCTGATGCCCTCACTTGAACTTGATTAGCTCTTCAAATGCCCCATCACTAAATACAGTCACATCCTAAGGGTCCGGGGATTAGGACACATGTCTTTTGGAGGGGACGTAATTCAGCCCATAAGGGCACTCCCTGCCTGTCTTTTCGCTAGGTGTCAATGAACATAAACAGTCCCCGTGAGTGGATGCTCAGCATATGCCCGACCCCCTGGCTGGGTACCTTATACACCTCGTTCACTGTCCCCTCAAGCCTTGAAGAGGTGTCACCGATGCTCTTTCCAGATGAGCAACCTCAGCTCACAGAGGATCAGTTGAGTAAAGGTCCCTCCCGGGAGCCGAGCCCAGTGTAAGCCAGGCCTCCCTGCCTGCAGTCTCAGGCTGCTACCCACCACGCGAGTGCCGGACGCTCTAGGATACCTGCAAAATTAACCCCAGCTAAAAACAACCCACTACCACAGCCCAGCACTGTTTCAAGGCTTTTATATCCTTCACGACATTTGATGTGATCTTCATAACAACTGTGTGGGATGGGCATCTTTTTTCCTTTTTCACCAATGAGAGAATTAAGGTCAGAGAGATAAGACCCGTTGACTAACTGTTTGGAAGACAGATGGAAGAATAGTGGATGGGTGGGTGGTTGGATGGAAGGACAGGTGGATTATTGAATAATAAATGGATGACTGGCTGGATGGAGGGAGGGATAGTGGACAGACAGTGGATGGATGGATGGGTGGATAGAGGTTGGATGGTGAATGGCAGTTGGATGGGTGGTGGCTGGATGGATAGTGGATGGATAGGTGGGTGGGTGGGAGGCTGAATGGGTGGATGGGCGGGTGGTGGCTGGATGGAGAATGGGCGGGTGTGTGGATGGGTGGTGAACGGGTGGGTGAATGGGCGGATGGATGGGTGGATATGTTCCCCATCAGGTTCAGACCCCAGGCCACCACAGACGGCAGGGCAGACCCACTGAGATGAGGCTGACAGCACCCCTGACTAGTCTGGGCCAGTGCTCCTGGTTCAGCAAGTCTTCTTGGACACGGCATCACAAACAGCTCTAACACAGCCCAATCATTTCAGCGACATGTGTAAATACCCAGGTAAGGGCCATGCTACGATTTAGGCGCCCTGGAAGAAAACAGCTCTCCCGTGTTCACGAGGGAGTCCTGCTCGCCAGGCACACAGCAGCAGCCATGCGCCCCGGGCCACGTCCACCTGCCCAACACCGGGGACGGCCGCCGGCTGCTGCTGAGTCACGGCTGCTCTTGAAGAAGCGGAAGACACCTCTCGGCCTGACTCGTCGTGTCTCTTGAAGAAGGACTCTAACCAGGCTGAATGAAATACACGTCCACGGAATTACAAGGTTGCTGGTGTGATGACGGCAGGAACCAGATGTGCCCCTGGCCCCATGACACCTCAGCAGCGAGGGCAGGGCCTGGCCCAGCATTGGCACCAAGAGCGTTTGCAGAGACAGAGGGAGGCAGCGACCAGCTCCCTCCTCTGCACCCTGCCCCTGCCCCCACTGTGACCCTGTCTCAGGCACCCCATTCTCTGCAGGGTGGGTGCCCCCAGGGATCTTCTTCAGCCCCAGGGTGATGGGGACAGCAAAGACGTGGTCTCACAACCCGGCTCTAAGTGGCGTCACAGCTGCCCAGACCCCTAGAGGGGGATGAATCAGACCCCCCGCCTGTTCCTACACCAGGCTCCGGAAACGCACGTGCGGCCCCTTAGGAACATGAGTCGTGGCTGCTGAGCAGCCAAGGTGAGCCTCACCAGAGACGAGGCGCTACAGGGGCAAGAGAACCGCATCCGTGGCATCTCGGACTCAGGCCTCGAACTTCCTCTGACTTTAGTTACACGAGTGCCTGTGTGATCCCCAGTCTCAGGTCTGCCCACGCCCGGCTGCCCCGGCCCAGAAGCCCTTGACTTGGCTCCTCCCTGACTCTCTCCCCCAGCCACTGGCCCAGAACCCACCACTAAATAAACGTATGAGGTTCAATGAGTAGCTCGTGAAAGTACAGGATGAATTTTGTGAAATTTATCACCAGCATATAAGGCCTCAAGGGCAAAAACTGGGCATTTTCCTTCTCGAAATCACCACAGTTTGATGTAGTGCTTGAAGCTTGACACTCCATAAATGTTTAGATTCTGAATTTAATTTAAATTTAACTGACCGGCCTCGTAAAGGAAGGGAGGAGATATTACTCATAACTGAAAAAAATTAGAAAAAATATTTTAAACAAAAACTCGCGAGTCCCTAGCTCAGCAGCTGAGAGGGGACATCCGGAGGGGAGGCTTTCATGATTCAAATCTTAAAGAGCCAGACGTGCCATCTCCTCCACGTCCTCATGTTTAATTAAATGGTGAAGGATTAGCATCTACTCCCAGAAGCAGGCCTGGCTGCTTGGCTCTGGGAAACAGGGACTGCTCGGCCAGAGGCTCCAAGAAGCCCTAATACCCACAAAAACAGGACTGGGCCAAGGAGAACCCTCAGGCTGGGGGCAGCGGCCATGGGCAGTTTTCTAAGCCACAATGTGAGTGGATCTGTGAAGAGCGAGGGCCGGGCCTCCCAGGGCAGACACCGCGGGAGCCTTCCCAGCTTCACTGTGCCTGCAGCGTGGGGGCACACAAATGCGTGGGCACAGATGTCTACATGGGCTTCCCAGTGGCTCAGTGGTAAAGTACCCACCTGCCAGTGCAGGAGACGTAAGAGATGCCAGTTGGATCCCTGTGTTGGGAAGATCCCCGGGAGAAGGAAATGGCAGCCCTCTCCAGGATTCTTGCCTGGAGAATCCCATGGACAGAGGAGCCTGGTGGGCTACCATCCACAGTGTCGGAAAGAGTCGGACATGACTGAGCAGGCATGCACAGGTGTGTATGTAGGTGTGTTTAAGCATGTGCACCTCTGTATGCACATGTGGGCAAGGCCGTGGTGTGTGCACGTGTGTACAGAGCCAGCGCCGAGCTTCTCACCCACGTCGAGCCGACAGTGCTGGGGGGCCCCTTTACCCGGGCAAGACTGGCCCAGGGGGGCTTCATCCCGCGGAGCAGCCGAAACATGGGATGGACAGACTTCGAAGGGGCGGTCCGGAGGAGGCCAGGAGCCACTGTCACACACCTGTTTTCTGTAAACGTGCAAACTGCAGTGTAAAAGCTCCCGAGACCAAGTTCAGAAGTCTCTCCCTGCGTGGCCCGTCGTCAAACGACTGGACACTGGCGTTCCAACGGACCCCCTTCCCCTCTTCCCTCTCCTGCGTCCTCTCTGCTCCTGCGATGACTGGGTTGCTTGAGTTGCTTGCCAAGGTTTCCAGCGTCACCGCTCCTTGGACGGACTCCCCTGGGAAGCTCCCAGGAGCACAGGCCGTGGCGGGGCCGGGGCCCCGGGCGCCACTGTCTGCTGAGTGCCTGCTCTACGGGGGCTGCGGCAGCCTCTGCCCCACGAGCCTCCCCGGGACCCAGCACGGGGGGGCCAGAGCAGGAGCGCGGGGCAGCCGCGGCCCCCGGATCACAGACGGGTGGGCGGGCAGCAGCTGGACTCGGGCAGGCCTGTCTCCCAGCCTGGCCCCTCGGCAGGGCCCCAGGAGGCTCTGGAAGCTGGGGGTCCACCACTGGGGACCAAGGCCTTAAGAGGGGGAGTGGGGGTAATGACGATCCTACATGCGGGGCAGCGAAGAGGACTCCGATGCAAAGAAGAGACTTCTGGACTCTGCGGGAGACGGCGGGCTGGGATGATCGGAAAGGATGGCATTGAAACATGGGGGTTACCGTGTGTAAAACAGCCAATGCCAGGTGGCTGCATGAGGCAGGGCGCCCAAGCCGGTGCTCTGGGACAGCCCGGCGGTGGGGAGGGGAGGGAGGTGTGGGTTTCAGGATGGGGAGGCACGTGTGTACCTGCGGCTGACTCAGGCTGTTGTGTGGCAAAAACCATCACAATAGTGTAAAGTAATTATCCTCCAATTAAAATCAGTTAACTTAAAAAATAATAAATAAACGAAGAGAAGGGGAGCGGGGTCCGGGCTCGCCAGCGGCTCCCCCGTGTGA
The DNA here is from genome assembly GCF_054371585.1 of Giraffa tippelskirchi. Lineage (NCBI taxonomy): Eukaryota > Metazoa > Chordata > Mammalia > Artiodactyla > Giraffidae > Giraffa > Giraffa tippelskirchi. The sequence goes on along the minus strand of NC_137278.1, from coordinate 1,347,098 downwards.
GCACCCAGGCCCCCGACAGGTGCCCACCCGCCTGCATGGCTGCTCAGGTGCAGGCAGTGGGCCCACCAGGAGCCCCCGAGTGGGACTCGGGCCTTGAACTCCTCCCAGAAGAGCCCAGACGTCCTCTCTCACAGACGCCTGGGGTCTCCCCAGGTGCAGATCGGCTGCCAGGCAGATACCCTGCAAGAGACGAGGGAAATGGGCTGAGAGGGCAGAGCGCCTGCAGCTGCTCAGAGGGGACCCCAGGGCCGCCGGGGTTCAGTCGCTGGCCCTGCGGGCGCTGAGCTGTCTTCCCTCACTTCTTCCGCACCGCCTCCCACCGGCACACCCTCGTCTCCTCGGCCAACCTTCCCGGAGGCTCCGCCTGGCTGACATGAAGCGAACCACAGGGCCTGGGTTGTAACATCTGATGAAAATGTCATGGATGGCTTAGGAGTCTGGGAGCGTCAGAGCTGCAGAAACCTTTGTCTCCATTGAGTCAGAAAATAAAAACTAAAAAGGCTGCTCCCCGTGGCTCTGTAATCCAAACACCGTAAATTCCAAAGACTACAGAGTGCCCGTGGCGGGGCCCCGTCCCTGCCTGCCTGACGACGGCAGACGGCCTCTGATTCCATCTCGCATTTGCAGCCGGTGAATCAAATGTTCAGATCGCGTGTGCTGGCTGAACCAGGCCCGGCCGGCCCACGGCTGCGCTGCCCCCAAACGGGAAGGCAGGACGACAAAGGAATTAAAGTGAAATAAATACCAGATGAATGTGGACGTGTCACTTTAAAAATTCATAAACACCAACCCCCTCTGCAATTTATTTGGGTTTAACCAATGAACAGACCCATCTAACTTCCTGAGAGATGCCACTGAAGCGTGAATTTTTGAGAAATCCCATTTCCTGGTTTCCCAGTGTGCGAGGTTCCTGGAGGGGGGCCCCCAAGCCAGTGCTGGGACCCGGGAGTCTCGCTCAAACCTGAGCCCTCTCCTGCCCCCCACCCCCAGGCACTGGACATCAGCTGTGCCGGGCACCCCCTGTGAACCCCCCGGGCCGCCCTGTGAACACTCCAGGCCTCAGTTTCTCCGTCTGTGTTGTGGGGGGATCATGGGGGCCTTGACCGCAGCCACACAAGTGCCCAGGTGGCACAGGGCTGGAGGGAGGCCATCACAACAGTGTGATGCTCTGCCCCCAGGCGCCCCCGTCTATCTTCTGTAAGACGGATAATCACGGCCCCCAAGAGCTGCCTGCTGGCCCTGTGGACACCGGGCTGGCCAGCTGCTTAGCGACAGGATCACCAGTCCCCGCTGTACACACGCCTCCTCCCCCCCATCCCGTGAGCTTGGAGCCCGGGGCGGGGTCCATACTGCCCAGCTTCCCTGAAGGGTCTTCAGTCCAAAGAAGCGGCGAGCCCTGCCTCCAGGGGAGCTGAGGACAGCTTGGGACTAGGGTCCCCGTGGTCCAGCTGGAGCAGCGGCCCCTCACGGCCCTTCCTGGGATGTCCGCCTCCCCCCACCGCCAGCCCCTACAGGGCTGCTGGGCAGTTGGGGCACCCGGGCCCCCCTGCTCCCCAGAGTCAGCCCGAGACAGTCATGGGCCCCAGCCCGGTGCCCGCTGACAGCTGTGTCCCATGCCTGACCAGGATGTCCACTCTGCCCCTGGTTCAGCTGCTCCGGAGGTCAGAGGACAGAACCCCACAGCCTGGGCCAGGCCCGCTCACTCACGGCCTTGCAGACGCCCTGGCCGCTGGGTCTGCTCCAGACGGATGGGGATCAGGCTCACCTTGTGGCAAACTTTGTGCCTCTGCACCCGCAACCCCTTCTCAGGGACGCAGAGCCTGGCATCAGCCGCCCCCATCAGCCCAACACCCCCAAGGGCACGATCCGCCGTCTCCTGCCCCAGCCTGACCACACCCGGAGTCACCTGTCACCTGCCTGGGTCTGGCTCTGTGCTTCCTCCGAGAAGCGGCTCCAGGTCTCTGGGGGGCGTTGCGGAGGTTGGGGGCTGGAGAACGGGGGCCCTGACAGTCGCCCCCACCACGAGGGGGGCCCTGCCGCAGGGTCCCCGTGTTTGGGCCACGACGGAACGACCACTGGACAGATGTCCAGTGTCACGGCAATGGGTTCTGCCCAAAGGCGGGTCCAGCCCTGCTGGAGTCTGTGTCCAGTGACAGCTGGGCCCGGCCCGGGGGCCCTGGAGGTCCCATCGCGCCCTGCTTCCTCCAGTTCCTGAAGGTTCTCCGCTGCAGGTGGGGACTGGGGTGGAGGCCCTGCAGCCCAGCGCCAGCCTGGGTCAGCGTCCGCCTGGCCCCTCAGGTGGCTGACAGCACCCACACTGACCCCTGTGTGCCTCTCCCCTTCCCATCCCCCGGCGGGACGCAGGGCGCCTGGGTGCTGACCTGCGGCTCCTCCCCCCGCCTGTCTCTGCCCCGTAGGCTGGGGGCAGGCACACCTCCTCAACAGTGGCCCTCATGGCCCTGAGGCTGCCCAGGGCAGGCGTCCTTCCTTCCTGCTGCTGCCGCCAGGGGCATCGAGGCCATCGCCAAGTTGTCACTGTGCGTCGCTGACGGTTTACGTCACGCTGAGGTCCACAGAGAGGGCCCGCCACCCCCGGGGCCTCAGCGGGGCCTCCCCTCACCCCGGAGGCAGGCTGGGGGCATCCAGGGCGGTTCTGTATTACTGACGAGGGACCCGAGGTTCGGAGGACAGAGAGCGAGGCCAGGGCAGGGCCTGGTTGTCGCAGAGCCCCGCACCCACCACGGGGCCTGGCCCGGCCTCCCTCCCCACAGCCCTCCCCGACACACACAGGCACACATGTGCACACACGGGCACACACGGGCACACAGACGTATGCTCACATATGCACACTCATGCACACATCCCAGCTCCGCTAGGGATGTGTTTCCTGCTCAGAAACGAGTTCCTCCTGGTGTGAGTGGACAAACCCTACAGCGCGTGTTCCCAGAGCCCAGTGATGAGGGGCTCCAAGCCCCTGGGGGATGGGGGCCTCTGTTCATCACTGTGCTGAGGGTCTGCCCCTCCTGGCACCCGGGCGGTCAGATGGGGCGTGAGGCAGTGCCATCTAGTGGGCACAGCGGGTACTGAACAGGTATGTGGTGTTGGGAGGGTGAAGCTGCAGACCCCACCTTCGCCCAGGACAGACGACATCCGCGCCCCCCTCCTGAGGCACGAGCTGCACCTCGAGGACAGAGACAGCCGCCCACAGGGCCCTGAGAAGTGCCGTGGCCCAGCAGCTGGCACATGAGCCTCGAAAACCAAAGAACACGTGGCCCGAGTTCTGTGGAGCCGTGCAGGGTGGCCCCTGAGCTCTCACGCCCACGACTGCTCCGCGGAGAGAGCACGGCCCTGAGCCCAGGCGGCCCCATCTTTTGGCCCAGCGCAGGGCTGCAGGCAGCCGGAGCCTCTGACCAGCCATGCTGGGGGGGCGTCCCCCTTCACCGCTAGATGCCAGCCGCCTTTCCAGGCCCCCCTCGCCGCCATGACGGCCCAGAGTGGGGTCCCACACACCCCAGCGCAGGGGGCGCCCTCGCCGAGGTCTGGGACACCCCCTACCCACTCAGGCCCTCCCTCTCTGTGTGAACGCAAGCTTGCCTTTCAGACGCCACAGCCGGGATCATAGTACGTGCAGCCCAGCGCTTCGCAGGGACCTCAGCCATGGGGCAGGCCGGCGTCTCGTGAGCGCCAGTGGGCTCAGAATGAAAGACGTGCAGGGGACAGGCAGTCATCTTCGCCATCAGACACTGAAAGCCCCCTGTCACGTCGGTGGAGACAGAGATGTGACACCAGCAGACCCTGGAGACAGCCGCCCACCTGGCCCCCAGACCCCCCGCTGTCTGACACCCGGTCTCGTGACTGGGCAGGGGCGGGAGGACTTGCAGGGGAGAAAGTGGAGAGCTGCTTTCTTTATGTACTCCATCTCCTGAGGGCCTGCACACGTGTGTGAGTGTGCATGCACATGCGTGCACTCCGAGCATGTGTGCACACAGGCCCATGTGGTGCGTGCACGTGCTCACGTGTACATGTGCGCCATGCCTGTGTTTGTGCCTGTGTGTACACTGCGCTCACTGCACACGTGTGTGTGTCTGCGTGTGTCCATGGACACGGGAACGGCTGGGCAGCTCCGGGTGGAGGCCCAACACTGCCCGCGGGCTTGAGCCCGTGAGGGCCAGCGGGCTCTCACGCCATCCTCTCAACTGCAGCCCAGCCCGACTCTGACCCCAGCAGGACGGGGGCCCCACGTGAGCCTCCCACCCTCGCCCCTGCAGGGACGCCCGCAGCCCCGGCCCTGCCTGACTCAGGGGCACCTGTTCGAGGACCGCGGGCAGCGTGGGCATCCTGCAGTGAGGGGATGAGGGTCTGCCTGCCCACCTTCTCCAGAGACCTGCACCTTCGCCATCCGCACGGCCCTCCCCACAGGCTCCTTTCCTTGTGGTCACCATGGAGCAAGGACCCACCCCCGGGTGTGCCCGCCACCCCCCGTGGCCGCGCAGACTCCCGCCGGCTCGCGGGCAGCACTTCCTGCCCCGTGGGCCCCTGTGCTTCCCCTGTGCAGCGGCCCGGGAGGCCCAGCAGGCCGCGCCCCTGCTGACCTCGCGGCAAGCGCCAAGCCCCCCAGAGCCGCCGGCCTGGACCGTGCCCTGCCGCCAGCGCCCCCAGAGGTGGACTCTGCCACCCACGTCCCTGCCAGACCCTCACCCCCTCCTTCCCTACGGCTGGCTTCTGACTGGAACGACAGGTGTGAAGAGGAATGAAGCTGGTGTTCTAGAACACGCCCTGCACCGACTGTAAATAAAACCGCAGAATCACAAAAAATCAGAAGAATTGGCGGCACCCACTGTCTCATTTCTCACCTCCCCCTCGCTCTGCGCCCACTCCCATCTGGCTTCCAGATTCCAAAGAGCTTCCGCCCCCAGCAGCTCCCCGCCCCCGCCCCCACCGCTCCCCGGGACCTCCCTGCCTGGGGACACGCAGCCCAGGGCAAGCACTGGCCACTCCTCCCTAGAAGCCGCCCCCGGGCTCCCGCGATCCCCTGGCCCCGTCTCCAGGAGCCGGTCCCCTCTAGCCCCTCACCCTCTTTGGCCCCTGCCCCCTCTGCTGCCCATCACACCTGGGGTCCCAGCTGTGCCGTCAGCTCGGGCCCCTCCTGCAGGCTCTGCGGCCACGAGACCCAGCGGTCCAGGCGCCACCTCCCGTCACCTGCATCCACCACCGAGGCCACGAGCCACCCCCCGCCCCCATCAGTCCAGGCTGCTGCCGCCTCTCCCGGCTACTCTGTGCTCCCCGGCTGCCTCCCACCTGCCCTCCCCGACGGACCCACAAAACTCTCAGGGCTGCTCGCTCTTCTTAAGACACAGCCTGCCCCCCGCCGCAGGGTAAAGAACCCGCCTGCAACACAGGAGGCATAAGAGACTGAGTTCAGTCCCTGGTGGGGCAGACCCCCGGAGGAGGGCACCGCAGCCCCTCCACTACTTGCCTGAGGATTCCATGGACAGAGGAGCCTGGCGGGCTGCAGTCCACGGGGCCACAAAGAGTCAGACACGACTGAGCGTGGCCCCTGCCAGACGCCCCCAGGCCTGCTCTCAGCGCCTCAGCGCCCTGAGGGGGCTTCAGTCCCACTGACCACACTCGCTGCCGCCGGCAGACTCTGTCCACGTCGTCCCCTCTGCCGGGAACCCTTCACCCTCCTCCCACATTTGACATGTCTCATCCTTCAAACATCAGAGGCAGTCACCCCCAAGGAGGCGCTCTGGCTCCCGGAACCGGTGGGCGCTCCTGGGACGTGGGTCTGTCTGTGAGGGGGTGGCATCCGGTGTCTGGGGCCTGCAGGGCCCCTTGGGCAGGGACCAGCCGCGCCTGGGGTCTTCTCTGCGTGTCCCAGCCCCACCCGCAACCTCACACCTGTGCTGGGCAGACACCTTCCAGCCTGCAAACGGATGTCCCTCCCAGGGGACAAACCCGCCAGGACTCACAGGGCCTTCATCTCACTATCGGGCAGGGATGGCTGGGAGACTATTTGCAGATAGGCAGTTCAGAACTTAGAACTTAGGACGGGACCGCTGAGCCCCCTCACTGTGCCAGGAGTGTGCGGGCAGCCCCGGTTCACCTCCGGAGAGCTCAATCAGGACTCCACCACAGTGCTCAGCCATCAGCAAACCCTCGTGGGCACAGCTCCCCAGCATCTGGGCCCCGAGGAAGCCCTGATTCACCCAACAGAAAGGGGACGGGGCGGGCCGGTCGAGCCTCTCTGCCTCCCCTCTGCCTGGTGGCCTCCCCTCCCAGCCTCAACCTCTGTGTGGGGGCCATCCGGTCTCAACTCAAACATGACCCCTTGGTAAAGGCCCCCAGGACTCCACACTAGGTAGGAGGGGCCCTGCAAACTCACCCAGGTTTATTTTCTTGTTCATCACAGCCCCAAAGCATCTCCTCCTTTTGTTTAACCAGTGACTCCTTACCGCCCCTGCCCCGCAGAGCCGTCTACTCCAGGCCTTGTCACTCCATACATGCTTGTTGAAGGACTAAAGGAAAGATCTCCAGGCCTGCGGACTGTGGCGGCCCCAGGATACACCTCCCTTGGGCTTGCCCTCGAGTGTCAGGCCCTGGAGCTCCCCTGGGCCCCGTCCTGGACCTGCAGGCTGCCAGGAGCCCCCGTAGGGGGATGGCAAAGTGCTTTCCCCCGACGTGATCCCACTCAGCCTATAGCACCACCCAACGAGGGCGTGGAGTCTGAGCCCCCGACTAAATCAGAGAGAAACTGCAGGAATTTAGGAGACTCAGCAAGGTCGCCTGAGGGAGCAGAGGTCAACCTGGCGGCCTGGAGCCCAGGCTGGGCTCCCCCGGGGCTCGCCGCCTCCATGGCCAGGATGCTGATCTGTGCTGGGGACGGTGTTGGGAGCCCCGACCGTTTCCATTCCCCCCTCCCCGAACACGGGCAGATGCTCCTCCCGCTGCAGGGATTAGCCGCCTTGAACCACGGTGCACTCAGAGCTGTGTCTTCTGCATAGTAGGTCAGCCTGGGGCAGGGGCGGCGGTGACACAGTGAGGCTTCTAGTTGCACCTACCCACCTCAGAAGCAAAGGCGTGACTTCTTGAAGGAAG